>NC_141554.1:37612500-38212500 GCF_021556685.1 Rattus norvegicus
ACACTGATCGAGTGCCTATAACCTTCTGTCTTTTTCCTCTTTTACCTCTCTTCTCTCATTGGTGCTAAGGCTTAAAGGCAGCCTTGTATACACTATGCCAGCTCTCTAGCACAGAGCTGTATCCTCAATTGAAAATCTGTAATATATTTCAGTCATTACATTTTTATGTATTATCGGCTCAATCTTTCTCTGCTGGCAACATAGAAACATCTCAATGGGTAAACCCAGGGGTACATCAGCTAGCTCATGGGCTCCATTTAACAGAAAGTCATTTAGCACATAAGGAGCTCCTAGAGCCATGTAGTACATCTCTCTTGAGGCTGTTCGAGCTCCTCGGTTTCCTCTCAGACATCTTTCAATGTCTCCACATGGAGAGCCATGCCTTCCAAAATGTGAGGAATTGAAAAGTAGATTTTCCACTTACTCATAATAAACTCCCATCTAGTTGTTTAGAATAAACCAATGATCTTAAACAAAATGATGTCTTCTGTCTCCAATCCAAAGCACTCTAGTTTTCTGAGTTCTTGATTATGTTGAACAACTTCAGATAAGGAGCAGGACAGATTAATCTCCATTCTCACTGCCAAAATACTGTGGGAAAGACTAAAACGCTGCAATTTTATTTTGATGAATACGTGAAGCACTACATAGAGAGAAGACTAGGAACTCTTAGACTACGTGTCAATGGCTCCGTGCAGTGTGGGAGTTGGGGAGGGCCAGAAAGCAATGTGACCTCTATGAACAATAAAAGATGTAGACAGGCTTGAGCATTGAGCTTCATAACTGTCTGAGAATTTTGGACACAGCGAAGTTATCCTTTGGTGTAGTCTCCATAGGATCATCTTCCAAGCAGCCCTTTAATTAACAGTAACACTCTATTTCCTTTCCCTGCCTTTTGTTTATGGGAGAAGGATCGAGGAGAGGAAGACTAAAGGGGATGAGAACAAAGATTCTGATGAAACTCAGAGACCTGAAAATTAACTGGGAACATGGTCACGGTGAAACTGGTGTTTGCTTCCTTCACCCTTTGAGTCTGTATCCTTCCCATAAAGATGCAGATGTCCCATCATCTTGGAAATTTAATTCCAGACAAAGAGAAAAGCTCCATTTTCTGAAAAACTAATACATGCCCCAATAAAAGTAACAGTATAAAGAGACCACAAACAGCCACTATATCTGCCAAGAAGGAGCCTTCCTATTCTTTGTCTCTAGTCCAGAGGCAATAAGTTCCAGAATTGAGTCAGCTAGTCTATTACACAATGCTAAAATATTCCTTACGGGGCATTATGATATTTTTAATCTGTATTGGCTCCATTTGGTATTTACTAAAATATTTTAAGAGTTCTTGCAAGAAAGTGCATCAAGATCTAACATAAGAAACTATTTGGCAAAGATAAGATTTCATTGAGCTCTGGGAACTAATACCTTTGTGTAGATAAGATCCCTCATTGTATGATAAGGAGGAAATGCATCATGGGACAAGCTCTCTTTGCTATTGTTTGCAGAACATTCGGACCCAGACAGAAGGGGAGGCATGTGCAGAGATCTGATGAAAGGTACCATTTCTGTACACGAGGATAAGGATCTTAAATTTTAAGCTTCATTATGTGAAAATTAGTTAAAAATAGAGTCATGACCAACAAATTTATGCACAAGAGTTGAAGGATGTGATAGAGAGAGCAAAGTTCACATGAAATGAGGCAGCATTTGGGAACCTTGGTATGAAGTCAAGGCCTTTTTGCAAAGAGCTGTGTGATCAGGGGGTATGCTTTGTGCCTGGCTGGATTCCAGCTTTGTCAACCACAAAGTAATGAAGATTGAGAACTGATTTAATGAGTTTATTTCTGCCTGGCATTTGGATTCAAATTAAAAGCTCATAAGAAGATGGAGGAATAGGACTTGACTAGCTTTGAGAAACATCAAACTGGGCCAGGAATGTTAGACCTGCTGCCATGAGACGTTCATTCAAATTCTCTAACATTTTATTATAACAATGAGGAAGCTGAATGAATGGACATGCTCCTATTCAGCGATTATGATGGGGCAACGATGGCCTCCTGTACATTAGGCTAAAATGACATCTTGTGTTGTTTACCACTTTACAGCAAGCTAAGACTATTAGCCAAATACACACTGGTGCCAAACTCACATTATGAAACGTCAAATAGTTTTAAAGCATTTTCAGCCATCTGAAACCTACCTACTTTATATGCTATGCAGCACAGCTACCCTGAGTATCTTCTGGCCAAAGAGCACCCAACCACTGTTAGCCAGCAGCAAGACCAATCCTGTACCCATTGGTCTAAAGGCCCCACAATACTATAGAACTTCACATCCAGATGCTTTGCCTGACTGGACATCATTTGACCACCTAAGTCTCCTTTCAGCTTTTCATCACTTACTCAGGAATCCTCTTGTTTTATTTCCCTTCTGGGTGGTGGCCTCATGCCATTGTCCCTGGAAACTTTTCAGTTAGGAAGGAGTTCCCTCCTCGTGTAACCCTGCCCAACACTTCCCAAATAGACTCTCTGAGTTGCCACCTATCATGAAGATGTCTCTCTTCCTTGACCAGTCACCAGATCCCCAACCTTAGCACACCAACCTATTCAAAATGAAATAACCATTTCAATCACTTCCAAAACTATCAATTGCGCAGTGGAAATTTTCTGTTATTCATCAACATCTCCCAGAACCTGAAAAATAATTACCAAATATGCTGAATAGATGGGATCTGGGGAAGAGGCAAGTGCTTATTTCTGGGTTACAGTGGGAAGCTGCTCATGAGTTCTCCATCAAGTAGGAAGTGGTTGGCCACTTCACAAAGATCCACATGGATCAATATTTTTTCTCTGAGCCCTACAACATTCATCTCTCCCCCCACGCTATCTTTAAAGTTTCCACAGCAGCTGACATGTACACTTAGATGAAAATCTGATTGGTTTTGTGGCACGCTGAACATGTTAGGACCCATTGTAAGCTCATGGTCAGTCTCTAAAATAAGGCCATATAGTTAAAATTCACATTCTATTATCTACTCCATAAGCAACCCTGGGCAGGTTGGTAAACTGTCAATATCCTTCCTCATCATGTGGGCAGAATATGAGTGAACACATGGTGCTCCTCAGCTGGGCCTCTCAGCCTCAGTAGTTCTGGGCCCTTGGTTGTTGCCCCTACTGTGTTGCCACTATTGCCACACACTCATATGGTCCCTCCCCTGTGACCACTAAGTTCTGATAACCTCAATTGCCCTTGCAGAGGTGGAAACCATGGCAGCTCCTTGGCCTGAGTAACTTACTGAGGTTCCGAATCCTTCCACACCTAGATTTTGGTAAAAAAGTTAAACCACAGGTGTCGTTTGTAGTTTCTTCAGAAGCTATCAAATGAGGCTAGGGGATACAGATCAGAGGAGCAAAGAATCCCCATTCCCCGACAGGCCAATCGTTGACCAAAAGAGGTTGAAAGGTGTAAAACAACAGTTACATTTTTTGTTCTCACACATTTCAAAAGTTCTGAGACATTGTGTTTTAAATGGGCATTTTATATAGCTGTCTCTGTCTCACTTCCTTTCTTCTTGCTCATACTGCCCTGGAAGCGTGTATTGGTTAGTGTAGTGTAGTGTAGTGTAGTGTAGTGTAGTGTAGTGTAGTGTAGTGTAGTGTAGTGTAGTTGTCAACTTGATACAAACAAGAGTCATTTAAGAAGGTGGACCTTACTTGAGAAGCCTACATTAGATTGGGCTGTAGGTAAGTCTATGGAGAATTTTCTTAGTTCATAATTGGTGTGTGAGGATCTAGCCCACTATGGACAATGCCACCCTTGGGCAGGAAGTCCTGAGAAGTGTAAGAAAGGCAGCTGAATGAGAGACTGGAGAGCAAGCCAGCAAGCAGTGTTCCTTCATGGCTTGACTTCAGTTACTGCCTCAAGGTTCTTTCCATGAGTTCCTGCCCTGGCTTTCCTCGGTGAGGGACTGTGATCAGGATACACGAGCAGAAACAAACCCCTTCTTCCCCAACTTGCTTTCAGCCATAATGTTTTACATTGAAACAGAAAGAGAACGAGGACAAAGTACACCTAAAACTTGTTTATGTCTCTATTTTCCAAAGAACACAAGTTAAAGCAAAATCAAAAGACTCGATAATATAAAGTATTCAGGACACCACCATCCTGTTTGTAAATAGGATGCCACACAGTTAGCCATTTATGTCTATAGAACACATGAAATGAGGCAGGTTATACTGAGTACTAAAATACTCATATCTCTTGAGCTTATGATATTTCTAATAAAAATGAAGAAATATTTATGTGTGAGTTTTTAAAGTATCAAGATGAGGTCCAAAGAAGAACAAGGATATATATATATATATATATATATATATATATATATATATATATATATATATATATATATAATTTGATATGAAATTGTATTTTAAAAGTGGAGAGGTGGCTTATAATTTAACATTATTCTTCAAGTCTTTTTTTCTTTAAAAATTTTTCATACAATTTATTTTGATCATATTCTTTCCCCTCCCTTAACTCCTCCAGCTCTTCCCCCACATCCCCACCCACCCAACTTCATCATGTTCTATATATATATATATATATATATATATATATATATATATATATATATACACACACACACACACACATATATATATATATATACAAAACACAAAATCAATAAGACAGAAAATACCCCCCAACCAAAATAAAATAAAGCCCACAAAAATAGGGAATCATCCCCTTTGTGTTAGCCAACTACTTCTGGGAACAGAGCCTGCCAATTGATTGGAGCAAATACATGTTTCCATTTCCCAGCCGCTATTAAATACAAACAGTTTCTTGGTAAGGTTTCAAAAAATTAGGAAATGTTTAAGTTGTAGGCTACTTTGATTGTGCAGTCTGATTTGGACCCTTGTACTTCATATACACATTAAGGTTGATAGCCATTTTCATTTCACTTGTCAAGAAGTTTGAAAGACGTGTCAATAAAGTCTGTCACTATGTAACACCTTGTGATAAGGGAATGTGGGAGCAGGAAGTCATAGATAAGAGGGAGGAAAGCCAATATTTAGTAAGTACACTCAGTGCTGCTACAGTCAAATAATTCAAGGGCTATATAATAGCATTTCTACTGGGAAGATGAAGAATTAAAGGCTGAAGAATTATTTAAAATGTTTGCTTCTAGGTTACAGAGATAACTAAAAATGCAGAGATGAGGTCTGAACACACAGTCCATAGTCTTTTGAGTCTATCATATTATTGGCTGATTGGCTCAGTAATTCTAGGTATAGTCTTGATTATGTAGCAATCCTATTTTTCACATGTATTAGGCCTCCCTAGATTCTTTCCAACCACACAAACCTACACCAACCACTTAAGCAGACACAGATTCTCATTCTTCTCTTCCCCCCTCTCTCCTTTCCTCCCTCTTCTCTCCTTGATTGTATGGAGCTGAATTGGTAGTCGATAACAGACCATAACACCAAGGAACATGGTTCTCATCCATCCATGAGAACCCCATGTCCTGTACTGTTGAGTACCAATCAGCGGAGAGGAAGTAGTAAAACCCACCAAAGTCTTACACTTAAGCCCACATTCTTATCCACATTTGACTGGAAACGGGGATGGTGTATTGCATCCCCATGTGGTTACTTTCTCAGTCTCTGTCTTAACTCATTCTAAACTCGGAAGGGGAAGAAAACAAGCATCCTCTTTTGGTCTCTTCAGCTCTCTGTATTTGACATCTCTCAAATTCCAGGCCCCTGTCAATGCATTTCTTTTTACCCGACTGACAAGTAACCTGCCAGCTAAAACCAATGCAAATGTTTGGTGACACTCACCAGAAACTCTTGCTCAAACCCTCTTTTAGACTGATAAGTACCAGATGGCTTCAAATCAGTATCTCAGCCAAGTTTTGGTTAGTTAGTCCCAGACATTCGAAGTCTCCCATGATAGAAAGCAATGTTGGCAAGTACTGATTTCTGACAGACAGACATGCCACTGCCAGAAAGGGAAGCTAATTGGAAGAAGAAGGCAGTCAGAAAGACATAATTGGCAGAGAGCTCATTGGTGAGGATGGAGTGAGACAGTCTGTAAGACCCCTAATGTACTGGGTATGTAGCTCAGTTGAAAGAGTGCTTGCCTAGCAAAGACTAAATCCAAGCATAGCATAAAAATGAATGCATTGCTGGATACCCAAATATGCAAAATGTGGCACATGGTGGGGAGGGGAATAGGAGCTTGAAATCTTTCTTGATTATGTAGGGAGTTTAAGTTCAGTGCAGAAGTCCTTGCCTCAAAAAGAAAGAAGTGCCAGGGAGGGGAGGAAAGAGGAAGGGCAGAAGAGAACAGAACTTAAAAAAGAAAAAGAAAACCCAGTGCCAAAAGGATGGAAAGGCCCAGAGACGATTGGCTGTTTTTCTTCCTCCTTTCCACAACCCAGCTCTCCCACCTTCTTGTGGAACACTTATTTGTAATTAGAGAAGCATGGAAAGAGGTCAGGATGATGAAGCCAGCATTCATGTCAGAGAATAAGATGAGACGGACGCTAACCAGATGCAGGTGCTTGAAGGTTTTATGGAAAAGATCCTTGCTGTGGACTTCGCATTGGTTTCCTTCAAAGAGAAACATTGAGATCTCTTGAGTTACTATTTATCGTTGATCCAAGAAAAAAAACCCTTATGACCATCATGGTTTCCTTTCATAATGTTAATCCTGACTGTTGATATGGAAAAAGAACAAGGGGACGTTGAGAATTTCAAAAGAAAGGGAAATTAGAATTGGTCACTTTCCCAGTGATCCTAGACATGAATCAACGGAAGCTGCACTCCGTGTGGAACAGCTATATTCCCAAATGAAAGGTTCTCACACACATGAGAACAAGCTGCCAGGTAGTTTTACGTGAAAAGGATGATAACTTGACCAGTTTTCATGCCTGAGACAAGAAATGTGTATTCTGAACATCAGTTTAACACTGCCTCACACCATGGCAAAGAAGCTCCTTAATTGTGCTGCCCCCCTATGCTTCTTGTGAGCATATGTATGTATGTGCATGTGTGTCTTCGTGTGTGTGTGTGTGTGTGTGTGTGTGTGTGTGTGTGTGTGTGTTGTGTGTGTGTTCCCAGCTTGGTGACAGTATGGATGTCTAAACATGCACATAGAAGCCAGAGGTCAAGACTGAATGACTTCTTTAACTGCTTTCCACCTTATTTTCCGAGACAGAATTCTCAGTGAAATTAAAGCTCACTGATTCAGCTGGACTGGCTAGCCAGCAAATCCCACAGATGTTCCTGTCTCCATCTTCCCAGTGTTCACATTACAGGGGTATCTCTTTTGAAGATTTACGTTAATTTCGAGAAGGTGTTCTGCAACGCCCCTAGAGCTGGACTTGCAAGTGGCCGTGAGCCTCCCAACACGGGACTCTTGAAGGCTGAGCCACCTCTCCAACCGATGGCCACTTCGTTTGCTTGTTTGTTTCCGTCGAGGAGATCAAACTTAGCTCCTCAGGCTTGCACAGCAAGCACTTTACCAACTGAGCCATCTTCCCAGCCCCTCTCACACTCACCTGCCAGGTTAGTTCTCTCTTTTAGGCTTGATCCTGCTTTACTTGACCCTTATATTGGACAGAGCCTCCTATTCTGCCTTCTGATGGGCTCAACACATTCAGTAGTCTACAAGCTCATCACAGCACACTCATTTTTACAGCTAATGTGTCTGGCTCTCTCAGTGAGCCTTCACAGCTCCTTGATGTTGTCACCCTACCATTCTCCCCATACCTTCATAGGTGTCCCACAATACATGTTAGCTGAGATCAGATGAGCTGACTGTATATATTTTCCCCCTGGTAAGTCCTTTTCACTTTTATTGAATGTTTTTAGAATACCTTCCAGTAATAGCAAGTGTACTCTTTTTCCTCATCTCATCTTTTTAAGCTAGGAGAATGCCTCTGGATTTGCAGTAGATGCGGAAAGGATTCCCTATGGGTTTATAGCCAAAATATTCCCTCTTTTTAAGAATATAGTTTCAACTTCAATGCTTTATAGCACATTTGATTTAAAATTTTAAGATATTTGAATTACTTATTTCCTATTTATAGTAGTAGATTAAAATTTTGACATGTTGAGATAGCAACAACATGTCACTAAAGTCTAATGCTTCAAGTAAAAAGCATTATATCTGGCACTGATTTGACTAATTACATTTAGTATAAGTTTATCAAACAATTAAGAATTGCCCCAGTCGAGAAGAAGTGCTGTATTTATAGTTATTCTCTTGGCTTGATATCATGTCATGAACCTCAGCTTTTAATGCCTCATGCAGGAGCCTGAAGACAACATTTTGCAGCTGACCTATACTTTTGGCTTTAGTTAAAAAAAATCTTTAATATGTTCCTGAGGAAAGACTCATTACATTTTAAAAACGTAAGCTTTGACAGTCATCAGCGTGAGGGCAATGAAATGCTAACATGCCCACTTGCCTTTATGAAAGGTAGTATCTTGGTTCTTTAGAGCTTTCTTTTATAGTCTTTTAGCCTAAATTTTCCTGCAAATTTATAAGCCTCCCAGTAAGGACAAGGTTATATGAAAGCTATAGAATGTAACCTCTGACTTTACCATCTATTCTTCTGTTGTTGTTAGAACTGGGCTTGTCAACACTGATGGAATGTACTTCCTAGGTGATTAGGTCACAGGGACATCTTGAAGAAATAAGAACATCTGGCACACTAGTGCACACCAACAATGGTATTTCTGGGGTGAGTAGGCTGCCCTGGGCAAGAGTAACCTTTTGTACAGCTAATTTAAACAGATCTTGACCATTGTTTACTTGAACATTCCTAACTCCAAGTGATGTGCCAACTGTGGCTGCCTACCATAGGTCAAGCTCTTTGAAGTTGTTGGGTGCATATCTTTGATGTTCTCTTTTTTTTTTTTTTCTAAAAATACTGGCAGCCTAATTTTGCCTATTCTTAACACCAAATCAAAGCCAAGTGTTCGCCTTTCTGTGGCATGAAGCTGAGCATCGGTTGGGACCACCTGGCCTATTTGAGGAGCTCCTGTAAACCGAAGAGCTTCACGCTATCACAAATGCAATCAGAGTAGACAGAGCATGCTGAGGGCCATGCCCATCTGAACCTCAAGGCTATTCAAATCAACTCTGAATGTGACATATATTGTATCGGCAAATTGTCATGTACTGTTTGAGGTTGCTGAGAACCTAGCTCTGGAAGTGGCTCTTCTCCCAACTTCAGATCCAAGCACATTATGTCAAGTGTCCTACGGCCCTGCCCCCCTCCTTAAGTCAGGTTGGCCCCCTGTCTCTGTGATACAGAAAGGGAAAAGCAGCAAGCAGCTAAGGCTAATAACATCACTGTGTGCTTGAGAAAAGAACGGAGTTAAATGATCTCCAACAGAGGTTACTACTGTCTATTCCATGATGTGTAAGTGTCTACAATGGGAAAGAAAAGCCAAACATTCAACCATGGGAGCCTCATCCCTGGAAAGAAAATTCAATCTGGAATTCAGTAGATTCTAGTGGATTTTGAGAGCATCCAGTTCGATGACATCAGTTCTATGTTGCCATTTGTTCTTCTTCTCAGAAGTGTCATCTGAGGCTGACACTGCACTGTCTGACACTCAATGGAGAACACCAGCTGGAAGCCTCAGTGGGGCTTTTCACAGTCAATTTCTTCTGGATATTTTGACTGGCCAGTCATTAATTTGATAGTGTTTTGCTCGCTCTCTCTCTTGCTCTCTCTCTCTCTCTCTCTCTCTCTCTCTCTCTCTCTCTCTTTCTCTCTCTTTCTCTCTCTCTATCTCTCTCTCTCTCCATCCATCCACCCATCCACCCATCCATCCATCCATCCATCCATCCATCCATCCATCCATCCATCCATCCATCAATCCATCTATCAATCTTTTGTTGTTATTTTTCTTTAGCTTGAAACATACTTAATAAAGTTGCTCATTCAAAACCAAAGTGTGGCCATCACAGATCATTCTCCCAACCATATAGAGCAATGGAAGAGAAGGATACAGAAACATATACAATTAATGTCAGTCTTAGGATCAATACGGTCGTACTTAAACTTACTTCAGTTAAATTATCTCCTTTCTTTCCCATTCACAACTCACCGATACCTGGTTACCTACGTAGCCCCTATTACTTTCCCAAGCAGTTTTCCATTTTACTTTCTTACCCCTAATTGGTGTGTGTGTGTGTGTGTGTGTGTGTGTGTGTGTGTGTGTGTGTGTGTGAGTGGTGTGTTTGCACACAGGTTCACATACGTGGAGGATGCACAAGCAAATGTGTGCTTCTGGAGGCCAGAAACAGTCTCAGGTGTTGTTTCTCCACAAATACCATCTACCTTATTTCTTGAGACAGAATCTCTCACTGGGACTCGAGGTTTTCCAAATAGACTAGACGGGCTGGCCAATGAGAACTAGGGATCCACTTGTCTCCACCTCCCCAGTTCTGAGACTGCAGGAAGGTATAGCACCATGCCCAGCATTTTTTCTTTTTTCTTTTCTTTTTTTTTTTTTTCAGAGCTGGGGACCGAACCCAGGGCCTTGCGCTTCCTAGGCAAGCGCTCTACCACTGAGCTAAATCCCCAACCCCCATGCCCAGCATTTTTAGGGGGGGTTTGGAGGTTGAATTTGAGTCAGCATACTTGCACTTCATGTATTGAATTATCTCCCCAGCCCACATCTAAGTCTTTTATACAAGCCACTCTAAGACACAAAATCCCCATCCTTTCTGTTTTCTTCCCTCTCTCCCTCTATCCACAGACGCAGAATTAATCCTCTTTGCTCTGGCTAATCATGGAACTTTTATGTCTGGTCTTTTTAATTGTTTCACATGTCATACTACACTACTGATGTCACTGGCTTCTTTCTGCACCCTAACTGTGAGGTTTTTGGTTTTTTTTTTTTTTTTGAAGCTTGTGGATATAGCTCATTCACATCATATCTCGAGCATATACAATGTATACAAAGCAGGTATCTAATGGCTGGATGAAGAGAGAAATGGGAGAGGTAAATGAAATAGCCAAAACTGTTCTGAGTTGTGAAGATGGGGCAGCCATGGATCTGGACAGAAGTCAAGATGCTTCTAGGTCTGTGGTAGTTGGCAAGACTACATGAAAGGGGAGATTTCTGAGTTTCTTCTTAATGAGCAGTAGCAAGCAAAAGAAATTACTGAGCTCCAAAATTCCATTTTCTATAGCACGTTTCAATGTTTCTCCCCAGTAACATGTTCCCTCACTTCCTCTCTGTCAACAGAATGCCCCATTATAGTAATTCTTTTCATCTCTTGCCCCCACCTACTCACGGCAATGCACTTCTTTACATTTTCAGAGGAGAAATTCAACCATAATTCAATATAGTGATTGTGATCTTTTAGAGTGTAGCATTTTAAAGCAATTACCATACATCTAATTGTGTTAATCCTAAAAGAAAAATCATTGTAAATAAAAGCTAGTGAAAACAGCAAAACGAGACAAACTTTGCATCACTAAAAGTCATGGGGGAGCTGATAGTATTGTAGAGTGCTCAAAACTAAGGCTCTAGGTTGAGGTCCCAGAGCAGTGGAAAATAAATAAATCTGGGTGGGGAGGTGGGAAGTGGTGGGTGGATGGGTGGGGGAACACCCTCATAGAAGAAGGGGTAGGGGAGATGGAATAGGAGGTTTATGGACAGTAAACCAGGAAAGGGGATAACACTTGAAATGTACATTTAAAAAATCCCATAAAAATAAACAAATAAATCTTTAAAGTAACAGTCTTAGATTACTAAAGTGATAAATTATATTGGGTTTCCATAAACTGCTCAAAGGTGGACATTTACTTTTTAAATGTCTATTTGATGTTTAATTTGACCTTGGATACTATATATACTATTTTCTTAGCCTGTTTACATTCATATCCATTTTTCTTATACTGAAAATCTTCACTTCTAAGACATTAACAATTGGACACATTTGTTTCTTTAGTAATAAATACAATGTATTAATGTATAATATGAACATAAACAATGAAACTACACAATGAAACTTCAAGTCTTGAAATTTGAAAAAAATATTCTTTCTGTCTTCAAACTATAACCGCATTTACAGCCAAGGCAATTGTGTTTAAAGGCCCTTTAAAGACTCTATGTCCTTCTCTGTTTTGTTGTATTGCTGACATCTTCGTGCCAATTTCAAGTTCTTCGTTCATTTCTGGTCATTTTCTCTCACACATACCCTTTTCCAGTTTAACATGGCATCCTAAATATGTAAACACTTCCATACTTAAAAAAAGCCATAGAAAAAAAGATAGCATTTTCAGCAAATGGTGCTGGTTCAACTGGAGGTCAACATGTAGAAGAATGCAGATCGATCCATGCTTATCACCCTGTACAAAGCTTAAGTCCAAGTAGATCAAGGACCTCCACATCAAACCAGACACACTCAAACTAATAGAAGAAAAACTAAGGAAGCATCTGGAACACATGGGCACTGGAAAAAATTTCCTAAACAAAACACCAATGGCTTACGCTCTAAGATCAAGAATCGACAAATGGGATCTCATAAAACTGCAAAGCTTCTGTAAGGCAAAGGACACTGTGGTTAGGACACAACGACAACCAACAGATTGGGAAAGATCTTTACCAATCCTACAACAGATAGAGGCCTTATATCCAAAATATACAAAGAACTCAAGAAGTTAGACCGCAGGGAAACAAATAACCCTATTAAAAAATGGGGTTCAGAGCTAAACAAAGAATTCACAGCTGAGGAATGCCGAATGGCTGAGAAACACCTAAAGAAATATTCAACATCTTTAGTCATAAGGGAAATGCAAATCAAAACAACCCTGAGATTTCACCTCACACCAGTGAGAATGGCTAAGATCAAAAACTCAGGGGACAGCAGATGCTGGCGAGGATGTGGAGAAAGAGGAACACTCCTCCATTGTTGGTGGGATTGCAAACTGGTACAACCATTCTGGAAATCAGTCTGGAGGATCCTCAGAAAATTGGACATTGAACTGCCTGAGGATCCAGCTATACCTCTCTTGGGCATATACCCAAAAGATGCCCCAACATATAAAAAAGACACGTGCTCCACTATGTTCATTGCAGCCTTATTTATAATAGCCAGAAGCTGGAAAGAACCCAGATGCCCTTCAACAGAGGAATGGATACAGAAAATGTGGTACATCTACACAATGGAATATTACTCAGCTATCAAAAACAACGAGTTTATGAAATTCGTAGGCAAATGGTTGGAACTGGAAAACATCATCCTGAGTGAGCTAACCCAATCACAGAAAGACATACATGGTATGCACTCATTGATAAGTGGCTATTAGCCCAAATGCTTGAATTACCCTAGATCCCTAGAACAAATGAAACTCAAGACGGATGATCAAAATGTGAATGCTTCACTCCTTCTTTAAAAGGGGAACAAGAATACCCTTGGCAGGGAAGGGAGAGGCAAAGATTAAAACAGAGACTGAAGGAACACCCATTCAGAGCCTGCCCCACATGTGGCCCATACATATACAGCCACCCAACTAGACAAGATGGATGAAGCAAAGAAGTGCAGACCGACAGGAGCCGGATGTAGATCGCTCCTGAGAGACACAGCCAGAATACAGCAAATACAGAGGCGAATGCCAGCAGCAAACCACTGAACTGAGAATAGAACCCCCATTGAAGGAATCAGAGAAAGAACTGGAAGAGCTTGAAGGGGCTCGAGACCCCATATGTACAACAATGCCAAGCAACCAGAGCTTCCAGGGACTAAGCCACTACCTAAAGACTATACATGAACTGACCCTGGACTCTGACCTCATAGGTAGCAATGAATATCCTAGTAAGAGCACCAGTGGAAGGGGAAGCCCTGGGTCCTGCTAAGACTGAACCCCCAGTGAACTAGACTGGTGGGGGGAGGGCGGCAATGGGGGGAGGGTTGGGAGGGGAACACCCATAAGGAAGGGGAGGGGGGAGGGGGATGTTTGCCCGGAAACCGGGAAAGGGAATAACACTCGAAATGTATATAAGAAATACTCAAGTTAATAAAAAAAAAGCCATAGAACAATCTAAAGTTTATCTACCCACTTGTAGCTCAAAGGGAATGTGTGTTAAATACCTACAGATCTAGAGTCACAGATTCGCTAAGCTGTAACAGAGTTCTGGTTTATATGTATAGGGTGGGAGGGAGGATTCCTTCCTGAGCAAGCTCTCTTTTGCTTGCTCTCTAGGCCAGCTGGAGCTTGTTCTGTCAGGCTCCCTGTGTCAGAAACCCACTGCCCCACCTAATCCCTGTCAGGAAGAGAGTATTTGTCAGGCTAGCTCCATGAACTTGCTGGAATTGAAAGGCAAAACACACAAATAAACAAAACAGCAGCAAAAAGGCATGCATATGTGACCCATCTTCCACATGCAATAACTTTTAAAATGCCACTTGGTAAACTCATTCTTTTGAGCTTGGGAAAGAAAGGGTAGCTTCCACGGAGAAACAACCCTGCCCACATCACTAAAGAGACAGAGGGAAGCTCAGGTAAGCAAAGCTTAAGGGAAGAGGTTCATGGCAAAGGCGCAGAATAGAATCTAAGAACTCAAATTTCCTCTGAAATGGGAACACAGGTAGAATACAAAATGATTGGAGTAAGTTATGTTAGATACATAGCAAATTCCTTTGGTTACATGGCTTTTTAAATGAAGTCATCCAGCCTGTGATTACATGAGTTTGCCCATTCAAAAGGAGACTATGTTGTATCTGTAAGCCACATGAACATTGTCTACAGGTTTAGAAAGGGCATGAAAATAGATAAACAGGATTATATCGAATTTCCATTTAGGACTTATTCTTTGCCAACACACACACACACACACACGCCCCCCCCCACACGAGTATATAATCAATTTATATCACCCTTAAAGTCTCTCTTCGGTAGGTACCCTGGCTATTTCCATTTTACAGATTTAGAAACCTGAGGTTTAGCCAGCTAAACTATTTAAGTTCTCCAGTGTGTTTCAGTAGTGGAGCTAGCCTTGAACCCTGGCCATCTGGCTTCAGACTGTCTTTCTCTGACCTCCTCAAGGTTTGTTTTTGACACAACGGAATGTAGAGCAGCAGGAGTCAAATAGAGGCATCGAGGGAAACAACATTGTGTTCCAAAAGGATCTGGCAATAAATATAGTGGATTGGCTTGCTAAGGATGGAATTGGGACTTGGAAAATTGCATACTCTCATGAAGCAAACATGCAACTGTGTCCTTTCAAAAGTGACAGAAAGTATTCAAACCATCCCATTTTTTTCTCTCCCATTTCAACATTTATTTCAGACTATGTTGTCCTGGCAGAATCTTGCTCAAAATTGCCTATGGCATTTCAAGGGCTGAACAAATGCTTAGACACAAACGACCTGGGGAAAATGGACACAGTTACCTTTGGGTGTATTAAAAAGATGGTTTGGCTAAGGGTAAGGCTCGCAGCATCTTCACATTTTGTTTTGTAGACATAAGTATTCAAGTCCACAGTGTTTACATAGGGTTTGCTAGAAATCATGGGATTGAATCATTTATCTACAAGAACCAAGCCAAACATCCTAAGGATGAGCATATTGCCCTGGCCTAGACGTCAAGCCCATTACAGACTACTGATTGGTTCCTGAGCTACAGCACTGAACCACTCAGAAGCCTGTTAGACCTGTGCGATCTCAGACCTCACTGCAGATCTGCTACACAGGAATCTACCCTTTGTCCAAATCTGCCAGGCAATCCATATGAATAGTAAGGTCAAGTGCATGGCAGCAGTGGACAAACTTTCCAGATAGGTTAGCTATAAAAAGGGAAGTTGTTGGTGAGCCTATGTTGGTTATAAGTAGATCAATCTCTGAAAAGGTATACTCTCAGTATCAAACTGTAATCTAGCTTAAAAGAATCGTTTTTCATTTTAATTTTTTTTTGGTTCTTTTTTTTTCGGAGCTGGGGACCGAACCCAGGGCCTTGCGCTTCCTAGGTAAGCGCTCTACCACTGAGCTAAATCCCCAGCCCCCATTTTAATTTTTATATGTATGCGTGCACATAACCTCAGAGACTAGAATAAGGCATCAGATCCCATGGAGCTAGAGTTACAAGCAGTTATAACCATCTGATGTGCATACTGGGAATCAAACACAGATCCTATGTAAGAGCAGTTCATGTTCTTAACCACTCTCTCTGTAGCCCCCAAATAATCTTCGTGGTGTGTCTTTATGGTAGCTCTAGACCATTTCTGTCCTTACTTTGAAGCAGATTAATTACCTTTTAACTGCAAAACCCAAATTCTTTAGCATTGATAGAATATATAATTCTTCACCCAGTTTCTATCGAATTAGACATAAAACAATCGAAATATTAATATCAACAGCTACCACTTATGTAGTGTTTGCAAAACTGAGTCTTGAAAATCAAGTCATATCCTTAAAACCACACAGCCCATGGTGAAGTGTGTCACCTGGTCTGTCACCAAAGTCCATACAAGTAGCCATGGACCAGAAGTACTTCTAGAAAATCAATGCTGCTCAAGGTTCCGATAGGTCCTTTTTACAAAAATGTTCTCAAGGGCTAGAGAGATGGCTCAGTGGTTAAGAGCACAGTCTGCTCTTCCAGAGGTCCTGAGTTCAATTCCCAGCAACCACATGGTGGCTCATAACCATCTGTAATGAGATCTGGTGCCCTCTTCTGGCCTGCAGGCATACATTTGGGCAGGACACTATACATAATAAATAGATAAATAGATAAATAAATAAATAAATAAACGATTAAATAAATAAATTGCTCTCAAAATAAAGCTGATTATGTTCTCTGGAGAATATAATATACTTCAGAAATTTATTATTCAACAAAATGAAATGAGCAAGGCCAGCTCTACCAATGCATCGTTTCACAAAGGTAAAACATTACTTCTGGTCTCCAAGCCTTGGCTGAAATTGCAGCATCGTATAGTCTACAGCTTGAATGTGCTTTAAAATGCCCACCTGTTGATAACTGGAATGGAATTCAACCTCAAAACTTCTCTGAGTTTTCTATAAATGAAACACCATTGCAAACTCTAAGAATTTATGATATTGCTTGTAGGGCACATGGACCATGCCATTAGACAGAAGAACTGGTAAGACTGAAGCAGGTTCAAAAACCCTGGGGGATCTCATGATTGAGAATAGCAGGTGCTGGAACCAGCTCCCATCCAGGAGCTGTCCTGGAACATGGAACCATGACATCCCTGGGAGGACCATGGCAACCCATCTTGTAGCATAAAAACCTAAGCGTTCTCCATGCTAATAAAGTATCTAAATAGGCCACAAGTGTTTAGCCAATGAACTTCCCTTCCTGGGCATCCCTTCCTGAAGAAGGTATTTAACCCCTGATTCACCCTGAGTAATACAGATGCATTCACATCCATCATAAAAATAAAGCAGTTTGGACAAGCAAGGACCATCTCCTTCATCAAGGGGGAGGGCCTTCATTGTAAAGAACCATGCCTAAATCTCCCTCTCCCGGAGAAGGCCTTCTCTCTTTCAGGCCCTCAGTAGTTTCAGCTCAGAACTAAACTGGATTTCTCCCCATCTTGGACTCGAGTCACCCCTTTCCTGCCTGGCACGGAAGGTACTCTTAGACCACCACTCTCAACTCCTCAAGGTCCCAAGTGGTGTGTGGGTACACAGGGGACTAAGAACCACAGCATCTGTCCCAGCCTCCTGCTGTTCTCACCTGGAGAAATACAGGCTGGGACCCATATGTCTGATTGTGTTCTGCCTTCCTTGAGCAGCATGCCGTCACTGAGGCAGACACACAGCCAAACAATTGAAGGCTTTGCTTATTTAGT
Source organism: Rattus norvegicus (assembly GCF_021556685.1). Lineage (NCBI taxonomy): Eukaryota > Metazoa > Chordata > Mammalia > Rodentia > Muridae > Rattus > Rattus norvegicus. The sequence goes on from NC_141554.1 coordinate 37,630,356, forward strand.
AATTCACCAGTTTGACTTCTCTCTTTTTTTTCTGCAGACAGACACATTCTTTTGGGATACAAGGTTAGACAGTTTTTCACTGTATACTCCAGCCTGTCTCAAACTCATGATTCCTCCTGCTTCAGCCTACCTGACACTGGGATTGCAGTCATGTTTCATCACATCTGTCTTCTAAATAGAATCTCCCAGGCAATTTTAATAGACTCAACCAGACAAAGTCTTGTGCTTTGGTAGAAGTGGAGAGGGAGCCTAATACCCTCCAACTTCTACCTCAATTTCCCTAGAACTTTAGAGTCCTGGAAATCGGTACTAGAAGAAAAAAAATACATAGGGAGAAAGTTTGCCAATTTCACTCGTGTTCTTGCCTGGGGCACTTTAGTGATGGTCTCTGGCCTTTTATCAGAAGAGCTCACAAGGTCTTAACTCTCCTCTTCACAAAGAAGTGGAGAAAACTTCAAAAACGCTGAAAAGAAAAGGCTCCAGGCTTGATGAACAAACACAAATTAGTCATAGAAGCACAAAGAAAAGCAATTTCCAACTGCACTACAGACTGAACACTGTTTTCACCCTTCAATTATTTCTCTGTGTACTAGAAACACAAATAAAAGTAAACATAGACCTATGTGTGTTGCAAATCCAAAGCTGTGGTTATAATGCAAGGTAAACAAAACAAACAAACAAATAATGGATTCCAGACAACAATCCAAGCCTACCTAGTAATTGTGCAATGTGTGTTACTGAGTAATTATTTAGTTGCCACTGACAAGCCATAATGCTCACATGCACATAATATAATCAAAATTTACCAAATGTCATAGTTAGCTGAAACTATCAACTTGACAGCACCGAGAGTTAATCAGGAAGTGAAGCTCAATCGAGGAATCACCCAGATCACATTGCTCAGTAGGCATGAATAAGGGAGATTGTCTTGATTGTGAATTGATGAAGGAGAGCCCAGCCCACCAGCAGCACCATTCCCTGGAAAGGTGGTCCTGGGCTATATAAGGAAGCTAGCTAATGTGCTACAGAGCAATGGTGATAAAAAGTACATGACACGGATACAGAGATAGACAGGTCAATCAATGGGCAGAATTAAAGAGCCACTCACCTATGGACACTTGATTTTTGACAAAGAAGCCAAAACCATAAAATGGGGAAAAAAAGCTTCTTCAACAAATGGTGCTGGTCTAACTGGATGTCTGCACGTAGAAGAATGAAAATAGGTTGATATTTATCACCCTGCACAAACCTCAATTCCAAGTGGATCAAGATTCTCAACAGTAAATCAGATAGAAGAGAAAGTATGGAATAGCCTTGAACTCATTGGCACAGGACACAACCCCTGAACAGAACACTAATGGCTCAGGCTCTAAGATCAACAATTGATAAATGAGACCTCACGAAACTGAAGTTTCTGTAAGGCAAAGGACACTGTCAACAAGACAAAACGGCAGCTTACAAATTGGGAAAGGATCTTCAACAACCCTACATGTGACAGAGGGCTAATATCCAAAACTTATAAAGAACTCAAGAAATTAGACACCAACCACCCACATAACCCGATTAAAAAATGGGGCACTGAGCTAAACAAAAAATTCAACAGAGTAATCTCAAATGGGCCAGAAACACTTAAAGAAATGTTCCAAGTCCTTAGTCATCAAGGAAATGCAAACCAAAACAACTCTGAGGTTCTATTTTAGAACGTGCTAAGACAAAAAAAAAAATCAAGAGATAGCACATCTTGGTGAGGATGTGGATCAGGGGAACACTCCTCCATTGCTGGTGGGAGTGCAAGTTATATGACAACTTTGGAAATCAATTTGGTGGTTTCTCAGAAAGCTGAGAACAGTTCTACCTCAAGACCCAGCTATATCACTCCTGGGTATATACCCAAAAGATGCTCCACCATTCCACAAAGACACATGTTCAACTATGTTCATAGCAGCCTTATTTATAATAGTCAGAAACTGGAAATACCCTTGATGTCCTTCAACTGAAGGACAGATAAAGAACATGTAGTACTTCTACACAATAGAATACGGTTCAGTTATTAAAAACAAAGACATCATGAATTTTGCAGGCAAATGGAGAGATCTTATGAATATCATTCTGAGTAAAATAACCCAGTCTCGAAGGTATGTACTCACTTATAAGTGGATATTAGCTACAAAATACAGGATATCCATGCTACATTCCACAGACCCAAAGAAGCTAAACAAGAAAGGAGACCCATGTGAGGAGGCTTGAATATCATTCAGAAGGAAAATAATCATAAGAGTTAAATAATCTTAAAATAATCATAAGAGTCAGAAGGAGGGAGGAAAGTGGGTGGGAAGAGGGATGGGGAGGGGAATGGAGGTGTTCAGGAGCCGGTGTGGGATAGGACAGGAAGCATGGCCAGATGACCACGAGAATGGATGGAAATCTGCAACTGATGGGGGTGAGGAGGTAGGGGGCATCTACAGGAAAAGACAGAGACCTTGGATAAGGGAGACACCCAAGAATCAATGGGGGTGTCCTTACCTGCAGTTCACAACATTGAGGATATTAAACCTGAAGAGACCACCATCTATAAACAGGCAGGAACTCCAATGGATCGATAGGGACACCAGCACACCCACAAAACTTTCAACCCCCATTCTACCTGTTTACAAGTATTCTAGGGACAGGGGATGGAGTAGAGGCTGAGGTAACTGCCAACTGATAACATGCCCAACTTGAGACCCATCCCATGGGTAAGAACTAATTCCTAGCACTACTGATGATACTCTGCTATGCTTGTAGATAGGAATCCATCATGGCTGTCCCCGGAGAGGCTCCACCCAGCAGCTAACTCAAGACAGATGTAGATACCCACAGCCAAACAGTGGATGGAGGTTGGGACTCCTACGGAAGAATAGGAGGAAAGACTGTGGGTCCCAGAGGGGATAGGAACCCCACAAGAAGAACAACAAAGTCAATTAACCTGGACCCTTGGGGCTCTCAGAGACTGAACCACAAATGAAATAATACACATAGGCTGGACTTAGCCTTTCTGCACATATGTAGCAGATGTGCAGCTTGGTCTTCATGTGGGTCCTGAATAACTGGAGCAGGGGCTCTCCCAATCTGTTGTCTGTAGGTAGAATATGTTCTTCTAGCTGTGATGCCTTGTCTGGCCTCAATGGGAGAGGACGCACCTATCCTCACAGAGACTTGATGTGCTGGGGACAGGATACCCAGGGGAGCCCCGACCTACTCGGAGGAGAAGGGGAGGTGAATTGGGGGGGGAAGGCTTGTGGGCGAGGTGACAGTCATGGGCAATGAAAGAATGTAAAGTGAATAAATAAAAATGAATAAATAAAAAAGTAAAATAAGACTGAATACTAGAAAAAAAAAGAAGCTAGCTAACTATGACCCGAGGGAGCTAGCAAACAATATTCCTGCACAGTTTTTGCATTAAGTTCCCGCTTGGTGTCCTTCCCTCATTTCCCTCTGTGATGAACTGTGACCTGGAAACTGAACTAAACCTTCTTTCTCTAAGTTGCTTTTGGTCAGTGCGTTTTTCTCACAGCAACAGAAAGGAAGCTAGAACTGTTAAACTGCTTGTTAAAACAGCCATAGGTGCCAGTTGCTCACTGGTGAGTAGCAAAGCAGTTTGAAATATTCTCATTGCCAAATGCCACATCTCCAGGCCTTTACCAGATTCCCTTGGCTACTTCCATGCTCCCTCCTAGTGGTCATTCACTCCAGAATCAACAACTAGGAGGGGGTATGAAAACCTTGATCTCTTGTCTGGGGTAGGTCAGAACAATGCTAATCTGAAGGGTCCCCAGTGAAGTCTGGTTAAAGCTACTCTCTTGTGGGCTTTGCCTGAGACACTAATCTTGCTTAGTTTCCTTCCTTCTTTGTCTGGGTTCTATTTACTGTTTCCCTATGCGTACTTCCTTTCAAATCGTGTGCACAGATATCTGCATCTCAGAGTCAGCTCATAGGCACCACCAACGACATGGTTCTGTGACTAAGCTCACCATTACCACCTATTGGCTGCGGTGCAGATCCTTTGTCTCCCCAGAAAATTGTCCCAGTGGGCAATTACTACAAAACTTGTCATACCTCCTTCCTAAATTGATTTTATTTCATTAAAAAGCGAGACCCTAACCCAAACAGTATAAAGAAAATATACAGAGTATGTCCTATGTAAGTTAAGTAAACGGCTAACTTTTTTTTTATTTTCTTATTGTTTTAAAGATTTATTTTTTGTTTATGTGTGCACATGCCCTTGGAGGATTGAAGATGTCGCCAGATTCCCAGGAGCTAAAGCTGGGTCACAAAGATGGGTGCTGGGAACTTGCCATGGGTCATCTAGAAGAGCAATGTGCTTTTAACCACTGAGCTATCTCTCCAGCTCCAGGTAAGAACGGCTAACTTTTTTAAGATTTTATTTTGTATTTGTGTATTTGCATGTGTGTGGTGTCTGTGGAAGTCAGAAGAGGGGGTCAGAATCTCTGGAACTGGAGTTATAGGTGGTTGTGTATCAATGAGGGTGCTGGGTATCAAACCTAGGTCTTCTGCAAGAGCAGAAAGTGCTCTTAAGTGCTGAGCCATTCTCTCTAACCCCTACAGTTAATTTTGTCTTAAAACCATGGAACCCTGTCATGTGCTTTCCTTGCTCACTAAGTGGGACTTAAATCATTTGCAAGAATCTTTATGGAGTGAAATTGGTCATGGTTTCTATCTCTTAAAAGCAGTAACTTCACAGTAGCAGGGAGTTAGGATTCAAAGTATTAAATTGGACTAAAAAATGTTAAGAAATGGGGTAAATCTGCACATTATTAAGACATGTCTAGAAAACTGCTTTTCAGTCAAATTTTCCATATGAACATAATTATATTCATAATTTCTTATATTCTCATTTCAACTCTATGAGTTTGCACACAGCAAAATATTTCTGGGTCCCCTTAAGTTGCACATATCCTGATATCTATGAAGCAAGTCTATCCACAGGGACACATACTATGATAAAGTCAGTGAGAGCTGACGACGAAGATAGATCCACCCTGATATCACCATAGACTTCATGTTTCAGAGACACCCAACAGGCATGACTTACCTTTATTCCCAAGGCTTCTCCTGAAATGACAGCGACTGTCACACCATCTTTGCTGGGTTTCGGGATCTCTTCACTTTTCAGTTCCTGGTACTGAGGCTCCACCATCTTTTCTGAGCGTTTCAAATTCACCCAGAGCTGTAAGCCATGGGCTGGCTCCTCTGAGCAGGGCATCTCAGCATGTAGAATGCCTCGTCCTGCAGTCATCCACTGCAAACACCAACAAGAAACCAAATGGAACACATCCAAGAACAAGTCTACGCAGGCGACAACTACATCATGCCAAAGTGACACATGTAACTGGTGCCATGGTCGGAGTGCCTGGACATCTCAAGAAATGACAAATGTCTATGACAGTTCCTGGAGGCTCTTTCAAGTTACCAAAGTCCCCCTTATTTTAAATCAAAGTATCAGAATTGGAATTCCTACAAGGTAAAGAATCCTCTCTGTGATGGCCCTGAGTTTCAGATTGAGCCATTAGATAAGGAATTACAGCCAGAGAGTAGCTAAGAAGGGGAAAAAAGCAATACTGGCCAAGGGAGATGGCAGTCAACAATTCAATTGTATTCCTAGCCTAGTCAACCCAACAGGAAGGTGTGGAGTTGGGATAAATCTTCAGGATTGTTCTGAAATCAGCAAAGAGTTATCAGGATTGTTCCTGAGTAGGAAGCACAACTTTGGGAAAGTGAATTTCCTGGCACAGAGTGCAATTCCCAGGCAGAAATGTAGCAATGAGACATCAGCAGCTAGCATGCACATCAGCTGAAGCATGTGTATGTGAGACTAGATGTCATGGGAAAGCCCACAGCATCCCCTACCCTGGAAATGGGAAGCTTGTACCTCTGGGCATACAATTATAGTAATGGAGCCCTCACTGCTGGGAGAACCAGTTGCTGCCTCTGGCTGTCACCAACTCCACAAGCAGCACATGCGCTGGTGTTCTTGCCTCTCTGCCTGAGTTAACCCTGTTTTGTGTTCTGCTCCACTTGGAATTTCCTTTTTCTTTTATGACAGCATTTTCCTTTTGCTTTTGTTTTTAATTCCATTTTCATTGAAACACAATGATCCAATATGTATACCTTGCATCGCAGAAAATACAAAAGTGATCTGATATAGAGAGCCCCTATCTACACAACTGACTAAAATGATCTAAGCAGTTCTAGGAGATTTAAATTATAACATGTCACACACAAAAGCAATATGGCACAGGGTTTGAGTTTGAGCTTGTAGTTGTTTTGTTTTTCCCAGATAGGGTCTTACTATGTAACCCTGGCTTCGCTGAAACTCACTACGTAAACCAGCCTGGCTTCAAACTCACAGAGATCCACCTGCCCTTGCACTCCTGAGTGCTGGGATAAAATGTGTATGCCACATTGCCTAACCTTGGGTTATTATGGTAAGTGACAACATTGAACCATACAAATGAACCAAAACATAAATAATGAATTGTCGCAAATGCAGAACGTAAGTTGAGAAAAAGTGAATTGAAAAGAGAATTGAAATGGTCTTCAGCTGCTGAAATTGGCAGTGAGAACATCGTAAGTGACCACTACCTGAAGAGCTTCAATACAGGTTCAAGTGGACGATGCAGACAAAGCAGCCATGACTTCCATGAATTGGGAAAGAAATGGCAACTGGGACAGTAACTTTTGATTACACTTGGAGAAAAGTAAAAAACAAAACAACAACAAAATGAAGACTAGGTAAGCTCTGAAAACTGATCTGGGATGGTGAGATGGCTCTGAGGGTAAAAAGCACTCGCTTCCAAGCCTGAAAACCTGAGTTCAATCCTTCGGAACCACTTGCTAAAAAGAGAGAACCAATTCCCATAAGTTATCCTCTGACATTTATACATGCATACACATACAAATAAATAAAGAAGTGTAATACAATTTTTGAGGGCTGGAGAGATGGCTCAGTGGTTAAGAGCACCCGATTACTCTTCCAGAGGTCCTGAGTTCATTTCCCAGCAACCACATGGTGGCTCACAACCATCTGTAATGGGATCTGATGCCCTCTTCTGGTGTGTCTGAAGAGAACTACAGTGTACTCAGATAAAGTAATTAAAAAAATTTTGAAGACTTTATTTGATCCCCAGCAGCACACATACACACACGCATGGACATCCACACAGTGATTGAGGGGGTCAAGGAAAACATTAGAAGAGAACATGAGAGATCTGTGTTGGTTTCCAGCCATAATGGAAGAATCCACTGAAAGATGGCTATGACAGTTAGTGTTCTCAGCCTGATAGAATCTGGAATCACCTGGGAGGCACTTGATGCGGGGGATTACCTTGATTGTGTTAACTCGTGGATAATGCCCATCTTGATGGGAGTAGGACTATTCTTTTGGCAGGGTGTCCTGAACTGTATGAAATAGAGTGGGGAGAGCACTAGCATGCATTCATTGCTCTCTGTTTCTGATTATAGATGTGACGGGACCAACTGCTTCAAGCTCTAGGAGCCTTGCCTTCCCTCCCATGATGGACCATACTTTTGCTATATAGCTAGACTGTTGTTCTTGCCCTAGGAAAATACAGAAGAGACCCTCATGATCAGCTTTGGACCTCAACCATGTGTTTCCCTGGTAATACTGCAGAAAGAAAAGCATGAGTTTTGCCCCATCTTAAGATACTATATAACAAGGTGGAGGTTTGTTGAGACCCATTAAGGGAAAGGTACATCCTCCCATCAAAGAATGGTATCTGAGTTCTAACCCTCACCTTGGATAGAGACATGGCATTCTGATTGTCTTAAAAAACATTACGTACTGTTTTTACTCCCTTAAGAAGGCTAATTCACAAAAAGTCAGGCTAAAGAGATTGGAAGAATTAAGTATCCCCTTAACGAGAGATAAAGAGAAGCTCCTCCCTCAGTTCAATGTTTATAGATCCTCACTACTACTAGGCTTACCCACTTTCTGAATTCTACCTCCAAAAGGACTTTCCTTTTCTTTCCTTCTATCTCTTATTTAGATATAACCAAAAGCCTAAGCATGCTTTCCCTAATACTCGGGACATTTTCACACTCTTTTCTCTGAAGCTCCTCTCCCCTTCCAATAAGCAGTTGCTTGCCAACCTCCATTGCTGAACATGCTGACTTTCTAAGACACTCACTCAAAAAGACATGACTTTCTCTCAGTTTCTCCACCCCCATCTTTCTGGCAGCTCCCAAGTTTCCCAGTTTGCCTGCACTGCTGGTTTTCCTCTCAAACACTGATAAACTCTAATTCTGAGTCTGTTTTTAAATTCTTGATCAGTGTGACTAAAGTCCTGCAAAGAGACCCCTGTTTTTTCCTGGTAATACCATTAACTGTGAAGTAAAAATAACTCTTTCTCCTTTAAGACGTTTTTGTATTTTGTTATAGCAACAGAAAAGAAACTAAGACATGAGAAATCAGAAGTATTAGATTGAGAGAGAACTAGAAGAGAGGGTTAAAGTACTTTATAAGTACACACAAAACCTAAGACTGTTAACCAATCAGCAATTCCCTGTTGTGTCAGTACCTGTAGGTCTCCTGGGTTCATTTTACCAACATGTCCACAGAAGTCTTCATGGGCCATGCTGCCACCTTCTAGAAGATAAGATACCTTTTCAAACAAAAAAAAAGGAAAGAAAAGAAAAGAAATGTTGATCCTTTGGCTACTGTAAAATTAGATTGTTTGGGTTCTTTGTTATTGATTTGTGTCAGTTACATATTTATTTCAGATATTAAACACTATCTTAGTTGGTAAAACATTTCTTTTTATTTCAAGTTGCCTTTTCATTCAAATAATGGACAAAGGATATGACTACACATTATGCCAAAGAAAACATGCAAATGGCTAGCAGGTATGGGAAGAAATGCCCACCGTCACTAATCACAGAAATGCAAATCAAAACCACAGTGTGACATCACCTCACACTTGTTAGGTACATACTATCCTGTTGCCATATCTTCCCAAATCATGAGGCAAACCTCAAACGCTGAGCCAAAATAAATCCTTCCTTCTTTGGGTTGCTTTATAGCAATAAGAAAAATGGGAATGTGTCGGGGAGTGGGGGAAGGCAGTGGTGACAGTGGGCAAGAAAACACAGAGGCTAATAATTGAGAAAAAATAGAAGGAGTGGGAGGATGTTTCAAAGATCTAAGAAACAACAAAGAAGAACAATATACTGGCTTTATCCACGAGCTTGCCTCCTATGGCTATAGCTGGCCTTATACCCTGTGACTACTGTTCCACCAACCACGGTTGATTATGTTTCAGTAGGACAGAGCTTTGGGAAATCCTGTGATCTCCTTTTGGTAATTCCTCCCATTTAGAGGGTGTTCTGTTACTGTTAACCCCCCTTACCTCTTACTCTATGTACCTAATGCTGTTTCCTACTGAGATGCGCTTGCAAGAGAAAACTGAGGCCTTTTCTTTCCTTTTCCCTTCTTCCTAGGAATCAGCTTGCACAGAGAAAGCAAGGGTCTTTGATGATCGGACTCAGACTGGGGACAAGGGCCTTTTTGAGCAGCATGCAGAAGCCAGCCTGCCTACAGATATAGGCCACTTGCTCCAACATTAACTTTTCACAAATACAGATATTTTTGGCCTCCATATTTCTTACTCTTTTACCTTCTCAAGTGGTTGACAATTCAAGCTGGGCAGTAGCCACTGTTTAATTATGTCTCCTCAGAACCTCAAATGAGGGTACCAATAGATCTGTTATTGCCATAGTATTATCATATTATACTGTACCATATAAGCCCTCCACTGTCTGAGCGGTCTATTTTGGGTGTCAGTTCTTTTTTTTTTTTTTTCTTGACTTACATATCTATGGGGAGGGGTGATCGTGTGTGTGTGTGTGTGTGTGTGTGTGTGTGTGTGTGTGTGTGTTTGTGTGTGTGTGTGTATTGTGTGCAAATGCATGAGTGCTTTTCTTAGCATACAAATGAACAGGTTTTCTCATGGCATTCAATAAATTTAAGGGGACAGACAGCAAGCTTCCAGTTTTCAAAGAAGCAGCCAAACTATAAGGAGCATTGTCTACAATTGCTTTCCTGTCTTTCCTAATTTTGTCTAGCTTGGGATAAAGCTCCTTCTTGGATTCTTAAAGAAGAGCCCCTGAAATCACAGTCCCAGATTACTCAAGTCCAACATAAAGTCTTTCAAGTTGCAAACCATAACCTACACACACACACACACACACACACACACACACACACACACACACACACACGTCTTTATATCATTAGTCTTTATATACAGTGTTTTTATTATTATTACTAAGTGTCATAAATGCTTGACAGCAACTTTGCTTATGAGTTCACTGTCTGTAGAATATCTGGAAAAGAAAGAAAACCCCGGAGTAGTTACATCTGAGCATTGAGACCAGCCACATGATCGTTTAGGGCCTTACATAATCACAAACACCTGGAGAACTGCCATGGGTGGTTGACAAATTGCGTTATGTTTAAGCTCAAGAGTTGTGTGTGTCCAATTAAGTAATAAGTTTGTAATCCGAACCAGGTGTTTCCTCAGAGCACTTGATATGCTGTTTGGTCTCCTGTCTTCCTTTCCTCCTTCTAGTTCTTTCCATGGGTCTTTACCAAGTATCTTCGTCCCTTTGTAAGTTCTTCATTCTTTGGGTATTTTGTGTTTGGAGAAAGACACAGACTCACACTGCGATGAGAGAAAAGTGTCATTTACCATGAAAAGTATGAGAAAAGTGAATCTCTGAGAACTGTAAGTTAAGCTGGAAAAATTCCCGCACAAGATAAAATACAGTTTCTTGTTTCTTTCCAGCTGCTATGTAGAAAGAAGAGCAAAGAGGAAGCCGCATTCTGTGTCTGGATATAAAACACAAGACATCCTGTAAAGCCAAAAGTTTACATTATGGGGACAACTATATTTCCTTTTCATTTATTTTTGCCCTAAAATTGTGAGGTTTTTTTTTCCCTACTGGTAGCTTGGTAGTAGAGAAAAAGAAAAAGGAAAGGAAGCAAAAATACCACAGTTGAGGTCATGGTTGACAAGAGATGCCAGCAAGGAACATATTGTGTAATAGAAGCTGAGAACTGTTCTCAGGGGCAGAAATATGATGTTTGAATTTACACACTGAAGGACCCAAGAGGGAAAACATCTTCCCAACATGAGCAATCCCTCTGAAACCTGAACAATCACTAACTCTACTCATCTAACACTAATCATACACACCAGTCCTGAAAGGTGGTCAGAACAACAGTGTTTTAAAAAAGTAAAACCGAAACGGGGTGGCCACACAGTTTGGATGTTGTTCATCAAGCTGGCAAATCACAGGAGGATGCTGTTCCTCTGGTCGTACTTTGAAATGGTCCTGTATAAACAGGACCTGCTTCACTGCTCTCTGCTGGGAGGCTCTTTCTGTATCTAGAAGCTAGTCAGGTTTAGACCTGCTTAGAATCACCAGGTTGCCATTTGTAAATTGTGAGCTGCAGAGTGACGTCCTTTATTTTCTCTTAGAGGATCAGTGGAATCATATGCAACATGAACCTATTAAGGTGGGCTTCTCATTTATGGTCAGAACTAAATGATGACATGTGACCAGGAGCCCAGCACATGTTCAGTAAGTTCTAGAGTCAGGACATATATGGCATTTCCTTGGGCAGGGATCATATCTGTAAGTCCTCCCTCACATCTTCCCACCTTCTTCCTGAGAGATAGACCCAGCCAGTCCCATGGTTCTTTTTGTCACTTCATTCAGGCCTCAGTTCAAATATCACAGACTGAATGAAATCATATTTCAATCTACACGATCCTACCCTGGATTGTTTCTTCTTCCCAGCTTTCTCACGACAGGATGCTGTGTTATAAAATTAGTCATTTATTGGCTAACTAAAAGACTATAAGACTCATGAAAGCTGAGACTTTGAAACATTTTATTAGTATAAAAAATGAATTCCATTGTGTGCAGTCTACATTCTCACCAACAGTGAATACGTGTTCCATTTCCACATGTGTCTTCACCAACATTTATTGCTGTTTGTAGTCTTGAAGACAGCCATTCTGACTAGGATGAGATGCAATTTCAACCTAAGCGTAACTTGCACTTCTAGGATGGCTAAGGATAATCAACATCTTTTTCATATATTTATTGGCCATTTGTACTTCTTCTGAAAACTTTTTGTGAAATTCATTTGCTCATTTATTGATCAGGTGATTTTTTTTTGGTATCCAGTTCCTGAATTCTTTATATGTTCTACATATTAACCCCTTTGACCAGGAGATTCATTTGAGAACCTATAATTAGCAAACTTTTAATTTCCATTCTGTACCCTGTCTCTTTACTCTGTTGATTATTTCTTTGCCACACAGAAGCTTTTTAATTAGATGCAATCACACTTGTCAATTCTTGCTGTGGTTTCCTGAGTCACTGGGGTTGTATTCAGAAAGTCATTCATGTGTATGACTACATCTTGAAGCACTTTCAACAGAGACGTTAAAAAAAAAAAAACCTCTCAACTGTGCCCTTCATACAACTGTCACTGATGATGTATTGGATGCATTAATAAATCTTATATTTCATAATCTTTAAGCATTTACTAAACATCTAGCTGTGGGTATATTCCATAATCTACATGTGATTATTGTGGTTTATTGTCATTAAGGTTACAGCATAACAACAGCAGAGCAAAAAATTAAATCAACATTTTCTGTGTCTGAGGATGAAAGTATTTTTTGCCAGTCCACGTAGCCTCATGAATGTTGACGCCATCATGTAGGGGTTGTGAGCACAGTGGTTGCCTCTGAGGAGAGCTCTGACAGGAGATGCAAGCAGCCAGAATGGTAAAGTTTTCATGAAAGAAACAAGAGGACTTTGTCAATTCAGGTGAATCAGCCATTTGCGGGTACAGATGAAATCCTAGGGCTGTATGCAAAACTGAAAATAAGCCTTATGATTCCTGAAGGGATGAGGTCAATTAAAAGACCCAAAGCTACAATACCCTAGGATGAGGTGACTGGTCCTTTGTTATGGGCGTTCAAGAGCTTTGCTTAAAAACATTTAGTTACAAAGAAAAAAAAAAAAAGAAACTAGCTTACTTGCCTCCTATTTATCCTGCTCTCATTCCTGAAAGTCTTTCAAATCTACTCATTTTCCTTGCACCCTGATTAAAATTTCTGACATGCGTGTCAACATTCTGTAGCAATCATATTCGTAAACCTAATTACTCAGGCAAGTTGAATCTCAGACTCCCGCACTACCTTTCACCTGCTCCTAGATCTCCTGAGGAAAATAAAATCCCTTCCTCTTCAAACCCAAATGCCCAATCTTAGGACTCTCTTCAAATAAAACTTCTGACTCCCTGTGTAACTTCTAGCCACCTTCTTTTTTATATATATATAATTTTATTGGATATATTTTTATTTACATTTCAAATGTTATTCCCTTTCCCAGTTTCCTGTCCATAAGCCCTCTATCCCCTCCCGCTCCCCAATAAGGGTGTCCCGCCCATCCACCCCCCTTATCATCCCACCCCCAGACATTCCCTTACACTGGGGGGGGGGGTCCAACCTTAGTAGGACCAAGGGTTTTCCCTGCCACTGGTGCCCTAACAAGGCTATTCTCTGCTACCTATGCAGTTGGAGCCCAGGGTCAGTCCATGTCTTTCGGTAGTAGTTTAGCCCCTGGAAGCTCTGGTTGGTTGGCATTGTTGTTCTCATGGGGTTGCAAGCTCCTTCGCCTCTTTCAATCCTCCCTCTAATTCCCCCCAAGGGAGTCCTGTTCTCAGTTCAGCAGTTTGCTGCTAGCACTGACCTCTGGATTGGACGTGTTCTGGATGTGTCTCTCAGGAACGATCTATATCCAGTCCCTTTCAGCATGCACTTTCCAGCCACCTTCTTAACTGTCACAAGCTACCTCCAATAAAAAAAAAATGTGGTGAAGGGGCTCACTTCTATTGTTGCATCTTCCACATTATACAGAAGGTCTCGAGTATATGACTTACCAACATCTATGAACACTCAAATTTGAAGCACACAGTGCTATTCTATCCCCATACGGTGGAAAAGTTGGTAGCTACAACTTGTGGCTTAAGAGAGCCCCCTGTTGAGTCAAATGATGTGTGCCTTGCTTCTACAGAAGTAGTTCTCAACCAATGGGTCGAGACCCCTTTGGGGTAGCATTACCCTTTCACAAGAGTCACATATCAGATATTCTGCATATCAAATATTTACACTGAGATTCATAACAGTTACGAAGTAGAAACTAAAATAATTTTATGTCTGTGGGTCACCACAACATGAGGAGCTCTATTAAAGGGTTGCAGCATTAAGAAGGTTGAGAACCACTGGACCACAGTCAGGGCTCACTAAACTAGATGCAGGCTTTGCTAATAGGTGCATTGGTAAGTAAATATGTCTTCTTGGCACATGAGCGGTGCCTGTGCTTAAGGACCTAGTGCCATGGGACAAAGTGTCATCTAGGCATAAAGGGGCGAGCTCTGTTGTGAACAAGAGGGAAGTTATCCCACCTGGCTCTGTCTATAGTTAAAAGCTATCAGGGGAGGTACCTACAAATGAAGTGTCTGAATTTCCTTTCTATACAACCGATCCTCGGAAGGTTTGGGATTCGCCCTTTTGTAGTGAAACAGGTGCTCTTAGCCGTAGAACTATCTCCCTAGCCAGAAATTGTGTTTTAGTGAGTTCTCATTATTATAGCTCTCCATCTCCATATTTTCTTCCTTAAAATTCTAAGAACATAATCTGTAGTACATGAATAATTTACTATTATAATGCAGTGTGCATGAGGTGGACAGAAAAAAATCATTGAGAAATTTATCTGTTTCCAAAGGTATTTCAGTTGAACTGCTATTTTTTCCCTGTCTGACCTATGTTTGGTGTCAGACCAGGTTTTAATTCTAAAGCTGTTGTGGGCATCATTGGATCAGGAGGCCCTAAACAATCTCCTTTATAGCTTTAAGAAGTAAAATAAATAATCTTAACGCTCTTGATACAACTAACTTGATCCATTTCCTCACAATACCGGAAGGTTGGAGAGACAAGAACATTACTTTGCACTTTCAGGTAGGAAAATTTGGGTCCCTGGCCCCAGACAGCATCAATTCCTACAGTAAGTTTAGCAGCAGCCCTGACTATGACCCACCAAATGGCAGTAGTGCTCAGAGCCTTAACCACAATTACTTTGGAAGGACCCAGTAGACAAAATTACCCTCAAGTGACATAGAGAATACTCTGCCAAAAGCTAAACTTCTGGGCTTAAGATGCTTCTATTTTAGGCACAAATGTGTCAACTTGGGGGTCTGTGAATGTAGCAGTTCCCATGAGTTCACAACGAGAGACCAATCTGGCTTGGCTTTCATGCCTTCCCTAGTAAAGGCTCAAGCTTTAAGATAGATTCCATCACATGCCTCAAGCCCCATTCCACCCTTGCTTATACAGCTCCTAAATCTGCTTGGAATATTCACTGTTTCTATTACCCACTCTCTACCTTTACCTCCACTGTCTAGAGAATCAATTTTATTCTTGGTTCTTTTTTTTTTCGGAGCTGGGGACCAAACCCAGGGCCTTGCGCTTCCTAGGCAAGGTCAATTTTATTCTTAAGGCTCTCCTAAATAGTCAAGGTTTTGGTTGGTTGGTTTGGTTTGAATTTTGCAGCTTGAGGACAACTTTATTATAGCCTACAAGAAAGATACCCCAGGGCAAGCAAGTTATAAATCATGGCAGCTGCCCCAAGGAGAAGAATAGAGAAGAGGAGAAAAAGTAAAATAAAATAAAATAAAATAAAATAAAATAAAATAAAATAAAATGCCATGCCCCTTGACTTAAGACAGCATAGAGGTGCAACAGTAGGCAGCCATATGGTGATGAGGAGGGTTTTAGAGAAAGAATAAGGGAGTCTAAAGTGTTAGGGAGTTCATGCTTAGAAAAGAAATACAATGAAGCAAAGGGAAGGTACATTTTCCTGAGTAATTCAGAAAAGGGGACAAACTTACGAAGCAATATAGCTAGCTTGTTCTATAAAAGACTCGGTTAGGATCGGAAACGCTGGGAGGAACAAGGACAGTGTCTCATTAAACAGATAATTCTTCCACCTCTCTAACATGGCTGGAGATGCACTAGCCTCCCTCCGGGCAGTGCTACATTTCAGAGAAGTCGGTCTGTAGCCAGCACACTGACCCCTGCCCAGCTGGGACCTGGCTAATTAGGTCTCCACTCAAGGAAAAGGTTCTATTTTCTTGGCAACATATTTTTCTCTATTTTTTTTACTGCACATACCCCAACATTGCCCTCTTTAAAGTGGTAACTCTAAAGTCATTTAGGAAATGGATGGAAATCAGGGTACATATATGTCATTTTCACCATGAAAATCTGGAGATTCTGTTCCAAAGCGGCCACCAGAGGGTATCAGTGTCTGGCCTGGAGTTCTAGTCCCCACCCACACATCCACCCACAAATATAGCTATAGCCTCTGGATAGTGGTACTCATTGGGGAGATGGGAAAGTTGGGGTTCGTTCTGGTGTTTCTGGCCAGAGAACCAAAAACATTTCTAAAACTGTTGCGTTGGGGTCCCTGCCACATCCAGTTTCTATGTCTTGTTCTCATCATTGTCTTGCTGATGAGGACACCCTGAAAACTCAAGGTTTAATTGAAACCTCTCACACATTTCTGATAGCAGTCACAGGTTCTTCCTCACTTGGACTGTAAAGCTTCTTCCAATGGACTTCTCTCATTCCTCCTTAGCCATTTCCTACATTCTGTGTAGAGCCAAAGACCTTCACCCCCACATCTAAACTCATGTGTGCACTAAGTCAGGCTTTTACTTTGACCATCTTTTCTATTGGTGGGGCCCTATGATATAACACAGTTCTTAAAGAAACCCACTGCTCCTGGGTTACCCTCCTGGGTACCCTCCTGGGTTGCACACTGCCAGACTGCCAGATATTAGTAGCTTATCTGGTTAACTAGAATAGGACACAAACTAGCCCCATTTTATGTTGAGAGAGGAGAACCAAGTAACTGAGTCACATTCTTCTGAAGTAAGCTTACCAGTTTCTTACATGTGCAGCCAGACATGATCTAGGTCTATGCAAGAGTCTGATCTGTTCTGATGCGTGCCTATTCTCTGTCAGCACATTTGGTTTCACTACGATTCTTTGATATTCTTAATATGTTAGTACCAAGGGGTATCTTAGAGTGGGAATTGATTTTGCTAACTTTCTATAATCCTTTAGCTTCACCACAAGGAACACCAAGTCAACATATGTTAAAATCTGTAATGGCAACTTCAAGACAAATCCTGAGCCACTGCCCCCCCCTCCATTTAAATCACTAACCAAAGGTATATATGCCACTTTAGTGTTTTCTTTGACTATTGCTTTATCTCTATGTAATTTTCCTTCCTCCTTTTCAATATCTGCAATTGTTATTAATAGCCTCAAAGCTCCCAGGCTCCATTAAATCATCATAGTTCTTACAGACACTTGCCCCTTCTCATATCCATAGGAATACAGCTGATATCTACCTGTTAAAAGCACCATAAAATAATCATTGAACAATGGACAATCTCTGTGATATTGAGGAAGTTATTTCCCAGTTTTCCCGAAATATTTTGTATTGGCCTTTTGAGAGGGTCTCATAGGCCAGGAAGGTCTCTAACTTCCTACTGAAGCTTAGGGATGGCTTTGAATATCTATCTCCTCCTCCTCCTCCTCCTCCTCCTCCTCCTCCTCTTCCTCCTCCTCCTTCTCCTCCTCTTCCCCTCCTCCAAGTTCTGGGATTTCAGGTGTCTCACACCATGCCTGGCTCAGAATATTTTCTTTCCTTGTCAAATTTCGTGTTGAATTTAGTCCAGTTTTTCTTTCCAACCGAGACACAGCCATCTTGAAATGGCTTATGTCAGAAAATGGTTCGCTGTTAAGAAACAAGCTGTGTGGAGACAGGAGGTCTGAAGTCAGGAGTAAGTTTGTTAAGTGTGAATCACTAGGGCCTTTCCCTTCCTCTCCAGGATATTGTTCAGACATTGCCTGCAAATGCTGCTGGCTAGTAACCAGGAATTATGAGCGTTTCTTTTCTGATGGGCACACCCTTGGAAACAGGGTGGTTTTGTTCTAACAAAAACCAAGGAACTTGCTGAGACTTGTCATGAAACTTTAAGCTATAGTTTTCCATTTAACTAAGAACGACACGGACAGCATCCTTATGTATCCTTGTGAAGCACATCTGGTGGTTTACTCCTAACAGTTTTTTTTTTTTGATTCTGGCTCCAAAAATCTTAGATGTGGCGCATCTCCTCAGCACCTATAAAATACTTTAAACCAAAGTGACCAACTATCTCAATTTGCCCAGGACTGAGGAGTACCCAGAAACATAAGATTTCCAGCCAAAAACCATGGAAAGTCTTGATTTTATCATTTAAAGGTAATTTTGAAATGTGCAAAACCCATTTCTCAATGGGGTAGTTGAAAAGCACATCAAGAGGGCATAAACTATCAGTCCCTCTTCTTTTAAATTAAGCTTTGGAAAGACTTGCCTGGTCTTCATACTACTCACTATTTCTGATAATTATAGTTGCCCTAGGCAAATTTAATGTCAATCTGGACCAGAAATGGAGTAACTGCTTCATCTTTCTACTGCCTACTACTTGGGCCTCTTGAAAACTCCCAGAATTTGGATTCCAGGCAGGAAATTGTGTTGTAACCACTAGCTGTGCCTCTTTCTGCAGGATATGCCTTTCCTTGGCTTTTTAAGGCAAGTTTTAAAAATATTTTATTAGTGTATATTAATTCTACACGATAAAGGGTTTCATTATGACAACTTTTCACATGTATTTAATATATCTTGACCACTCTCAAAATGTCTTTGATTCAGTCTCTCATCCTCTCCCCTGTCTTGCTAATCCCCTTCCTTCCTCTCAGCTGGTCATACTTCTGCTCTTTTTTTTAATGGTACAATGCGGTTTCTTTTGGGTTGCTTAAAGAAAAACAGCTATGCAAACCTTCAAACAACAACAAAATAGAGATCTACATAAACCTAAGAGTTTTAAGACTGATGAAATATTAGGTTTTGTTTTGTTTTTTTTTTTTTACTTTTTTGTGCCTCAGAGAATCTTAGTAGTTCTGGTGTGGGTGGTCATCTGCACCAGCATTTTTTACATTTCATTGCATATGTCGCTCAGATTGTGGTGGTGTCCTTAAAGTACAATTTCAGAGCCAGTAGCACTGAGTTGGAGTCTGAACATTCCAGGAGATAACATTACTGGGTCATGGATCCCACATGAAGCTATCAGAATTTTATAGGAAGGTATTCTCAGGTGAGCTCATGTTGAAAAGATATTCATTATATTTTATATTCATGTATTAGCACATAATTTTCATTTAAAAGATAATGCTGAACTCCAGAATAGCATTATGTTAAATACCACTGATTCTGGTGGCACACCCATTGTCTGAATGCTACTTGGGCATAAGAAAGTCACCTAGATAGAGGAATCACTATCCCTGAACTCAAGCAGTATTACAGAGAATAGTGATAAAAACTGCATGGTATTGGTACAGAGACAGACAGATAGACCAATGGAACAGAATTGAAGACCCAGAAATGAACCCACACACTTATGGGCACTTGATTTTTGACAAAGGAGCCAAAACCATCCAATGGAAAAAAGACAGCATTTTCAGCAAATGGTGCTGGTTCAACTGGAGGTCAACATGTAGAAGAATGCAGATCGATCCATTCTCATCACCCTGTACAAAGCTTAAGTCCAAATGGATCAAGGACCTCCACATCAAACCAGACACACTCAAACTAATAGAAGAAAAACTAGGGAAGCATCTGGAACACATGGGCACTGGAGAAAATTTCCTGAACAAAACACCAATGGCTTATGCTCTAAGATCAAGAATTGACAAATGGGATCTCATAAAACTGCAAAGCTTCTGTAAGGCAAAGGACACTGTCTTTAGGACAAAACAACAACCAACAGATTGGGAAAAGATCTTTACCAATCCTACAACTGATAGAGGGCTCATGTCCAAAATATACAAAGAACTCAAGAAGTTAGACTGCAGGGAAACAAATAACCCTATTAAAAATGGGGTTCAGAGCTAAACAAAGAATTCACAGCTGAGGAATGCCAAATGGCTGAGAAACACCTAAAGAAATGCTCAACATCTTTAGTCATAAGGGAAATGCAAATCAAAACAACCCTGAGATTTCACCTCACACCAGTGAGAATGGCTATGATCAAAAACTCAGGGGACAACAGATGCTGGCGAGGATGTGGAGAAAGAGGAACACTCCTCCATTGTTGGTGGGATTGCAAACCGGTACAACCATTCTGGAAATCAGTCTGGAGGATCCTCAGAAAATTGGACATTGAACTGCCTGAGGATCCAGCTATACCTCTCTTGGGCATATACCCAAAAGATGCCCCAACATATAAAAAAGACACGTGCTCCACTATGTTCATTGCAGCCTTATTTATAATAGCCAGAAGCTGGAAAGAACCCAGATGCCCTTCAACAGAGGAATGGATACAGAAAATGTGGTACATCTACACAATGGAATATTACTCAGCTATCAAAAACAACGAGTTTATGAAATTCGTAGGCAAATGGTTGGAACTGGAAAACATCATCCTGAGTGAGCTAACCCAATCACAGAAAGACATACATGGTATGCACTCATTGATAAGTGGCTATTAGCCCAAATGCTTGAATTACCCTAGATGCCTAGAACAAACGAAACTCAAGACAGATGATCAAAATGTGAATGCTTCACTCCTTCTCTAAAAGGGGAACAAGAATACCCTTGGCAGGGAAGAGAGAGGCAAAGATTAAAACAGAGACTGAAGGATCTCCCATTCAGAGCCTGCCCCACATGTGGCCCATACATATACAGCCACCCAATTAGACAAGATGGATGAAGCAAAGAAGTGCAGACTGACAGGAGCTGGATGTAGATCTCTCCTGAGAGACACAGCCAGAATACAGCAAATACAGAGGCGAATGCCAGCAGCAAAGCACTGAACTGAGAACGGGACCCCCGTTGAAGGAATCAGAGAAAGAACTCGAAGAGCTTGAAGGGGCTCGAGACCCCATATGAACAACAATGCCAAGCAACCAGAGCTTCCAGGGACTAAGCCACTACCTAAAGACTATACATGGACTGACCCTGGGCTGCAACCTCATAGGTAGCAATGAATAGCCTAGTAAGAAAGAGCACCAGTGGATGGGGAAGCCCTGGGTCCTGCTAAGACTGAACCCCCAGTGAACTAGATTGTTGGGGGGAGGGTGGTAATGGGGGGAGGATGGGGAGGGGAATGCCCATATAGAAGGGGAGGGGGAGGGGCTAGGGGGATGTTGGCCTGGAAACCGGGAAAGGTAATAACAATTGAAATGTAAATAAGAAATACGCAAGTTAATAAAGATGGAGGAAAAAATAAAAAAACAAAGAAACAAACAAACAAAAAAGTCACCTGAATATAGGAACTTATCCCATCTTGCATAGGCAATTGCACTGATGGTCAAAATCTCCCTTTGTTCTATAGTAAGAATCTATGTTGTTCCCCAAAAGGCTTACATTTGGAGCATGTAAAGTAAACATCACCCTTCTTGTCACTGTTACAAGCTCCAATCATTAAAAAGGATTTGGTTTCCTTAATGCACAAAGAACTTCTATAAAACAGCTATGATACCAACAAGTTTCAAGGTTTATTTTAAATTGAAAAATAAATAGCTTTAGTTCACATATTATTGATGAGGACAATACAAGTGGGAAAGGCCAAAGATATGTGTCTACAATAAACAAATATATTCAAATCAAAACCAACTTTTTAAAAGAAAATGTTTTCTTTTAAATTGCTAAGAAAGTGTAAACTAAATTACAGTGAAGTGGTTTTATCTGTTAAAATAGCAAGCATTTAAATGTCAAGTAAATGTATTGTAGTGCTTATGCTGAGAGGAAATGGGTACCTTCTTATATCACCATGGTAATGCTGATTGGTGCTACAGCATGGCTGGACAACCTGACCTAAGTTCCGTGGGTAGAATCCACATGGTGAAGGGAGACAGCCAATTCTGGAAAGTTGTTCTCTGACCTCCACACAGGTGCCATGGCAAACAAGGGTCACACACACACACACACACACACACACACACACACACACACACACACAATAAATAAATAAACAAATAAATAGATAAATAAATTTTAAGATATATTTTTAAATTTTGTTTTGGTTCTTTTTGAATTTCATATCACGTACCCTAATCCCACTCATCCTCCCTTTCTCTTATACCTGCCCTCCACCCTTGCAACCTCCCCCCAACAGAAAGCAAAGCTTGTTGTGGAAGCTGCAGTATGTCACAGTAGGTCCCACTGTATACCCTTTGTCCACACTTCTTGCAGATGTTCATTGCAATGACTCATTGGTCTGCCTAGAGCCATACAGGTGGTGGTCTCGGGCTCACCTTTTTAAAGGACTGTTAGATTACTAATCACTCAGATGTCCATAGGTCAGAACACTGAGTGTAGACATAAGCTCTCTCCTCTCTGCCACCTACTGATGCACATGTGACACAGCAGCCACATCTACAATGACTCTCAGGACAGGAATAAAGCCATTATTAATTAGCTTCTTGAAGTATAATTGAAAATTTCTAACAGTATAATGTTATATATATTTTAAAAGATAGCATGATACTAGAAAAAGTCAAACAATAACAATTGCTACTTCTGGGTGGTGGTATAACATAACAAGCATCCCAATCATGTTCTTATTTCCAAATCATTTTATTTCTTTTCTATTTTAATTTTGTATACTAGTCAGAATTTTCCAACATGACAAGCCTTTGGGATTTAGATTGAGCTCAAGAGAGAAAATAACTAAGAGCTTAAGGTAGACTTGGCTTTAAATTAAAGGATTCAATTTTTCATCAATAGTTTTCAAAGTTGTTTTATTTTTATTTTATATGTATGAATGTGTTGTGTGTTATATAACTGCACTGTGGGCAAAAGAGATCAACCCTGGAACTGGAGTTTCAGATACTTGTGAGGAATGTAGGTGCTGGGACCTGAACCTAGGACTTTTGCACCCTCTAAAGTACTCTTAACTTTTGAGTCATTGAAGAACCAGCCTGCCCCCATCTGAAGCTTAAAAGCTTTCTTAGAGTAAAGATAAATTAGGTTCATTCCTGATTATGATTCAACCACTGTTTCTTGAAGATTAAGCCATGCCCCACCTGTAACCTTAACTACAAAAGGCTCTGTACTGCCTGTTCCAGGAATGATGATCATGTCTTCATTTCAAAAAGCTATTTATGGGTTGGGGATTTAGCTCAGTGGTAGAGCGCTTGCCTAGGAAGCGCAAGGCCCTGGGTTCGGTCCCCAGCTCCAAAAAAAAAGAACCAAAAAAAAAAAAAAGAGAAAGTTAAGTCCTGGCTTACCTATTCTCTGGGGAGAAAACTGACATAGCCATTCCTCAGGATCTGAATTAGTAATGTTCTATAAAACTATCACAATCCTTTAATTAGCAAGTCCTAAATTATTGGCTCCTAATGGCAACCTAAGATTGGGTTTCTTCAAGTCTCTGGCAACAATAGTTTTGTCAGCCCATCTATGTCTGCCTCTATTATATGTGCGTTCCGTCTAAAGAACCCATATACCATATATATTACCCACTAATGTTAATGAACTCTCAACCCACAGTACTAAATCATACTCTTTACTGAATGCACATTCAGTAAAGTAACAAGGCACATTAGCAGACTTCTGTGAAGGGATAGACTGCTGTGTGATGCTCAGAAATCATTTTGAACAGGAGACAGACATAAAAAAACTGGACAGTATAAGAAACATGGCATTAGGATTGTTACAAGGACACCGGCCTACATTATGAGAGCCAAAACAAGAAAGTCATCATCTTATTACACCTAGGCTGGCAAGAGATGAGCCGGGCAGCTCTAACAGCCTGAAACATCATCGAAGCTCTCCAAGTGTGGATTTGGCAGTTAGCGGTGAGTTTTCCAAGCAGGAGAACTTATAAATACAAAATCTACAAATAATAAGGATAAAACTTAATTGCAGCTATAATTGAAGGGAAAATTCTTAATCAAGAGAAATGGGCCAAACACCAGTAGTCTCTGGCTAACTTGTGCACCAAATTCTTTCAAGCTGATACCATAGGATTTACAAAGCCGTGCCGCCACCAGGGCACATTACCTAATGGAAACAAAAGTTCAGCAGTCAATTTATTATAGCCATCGCCTTCAACAAGAGCTAGAGAAGAATGGGATAATCTAAGATGAAACAATTTATAATCCTCTTCAGCAGGTTAAGTTGGGCAATTCTCGACTCTAAGGAAAGACAATTGCTCAAGACCACCATCGAGGTATACACATATGTTAAACTAGAAGACATATAATGTCAATGGGACCGAATGAAGAAGAAAGGTGTCATCCTCTTGGGATTGTTTTGGAAACTGACAGCCAGAGTTCTGGAATCGAATACAGGTATAAAGAAGGTCAAAGTGTGGCTCTCATCATTGGTGTGAAGTAAGATAGACACAGACACGGTGCAGCCAAAGTGTTAGCAGAAAGGAGAACTGGAAGGCAAATGGATAAACGAAGGAACACAGATCTAACTAGCCTCATCTTGTTTCTGGAAGCCTCTTGGCTAAATCTTTCCATGGTTAAATACAGTGATCAAATCTTTCCCTGTTTGTTTTTACTTCCTTAACTAGAACACATATGGAAGTGAGCAAGGCTCAAGCCTTGTTCTGTCTTCTAGCAACACTCCAGAACACTCAGCACACCCCAACATCTGCAAGATCAGCTTCCATCAACCCTTGCATGTATAAGCCCTGGGTAAATATTTACTAATTCACCAAGTGGACTTACAAATATACTGAGTCTCTAACTCTGTTCTAAAACTTTTATTGATTCTTTGGTTCATACCATGCACCCTAGTCTCGCTTATCTCCCTTATCTCCTTAGAACTTAATATAATACTCATTGAGCTCTTAGATTCTGTGTTGGAGTTCATATTATTATGTTACATGAAGTTAAACATTTTTGTGTTGGTATTTATAATATTATGCTACATGAAATTAAACATTTCTGTGAAAAACATTCTGAAAAATCAAATTTTCTTTAAAAAAGTATTTAATCATATCTTAGTTTCTTCTCACTTTAACAGATTATTTTAATTGTACATAATTTTTAAAACTTTTATTGATTCTTTGGTTCATATCATGCACCCCAGTCCCACTTATCTCCCGATCCCCCTCACAGCTGTCTTTTTCTCTTGCAATCTCCCCCTGCAACACACACACACACACACACACACACACACACACACACACACTCATGCACACAAACTCACTCATGCATGTCCACACGCACACACATATACAAAGCATAGAAAACATGTCATTATGGAAGCAGTACTATGTCACAGTGTGTCCGGCAAATGTATCCCTCTGTCCACACATCTTCACTTGCAAATGTTCACTGCAATCAGTCACTGGTCTGGTTCAACATCTCTAGATTCTGTGACATCATCAATATTGGATCCTCACAGGCCTCCTCCTGGCTATCTTGTTGTTGCCTTGTGTCACAGAGATCTTGTAGCTTTGGATCAGCAGGACTGACCATTTCACTTGTCCCAACCATTCACAGATAATATAGATTTTGGGGTGGGTCAACTCAGAGCCATGGATCTGGGCTTGGGCAGTAGCTGAGCTGGTCAGTCTACTAGCTCTCTTATCCATACCACCAGAGCTAGCTCTCCAGCACTGCTCCGGCTAAGCCACCCAATGCCTCCATTAATAGGAGGCAGGGTTACCTCTTCTGCTCTTATACTTGGGGTTGGCTCAGCCATGACTGCACCAACAGGACCAGCTCCACAGTGCTGCCCATGTGAAATGCAGGGCCTGCTCTCCTGGGTGCTGCAGCTGGTAAGGGACAAAGCTAGCTCTTCCACAATCATGACACTGTGGGCAGCTTTCCCAATTGCTGGGGGTGGAGAGGTGGCACCAGTGCCATCATATGTAAAATGAATGGTATGGTCAGCTCTACTACGCAAGTACCACGAGGGCCAGCTCCGCTGTGCGGTCTGGGCAAAGCCAGGGCCAGCTCTCTGGAGTACTGCCAGTAAGAGATGGGACCAGCTCTCCAGAATGCTGTAGCCAGTGAGGAGTAGGGCCAGTTCTGCACAGTCTCTGGATATCCATGCAATCCCTTGTGGCTGCCCTGATCAGGGATGTCCCCATATTCTTTAGTGGCAAAAATGAGTCATGGACACTAACACTGATTCCTATCACTGTGTAGCAATGAACCTAGACTTGCCCTCAGCAGCAGCTCAGAATGGGACCTCCCTATGACCCAAGTGGCAGGGCTGGCCACTCACAGCAGACTACTCTCCACCCTCGAGTCTCTAGTTCCATCTCTTCATCATGCTCAAACTGTCCCCCTTTTCTTTTTCTCCCATCTGTCTATCACATAATTGCACATTGTGGCGGCATCCACTGCAAGCTGGGCAGGAGGTTAGTGAGCCTCTTGGTGACATCCTCCAGCAAATGGGTCTATACCCCACCTGTGCCTGAGCCTAAAGGCAGGTCTGTGGGTAGCATGGCAGTCCACAGCTCTGTCTGTCTTCCTTCTCCCGTGTTGCACTGTGTGGTGGTAAGTTAAGCACTGTGTATCTATGCCCCTGCCCCTGTACCATGGCGGAGAGGGAAGGTCTGCAGATGTCCCTCTGTGGCATGGTGGAACTTGGGTCTCTGTCTTCTTTTTCCTGTGCTATGCTGTCTGAATTTAATTTGATTTGTTTTGTTTTTATATGTCTTAAGCATAAAACAACTTTGGCCACCAAGCCAGGCATCAAGCTAGGATAAACAAAGGACTGCCGTCTGCTCTGAGCCTGACTGACATGAGGACACCACCACCACCGAGGTGTCTCTTTGCCCATTGCCAGGGCAGTTAATTGTATAATTTTAAGAAGCCAACTCTTGCTTTTTATGAACTGCTGAGACAGAAATGTCAGCAGGACACAAATTACATAATATTTAAAATAGTCAATATTTAAATTTGAGTATATTTCATATAAAACCACTATAGCAATTATATAGTAGCCTATGGCAAGAAACTTCTAAATTAATGTTTGCCTTTATTCATTGCTTCTGATTTTATTTTCTATTAGAAGTAAAAATCAAATTTTCAAAGACACACTTTTGCATTCAAATCTCTCTACTTACTGTTTCAAATCCTCGGTGTGGATGATCAGGAAATCCTCCCGGCCTTCCTCCTTTAAATTCATCAAACAGCAAAAATGGATCCAGCATTTTCAACTGGAATAATAAAATTTGGCATATTAGACATACTACAAGGGCTACAGTCATAGACACATCTAACAAAACTCATTGAAGATTGTGTAGCCAGTAAGCAACCTTCTAAAATGTAAATTATATTCAGCAAGAAACTATACTTGCACAGAACAATTCATTAATTACATTAGAACTGACATTGTAGGAGGAGAGTAAAGAGTGAACAAACATTTCGTGGCTGTCTACAGTACAGTTAAGTGGGTCATGATCAATCTATAGCATATTCTTAACATCATGAGGCAGGTGTTTATAAAGTCTTATAAAATCAAGAACTAAGCTGTGATTGTGAGTGTTTTCAAGGAAAACGACTTCACATAAATGAGAACTGGTAACATCAGGGAAGTCTTTAAAGTTTTGATTTTTACTTCTAAAATTTACAACCAGGGAAGTAGCTCTTGAGTTGAATCTTGAGGTCATGTTGGAGCTAACCAAGTAGAAAGGAGAGAAGAGCAATGTTGCAGAAAGAAGGGATGAGAGAGACTGGCATGCCTGACAAAGTCTCTGCCCATCACTCATCGGAATTCTGCAAGCACATAAAACTAACAGTTCCTGAATATTCTTGCACAGAAACAGATTTTCCTCACAATTTCATGAAGGGCTTTATTTTAATAAATAAGTAATTATATTATTATTATAACTTAAATAAATAATTTCATTTAAGGGCTTACATAAGCCCTAAGTTTCTTCTATCAACAAGAAGTTACTGATGTATGTGCACATATATGCCAATTCTTGCTCTTTATTAATGGTTCAAATAGATTTCTGCATTTAGATCAAATAGATTGCAGACATTTGTCTGCAATGATACAAGTTAAATAAAAAGTAAATACTTAAATTGAACTATACTTCATTTAAAATAAATAGTATAGCTTTACAGTACACAAAAATTATTGTGAGAGATGGGCAAAGGATAGAGGTTAAAGTCTTTGGGTTTTAAAATAAGTTGTCATTTTGTGTCCCAGGCTGGCCTCAAGCTCTCAATACTCCTGCCTTCACATTCTAAGTGTTGGAATGAAAGGTATGCACCACCATAACTAATTAGAGTTCAAATCTTAAAGGATTTTGGATCTTATCCTGAAGGTGATGGGTTGTAATTGGGAGTTGAGATAATTAGATTTAGAAAAGTCATTCTGAAGAAAATGATAACTATGCAATCTTCTGTGTAGAAGCGAGGGCCAGAAGTAAGGCAATAGCAGCAATGACAGAGAATCATTGAGTGACAGGTAGATACTATGAGACATGTGGGAAGAATACTAAATAACTCCCAAGTTTCTTGTTATGGTGCCTAGAAAGATGCTAAGTCCACTCAACAAATCAAGGAATCTTTAAAAAGCAGCAGCTTTAACATAATTATGAATTTGGTTTACATCTTGTTGAGTTTGAGGTGTCTACTATAAATGTTATCATATAGATATTAATGCTTATGCAAAGACTACTGAAACTTAATCTCAAGTTCAGTCAACAGGTAGAAACAGCCGTTCTATGCTATCGTCAATGTATTCAAGGCTGTCTTCCATTCTTGTCCATTTGTCTAGAATTCTTATCTATATCTGTGATTAAAGATGTTGAAAGTTTTACTGAAATTCGTTGAATCGAGGCATCAATTTTAGAAAGGGATTTAAATAATATTGATCTATTTTTATTTATGAACACATTATCTCTATTTAAGTCTTTAAATGTCCTTCAATAAGGAATTATAATTTCCTTTATAAAGGTATTATATATGTTTTAATTTTTCTGGGTAACATATTCAAATGGTATCACAAACTGTATTTAAAATTACATTTTGAACAGTTTGCTACTGTGAATTATAAATATGAATAGGTATATGACTTTTGAACACTGCCCAGCACTTATTAATTTTAGTAATTCCCCTGGCGGTTCTTTTGAGTTTTATTTCCTAAGATGGTCACGGCACCAGTGTATCTCTCAATAAGCTTTCCCCGACAGTTCATAAAAATAGCTTTTGCTTGACTTAAAAACCACAAGTTGCAATTTTGTAGGTTCTGCTGAGTTCAGTCGGCCTCTGCATCTGCTCTTTATGGAGTTCATGTTAAAACAGCACATACATGGTCTAGCCAAAGAAGGAGGACACTTACCCTGGGACTCACGGCTAACACACCTAAAGATGGATGGGAACATATCCTATTGCATAATCCTATTGCAGGAAGGGAACAAATATGTGAGAGCAATAGTCCAACCAACACCCACAAGTAAATAGCTCAGCTTTTTCTCAGCCTTGTACTTCCTATTTCTTTTTTCCCAGTGCAGGGGGGCGTGGATAGATGGAAGTCTCACGAACACTACACAAGCTCTCTGCCACCAAGCTAATCCACCAGCTCTAACTTACCCTGCTTTTTGCTTCTTGCCCTTGTTTTGCAAGCTAGCACCTCTCCAAGTAGGAACAATGGTAAGAGGCATCGCTGTCATGTCCCCGATTTTCTACAACTGGCTGCTGTCATAAGGGTTTATTACCTAGCACATTGTTAATCAGAGATTTTTATTTTTCTGTAAACTCCCTTCATAGGGTTAAGGAGATGCCCTTCCATTTCTAGTTAAGCTTAGCAATGAGTTTTGACTTTTTTTGCTATCATGTATCTATGAACTGAGTTAATTCGATGTCTTTTTCTTTGCTATCTCTTAATATTGATGAAGATGATATAAGTCTATATTGCTTCTTGGTGAAAAGGAGATTCATATGGGCAAGTAAACTGGTCTCAAATACACTGTGAAGGCAAAAAAAAAATCCCTTTCTTCAGTCAAACCCTATCGCTATGAATCACCCACAGAACAGCAATTATCCACTGCTTCTGCTCTGGAATGAAAATCTCAAAATATCGAGATGGTTTTGGGGGACTGAGTAATAAGTTCAAGGTTAGAAAGCTTTTGAGAGTCATGCTAGGAAAAAAATCAAAGCTACATTATAGTCACTGGAGTGTGAAATTTGGAGAGTTAAAAGGAATGAAGGACAGCCACAGACAGTACCACACACCCCTGTACTCCATCCCCCAGGCCCCCCCCCCAGACATCTTAAACACTAGCTAAACAATCCTGGAGGGAATATTGGTATCAACAAGCACGCATGATTTCTCCGAAAGAACTAAAGCTGAAGGAAAGGTGATCCCGGTTCAAGGCAAAGAATGTGAGCTTCATGGAGAGCCGAACTAGCAAGTAATGAGATTAGATATTTAACTTAGCTAAGGGTATTTCTAACAAACCACTGAAGGTGTGACATAGTTCCCTTTGACCACGTGTGGCAAAATATAAGAAGAGAGAAGTAATATAAACAGAACGGTTGATCAGAAGAAAATTAAATTTGAAAGGCTTGGACAATATGCAGCCCACGTTTAAAGAATGAGACGTTATGTTATTAAGACTGCGGCCAATAGCTGTTTGATAAAGGGTCACCTACAAAGAATCTGGACACTATTGCCCAAAACAGTTTGGTCTTAGTCCACTCGAGGGGCTATCACAAACTATCAGAAAGTGAGTACCTTCAAAGTGATTCAAATGGATTTCTTACGGTGCTGGGAGCTCAGAACTTCCAGATTAAGGCAGCAATGGCAGCCTTCGTGTCTAGTAAAAATCCATTTTCTGCATAGGCAATACCTTCTAGTTGTGCCCTTACATGAGGGCAGAGTCCAGCTAACTCTCAGGGAGCACCCTTATAAGGACATTAATCGCAGATATGCAGATTTCATTCTCATGACATAACTACCTCCGGAAGACCCTGTCTACTAATACCATTAACTTGAAAGTTAGGATCTCAAACTTTGATTTGAGAAAGGATGCATATACTTAACCCATATGATGCGCATTCATTGCACATTGGCTCCTTCCAGTCACCAATCTCTGCCATATGAACACATCCACAAGAAGAAAGTCTGTATAAGAAAAGGCTACAGAAGCCATGTCACTGATTAAGTGTTAGACGGATAGACTTCAACTGGCCAGAAGGCAAGAGATGTATGTAAGACACACTCCAATAAATAAGAGAACACCGTTATGTTAGACTGTTGCCCTGAAGTGCCATTTGAGCAGGGATGAAAATCCACTCCTACTAATCTGCAAGCATTTACCATAGCTGGGGCAGCACATTCAATACACAGGTATCACCTATCCCCAAGAACAGACTTCTATGAGAACTCTGATTTTCTGAAATGTTTTAACTATGTCCCGAATTCGATCACATCTCTCTTTTCCTACGTGTTTCTTTTCCGTCAACCACTTCCAAAACCTTTAGCTGCCAATTTTAACTGGCAGCTTCCAAGACTGTTCTTTCAACATCTTCAGAACTCCAAACAAAACCTGTGGCCACCAGCCCTGGGGCTTGTAGCAATCCCATAATACAGTTCCAACAGCCAGAAGGTTTGGGAAGTCAGGAAGTGCTGGAAGTGCCTATCAGAAGCACAGGCCTTTGGAGATAAGACTGATAGCGCATTTTTAAAATGACCCTCTATTGAATCCAGAATAATTCTAAGTATGCAGAGTACACGCCACCAAGTCCGGGTGGTACTTTTGTTAGCTTCTTTAATCTCTTCCAGCTGGGCTTTATGGTTACCACAAGGCAATTCTAGGGTGGAACTTTTAGGGCTATTCCTTTTCAAATGAAGATGGGCAGTTGATATTTGTCCTTTACACTTTTGTCCTCTTCCTCCCTTGTGTCAGATGACACATGGTGGTTGCTATTGCCTTAACAAACAGCAATATTTGATAACATCATGTAATCCTTTGAATGTTCCAATATAAGAGGACTATAATTATGTAGTTATATAATATATTAGATATATAATCATATGTATAATTAATTATACCACCCTCTCTTTTTGAGTCATCTCCCTCCTCATCCTTATAGTAATTTGTTAGCTGGCATACAAAGTGATGATTTTCACTGTGTTGTTTTCATATATCACTATACTGTGTATGTATCCATGCCTCTGTTCTCTCTCTTGCTGATCACTTCCTACCTGGGAGATAGTTCGCCCTTTCTACTTTTGTATCACATAGATCCCATTACTCTCTCTTGGTCTTGTATTTCTGAGACACAAACTGAAATGCTGATGAGCAAGAGGACATGTGAGTTTCTGTTTTGAGACAGGTTATGGAACAGGACAAATATTGTGCTAATCCATCTAGTTTTCTTTGTTTCAAAGTATTCTCTTAAATAATTAAGTAGCCCAAAGAGAATCACATTCTTCTGAACAGTATCTGGTAGAATTGGACAGCATAAAGCCAAGTGCAGATAAGAGATGGTTTCTCTCCTCCTGGGAGCACAGGAGAACCACCTCCCAACAGAATGCTGCTCAGTTGTTCAAACTGTGACGGTCTAGCCTGGTCCATGGATAACTGGATTGAAGATGTAAGCTAGCCCTAGTCTATCTTTTCTTTAATATAAACTGTAGAAAGGTTAACTATAAGTTCTTCTTCAACATCCACATTTGCAGTGATAGGAAGAAAGGAAAAAAAAAACTTGTAGCAGCTACTAAACACTTCTGCAGCTTCAATGTAAAACTAGCTTTGTTGTCCAAAGTTTCAATTTCTTCAGGATGTAAGCCTTGGTCAATAGACTTTGAAGAATAACCTTCTCAATGTAGACAAATGCCTTCATCCTCTGCTCATGGAGTGGTCAGGGTCTACTTTTTTGTACAAAGTGGAATCATGTTAGCATCAATAGTCAAAAACTTGGCCTGAGTACAAGAACAATGGCAGGCTTATACAGTCAAAAGGGATATAACTTTTTAAAATATTTATGATGTTTATGAAGAATTTGCAATAACACAGAAAGTTCTTGTGTCATCAGGTTAAGTGGAAACTTTCAGGGCACAAAACAGTGTCTTCCCTGATGATGTAGAACAGCGGTTCTCAACCTGTGGGTCACAGCACCTTTGGTAAACTAGCTCCAGTAACATTTACATTATGATTCGTCAGAGTAGCAAAATTAGTTCTGAAGTAGCAACAAAAATAATTTTATGATTGGAGTCACCACAACATGAGGAACTGGTTTGAAGGGTCACAGCTTTAAGAAGGCTGAGAACCATTGATATAGAAAGAACATAATTGACAGACTAAAGTCATAGCTACCCTCAATACATATGTTTTGTTCTTTTAGTCATCTAGTATTTTTTTTAAAGATTTATTATTTTATGTATATGAGTACACTGTAGCTGTCTTCAGACACACCAGAAGAGGGCATCAGATCCCATTACAGATGGTTGTGAGCCACCATGTGGTTGCTGGGAATTGAACTCAGGACCTCTGGAAGAGCAGTCAGTGCTCTTAACCCCTGAGCCATCTCTCCAGCCCCTAGTATTTTTCTATTAAATAAAAAGGGGGTTTTTTTGGTGATGTATCTAGTAGCATCCTAACAGGTGTCTGTGAGGTCTCAGAATTCTTTCTAGTTTTTCTGTTCACAATGACATCTAATAGAGCAGGACCCCTGCTTTCATCTGGCCCTATGCATTTTGCCATTAAGATAAATTTATTTGAGGGGCGGCACAGGTCTTCCTGGTTGCTGCCACTGCAGAGAGCCCCTGGGCAGCACCCCACGAGCGAACCTGAGCCTCGGGACCACAGGTAAGACCAAATTTTCTGCTGCAAGAAAGCTGCCTGGTGAGCTTGGGACACGGAAGCAGAATTTCTCTAGGAGGCACGGTCTGTGTTTACCGGAAGTCCCACACCCGCGGATCCCGGCCCGCAGCAGCTCTCTGCTCCCAGACCCGGTGAGAGAGAGACCCAACCGCCTGGTCAGGTGGGCACTCCTGAGGCTGCAGAGCGGAAGAGACCACCAACACTGCTCACCCCTGCCCACATCCCTGGCCCAAGAGGAAACTGTATAAGGCCTCTGGGCTCCCGTGGGGGAGGGCCCAGGAGCGGCAGGACTTCTGCGCCTGAGACACCGCCGGAACCTGAAAGAAACACACCGGATAAACAGTTCTCTGCACCCAAATCCCGTGGGAGGGAGAGCTAAACCTTCAGAGAGGCAGACAAGCCTGGGAAACCAGAAGAGACTGCTCCCTGCACACACATCTCGGACGCCAGAGGAAAAAGCCAAAGACCATCTGGAACCCTGGTGCACTGAAGCTCCCGGAAGGGGCGGCACAGGTCTTCCTGGTTGCTGCCGCTGCAGAGAGCCCCTGGACAGCACCCCACGAGCGAACCTGAGCCTCAGGACCACAGGTAAGACCAAATTTTCTGCTGCAAGAAAGCTGCCTGGTGAACTCAAGACACAGGCCCACAGGAACAGCTGAAGACCTATAGAGAGGAAAAACTACACGCCCGAAAGCAGAACACACTGTCCCCATAACTGACTGAAAGAGAGGAAAACAGGTCTACAGCACTCCTGACACACAGGCTTATAGGTCAGTCTAGCCACTGTCAGAAATAGCAGAACAAAGTAACACTAGAGATAATCTGATGGCGAGAGGCAAGCGCAGGAACCCAAGCAACAGAAACCAAGACTGCATGCCATCCTCGGAGCCCAATTCTCCCACCAAAACAAACATGGAATATCCAAACACACCAGAAAAGCAAGATCTAGTTTCAAAATCATATTTGATCATGATGCTGGAGGACTTCAAGAAAGACATGAACACACTTAGGGAAACACAGGAAATCATTAATAAACAAGTAGAAGCCTACAGAGAGGAATGGCAAAAATCCCTGAAAGAATTCCAGGAAAACACAATCAAACAGATGAAGGAATTAAAAATGGAAATAGAAGCAATCAAGAAAGAACACATGGAAACAACCCTGGATATAGAAAACCAAAAGAAGAGACAAGGAGCTGTAGATACAAGCTTCACCAACAGAATACAAGAGATGGAAGAGAGAATCTCAGGAGCAGAAGATTCCATAGAAATCATTGACTCAACTGTCAAAGATAATGTAAAGCTGAAAAAGCTACTGGTCCAAAACATACAGGAAATCCAGGACTCAATGAGAAGATCAAACCTAAGGATAATAGGTATAGAAGAGAGTGAAGACTCCCAGCTCAAAGGACCAGTAAATATCTTCAACAAAATCATAGAAGAAAACTTCCCTAACCTAAAAAAAGAGATACCCATAGGCATACAAGAAGCCTACAGAACTCCAAATAGATTGGACCAGAAAAGAAACACCTCCCGTCACATAATTGTCAAAACACCAAACGCACAAAATAAAGAAAGAATATTAAAAGCAGTAAGGGAAAAAGGTCAAGTAACATATAAAGGGAGACCTATCAGAATCACACCAGACTTCTCGCCAGAAACTATGAAGGCCAGAAGATCCTGGACTGATGTCATACAGACCCTAAGAGAACACAAATGCCAGCCCAGGTTACTGTATCCAGCAAAACTCTCAATTAACATTGATGGAGAAACCAAGATATTCCATGACAAAACCAAATTTACACAATATCTTTCTACAAATCCAGCACTACAAAGGATAATAAATGGTAAAGCCCAACATAAGGAGGCAAGCTATACCCTAGAAGAAGCAAGAAACTAATCGTCTTGGCAACAAAACAAAGAGAATGAAAGCACACAAACATAACCTCACATCCAAATATGAATATAAAGGGAAACAATAATCACTATTCCTTAATATCTCTCAATATCAATGGCCTCAACTCCCCAATAAAAAGACATAGATTAACAAACTGGATACGCAACGAGGACCCTGCATTCTGCTGCCTACAGGAAACACACCTCAGAGACAAAGACAGACACTACCTCAGAGTGAAAGGCTGGAAAACAACTTTCCAAGCAAATGGTCAGAAGAAGCAAGCTGGAGAAGCCATTCTAATATCAAATAAAATCAATTTCCAACTAAAAGTCATCAAAAAAGATAAGGAAGGACACTTCATATTCATCAAAGGAAAAATCCACCAAGATGAACTCTCAATCCTAAATATCTATGCCCCAAATACAAGGGCACCTACATACGTAAAAGAAACCTTACTAAAGCTCAAAACACACATTGCACCTCACACAATAATAGTGGGAGATTTCAACACCCCACTCTCATCAATGGACAGATCATGGAATCAGAAATTAAACAGTGATGTCGACAGACTAAGAGAAGTCATGAGCCAAATGGACTTAACGGATATTTATAGAACATTCTATCCTAAAGCAAAAGGATATACCTTCTTCTCAGCTCCTCATGGTACTTTCTCCAAAATTGACCATATAATCGGTCAAAAAACGGGCCTCAACAGGTACAGAAAGATAGAAATAATCCCATGCGTGCTATCGGACCACCACGGCCTAAAACTGGTCTTCAATAACAATAAGGGAAGAATGCCCACATATACTTGGAAATTGAACAATGCTCTACTCAATGATAACCTGGTCAAGGAAGAAATAAAGAAAGAAATTAAAAACTTTTTAGAATTTAATGAAAATGAAGGTACAACATACCCAAACTTATGGGACACAATGAAAGCTGTGCTAAGAGGAAAACTCATAGCGCTGAGTGCCTGCAGAAAGAGCATATGTCAGCAGCTTGACAGCACACCTAAAAGCTCTAGAACAAAAAGAAGCAAATACACCCAGGAGGAGTAGAAGGCAGGAAATAATCAAACTCAGAGCAGAAATCAAACAAGTAGAAACAAAAAGGACCATAGAAAGAATCAACAGGACCAAAAGTTGGTTCTTTGAGAAAATCAACAAGATAGATAAAGCCTTAGCCAGACTAACGAGAGGACACAGAGAGTGCGTCCAAATTAACAAAATCAGAAATGAAAAGGGAGACATAACTACAGATTCAGAGGAAATTCAAAAAATCATCAGATCTTACTATAAAAACCTATATTCAACAAAATTTGAAAATCTCCAGGAAATGGACAATTTCCTAGACAGATACCAGGTATCAAAGTTAAATCAGGAACAGATAAACCAGTTAAACAACCCCATAACTCCTAAGGAAATAGAAGCAGTCATTAAAGGTCTCCCAACCAAAAAGAGCCCAGGTCCAGATGGGTTTAGTGCAGAATTCTATCAAACCTTCATAGAAGACCTCATACCAATATTATCCAAACTATTCCACAAAATTGAAACAGATGGAGCCCTACCGAATTCCTTCTACGAAGCCACAATTACTCTTATACCTAAACCACACAAAGACACAACAAAGAAAGAGAACTTCAGACCAATTTCCCTTATGAATATCGACGCAAAAATACTCAATAAAATTCTGGCAAACTGAATCCAAGAGCACATCAAAACAATCATCCACCATGATCAAGTAGGCTTCATCCCAGGCATGCAGGGATGGTTTAATATACGGAAAACCATCAACGTGATCCATTATATAAACAAACTGAAAGAACAGAACCACATGATCATTTCATTAGATGCTGAGAAAGCATTTGACAAAATTCAACACCCCTTCATGATAAAAGTCCTGGAAAGAATAGGAATTCAAGGCCCATACCTAAACATAGTAAAAGCCATATATAGCAAACCAGTTGCTAACATTAAACTAAATGGAGAGAAACTTGAAGCAATCCCACTAAAATCAGGGACTAGACAAGGCTGCCCACTCTCTCCCTACTTATTCAATATAGTTCTTGAAGTTCTAGCCAGAGCAATCAGACAACAAAAGGAGATCAAAGGGATACAGATCGGAAAAGAAGAGGTCAAAATATCACTATTTGCAGATGATATGATAGTATATTTAAGTGATCCCAAAAGTTCCACCAGAGAACTACTAAAGCTGATAAACAACTTCAGCAAAGTGGCTGGGTATAAAATTAACTCAAATAAATCAGTTGCCTTCCTCTATACAAAAGAGAAACAAGCCGAGAAAGAAATTAGGGAAACGACACCCTTCATAATAGACCCAAATAATATAAAGTACCTCGGTGTGACTTTAACCAAGCAAGTAAAAGATCTGTACAATAAGAACTTCAAGACACTGAAGAAAGAAATTGAAGAAGACCTCAGAAGATGGAAAGATCTCCCATGCTCATGGATTGGCAGGATTAATATAGTAAAAATGGCCATTTTACCAAAAGCAATCTACAGATTCAATGCAATCCCCATCAAAATACCAATCCAATTCTTCAAAGAGTTAGACAGAACAATTTGCAAATTCATCTGGAATAACAAAAAACCCAGGATAGCTAAAGCTATCCTCAACAATAAAAGGACTTCAGGGGGAATCACTATCCCTGAACTCAAGCAGTATTACAGAGCAATAGTGATAAAAACTGCATGGTATTGGTACAGAGACAGACAGATAGACCAATGGAATAGAATTGAAGACCCAGAAATGAACCCACACACCTATGGTCACTTGATTTTTGACAAAGGAGCCAAAACCATCCAATGGAAAAAAGATAGCATTTTCAGCAAATGGTGCTGGTTCAACTGGAGGGCAACATGTAGAAGAATGCAGATCGATCCATGCTTATCACCCTGTACAAAGCTTAAGTCGAAGTGGATCAAGGACCTCCACATCAAACCAGACACACTCAAACTAATAGAAGAAAAACTAGGGAAGCATCTGGAACACATGGGCACTGGAAAAAATTTCCTGAACAAAACACCAATGGCTTATGCTCTAAGATCAAGAATTGACAAATGGGATCTCATAAAACTGCAAAGCTTCTGTAAGGCAAAGGACACTGTGGTTAGGACAAAACGGCAACCAACAGATTGGGAAAAGATCTTTACCAACCCTACAACAGATAGAGGCCTTATATCCAAAATATACAAAGAACTCAAGAAGTTAGACCGCAGGGAAACAAATAACCCTATTAAAAAATGGGGTTCAGAGCTAAACAAAGAATTCACAGCTGAGGAATACCGAATGGCTGAGAAACACCTAAAGAAATGTTCAACATCTTTAGTCATAAGGGAAATGCAAATCAAAACAACCCTGAGATTTCACCTCACACCAGTGCGATTGGCTAAGATCAAAAACTCAGGTGACAGCAGATGCTGGCGAGGTTGTGGAGAAAGAGGAACACTCCTCCATTGTTGGTGGGATTGCAGACTGGTAAAACCATTCTGGAAATCAGTCTGGTGGTTCCTCAGAAAATTGGACATTGAACTGCCTGAGGATCCAGCTATACCTCTCTTGGGCATATACCCAAAAGATGCCTCAACATATAAAAGAGACACGTGCTCCACTATGTTCATCGCAGCCTTATTTATAATAGCCAGAAAATGGAAAGAACCCAGATGCCCTTCAACAGAGGAATGGATACAGAAAATGTGGTACATCTACACAATGGAATACTACTCAGCTATCAAAAACAACGAGTTTATGAAATTCGTAGGCAAATGGTTGGAACTGGAAAATATCATCCTGAGTGAGCTAACCCAATCACAGAAAGACATACATGGTATGCACTCATTGATAAGTGGCTATTAGCCCAAATGCTTGAATTACCCTAGATCCCTAGAACAAACGAAACTCAAGACGGATGATCAAAATGTGAATGCTTCACTCCTTCTTTAAATGAGGAAAAAGAATACCCTTGGCAGGGAAGGGAGAGGCAAAGATTAAAACAGAGACTGAAGGAACACCCATTCAGAGCCTGCCCCACATTTGGCCCATACATATACAGCCACCCAATTGGACTAGATGGATGAAGCAAAGAAGTGCAGACCGACAGGAGCCGGATGTAGATCGCTCCTGAGAGACACAGCCAGAATACAGCAAATACAGAGGCGAATGCCAGCAGCAAACCACTGAACTGAGAATAGGTCCCCTATTGAAGGAATCAGAGAAAGAACTGGAAGAGCTTGAAGGGGCTCAAGACCCCAAAAGTACAACAATGCCCACCAACCAGAGCTTCCAGGGACTAAGCCACTACCTAAAGACTATACATGGACTGACCCTGGACTCTGACCCCATAGGTAGCAATGAATATCCTAGTAAGAGCACCAGTGGAAGGGGAAGCCCTGGGTCCTGCTAAGACTGAACCCCCAGTGAACTAGTCTATGGGGGGAGGGCGGCAATGGTGGGAGGGTTGGGAGGGGAACACCCATAAGGAAGGGGAGGGGGGAGGGGGATGTTTGCCCGGAAACCGGGAAAGGGAATAACACTCGAAATGTATATAAGAAATACTCAAGTTAATAAAAAATAAAAAAAAAATTAAAAAAAATTAAAAAAAAAAAACTGGAGGAAGCTCAGTGTGTATGTGTGTGTGAAAAAAAAAAAGATAAATTTATTTGTGTCTTTTCTTTGGCAAATGGTGCATTTTAGATTTCAGGAGCTATCTGTGAGCGAGTTAATGTTGGAACGAGAAATGGCAAGAGCATCAAACAGAAGAAAGAGGACTGATGGAGCTGAGGGGGGAGAAGTGTTTGCTGCCCATCTCAATGGCCTGTCAACATCAAGCTGGGTGAAATGAGCCAGGCACAGAGAGCCAAACAGTGCTCACCCTCACGTGTGTATGGAATCTAAACAAACAGAAATGCAGACCAGAATGGCGACTTCCAGAGTCTCCGATGAGATGATGGAAGCATATTGGTCAGACAGGAAGAATAAGGTCAAGAAATCAATAGCACTCGATAATTGTAAAATGCTGATGTATTATATGGTTGAAATGTGCTAAGACTAGATTTTTAAAATAATTATATGAGCTAATACAAATGTTAATTAGCTAGTTTTGACCATTCCTATCCCTATACAAATATAAAAGAACAGCTGGGTGTGGTGGCCCATTCCTTTAATCCTAGAACTCTGGAAGCAGAGGTAAGCAGATCTCTGAGAATTTGAGCTAACCTGGCCTACAAAGTGAGTACAGGATAGCCAGGGCTCTGTTACATTGTGAAACGCTGTCTCAAAAATACACACACACACACACACACACACACACACACACACACACACACACACACACACAAGCACAAGCACACGCACTCACGCAGACACACACACACATTTTTACTTACATTTTAAAAATTTAAGACATCAACACTCACTGAAGAAAGCAATGACTTTTCAAACACTAAGAGCAAAGGTGAGCTTGGCAATCCCAGCTCTTCAGGAGGCTGAAGCAGGAGGATTTTAAGTACAAGGCCAGCCTAGGCAACTTAGTGACACAATCGTCTCGAAATA
This sequence comes from Rattus norvegicus, assembly GCF_021556685.1. NCBI lineage: Eukaryota > Metazoa > Chordata > Mammalia > Rodentia > Muridae > Rattus > Rattus norvegicus. The sequence goes on from NC_141554.1 coordinate 37,671,853, forward strand.
AAAAAAGCGCTCCAAAAAAAGAGGGCTGTGGATGTAGCTCAGTGATAGAGTACTTGCCTAGCATATGCCAGGGCCTCCATGTGTACCATCCCCAGTACTGCAAAATGAAGCAATACAAACAAAACTTGATCTACAATACAAGTCCATGAACACTTTCCAGTCACACCTTTTCGTCACAAAGCAGACAAAGCAACCTCTGCAATGAGAGGGGTAAAGCGGAGCAATGAGGCAGTAGGGAAATCCCGGAGTACAGTGTTAGAGCTACGAATCAGCCCCACTTCTCAAAGCGCAATCTGTCCCTACAATGCATTTCTTCTCTTATTCACAGCATTTCATGTGGCATGACACTGTGGCTAGAGCCTTTGGCTGTGACCGCTATTTCATACCTTTCTGTGCATCTGAGACCCACCCCTAAATTTCATGTCTTTCCTAGTATTCCAATAAAAACTTCTCTAATGTTGAAAATCATCTAGAGGCAGTCTCTGAGTTCCTTTATGCTCCTCCCCCCGCCTCATTGAGCTGGATCTCAGTGCACAAATATGAATCCTTTACTCTGTGTGATTAGTCAGAGACCATGCAGAGCCAGTTAGGTTGTCTTTCCTAGGAATCTGAACCTGAGATCCATAGTTACCTGTGCTTTGAAGTCTGAGCATGCAAGCAAGGGTGGAGAGGCTACACACTGGGCACATTTGAGGATATGCATGCTGAGGCTGACAGCCAGCATGCTTCTTAGCACAAGGTAGTACGTGGATATGCACAGAAAACCAGTCACATCTCCCAGCGCAGCACCTGCTACCCAGAACCTAATTATCAGCATACCAAAAGCTTCCTTTCAGCAGGGTTGATCCCCAGTTGTGGAGTTTCATGCTTCTCCCACTGGAATACCACAGGGAAACTGGTGACCATCTTGGCCTTCTCTTCCCAAATCCCCTTCAATATTCCACCAGTCCCTCTAGAAAGGAAAAACCGAAGGAGGAAGCAGTCATCCAGCTTGCTTACCTCAGGTCCGCCAATGCTTCTGCGCACCCGTGCTCCAACCCCCTCTGACTGTTCCCGGCTGAGGACGGAGAGAGTAACCTTTTTAGAGGACGCCATTTTGAAGTGTATAAAAAAAGTTCTAGTGTTGACCTGTAAAGGATGAAGGGAAAGAAGAAAGACAACAAAATAAATCACAATGGAGGAAGTATCTACAGATTATAAACTAAGGATTTTTAAAAACACAGCGATGGTACCTGGAACCCCATCACTAGCAGTTATCCAGTGGAATCCTGCAGTCATCTTGTCCAAAGGTTAGCAATAGCAACTCTTTGGAAGAACTGAAGAGGAATATCTAAAGAGCATTTTATATGCTTTCCATCAGTGGTATACATATCCTGACCTCCTCACACCATGCACACACCCTTCAGCGGCCACCCCATGAGGTGCACTAGAAGACGGAAGTGGGGGTTCTTTTGGTGACACTGGAAGCAAAGAGGATCACCAGAATATGGAGTTCTTCAAGGGTCACTGAATTCAAATACCCATCTATCTCTAAAGTCCATGACCATTTTTAAAAATTTGTCTCTTAATAATATTAAGCATGTTTTCAATGCGGTTTCTTATTATAACAACCCTTCGTTCCCCTTCCAACTTCTTTCAGACCCCCAGGACCACATCTCACTCCCAACATAATCTTGTATTTTCCATAGTCTACTGAGGCCAAGTGGTGCTGTCCTTATACATATAGGTGTTGAGTCATCTACTGAAGCATGGACATCCTATTGGGGTCACTTTCTTAAAGAGAACTGACGCTCCCTATCCCAGCAGCCTCTAATTGCCATAGTTCCTCAGTTAGGGGTGGTACTTCATGGGAACCTTCTCCCATCTGTGTTGAAATTCTGACTGGCTTAATTTTATGTAGGTCCTGTGCAGGTAACTTTTTAGGCAAGAAATCTTCGAACTTCCTAATAAAGTCCTCTAAAGCACAGACAAACCACATATGAACTACTCCAGGCAATAGAAACCATAATTCAGGAACAACCCATATACTACATTTATTATTCAAAAGCGTTCCAATATGAAGTCGAAGTTCTATCCACACATACAATCAACCCCCTTTCTAACTTCAGGTATTTGCAGACAAGTAATTCCAAGCCCCAGATCCGATCAGCACATGAACTCTCTTTAACCAACCCTTCAAAGATTCCTTACTGTAACCAAGAGGCATAGGTTACAGTATGCCCTATGCCCTTAACAACGTGCAGATTCTGGAACTGGACACCTTCGATTTATATTTCAGTTTTGCTACATTCCAGGCAGCTTTCACTTGGGATGCTCTGTGTCTCAGCTTTTCCATCTATAAAATGGGATTGATTAATTGCTACCTCCAAGGATGCAAATAGTACTATGAGAAAGTGAGCCGCTGTTCTTTATAAGGACTCAACATAGGAGCACCCTCCAATTTGCGAAGGCAGATCCTAAAACGGATCCTCTGTAGCAGACAAGCAACATTTATCTATTGAGCCATGAAACGTGGGGCACAGAAATGAATTTCTGAGTACAGCCCAGTAAATCCACACAGAAGCAACTAGTAAGTAGTTTCCCCTCCACCTCATTTTTCTGGTTTCTTCCAGACTCCCACATTTAGGCCCTACACACAGGAACAAGGATGAAGCAGTTAGCTAATTGCAGTGTGCTGCCAGGAGAAAAGCCAAACTATGGTTCCATTCACCAAATCTTGGTGGTTATTTAAGCATTTCCCTCCCTCAACTCCCCTGGGAGCCTATAGTGGGCTGGGAAAGACAGCATCATGAAAACTGGTACAGGCATCCCTCCCACCCCACCCCACTCCCATCCCCCACCACACCACTCTCGCGGGGGCTTTGGGGGAAGCTGAAATCCCAGGCCACTCACTCGGCAGTAGCGCAGGCCCAGGAGGGAGGCCACGACCGGCGGTGCCTAGACTCCACAGCGGCAGGGATACAGCGCAGGGTTTGCAAAGCGCCTGCCGTCAGTCAGCGTGACTCAGCGCTTTGTTGTGGGCCTCCGGGAGGCGGGAGTTTCTAGGTCTCAGGGGCCTTGGTCCGGGGTGACACACCCTTTATTTACACTGGGTTTGGATTCTCTGACTCCGCCCTATGCTTCTGGATCTGCCTTTTGAGCGTCTGTCCACAGAGTGATGCGCACCCCAGCCTCTTGGGGGCGCGCCGCTCATCTCCCAAGAATGTGTGGGACACTCAGGTGCTCTGCGGGCCCCTAGAATCTCCTGGAAAACCTGCTTTCACTCAAGTCATCTTGTCACCCAACGCTTTGGCTGTACGAACAAGAATGTTTTCTAAGCACTTGTCCCGTTTTGGAGAGTGACTCAGCCTTTCTGTGCATCAACAGGTCCCCAGTGAAATGACAGGACCAAGATTGTAAGGTTGTAAAAGAGATCGAAATGAGCCTGTCTCCTCATAGGTACTACATGGTTGTCTCTCATAAATAAACATGCTTCTTGCTGTTTGCCAATTAGAATGGGACAGAGGCAGAGCAGGCACAAAAGCCAAAGCCTCTCTGCTGAAAGGGAAGGCGCACTCTAATAGGGAAACCTATCATTAAGGGCTTTAATTTTATTGGGATTCAAGACAAGGCCTGGGAGAGTTGCCCTCAGGAGGCTGTGAGGGTGTGTACACATCCAGGAAGCAATCTAGTTTTCCTAGGACTTTTAATCAGAGGACAGGCTACCATACACAATGTTCTTTAAACACCCGGAAATACATTGTCTTTTCTTGGAAAAAGACTGAAAGTGATGCCTCTTTAAAAAAAAAAAAAAAAAAAAAAAAAAACAACGAGCCTAGGAAACTGTCTGAAAAGGGACAAAGGGGCCATGTCTTCTTTTCACTTTCCAGTTATGTGGATCTTCCATGGAGACTGCTCCAGTTTGCTTTTGCAGCCAGAAAGCAGCCATAAACAATGCCTGCTGAGTGTGGTTACGTTGTAATAAAAAATTTTATTATGGATGATGGAATTTGAATTCGTAAGATTATATTTTAAATTTATGCAATTTTCACCTGTAAGGGAAGTCTTCTTTTGACTTTATATTTCAGCTGATGTTTTGAGGCATGGTTTCACGTGTCCCAGGCTGGCCTTACCTCCCTAGATAGACAAGGATAACTTTGAAATTCTGAGTCTCCTTCCCACAGCTCCCAAGTGTTCGGGTTACAGTGAAGCATTCACCATCACGCTCAGTTTTATATGGTGCTGGAGACTGAAGCCAAGGCTTTGTGCATGCTAGGCAAGTAATCTAGCAAGTAATCTACCAACCGAGCTATATCCCCAGTCCCTTCAACCTCAAAATGTGAAAAAGCATTCTTATCTTTCAGACTACATGAAAATAGATATGAGGTGTATATCCATTTAGATTGCATGCTTAGTTTGCAGATTTCTGTTGTAGAAGAATAGGGAAGTAGGAGAACAAAGACTTTCCCCTGGTGTTCAATTGGGCAGAACACACTAAAATGGGAACAGTACAGAGGAAAATATCATGGCCTTTGTACAAGGATGACATGCAAATTCATGAAGTTGTCCTCCCCTCCCTCTCTCTCTCAGTTCACAGCCACACTTGAGTGTATATAATTTGTCTTCCATAATGCCCACACCCTTAATACATTCACAATAAATTCTGTTTTTTTAACTCATTTCCCCGATCTTTTATATCAGTGAGTCTCAAATTGACTCTGCCTAGCTTCAGTGTTTCAAGACCAACTGAAATTATGCATACAAACATCAAACTGCTCTGGACTAATAAGGTACTAGTACTTACAACTTGTAATTATTTCTGAAAGGGTTTCCACATAAAACAGAAGTATGAACACCCTGTCTGGCACATTGCAGATCATCTAAATAAATTATCTTGTATTCCCTCAACCAGTCCAACATTTATTCAGGCACCTAGGCTTGGGGTGCAAGCTTCGCCCTCACACTTTTTAGACTTAAAGCCTATGGATTCTGAGTTCTAATGTTTCTCAGTGCATCCAAACCTCTCCATTCCGAAGGCATCTATCCACCTTTACCAATCACCACCCACTCCTCCTGCCTTCAGATTCAGCACTGGCCAAACTATATTCCAAGTGGCAGGCAAATATCAAGCAATTGCCTGGAACCCTCAGTGACTTCTCACTGGCATTATTATTAGAAAGTTCTTTGATGTCTTCGAACTATCCTCACCGCCTAACCCACTTGTGTGGTGGTGCGGAGGGATGAGAACACATGTTCACCTATCTCTTGTTAGTTTGCTGTGCCTGTCTAGAATTTTCTTTACTTCACTTTCACTTCACCTTTTGACTCTTAATTTCTATGTCATGCTCTCTGGACAGCCTATGTCAATAGTTTCCTCAAGTCTAGAAGAGACTTTTGACCTAAAAATCACCGATATATTTTTTCCTAAGGTCAGTGTTTTATCAACTTTTGGAAGATCCCATTTTCCTACAATGGGCTTAACAGTAGCTTCTACCTCAAACTTCGTTCTGAAATATGACTGCTACACTCCACTACATATACCATTTACTCCTCTTACTCTTGGGCCTATGACCAAGTCACTGTGTCATTTCTGAGGAAGCTCTGGAATGACCTGGCAGGTTCCACATCCTGCTTCATGGAAACCAGCTGCTCTTTAGGAGCGATGTCACCACCATTTTGCAAGAAACCCATGTTCTTCTATAAAGAAGAGACCTGTGAGGGAGACATACCATGAGAATAAATGAAGCACAAACCACAAACCACCTTGAAACGTATCTTCCAGCCATGGTTGTACTAGCCAAAGCCACATGGATACAATCTAAACATCCAACACTGTTCCTTCCAACTTCCTGATCCACAAAATTCTAAGCAACATCCAGTGTCTTTAAGCTACACCATTTCAGTGAAGTTTATTTTACAAAATAGGAACCTGAAGAAAAGTTTTCATGTCATATGAGCAAAGAGGTGGATTTTCCAAATATTTCAGACTAGTGACAAACTTTGCAGAAAGTACCTATGTCCGTTTAATTAATCTCCAAGAAAATCAGCCATTAATCAAACCAAACCATTATTACACTAGGATCCAGAGGAAAATGGTTACATTCTCCTACTGGCCATAGCACATGCCTCCAAAGTGCAGATGTACCAGTGAAAAGGCTCCTCTGTTACAAATAGCATTTAATGGTATAAGAACTTCAGAGAGAATGGCAATGTTCTTGGTGATATTTCAACGAACACCTTTTTTTCTCTGGAATTTCAAATGTGCTCTACCTCTGGATCCAGAGAAAGTGACGACAGGTCTCAAAGTAAAAGACAAGAGCAGGGGCGTGTGTAGTTATATGCCTAGAGAAATTCTGTTGTAGGCCTTTCAGAAGAAAGAAGGAGAGGGAGAAAGAGACACAGAGACAGAGAAACAGAGAACACTTCTGAGAAGCTAGAAGGTTAAAATGGAAATGCAGTGGTAGGAAAGGGAAGGAGTTTTACAAATGGAGTAGAGGCCACACAGTGCTCCACTGTGAAAGCATCCATCTTCGGGGTGAGAAATGTACCCTGTATATCTGAACTCAAAGCCTTCTTCAAGTTGTCACTTGCAATGAGATGTGAAGCAGGCATCTGGCTTTACGATCATCAATCACCTTGGGAATCCTGAGCAACACAAAAGAAACCTTTATGCTGACATCGCAAAGAGCAAAGCCCTTCTTGAATGACTCCAAATTCCACTACTATAATCTTTAAAGACACCCATATTGTCAACATATATTTGTCTGTATCAACCCCACCCATGTGTGTGTGTGTGTGTGTGTGTGTGTGTGTGTGTGTGTGTGTGTAGCAAGGCTCTGACAGGCCTTGCCCTTCTCCTGTTACCCTGTGTCTTGCTAAAAGAAAAAAGTAATTAAAGTACATTCCTAAAGCCAGCCACCAAGGTCTATTCCCTTATTTGGCCACTTCCTTCTCCTCAAGCTGACTGCCAAGGTCCAGCTAAGTACTGAAGTCCAGCAATCAGAAGCCCCCTTTGGCTCACCTAATTAACATGCCCAATTAAAATTAATCACCTCATCCTAACACAGGGTTTCCCTTTGTACATTTATAAACTGCCATTTTATTATGGGTCATGTCTGTTTCCTTTCTATCCAGAGGCAGTCCTTTGTCCTCTGAGACAAATGCCCCTTCCCCTTTTCCCTTGTTCCCTTCCCCCTTCTATTCTGGTCTTTTGTCTCTTATTCACAGCCCTGTGTCCCTCTAGGCAAATAAATCTTCCTTGTGCTGAGAATTTGGTCTTTGGGGTCTTGGGCCAATAATGATCTCTAACAGTTTTAGGACCTCAAAATCACTATGCAGCCAAGGATGGCTTTGAATTCTGAATCTCTGGAGTATAGGGATCACAGTCTTGTAACAGAATGGGTCAAGCTCCGGCTTTATGCAGATTTCTGGAACAGTTACTCATTAGAGGATACAGTCAATGCAAAGGCCATGGGACAGATGGTTCTCAATGAATAGCAAAGAGGCCAGTTGGTAAAGTACAACAAGGTACCAAGATGATGTAAGAGAACCAGGGAACCAGAAAATTGGCAAGCAGTGAGGGATTCCGAATAGAGAATGATGAGATTTGACTTACATTTTGTTCATTAATCCATTCAGTGCTTTCCAGAATACAACCTAGGCTCTTGTGCATACTAGGCCAAGCATTCTACCACCGAGCTACGCCCTGTATCAGTGGTGGAGTTTTGCAACAGACTCTTCTAGCCTAGGCTGGCCTGAAATTCTCAATGTAGCCAAGCTAAGGCTGAATTTGTGAGAGATTACCCCAATTTAGACCAAGAAGTAGCAGCAGAGATACTGAAAAGTGATCAACTTCGGACACATTTAGGATGTAGTGCCAGCCATGGTTCATGAAAGATTGAACCCTGAGTTTGTAAGGGAAACAAGGAGTCCATCTTGGTTGGTCTGACTCAGGGGAGCTATCATTAACTGAGGAGGGGGAGACTACAGGATGGGGTAGTTGAAGGAATTAACCAGGAAGTCTGCTTTCAACATGTTAAATTTGACATAGTCATTAGATATCCCAAACAGAGATAGACACGTTAGCCATGGAATCTGAATCTCTAGAATCCAGAGGAACTTGGCTAAAATAATCGTATTTAAAATAATAAGTTAGAGCTGGATTCTTCCTCCTATGTGGTTAGCATTCATAGTAGTGGTGATGTACAGGCTGCTGCAGGAGAATACTATCAGTGGTCTTACCAGGATGTGGGTCCATGTCTTGTAAGGCAAACCTTCTAGGCAATATACGCCACTGGCACAATACTGGCAAGACTCTTTGTGGGATCCCCAACTACTTTTGTTTGTCTTTGAGGCCCAACTCTATAGCAAGGAATAACTGCTTGGACCTATCAACTCCTCCTAAGGCCAGGGAGGTCACAGGTCCTACTAGAGAGTCTATTGTTTTGATAAACTGGCATGAAGCTAAATTGTCATCTAAATATTTGTTTATAGCCATAAATTGGTGTTTCTCTTAGTCTGGGTCAGAGAAATGTCTTCTTGCAGTGGGAGACAGTTACCGTAGAGATTCATCAGAACTGCTCACAGCGCTGAGAATAAATACGTTTGCAGTGCTCAACCCTATCACGGGACAATGATGCTCTACATTACTCCTTACAAGTCAGAGAACAGCCCAGAAGGAGCCAGAAAGATCCTGAGAGCCAGAGAATGGAGATGAGGACTATGAAACCGTGTCTTCTGGATGTGATATGCCTGTTGCAGTCATGAGCTCCCAGCAGCTGTGACCCCTACATATAAACAAAAGTAAAAGGGGGCAGTTAGGGAAAAAAAGAGTCAGAAAGAGTAGGAGAAGGAAGTGATGGGGGGGTATGATTAAATACACTATATGTTTGTATAAAATTATCAAACGTTTAAAAATAAAACATACGTCAAACAAAAAGCTTTGAGACAGGGTCTCACTATGTAGCCCTGGCTGGATTTGAACTGTTATTTTGACCAAGCAACCTCTCTGCCCCCCTAGTGCTGAAAGTAATAGAGGCCAGCCATTACTCTCTCTCTCTCTCTCTCTCTCTCTCTCTCTCTCTCTCTCTCTCTCTCTCCTTCCCTCCCTCTCTCCCCCTTCCTTTTCTTCTCTATCTTCTCCCTCTTTCCCCTTCCCCTCTCCCTTTCTTTGCTACAGTTGTGGTGGGTTCAAGACTATAAGTGCGAGGGAACAAGCCTTTTCACACCACAAAGTCAGATCCCATGGTGCGCCCCTTTGGCTGTTGCTTGATAAAGGCTTGCACAAACAAGCTGTTCAGAAAGTCCCAAAAGGTCTAGCCTGCCAAAGGACATAATAAAGGCAATAATTTGAGTCAATTAAATCATGTAACTGAATCAAAAGTTAGGAGTCAACTGAAACCATGGAAAATCCAGAGCCAAAGAAAGTTTCAGGAGAAATAGCAGGGGAAGAGAATCACTAGAAGGAAACAAATCTGTGGCATTTTGACTTAGAGGAAACCACTCCTCCTTGCTGCCTTTGAATGACACACCAATGGGGTGTGGAAATCACAGCAGATTGTACCCAGGTGTTTCCATGGTGATACCACCCCTTCCTTCCCCTCCTCAAAGTTATTCTTATTGTAAAATCTATCCACCATGTTACCATATATAAGCCACGAAGTAAATGTGAATTGCCATATGGAAAGAGGGACAGAATGAAATCACTTTACCGGGTTGTCAGGCCTCAGCTCTGTTTCCTGCTGTATGTACAGCTACTGCCAGAATGATCAGCACACAGCAGGATTTCAATATGATTTGAACAACTCAAAGAGTAGCAGCAGTACTAATTTTAGTCTTGTGCCTATAGAAGTTATCATCCTATGATCATATCATACATGCTTAGGACACATTTACATGCCTACCAATTGATAAACTAATATAGTATGTTAAAGCATACTAAAAGGATGATTTTCTTGCACCCTACAGCTGAGTCTAATATACGGCATCAGAGGTGCTGGAGAGATGTCTCAGAGGTTAAGGGCTACTCTTTTGAAGGACCCAAGTTTAATTCTCAGCACCCACATGGTGACTCACAACTGTCTGTAACTCCAGTGCTGAGGTATCTGACACCCTTTCCTGGTCTCTGAGGGCACTGTATGCATGTGCTGCCAGACAAGCACTTAGGGAAAAAAGTCATACACATAGAATAATAAGTAATAAATAAATGATATATTTTAATGCCATTGAATTTATTGTACAAAACCAGCCAGCATGCACCGGAGAAAATAATTGATGAGGCCAAATACCAAGATGTGGTCATTACAAATAAAAACTGGCAGTCACACTTTTTCTTAGTGATATTGGTACAGCAAGCATTAGCAAAAGCAGTCTTGTTCCCATTTTTAGACTTATTTCTTTGACGTAAATTAACTCATATCCTGTAGGCTAAGGCATGTCGCAGATGGTAGAATGTCTGCTATTCTTTGAATTCTGTCAGTATTCTGATCGCAGGCTTAAGTACGGCAGAGGCAAAGGTATTTGTAGATCCAGGTCCCACCAGGGACCACAGCTCGTTTCTTCAGCTAGGTTTGATCTCAGAAGAAGAAAGTGTACTTGGCTGGCTGGCTGATTCCGGTTTTTAACCATTTTTAGAGGAAGACATTATATTGGGTCCCCTGTTTACTGACTATTGCAAACGTGGATATGTGCACCTTAGGGGTTGTAGTTTTTATTCTCGGGCCTCCCTTTGTCCAAGTGCTGGGTTGAAGTTTTCATTGCTTATTCTCTGGGCCCTTTGGCATTACCTAATGATTTCCTGACTCTGACCTCTGTGCGAGAAGTCAGCGTCAGAAGTCGGCTTTCACCGAGATATTTTCTTGTCCTTTCCAGCACAAAGCTCTAGAAACAAAGGCAGGGTTATCACATGTCCCCAAGTGCTGCCTGGGAAAAGCAGGAGCTGCAGTTATCAGAATGAAAACCTTTCTGAAATGTGCTTTTGTCTCTGTGTTCGTTGCATTCAATCACATCAACAAGTGTTGGCTAAGTGTTGAGCGTGGTTTCCTGTGGGATTGTGTAAGGCCCTGCAGGACAATAAATGCTTTGGGGGCACTCAGTTGTACAGCCATTTCTGACCCAACAGCCAGAAAAAATGTGACACAATTCACTGCTGCTGGAGAGAAGACAGCCCGAAGTTGAGTTCTTGCAGGAGCAGCTTCGCTTCACCGTGGTGAACCCCAGGGAGGCAGAAGAAGCCTAAATGGTGCGTTTAAGTGGCCTGCGGCTGTGCAGCGTCATAGCTTACAGAATAAATTAAAATCCAGATGTTATGGGGCTTGGAGTTTTTAAATTTTGGAAAGCCCATCTCAGAAACCAAAGACACGGAATTATCAATACAGAGGTGTTGGGCGGCCCCTGGGACTTGAAAGGGAGCTTGTAATTTGGGGACCAGAGGCTTAAATTGCTACCATTTCACTGTGAATTCTTCACCTTGCTCAAACTCTGAGTCAGGGTCTGCCTGATTGGGTGCCTAGCACAGCCAGCTGGATGTAGCTTTGGGCTCTTTCCTCTGCTGATTTTCTCCACATAGTACTGCCCTGGCAGCCATATTTCACGTTGTCTCTTTAACTGCTTGCAAAACAAACGAACAACGACAGAAAACAAACACCAACAGCTTTTAGATGTACCTTCCTTTCTTTATCTTTTCATCATGCCTTTTCAGCTACAAATGTTTACTTTTCTGTTCCTGAACTCTCCATAAACCAGAAATCAAGAATGTTCCTGAGGGATAGAGAGATTTGGGAGACAAATGGTACATTTGGTTCCCACGGCCATAGAATTAAAGAGTTCTTGCTAGCTACAATAATTTTGCTGGACTTTTAAAAAACACGGCAAATAAATCCTGGTTTCTGACAGTGCTCCCGAAACTCTAGCATTCTCACGAGCCACCAGAGTCAGCTGTGCTCTTTACGTTTTTAATTTACTCTTTGATAAGTGTATACATGGATGCAAAAATATTTTGATCAAGTATTTATTTAGTTCAGCTTTTGTTTCCTCTCACTCCCCTGAAATCTGTTCTTCTTCTAAACAAGTCTCCTTGCTACCATACTTCTTTGTTTTTACCCAGTGAGTTTAATATGTAAAGAGCTTGAGTGGGGCATAAGAAAGGATAAATTATCTTTGAGAAACACGTCATTGTCTTCAGTCTTCTGACTTTGCTGTGGTCTATTTTTCAATGTAACTATAGAGTGGCGTGGAGCAGCCTCATCTCCTACGGTGCTGGGCAGGGCAGTGCCATTTTTCTCCTGACTTCTCAAAACCCTTCAAGGCAGTTATTGTTTTTACTCTGTTTACAAATGGGGAAGTTGAGGTTTGGCAGGGTTAGGTAATATGGCAGGTTGCAGAGAGACAGAGAAAGATTTGAACCCATCCATGTGTGATGCTCTTGCCTAGGCCAGCCCACTTCTAAGGATTGACAGATGCTACAACAGTGCTAGCTGATAGATTTGCCACTTTTGACTCTTCTCATGAAGATGCCCAGAGGGAGTGGCCGTGGGTGGGAAGCCAAAAAGGAAGAGGTTGCTCAAAATAAGAAAAGGTGGCTTAGAAACCCTCTGGAAGGTACAGAAGACGACTCTTAGAAGTAGCACTGGAATTTTCTCTTGGTGAGAATAAAGTACGCCTTGTTTCATAAGCTTATCTGAGAGCATTCAACGTTTGGTCTTCCAAAATGCTAAGGATGTGAGTGTTGACATTAGTCTTTCTGACTATCTTGTGCCAAGATCAACTGTACCTCTCTGAACTGCACAGTACCCTGTGAAATAGGGACTTGTTGGTTTCTACAGAGCTGAGGGCCAGCAGCAGAAGCTTTGTTTAGCCAGTTTGCCCGCTCTGAATTGTACTTCTTGTTCTTGCTTAAGCTTACCGTTGTGTTATGTTTAGTGGTTTAGCAGAAGAATAAACAGGGTCAACTTTGGGCAAATATTTAACTAAGTTATCACAGGAATCTCCAGTTTCTTTTTCAGACCCTTGCCCAATCTTCATTTGGAACACCTGCCTTCTCCTGACTAGTCTTCTGCCCATCCAATACACTCATCACTTTACTGTGTTAGCACCAACCAATCAAAATCTATAGCTAAATGACACGGAAAAGAAGACATAAAACAAGAAAAGGATAAGAAAGTGCTGTTTCAGCTCTTTCTTCTAAAGAACAAAGCCTTAAAAACCTCATCTTGAACTCTCCGGGGAAGAGGTTTCAGTGCCAGAGCTACTAACTGGACATCTCATCTTTCTCCTGTCTCCCGTTCCCACTTCTTTCACTCTCTGCCATTTATCCCCACTTTTTTTTTTTTTTTTGGTTCTTTTTTTTCCGGAGCTGGGGACCGAACCCAGGGCCTTGCGCTTCCTAGGTAAGCGCTCTACCACTGAGCTAAATCCCCAGCCCCCTTATCCCCACTTTTAAGGCTGCATATTTTTAGCACTATTCAAAATGTGCATTCTAATTCATCTATAGGATCTATGTTTCTAGAACCAGGGATAAAACATGGGGCCTTGTACATGATCGACAAGCATTCTTTACCTTCATGCTGGACCCTAGCCTGGAGTTTTACTATCTGACACTGTTTTGAGGCGTCTTGCTGAACATTTATTTCCTTGTCACATCTTTCTGAGAATTCCCTCATAAAGGTTCCTTGCCCAGGTCACAGTAGACCCATATTTATGCCGAGTTCCCTCAACGGAAGTAGCTTTGGTCGAACATATAGATCACTCTCACATGTGAGTCTCTCTGCATCTCTCTGTCTGCCTCTCTCTCTCCCTCCCCCTCTCTCCCCCTCTCTCCCTCCCTCCCTCCTCCCACCCCCCCCCGTGTGTGTGTGTGTGTGTGTGTGTGTGTGTGTCTGTCTGTCTGTCTGTCTGTCTGTCCGTTTCTCCCTCTCTTTGAGACAGGATCTTACTGTGCAGTCTTGGCTGGTCTGGACATCAGTATTTAGACCAGGCTGGTCTTGAATTCATAAAGACCCTCCTGCCCCTGCTTCCTGAGTACTGGGATTAAAGGCATGTGCCATCAGCCCAGTTATTTCTGAGTATGTCCAGTGCCATAGTATGAACACGTCTAAGACAAGACAGCCAAATCTAGCTCCCTGGACTATTTGTAGATTTGTAGATTTGGCAAAATCACTTAGGATGTTAGGGTTCAGTATGTCATCAGTAAAAAGTTACTGTATGTGTTCACGTCCTATGGCTGCTTTCTTGTGTTTAGGTTAGTCTTTTCAGGTTTAGGTCACACAGTGGCCATGTTGTTTTCTGTCACTGGTATCCTGGTCAAGAATGTGAACTTTAGAACTAAGTGAGCAGGATTCAAATGCCAACTGCAACACATTAGCAGTGTGACTTGATATTCTATACAGTTCCAAGAATGATCTACAGTGGCTGTATTTCAGTTTCAAATGAGTGTTGGGTTTTTTCTTTGTTGTGTTGTTTTGTTTATGTTTTTTTAAGACATAGTTCCTCTGTGCAGCCCTGGATGCCCTGGAATATACTCTGTAGACCAGACTGGTCTCAAACTCACAGAGATCCACCTTCCTCTGCCTCCTGAGTGCTGGGATTAAAGGTGTGCACCACTGCTGTCCAGCCAGGCTAAAATTTTAAATACTTTTCATTGCTTGCAGGTTTTTTTTTCTTCTTTCTGTTACAGACCCAGGGGGGCACCTGATTCAGGGCAGGGAGTGTAGAGGACACTTGGCAAAATATGCTTGAATATGAGACAGAGGAGGTCAACTGCCTCTCGGAATCCATGTTTAATAAGCTTAAACAGCACCTGCCAATTTACCAATATAATGTGAATTACAACAGCGTCATTTGTTTTGCTATTGTAGTTTCATCACCTATAAGTAAGGACACCAGTTACAATATGCTCCGCAATGTGATTCTTACAGTAGAGCCATTTCACAAACTACCCTGGCACAGGATGGTTGTGTTAGGACATGCCTAATAGGATTTATAATCGCCCACCCGTAAGGTGTGCATGGGCATGTGTCATATCCCATCACCCTGGGTGACTACAACCAACAAATAAACATTGCTCCAAGGTCTTAAATAGTGCACGCTATACAGTGAGCCCTCCTTAAGTGTTGGCAAGGATCATTAGTACTAATTTGTGTGTGTATGTGTATGTGCACGTGCACGTGCACGTGCGTGTGCGTGCGTGTGCGTGTGTGTGTACTTGAAGGCTCGTTATCAATGTCCTCCATCCTATCATAACTTTCATGATCTACTTCTTTTTCCCTTTGGGGGCTGGAAAGATGGTTCAGCAGTTGAGACTACATCCTGTACTTATCTTGCAGAGAACATGAGCTGGCTTTCCAGTATCCACATTGGACAGTCATAATTGCCTGTAACTCCAGCTGCAGGAGGATCTTACAATGGCACCTATGCTCACATGTGCATATGTATACATGTGCGCACACACACACACACACACACACACACACACTTTGTAAATTTTTTTTCTTTTTCAGCCTGTTTATAATAAAATGAATGGGCTCTGTTAAGTTCTCACCTCCCACACAGTTCATTTTGAAGTCATCCTTTGGTGCCCTTAGTATGCCAGGTTTTTCATTTAAGCAGCTTCATGCAAGAAGTCTGTGACAGAACACATTTTATGAATCAAGCCAGCAAAGCAGAATAAGAAAGGGGACTGCCTCGTCCTGCTGCCTCAGTTACTTCAAACTACCGAGGTGCTTCAAACTGCGGCTGCACAACAGCCTTGCATATTAGTCAGGAAAGCCATCTGATGTATGCTTGTTGTCACTCAGGGTCATGGATAGGTGACTTTTTTTTCAGTTGCTCAGTGTAAACACCCTGCTGGCTGGAGATTAAGCATCTCAAGGAGAACTGACACTTTGCACTTATTCTCACAAGATCATTTCCTTGCGAATCTTAAATAACCATGGTTATGATGAGTCACACTAATGCAACAGGTGGCTTTTATGAATGTTATTAGCAGCACGGTAGTTGCTGCTTTCACTGTATTGATTTCTGCCGGGGTTGGTTTTGCCTCTCTGTGCACGGTTTAATATGCTTATGGAAATAGGCAGCAAGGATTTGGTAAGCAAATTGATGTTTCTATTCTCTGTGGGTGGTGTTATGAGAGTCCAGCCACATCCCACCCATTCCAGTATGGAAATAGATTCTTGTTTAATGCTAACTGGGTTTCATGTGGCAGCGTATTGTGAAAGGGGCTTCATGAACTCTTACCTTCTGCTGGGACTTCCTTCTGCTAATCCTGGGCAGATCAGACCTGGCAGGTCATTGAACAGTCATAGGAATCAACATGAGTGCCAGAGCCCCCTTTAGCTGCTATCATAATAAGAAAGAGGCGATGGCACAGTTTTACAAATTAACCCTTTTAGAGTATCACTTCCTGTAGCAAGTGGGACCACAGAAGTGCTTTCAGTTTGGACCTCTTGTTGGCTGTAAAGAAGATAGAAATCATGACATGTGCAGAGTGAGACCAGAGACCATTTGATGCCATGAAATAAGACAGACTCAGAAGACAAATACCACATTTTTCTTCCACGTAAAATCTAGATTTAACTTTCTTTGTACGTGCATGTATAAATGTATATATATATATATATATACATACATACATACATGTAAGACATGAGAATAGAAGGGAGACTATGAAAGAAGAGGAGGTGGTCCAGAGGAAGCAGGGAAAGAGTACAGCAGCATATGTGCAGGAAAGCAAGAAGAAATAGCATTTAGGGGAGGGTAGTTGGGGACCAAAAAAAACAGATAAATATGTGAAAATGTCATCATAAAACTCTTTAAGAACAATTCTGAGTGGGGGGTGTTGTTTTTATTTGTTTGTTCGGTTCGTTCGTTGGTTGGTTTTGGTTTTGGTTTTATGAGACAGTGTTTCTCGGTGTGGTCCTGGCTGTCCTGGAACTCACTTTGGAGACCAAGCTGGCCTCGAATGCAGAGATTCACCTGCCTCTGCTTCCAGTAAACTGAGATTAAAAGTCTGAGCCACCACAGACAGCCAATTTATTTTATTTTTAATTATGTGAGTGCACAAGAGTGCAGTGCCCACAAGACCAAGGGCATCAGATGCCTCTGGAGTTAGAGAAGTCCCCAGAGGGAAAGGAAGCAGGTAGATGGAGAAGGGGAGGGCCAAAACTGGACAGAAGCAATGAGAGTTTGTTAGAAGATAACGAAAGTGTCAAGATAGGATTCTTTGAGTCTGTAAAAGTCTACCTTAGGGTACTTGAAGACCTGGCTCCAGTGAATTGAATTTCAGAGACACATACATGACTCCAAATGCTTGGTACATATGAATCACACATCACAGAATGTGAACATTCCTTAATGATACTCAGCTTGCATGACTACATATCTGAAAAGAAAAAAAAAACTAATCTAGGGACGTATTCATCTTTTTCTTTGGCCTGCTTAGCTCTCAGTTTTGTAGAATAATCACGTATCATGTGTGTTTAAGTAAAAGAAAGCATTCACAAAGGGCAGGATTAAATGAACCATGATGCTAAAGTTTGACAAGTTATAGCTTGTCTGGAGCGGAAGGCTTGTAAACTCTTAGAAATGTATTTTAGAATATCATTGAAGGCCTCATAGCCTTCCTTTCTATTTTGTACTCTTCCCCCCAGTATATGTAAGATTTCACGATTCTTCTTCATAATCCTCTCTATATAATTTCCTGCAGACCCATCTTTAATGTAAAGTGCATGGAAGTGTGACAAAGACCCCAGTATGCAAGTCATCATGCAATGCTGGGAAAGACTGCCTCTTACCCTGGAACAGATCTGCTAACTTCATAGATGGCTTGACAAATACTGTGGTAGCTGCACGTGTCTGAGAAAATTGGCAAGAACTTTTGATGGTTTTTAATGTAGAAAATGAATATGACACAAAAGTGCCCTCCCTGTGTGCCTACTACCCAGTCTTATCACCACGCCCTGTGTTATGCTCACAAAAGAACAGGCCTCCCCCTTTAAAAAATCTATAAAACAATATTCAGGGCCAAAAATATGCAACATTTTCTTCTATTTAATGAGTAGGAGTGTCTGAGATCTGCCCAAAATCAAGCAATGCTCTTGAGAATAGTTTCAATAGTCATGGTCTCCTGACCTACATACATTCCCACCTCAACACCCTGGCATTTCCCTACACTGGGGAAACAAGCCTTCACAGGTCCAAAGGCTTCTCCTCCCATTGGTGCTGGACAATGCCATCCTCTGCCACATATGTGTCTGGAATCTTAATCCCCACTTTTAGATTCTGTGGTCTATATCAGGAGGAGTGACTGGTGCAGATTTATTGAACTCTAGCCCGTGTTTCTTCGTCTCTCGTTCTATCTACTGCCTGCTGTGGAAGGCTCCTCATACTCCTGGGCTAATAGGAAGGGCTGGCTAGTGACTGGCTGGGTTTGCTTCCGTATCTGCGCCTGCTTCCATGCTAAGGGAACAATGTCTGTGCCGGGGCTTCCTGATCAAGAGTGTTAATAGGATGCAAATATTTTCTCTTTTAATGCATGGCCCTGCCATAGTCAGGGAGAGCCTGAGAGATGTGCCTCAGAGCAGGAACGTTTTGCTTACAGCTTGAGAGTTAAAGTTAATATGTAGACCTCAGCTCCACAGAGTCTAAGGTAAGTAAACTTCATTATCTTGAGACCATCAAAGATAGATCAGAACCAGTGGGCACTTAATTGCTAATAATGGTGCACTCTAAAAAAGCTAAGAAGAATATGAAGTCTATCTCTGTGACCCACAGCTTAACACAACTACTTTTCTCTATTAGATCTGATACCAGAGGGTCTCGGTGGAAAGAGAGAGTTGCTGCGCTTCCTTTTCTCCCTAAATACCTTCAGTTTTAATGTTTTCCATAGTTTGGGACTGAAAAGTATTTCTTTTGTGAATGTGCTCTGTCTGCTGCTCCTTCCCATCTCTTTTGAAATTTTTGTCATCTTTTTTACCTATCTTCCTGAGATTTAATCTTGATACTGTCAATCACATCTGCATCCTTCAATGTCAGAAGACCCAGTTATGATCCTGGGTGGGGACTGGCCCGTAAGATGATACCAATGGTTTGTGGTGATTTGGATAATCTGGCAAAATATCTGGCCCCAGGCATGGAAGAAAGTTTCAGTTACCAGTTACTTAGTAGATGGTGAGCTTCCTGGAGTGCAGTTTAAAAGATTTTACTGTCTCCTATTCAATTCAATAAGTGTGTGTAGAGTGTTTCCACAGTGGAGAGCATTTTGATCAGTTATTTGGGAAGATGGTACAAACATGGTAACTGTATGATACAGAGTTGGACATGAGTCAGGGAAGAAGTGATATGCTGTAGAAAACCTGCATAGTTTCAAAACTCAGAACAAAGGCAGAAGAAAACTAGGAGGGATTTGTGGTCTACTCTATAATCCTAATTCAGTCTTATATTTAGAAGTTGGCATCTTTATTCTCCCTGGACCTAGCTAGACACTGCAATCATTTCAATTCTTTTCTTTAGGACAACAATATGGATAGTAAATCCATTTTGGAAGAACTGCTTCTCAAAAAGTCACAGCAAAAGAAGAAAATGTCACCTATTAATTACAAGGAGCGGCTTTTTGTTCTAACCAAAACAAGCCTTTCCTACTATGAATATGACAAAATGGTAAGGTTCTCCTTCCTTGTTTTGTGCTATTTATTATTCTTCCCAATTCCCCACAAAGTCCTTGATTATAACGAAAGAACACCAGGATTCCTTACTCAGAGTAAAAAATCGGCTTGTATCAACATACTGCACTGCCTCTCTTAACCAATGTATGATAAATTAAAAGAAAGAATTGAAAGTACTTATTCATTTTATTAAGACCAATCAATCATAACATGACTTTAAAACTGTAGTTTTCAGGTAAAGTAATTTGTGTTTCCTGGAAGACATTAGACATGTTAGAGAGCTATGTCAGCTGTCACAACTCATTCTGGGGGCCAGCAGGGTAAAGCACTATGGGCATCAGGTGGACCGAGACTCAGGCTACTACTAAAATACCTCACAGGTCGAACTTCACACCAAAGAGGTATCCATCGTCAAATGTTAGTAAAAGCGTTGAGGGTGAGCGATGCTGCCTTAAGACAGTAGTAGAAACAAGAGCATCTCTGTGTAGTTAAGAACTTGAGCATGGGGGGGGGGGGGGGACTGAAACGCCATCAAAACCCGAAATGAACTAAAGACACTTCCTGGCATTAAACCTTGATTTCTCTATTAACTACTCGGCAGGGCATTTCAATAAATATTACACAATTCTCAAATGAGATTAACTGTCACTCAGATACTTGCCTTTGGAGACACATATGTGCGTGTGTCCATAGTTTAGGAATATGATTGCCACAGACATAGAGCAACAAAACATTGCGTCTCCATCGGCTTCCACATCCCTTAGTCTCCCTCTAGACGTTAACTTCGGCTGTACACTAGTCCCTGCTCACCATGACACACTGACCTGCTATAGCTTCTGATTTGCTTTCGAATTCAGAAACGAGGAAGCAGAAAAGGATCGATAGAAGTTAAGAAAATCCGATGTGTGGAAAAAGTCAACCTTGAGGAGCAGACACCCGTGGAGAGACAGTATCCATTTCAGGTAAACGGGGTGGGAACAGTCTGTTTAATATTTTCTATCGTGAGCTCATTGTGCCCAGGAAAATAACTAGATTGCAAAATGACCCCTTGAGACATTGATAATGTTTGGAATACCCCCAGGTGTGCGCTGGCAGTTTATCAGAACCCTCCTGCCCAATCTGCTTCTCTCAAAGGGAGGGGAAGCGAGATGACAGTGTAACTACCATGGTCTGACTTGCTTCAGGTCTACCCATCTCATTAATGGAACATTGTGGGGTGTCTCTCTTCTCCTGGGTAACAGTAAGTAGGAAACTATGCAGGATTAAAAACCCAACTCGCCCTGTGTCTCCAAGGAGATGGCAAAATAGACCGTAATAATACAGGGTAAGTGAATGTTAAAATGGAGGTTGATGTAATACATTCCTTGCTCCTCACCCCAATATGTCGGGGAAATGTTCTGTTGGAGCTCACATTTGGGTCGGAAAGGACCAACAGACCTTAACTAGCAAAGGTGGAGGAGATAGCAGGACAAACCAAACAGAAAGTGCCAAGGCACTGGAAGCTAAAACAAGAGAATGAAAGAGACCAGCCTAGGGAGGCAGGTGGTGTTATACTATGAAGAGCTCTACCTTCCATGTTAACCAACTTTTATACCAAAGGAATCTTTTTTAAAAGCACTGTGTGTGTGTGTGTGTGTGTGTGTGTGTGTGTGTGTGTGTGTGTGTGTGTGTGTGTGTGTGATATGCTCCCACATGCCACAGCATGAATGTAGAGTCAGAGGACAGCTCGTAGGAGTCAGTACTCTCTGTCCACCATGTAGGTTCAGGGGATCGAAATCAGGGCATCAGGCTTGATGGAAAGCACCCCTCCTTCTGAGCCACCTCACTGACCCTGTAGCCCCCTAAAGAATTTTAAATAGTCACATGTTAGATAGAGTGCCTTTGTGAGTTGTTTCAGCAGAACCAGGCCTACAACAAAGCTATCACCCAGTTGGGAAAAACAGAGGAAGAGGTGTCCATGGAGGCAACCTCAAACACAGCAGGGACACAGAGGCTACTCAAAGCCACGAATGTTTTCCAGCCCTACAGAGTTACTAGCCCACTACTTATGTTTATATACCCATAAAGATATATCACCGTTTAGCCAGGGTGATGGTGGTGCATGCCTGGAGCACTGACTGGAGAAGTAGAGATAGGCTGATCTCTGTGAGACCAGTCTGGTCTATAGAGGGAGTTGCAAGACAACCAAAGCCACACCAAGAAATCTTGTCACAAAACAACTCCCCCATCACAACTTATCTCTGAGTATACTTACTCATTTGTTAGAAAAGAGAAACCACACCCTCATATATAAATAAAAGGAAAACTATTGATGTAGGATAAGCCCAGCTACTAGGAGATCTTTCATAAGTGGTATGTGTTATTTCTCAGTTGTAAAAGAAACCTGATTCAAAGAGAGTGTAATTTTCAAACTGGGGCAGGTGTATAAGCATATGGGTACAAGAGGAGGGCATCAGGTTTCCTGCCTGTGGAGGCAAGACAACACACCAGGTGCCCAGCTGTCACTTTCCAGCTGATTCCCTTGAGATGGGATCTCATACTGATCCTGAAGCCCCAGGGACCTTCCTTCCTCTCTGTGACTTCCGTAGGACAGGGTTTGCAGGTTTGTGCTGCAGTGTGCTTTCCTTACCCACTGAACCATCTCTCGAACCTCACAAAATACTTCTAATTGTGACAGGAGTCACTGACTGGTTAGAAAGATAGACCGCAGCACCTCTAAGAAATACGTAGTTTACCATATTAAACATAACTCCAAAGCTAATGTATGTTCCATGAGAAAAGGGTTATTTCTGGTAACATAAAAATTTACAGGTACACCAGATTGAACTATGAAACACTTGTATCAAAATTCATTGCTCTTCTTTTTTAATCCCATGCAGATTGTGTACAAAGATGGGCTTCTTTATGTCTATGCGTCGAATGAAGAGAGCCGATGTCAGTGGTTGAAAGCGCTGCAAAAAGGTAACGAAGTGCTGTAATGAAGCCCTCAATGGTTTGCCTACGAAGCTCGGGCGATGGGTTCTAGTCATGCTTGCTTTTCCGTGGTCACCGTAGCTTCCACACTAAGCACAGAGCTAGCTATTGTGTTTTCCGCTGGGTGCGGTGGGGGAGGGGCTTGGGGGAGGGGCGAGGGCAAGGGGCAAGCCAACTGAGTTTCCTGCCGTGCTTCTAATCCTGTTGCTTCTAGTCTATTACATATAACATTGGCGATGTTAATAAACAGTTAGCATTAATAAGTACGGAGCACTAACCACTTGCCAGCCACTCTATTAAGCACACATGGCAACTTGTTGCATAATCGTCTTGACAACGCTATGGACAAGGGTATTATTAGTCTTCATTTTTTTTTTTACACAAGTTTAAAAGAAAATAGCCAGATGCCACAAGCCTTCATAATGGGAATCTCAAACTTCAATTACCTGGGTCCAACTTTTTAAATCACTATATTTTAACCTAAGTCACTATATTTTGCCCCAAACTGAGAATTTAATAAATATTTTGTTCGTGACTTTTAAGCTGCTACAGTAATACAGGAGAGATTTGTTATTATTAATTTAGTGCCATGATGTTTCCCTCTACAATCTTTTTGGTTTAAAAAAGGATGTAAGGATAATGTGTCACTGAAATCAGTGGTTCTACTGGTGCAGCTTCAGGTTTTAACATCCTAGACAGAGGAAGAGTTTGTTTTTACATTTACTTTTAGGTGATGGCGAAATCTCAGTGCACCTCCCATTACACACAGCCATTCCACATCAATGCAAATACATCCTTTCCCGCACAAAGCTCTCCGTTTTCCCTTTATGTGAAAGGACTTAGAAATCTATTTTGTAGAATAGGGAAGTGGTACATTATGGTGAAAATCATCCCTCATTTTCCGTAATCATCTCAGTGAAGTTAGAAGTGTATCTATCAGAGCCGGGCAAAGCTATTCTCTCTCTCTCTCTCTCTCTCTCTCTCTCTCTCTCTCTCTCTCTCTCTCTCTCATATACATATATGGAACATATTTCTTCTTTTCTCCTATAGCAATTACATTTATGAGTGACTTCAAAATGGAACACAATATCCTCTTACACATAGATCATTGTGGTTATAATGGGGCTTATAGATCATTGTGGTTATAATGGGGCTTATAGATCATTGTGGTTATATTGGGGCTTCCAGAAGGAGTTCTAAGGTTTTGCTTCTCAGCCATTCATCTTTTAAGGGACTCTCCTAGGGCTCAGTTGATACTTCTTATATTCACCTCTTGTTTAGGCCCCGTGTCTCCATGTGTGAGTTCTTCTGGAACTATACATATTGTCCAGGCTTTGGGGAGGGGGAAGGGTAGTACACCTGAGGGTTTATAGATAGAAACGGAGAACAAGGAGACAAGCAACATTACATCTCTTGGTGTTCACAAAATTGTAGTGTCACTATTCCTAGAGCTGCTGCTTGCACAACAGAAAGTGTGTGTTTTGTTAATAGTGCTTTGTACTGGTGGACAAAAGACATCGAACAGTCATTGGAACAAATCCATGCTTACCCTCTCTCCCACAGAGAGTGCAAGGCAGACACTCTTGGGATTCGGTAGCCATTGGAGGATGTCAGGGATACAGGGTCCTTCTAGCCCCCACCTCTTAAAACTTTTTTTTTCAGAGCTGGGGACAGAACCCAGGGCCTTGCGCTTCCTAGGTAAGCGCTCTACCACTGAGCTAAATCCCCAGCCTAAAACTTTTGTTCATCCTACATTACCTAGTACTGTGGCTCACATCTGTAGCTGGTCTTTGCTATGTTGGGGGCTCTTCTTTCTCCCACACTTCCTCCCTCTGAGTTTCGCCCCCTATCACTAGATAGGAGAAAAGGAAGGCTAGAGTAGAGAAAGAGAAATAGAGACCCCTGAATCTAATTTCATTTTTCTTATTTCTTCTTTGAACACGACTACTAACATAACCACAACCAACCCCACTGAGTGACCAACAACCACCAATCCTGCCTCTTGAGACCCCAGCATTCATTAAACTTCTAAAAAGTTCCCAGAATTCCAAATATTACACAATCACAGAAACTATCTGTGGCTGGCAAACCACACCTCTGCTAGAACACAAGGCAAATCATAGCCAGCTGCTGTGGACAGCCCAAAGCAACCCATATCCTACACCTGGGATTAAAAGGAAAGCATATTCTTACAATAGTTTTGTGTGTTTAAAAAGAGCCAAAAGTCCAGAATTCTCACTACACATATCTGTCTCTGCATATTATAGACGTTGGGAAACAGTATCTGTATATGCTTGTTTTTTCCAATCTGGAGGAGAGAGAAGGTGAGTGACATTGTCATCAAGTTAGCAAACTACCTTGCCATGGGAAGACAAAGACTCAGATATTCTTTCTTAAGAAATTTCACCAGTTTTCACCATAGCAATCTATTAACTCAGTAAGAGTCCTGATAGCAATAACAGTCAGTCCTCAGGGCTGTTGCGCAGACTAAATGATGCATGTGAGAAAAAGATACATAAAGTCACATACAGTTCTTAAAATATCATCAAGTGTGGGAATTGTTGCAATGTGGACTTTCGGACATCATTGGACAATTATTTACCCAGCAAACTCAATCATATTTGTTGGAAACATTTGAAATCTTGACACATTACAGAGCGATAGCTTATAGAGCAAGAAAGCATGCTATTCCAGTGGTTATTTGGGACTAAAATTAGAAATTAGCATTTTATGATCTTAATTCATTCTGTCATAATTAACCTTTAATGCTCATTAGCTTTTTCCTTGGTGCCAGCATTTTCGGCTAAACTGAACTGAGGTGTACTAAATAAATGTCACTACTAAAACCTACTGTCGACTGAACAACTGAAACCAATGACTTATGTATAGTATTTTATACCCTGTCAGTGATCCAGCACAATGTTGATTATTATTCCTTAGGTTGGGTTAATAAAGGAGGAATAAGACTTTCTTGGTTTCAAAGTTAAGGATTTCTAGGTGAACATAAAACAAAGAGGAAAGAGTTGGAGCCACATATAGAGCCAGCCCTCCCCAACTAAAGATGCTTCTTAAGCTATTAGCTACTAAACCCTTGGAAGTTTCTCTGCTGTACTGCAAAACTCATTAATTTTCTGTACATAGGGTATGACATTTCAAGATTAGAATTTAATTTGTCTAGATTAATATTGCCTTATTCTCATGGTTCGTTTTTTTTAATACTGGAGTTGTAGCCCAGGACTTGGTGCTTGCTAGGCGGGTGCCCTACCACCCAGCTACACCTGAAGATCCTCTTCTCTGATATATACATACCCTAAAAAGTACCCTCTAGCTAGGTGTGCTGCTGGAGTCCTGGAGTCCCAGCATTTGGGACTTGGATGCAAGAGAGTCAAGAGTCAAGGTCAGCTTTGGGTACACGGTGAGACAAAGCTAGACTTCTATACATGAAAAATAAAATTTTGTCTCAGAAAAATGTAGTTTTTTTCCTCCTCAAAGTATTCACCCCTTAGAGTAAGGATGTCAAAGTCATGGGAGACAAAGAAAAGACAAGAAGCTATTCTAGTTCAAAGACAACTCAAATACGAAATTTCATACATAATGCTGAACCAGAATTTTGATCAGAAAAAGATGTAACTTAAAGAACATTATTGGAACAATTGCAGAAAATCAAATGTAAAATATATATTCAATTTCCTGAAATTGACAATTTGCTTTATAGTTAGATAAGAGAATACCCCTGGTAATAGAAATTGTGTGGGGAAATATTCATGGGTGACATTATTCAAGCCATATAACTGCTGTTCGACCTAAATTATTAATTGAGTAATAATGATAAAATTTTAGACTAAAAATTGTGTGTGTGTCTTAAAGAGAAAAAAGCAGCAAAGTATTTAGTAAAAATTGGGGGGTCTAAGGAAAGGCTGGAAAAAGGATACAGTACACGATTCTTGCTGTACGTTTGAAACTTCTCCAAATGAGAACCCATAGCAAGTACATGTTCTCAGAAACTGTTTTGCCTAAGACCTAGTCCTGCCACCCAGCCTACTTCTCCAACCAAAGAACATCAGGTGTTATAACCCATTCAGGACCTTCCATATGTACTTATAAGACCGTAATGGCAAGCTAGCCAGTCTATACACTTTTACTAACTCGTTCATGTCAGAATTATACATTCTGCTGTGGTTAGACTGTGGATTGTGCTGTGGTTTCTGTTTATTTGAGTTTATTAACTTCCTAGTGACAAATAACTGCTTTGGTAGACTTACCTCAATTGCTGGTAAATGAGATCGCCATTGTAAAGAAATTAAAGCATTTACTTACTGCACTGCTTCTCTTGGGCCAATGTCTGCTTACATCTTGTACTCTTCCTGCTTGCCCTTCAGAGATACGGGGCAACCCCCACCTGTTGATCAAGTATCACAGTGGCTTCTTTGTGGATGGGAAGTTCCTGTGTTGCCAGCAGAGCTGCAAAGCAGCCCCAGGATGCACTCTCTGGGAAGCATGTATGTGTGATGGGACCTTGGGGTGGGGTCAAGCCTATCCAATGCCAGATTAGTTTTCCAAAAGCAAAATATGCCATATTGGTTGACATCCTAGCAATACAGCTTTGTGAACGCTAAGTTAAAAAATGAAGTCTAACTTTAGTGTCAGTTGAATCACACTCCCTTAATATTAATCTATGACCATTTTTCATTTCATGAGAAATGTTTTTAAAATTGAAACCATAATAAACAAACAGAGAGGAAAAGAACATGAACTTGGATGGGTAGGGAGGTGGGGAGAATCTGGGAGGAGTTGGGGGAGAGAAAAGAATATAATCAAAATAAACTTTATGAAAACATTATAATAAAATGTTGAAAACATGGGTTGAGAAATGACCCATTAATGCCTCTTATAATTTCCTTTAAATTAAATGTGAGCATATCACCACAAATCAAACTGCTAGGTTATCACACTTGATAAGAAAATAACAGGCTGGAGAGATGGCTCAGCTGTTAAGAGCACTGACTGCTCTCCCCGAGGTCCTGAGTTCAATTCCCAGCAACCACATGGTGGCTCACAACCATCTGTGATGGGATCTAATACCCTCTGCTGGTGTGTCTGAAGACAGCGACTGTGTGTGTGTGTGTGTGTGTGTGTGTGTGTGTGTGTGTGTGTGTGTGTGTTGGTTCCCAGCATTAGCACTTCACAAATTGTAATTCCAGTCCCAACAACAGATCCAATGCCTTCTTCCAGCCTCCTTGAAGACTGCATGCATATGGTACATAGATACAATCAGGCAAAACACCCAGCTATAAAATAAAAATAAAGGAAAATTTTTAATCAAAGGCAGGCACGAGGACATATATTTGTAATCTTGCTACTCAGGAGCTGAGACAAGAAGATCATAGTTTGAGACTAGTCTGAGATACAAAGCAAGTTTAAGACTAACCCTCACATTGAGAACCTGTCTCAAACACACACACACACACACACACACACACACACACACACACACACACACACACACACAGAGAGAGAGAGAGAGAGAGAGAGAGAGAGAGAGAGAGACCAATTCTTTCTTCTTATATAAAAAAGCAAAAAACCTCATGGAACAAACCTTTTTAAAAATATATAGTGAAAAATACAACTTAAATACGTAATATTTAAATATCACATATGCTAACATGATGATGGCTATCATTACAAGATTTGTTTAAAGTGATTGGTCATTCTGTACAGATGTGTTGGTTTCTTAATAACATGTGGAAATGAGGTGTAAATTGCTTGTTGGATTTAGAGGAACTTGAACTTTTAACCCAAGCATTGCAATATGTCAGTGGCTGGAAGTGGATGAGTGCTGTTTGAGTTGAGCATTGCATGAGAAAGCTTCAGAATTGCTGGAAATGTTAAGTCTAAGTTCAGTTGATCTGGTGAAAGCAGTTCATTTCTTTTCTGATTCCCGGTGTTGGGTGTTTTCCTTTGTTCTGTTTGCTTTTCAGATGCTGATCTGCACATTGCAATCAGTGATGAGAAACACAGAGCCCCCACTTTTCCAGAGAGGATAGTAAGTCCAGTTTTACATTATTTTTAAGGATGGGCTATTTGCACACATGTGTCATTCTATTTTGTCCTAATTCATCCTCTTTCTTCTCCACCACTGGTCCCCATTCATATTCTGTATGCGTGTCCTATGTATTCCTTGACCCTCTCATTTTTTTCCCCTTAAATTTTCTTTCCTCCCTCTTCATCATTCCTGCTTTAGTTTTATGATCTAAACACATACACATTTACACAGAGAGAGACATATGCATTCATACATGCACCTGTACACATAGTTCTGAATCTAGCTTCTGTATATGAGAGAAAATATGCAGCATTTGCCTTTCTGGGTCTGGCTTATTTGACTTAACATAATGCTTTCTAGTTCCCATGTTTTTTTTCCTGAAAATCACGTGATTTTGTTTTTTCTTTACATTCCATTGTGCGTGTGGATCACATTTCTTATCTAGTCATCTGTTGAGGGACACCTATGCTTTTTCCACTTCCTAGCTATTGTGAATAGTGTGACAGTAAATGAACAATATACATGGGTGTGGGTTACAGCTCCAGTTGGGGGCATAAACCTGGAAAGCAGACACTAAAAACATGAGGCAGAGTAAAGTCTCACGCAATACCCAACTTCATTCAGAGCATGAGACAATTTATATTCTGAGGCCATCTGACAGTTGGAGGTCAAATGAGCAAAGGTCACATAGTTTAAGCTGGATACAGTCACAAGGAAAATCACGCTTGGAAACTTCTCTGAACTAACAAAAGATGTTGAGTAATCTGACAGAAACCCACTCCTATTGACTATACCTGGGAGGGGCATGAAAGCACATTCCAAGAGCAACCCATGTTATGGAGAAACAAAAGTTACAAAACATTTGTCTTGTTCCCTTGGAGTTATCTTACAAGCTCCCAGAAATCTTCTCACACAGCTTCATTCATGGACCATGTTCCAACAGGTATGCAATTATCTCTAGGTCAACAGTCTAAAAAGTATTTTGCAAGCAGGATATAGTAAATAAACCGACAGTTGCCAGATTCAAGACTAGAAAATGGAGACTTCATATGAACTTCTCAGCAGAGAGAGAAAAAACTATGAGCTATCACTTATATCTATAGTTAGTATTAAATAATGTTTCAGGCATAGAACCATGTTAATTAACTTTGTTATTTATTAACTACTAGGTCTTTTGCTAACCAGCAAACCTAGAAGTAGCCACCCAAAATGCATTTGTGTGAGACAAATCTTTGTAATGGTTTCACCCATAACAGATACTGTTTCTTTTCTTACAAATATGGACAAAATTACCTTATGAAACAATCCTGGTGATGAAATGGGAGTCTATGGAATATGAAACATTAAACAGCATAACTTATTCTCTCTGTTACTCACCCCAAGCCCTTTAATGGAACTTCGCTGCCTCCAGATAAATTCTTTGACAGACTCCATAGTTTTCCAGTCATTGTGGTATAATAACAAAAATCTCCCCAATTATTGGTTATTAGAACAGCCTCCAAAGAGAACTGGGGATAGTGACACACACCTTTAATCCCAGCACTCAGAAGATAGAAGCAGGCAGATCTCCGAGTTGGAGGCCAGCCTGGTCTACACAGAGAGAGTTCAGGACAACCAGGACTACACGGAGAAACCCTGTCTTGAAAAGAAAAGAAAAGAAAAGAAAAGAAAAGAAAAGAAAAGAAAAGAAAAGGAAAGGAAAGGAAAGGAAAGGAAAGGAAAGGAAAGGAAAGGAAAGGAAAGGAAAGGAAAGGAAAGGAAATAAAAGTCAACCTCCCAAGTGTCTCCATTGCTGTTATAGCTACTTTTTTCTAAGTTACAACCTCTTCCCTTTACCTTGCTCTGGCATGCAGCAACTGGAAGCCTGCTTTGGGGTAGAGATCATGGAACCACTGGGCCTTCTGACCCTTTCAGGGTAAAGCCAAGTAACAAGAATATAATGAAAAAGACATACTTGCATAGCTACACATGGTCCTAGTATGATCTAGTAGCTCATGGCAGCTGCATGAGTTTTCCAGAATGTCTTTATCTTATGAAAGAATTATATCAATTTACTGCTGAGGGGGCAGATCCAAACGGAACTTGACAGGAAAAGATTCTTGACACTCAGCCCTTAAAGCATTTGCCACACCCCAAACTTTGCACTGGGTTATCCCTCCTATTTTAGACAGAGTGCCTTCAAGATGGTTTCTAGCCAGCTTGTAACCGGGGATGGAGCCTTTCTACAGAAAAACAAGCAATACTTTGACAGCTCTAGATCATGAAAATATATGCAACTTACACACCTCTTTCTTTTGTTGATAGCCATAGTCTTCTATTTTTAAAATTCCCAGGGAGGTGACAGCCTCTTCAAATCCTAGGAAGTGTTTCAAGTGGCCTCTGGGTTCCCTAGGATGTTATCTGAAATGGTATCTCTGGTCTATGATGTGTTTTAAGTTCTGATTATTTTTCTCCTTCTGATAAAACCCATATCATTTTCCTGAATCAACACAACTGACAAAAACAACTCATTAAAAAAATGAAGTAGATAGCAAGCAGTCTTCAGTTTCATGTCCATACAGAATTTTCAAAATGTGACATTATGTGGAAACAAGATGTTTTGGGGCAAAATTTATAGTTCAGGATCAAGATGAGATTACACAGGGTAAGAGTGGGTCATAAAGCTGAAGGCTGGTACTTTTGTAAGATAGAAGGCATAGGACTGTAAATACACAAAGCAGATGGCACTGTAAACACCCATGCAAACACTTCCTTCCACTTTTTCTCCTCCTCCCCCTCCACCCCATCCTGTGAGTGTGTATGTGTGTGTGTGTATTTGTGCGCGCACATGTGCGCGCGTTCGTGATATGCACATGTGTGACTATGGTACTTGTAGTACTAGGTACAGAGCATATTTTCTGAATTTGGCTGGGGGGGCAGCCCTATGGTCATTCTGCTCAGATTGCATTTGAATAATTTTATAATGCATTTATCTTCAGAGAGAACCCTTCTTTGAAATTTATCATTGATGGGATCCTTTATAACAAGTAGTTCTAGGGCAGTAAATCCTCAACTCCAGATAAATGATATCCCTGAAACGAAAAAGGAAAAAATGCAAGAAAAAAATCAAATTTAGGGTTTATACAGAATGATTTTTAATAGAGTCTAATATATACTCAGAAAAGCACACAAATATGTTCAGCTTGTAAATTTTCAACAACTGAACCAGTCTACATAAAACACATTTAGATTAAGAAATAGAACATCAGGAAATGCCAAGAGTACTTAGGTTTTATTTCAGTTAGCACATTAGTCAAGAGCAACTGCTAGCCCGAGAGATGTTCAACCTCATTGATTGTTTGCTTGATTTACTCAAACTCATCCTCACACAGAGTGGCAAATAGGCAGACACACACACACACACACACACACACACACACACACACACACTCGGGCGAGTGCACAATAGATAGATAGATAGATAGATAGATAGATAGATAGATAGATAGATAGATAGATAGATGGATGGATGGATGGATGGATGGATGGATGGATGGATGGATGGATGGACGGGTGGGTGGATGGGTGGGTGGGTGGGTGCGTGGGTGGGTGGATGGGTGGGTGGGTGGGTGGATGGATGGATGGGTGGGTGGGTGGGTGCGTGGGTGGGTGGGTGGATGGATGGATGGGTGGGTGGGTGGGTGCGTGGGTGGGTGGGTGGATGGGTGGGTGCGTGAGTGGGTGGATGGGTGGATGGGTGGATGGATGGATGGATGGGTGAGCGAGCATAGAGATAGATTACATAGTCACTTGTCTGTCTTTTTTGGTTCAGTTTATGGGAGTTTTAATTTGTAATCAGTGGTTATATTTTATTTTCATTTTGTATAGAATTCTATCATACGGTTATACTACTGAACTATTCTCTTACTGTTGTCCTAACAAATTACCACAAATTTGGTAGCTTAAAGCAACATGCTTTATTGAGTTAATGCTTCATAGTTCTGAATTTCAAAAGCCTAAAATGAGTCTATTCCACTGTTTCTTCTGGAAGCTTTAAGGGCCATCTTTTCTTGCCTTTTTAGCTTCTGAAGGCTGCCATTTGCAGTGGATCCCAATGCCTTCCTTCATCTTTGGCACTGGAGGGGCAGCAGCTTCTCCACTCTCTGCCTCTGCTCACATGGTCACGCGTTCTACCTAATCCCTGACACTTCTGATTATGTCAGGCTCATCTCTATCTCTCAGAGTAATCCTCCAACCAAAACACATTAATTTAGTCATAGTCAGCAGAATCTCTTTCACCATGAAAAATATGTACAGATTCTGCAAGTTAAGACATGGACATCTACGGAAGCCATTTTTTAGCCTACTGCATCAACAATATATTTTCTATCTTATTATCTTGATAAATATTTTGGCAGTTTCCAATTTTATCAAATTCTAATTATTCTCCTATGGCCTTTTTTTTAAACACATCTTTAGGTTTTCGCTGCTGGATATACCATATAATCGCTGCCCTGTAGTATCCTACACCCAGCCTTACAACATTGTTCCAACTAACAAAAGCATGAGTGAACCGTGGTTCTACATCCTTGTTGATGTTTAATACTGTCTCTGTGCCTCCCCGTTTTGCTTTTCTTCCATCTTCCCTCTTTTTGTAGGAACTGGTATAGTTTGTTCATGGATCGGTGTCTCTTTTGTAATATGATGAAATCTCTTGTCCTCCAAAGCTGAAGATCCCAAGGGCAGTTCCCATTCTCAAAATGGATGCATCATCCTCAAGTGCCATTCCACCCCAATATGACAGCCACTTAAAGAAAAGTTATGACTCCCAGCCAACCGTCAACATACGCTATATTCCAAGGGAAGACTGCCCTGACTGGTGGCAAATAAGGAAACCGAAAAGGTAAAGCTAAGCACTTAAGTTGACTGCCCAGAATATAGAACAGACATTGCCCCATAGCCTCCGAGTGCAACCTCAATGCTGATGATACAGTTCTTAGCTGGACTACGGTGGTCGTCTCTACAAACATTCAGTACTTTAACCGAAAGAGTGGGGAAGCCAAGTGGTTCCTCTGGAGCTGAGAGTATAGATTTCAATGATCCATGATAGCTTTAGCATTTTAGTCCTTCCCCTTCCTCCCAATAACTGCCTAGTCCTAAGCATAGAATCTGTATTAAAAAGGATGAGTTTATAATGGGCATATTTAGTTCATTCAGGTTTTCAGCCAATGATGCTATCCAAACTTAGAATTGAAAGCATATTAAAAGTGACTATATCTTTGGGGTTTGTTCCATACCTGATGCTCAATAAATGTTTAATTAAATGGTAACTGGATCATATAGGAAGGGTCAAGTGTTATCCCTTCCCTCTTTGCTGTCTTAGACTTCAGTCCCAACATACTGGCCACTGTCTGCCATTCGCAGAGGTGTCAGCTTCCTTGCCAAGGGCTGCTGCTGTCTGTCTCTACATAGAGTAAATGCAGAGCATATCTCTGAAACATTGTTTATCTCCTTTTATGCTCTTATTCCGTGACTCTTCTTACCATCGTTATTTTTACCTAAAGCAAATGCCTCACGGTACCAATGATTCAGCCACAGAGTCATGTGGAACCTGAAAGAAAGGAACTATATACTATTGGATTTAAATGTCTTTAAAAATAATAAATCGTATAAATATATACCATTGGACTTAAATGTCTTTAAAAATAATAAATCGTGGTTTTTCACTTTAGGGCACAACTAGTTTCCAAGTGCACTGTCTATGCCTGATTGCTGAGGAAAGGCTGCATTTATTTGTCCTTTGTCTCTTGCGCTTATAGATCTGGGCTGGCAAGATGGCTGAGTGCCTGACTATCCAGTTCAGGCATGTCACCTCCGATGCTCTGAGTTCAGTCCCACATCTCGCATGATTGAAGGAGTGAACTAGTTACTTCAAGCTATTGCAAGCTCTCTCTCTCTCTCTCTCTCTCTCCCTCCCTCGCGCACACACACACACACACACACACACACACGCACGCACGCACACACACACACACACACACAGAGAATGTAAAAACAAAACACAAGACTAAATAAATTGCTTTGCCTTTTCCAATGAACGTTTCTTACAGAGGAGGAAGGCAAACTTCTGAGCGTGGGGGAGGCTAGTAGAGCAGGTTGGGAGGGAGGCATTTTAGAATCAAGGGCATTTAGAATTCTCTAAGCATATCTTAAAACAAAGCCAGAGGATCATTTCCTTGCCAAAGCAGCCTGTCCCTGTGAATTGTTTAGAAAAAAAGGCTTGGTTGTGAAGGCAAACAGGAAATGGGGTCTAAATTCCAGACAAAGAAACCTTTGGACTTGAGGAGGAGGTAAGCAGTTCCTCATGCTCTTAACACTCAGAATGAAAGAAATAAAAATGATGGATGGCAGAGGCCTATGCTATTTCTGCTGCTTCATCTGTGTCCAGATGAGTTGCAAGTGCAAGATTCTTAGCTCTAATCATGCCAACGCAGGAGAAAAATATACTCAACAAATATCTAAAGGGCAGAATGCTGTACATCCACAGGGGAGGCAGAGCAATGCTAATCAGTCTGTCTCTTGAGCCAGGTTTCCTGCTTGATGTGTTTATAAAAAGATAAAGAGAGTGGGGATATGTTCTGTGGAGGTGTGGTGAGGTGTTGGGGAAGGAGATGCCTCTGAGGGTCAATGCTGAAGCATCCCTTCCCCCTGAGGGACCAGCCACAAGTGTGTGTGTGTGTGTGTGTGTGTGTGTGTGTGTGTGTGTGTGTGTGTGTAGTATACAATAGAGTTCATTCAGGGCATGGGGAGGGTAATAGAGACAGAGAAAGGCAGAGAGAGAGAGAGAGAGAGAGAGAGAGAGAGAGAGAGAGAGAGAGAGAGAGAGAGAGAAGAATGGAGGACAGAGCAGGGGCAGGAAGGCAAGAGCAAGAGAGTGAGGAGGGAGCAAGCAGCCCCTTTTATAATGAGTCAGGCATACCTGGCTGTTGCCAGGTAACTGTGGGGTGGAGCTTAGACAGAAGGCTAACACTACTGCTGCTGAAGTAATTATGATTACTAGCAGGTCTCACTTGTACTAGAATATTGCTTCTCTAAAAGGGGCAAGATGTCAAATAAAGTCAAGCAGTTAAGACGTATCTGAAACAAATCATTTTGTCACTTAACATTCAATAATCATACATTTATAAATGTACTGTCAACAACAACAAACCACACAGCTGTCACCTCAAGGAGCATAAGGAAGTTTATTTTGGAGCCAGATATGAGTGCCCGTGGCCCAGGATCACAAATTGAGGTCACCCCAAATTCCATGTTCTAATGAAATAGCAATTTTATGAAGTTCTCATAGAAACAGAACAAAGAAAGTCATATAAAGCAAAACATTTTTCAATAGTTGGAAACAGTGATGGTGGAGGGGGACTATAGCGAAGGTGGAGTGTCTGTGTTATAGGTCTCGGATAGAATCAGATGGCAATTTAGCTTTGGGGTTTGTAGAAGCCAATGGTTGTTAAGTGTCAAAGAAACCAGCAACAAACATACCAGGTGCCTATTAACACGCCAAAGCAGGCACTGGCTAACTCTCTCAGCCTCATTCAGTACCTGTGGCCCTCCCAACATTTCTCACCACAACCTTTACCCTAAATGTCTCCCTCCCAGCTTCTTCCTTCCCTTCCCCCAGCTTCTCTATCTCCTATATAACACAGACTTTATGGCTCCACTTTGGCCTGGGCTGCTTCAGTTGGTCAGCCCAATCCTATCTTGTTCTCCCATTCCTTCCCTCCTCTCATGGTCTGGTTTAGTCTGCTGGCCATGCTCAACCCAGACTCTTCCCTCTGCCTGCTTTCTGCCTCGAACCTACAATAAAAACCTTCTCCATGCTATACGAGTAGTAGTCATGGCCTTTTATTTCCTTTTTCCAGAGGTCTGTTAAACTAATACACTGCAGAAGGCTTTCCTGTCAATCACAGGATGGTAGGCCATACACAGAGATGGACAAGGACTGGCTGACAAGAGAACTAAAGATAGCCTGAGATACATAAAATAAAATTAGGTTCTGGACATGCAACATTCCATTATCTCCACAATCACTGATGTTCTAATCCGTTAGCCTTTCAGAAGGGTCAGTGGAAGGTACGACTGTTGTGTTTATAAAAAGATAGAGACACAGAGAGAGAGAGAATACGTTTGGTGGGTGTGTAGTCTGTTGTGGGAGAAGGGGGTGACTCCACAGACCCATGTTGAGGCATCCCTTCCTCCAGAGGGACCAGTCACTTGATGGTATAATATAGAATAGAGTTTATTCAGAGCATGGGGAGGGGAGTGGAGAGGGTAGCAGGGGCAGAGAGAGGCAGAGAGAAGGGAAGGGGAGTATAGGCCAGTCATGAGTACATAGAGAGAGAGGGGGAGAGGAATGGGGAGAGAAGGAGAAGGTCAAGAGGACAGAGCAGGAACAGGAAGGCGAGAGCGAGAGCGAGAGCGAGAGCGAGAGCGAGAGCGAGAGCGAGAGCGAGAGAGAGAGAGAGAGAGAGAGAGAGCAGAACGGAGGGGGCAAGCAACCCCTTTAATAGTGAATCAAGTACACCTGGCTGTTGCCAGGTAACTGTGGGGCAGAGCTTAGACAAAATGCTAACAATGACTGCTTCCCAGGAACTTTCATTTTCACCACACTAATCATATACCTTTACTTGCAGTGAGGAAGACATTGCCCGCAGTAACCAATTGGAAAGAAATATTGTATCTCACAGCCCCTCAAAGATGTCATGGTAAATCCAATTGAGATGCTACTTTATATCCCAAATTTACTTCCATTTGTAGAAAAAAAAGAAAAAACAAGCACATTTGAAATAAGTTTGCAATGAGGCTTTACATGCAAGGTAAATATAGTCTAAAAATGTCCATGTCATTTGCCACTGAGGATTTATGTAGATCTCACTGAGGAGACGTCTCCTTGGTTAAGGTGTCTCCTCATACGGATCTTATCTACTCATCAGTTATGAAGTACTCTGCTAATACGCTGGCTCAGGCAACTTTAACAAGATAGAAAGCAACCCAGAATAAAGTATTCCCTAAGAATAATTCTGTGCACATCACCAACCTTTAAAAAATAATTATTCTTTATTTTTATGTGCATGAGTATTTGGGCTGCATGTATGGAAAGTGTACCACATATGTGTAGTACCCACAGCGGCCAGAAGAGAGCACTGAATCCCTTGGAATTGGAATTACATCCGGTTGTGAACTGCCACGTGGGTACTGAGAACTGAAGCAAAGCTCTCTGCGAGAGCAGGAAATGCTCTTAACCACCAAGCCATCTCTGTAGACCCAGCACCAACCTTTCACACTTCCTACAGTAGCCATCTTTGCAGGAGTCTTCATCTGTTTCAGAAGCTTGCTCTCCTTCTCAAGAGGCTCCTGGGAACTCAACCAGGAGCCTCTTTTGTTGAAGAGGCATTCTCTTCCTGCACTGGCTATAGGCTTAGCTTGTGAGCGACCCATTTTTCATTTTGCTGCTACTTTTCCCAAGTACAAAGGGGAAACTTAGAAGTCTTGATTTTTGTCTCTGTGGATACAATAACTTGGTATTGCAATACTAGGCAGTTGTATTGTTTCTCGCTTTCTTGTTTGTTTGGCATTCATGCTGTTTCTCAACTCTTTTAAGGGGATTCCCTGAGTCAAGTTCATCTGAAGAAGAGGAAAATCTGGATGCTTATGAGTGAGTATTGAAAGTCTTGTATGTTTTTCTAAAGCTAGAATTCGATATTTTTATTTGATTCCTCGAAGGCATTAAAATACATGGTTAGACACTCTTAGCAGGCTCTATTTACATGGGTAAATTCATGTGAGACGCTGGGCTATTTTTCTAAATGGCAGGTGGTAATGCACTCAGTTATTATCAGTGAAAATGTTTTCCCCAGTCTGGACCATCTAAATCTGCTGTCTACACTCGCTGGATTTATCATGTGCTGAATGCTTTTATTTCATAGATAAATAATATAATGGTCCTGCTCATTAGTTATTGTTTGATTCCTCTAATCAAGGAAACGTTTGAAAGCTCTTATTAAGGCATTTTGCACACTACACTAATTTGACACAGCAGCACACTGAGCTACTCAATGTAACAGCATTTATGTCTATAGTGTCTTATTCATAGGATGACCTTATTATTTGACACTATGATTGGGATCCCTGACAGAGAGATAAGTTCCAATAGCCATCTGGCACGAATTCATCTGTTCTAGGAAAAGAATAAGTGGCCACCATAACTGTTTCCTTGGGTAGGCTAAGGTTCTTTCCAAAATTCAGGGGTTTCTGTCATTCTATAAATACTGACTTTATTGTTTTGTAGACTTAAAGATTTATGCTGAGAAAAATTAGAATAGTATGTCATATTGTATTTTGCAGTCACTCGACATTTAAAGGACTTCAGAAAGTTTTAGGATTCATATGGACACTGGGATTCTGTATACTTTTAGTTAGATCTCTTTTGAATGAGTACTATTATTCGGTTTATTGGTTCCATGTGAAGTGAGAGCTTTTACAGTAGATCTGTATGTTTCCTCCTCTCCTTTTACCTATAATCTATCCCCAAGTTCTAAGCATACCTGTCATATTAGGGAAGATGTGGGATAGCCTCCATTCTCTCATGGTTCTACTTCTTTTTACATTCAAGCCTCCGATTATAGTTAACCTTAGCTATCAACTTAATGGAAATCTGGGAAGAGAGAACTTCAGTTGAAGACTTGCCTCCATCAGAGTGTCCTGTGAGCATGTCCGTGGGGCATTTTCTTGATTGATAATTAATAAATGGAAGGAATCCATCTCAGCTGTAGACAGTGCCATCCCTGGGCAAGTGGTTCTGAATGCTACAAGAAAGCAACAAACCATAGAAAGCAAGCCAGTAAGAAGCGTTCCTCTGTGATTTCTGCTTCAATCCCTGTCTCTGAGAGGAGAGCAAATCTTTACATCGAAGGCTTAATCTTTACACTGAGGTGAATGCTACCACACTGTCTCCACTAGGTTCAAATAATGCATGTGAGAGATTTACACATTGTGGAAGTTATCGTAAAAGACCTGTCTCCTTCAAAAATCAAAATCATTTCTCAAAAGGAACTCAAGACTTATAGAGTATATGACACTAAATCTTTATTATTATTATTATTATTTTTACTTATTCACTTTCTTCCTGCTCACTGCCCCCTCCCTCATCACCCCCACCCACAATCCTTCCCCAATCCCACATCCTCTTCTCCTCTAAGCAAATGGGAGCCCCCTAGCTATCTCCCCACCATGGCTATCAAGTGTCTGTAGGGCTAGAAGCATCCTCTTCCACTGAGGCCAGACAAGGCAGTCCAGCCAGAAGAACATATCCAATAGACAGACAACGACTTTTGGGACAGTCCCCGTTGTAGTTGTTTGGGACCCACATGGAGACAAAGTGCATATCTGTTACATATGTGCGGGAAGGCCTAAGTCCAGCCCATGTATGCTTTTTGGTTGGTGGTTCAGATTCTGAGAGGGCCAAGAATGACCCTACATCTTACTTGACATTCCTCTATGTCTTATACTGTGAGTGCCACTGTCCGTGGATCTTACATTCTTAATTCAATCAGCAATTCGACTTCATTCAAATAAAGATGGAAACACTGGGATTTAGATGGAAAATCAAGTTAGGACTAGAGCTGAGCCCCTGCTTTTTCAACATTAAATATTACATTTTAAAAACTAAGCAGAATCTGGACTCAGCAAAATAATGGCACAGGTAGCATGTCTATTCAATGCAAAAGGTCAG
Organism: Rattus norvegicus; assembly: GCF_021556685.1. NCBI lineage: Eukaryota > Metazoa > Chordata > Mammalia > Rodentia > Muridae > Rattus > Rattus norvegicus. The sequence continues at coordinate 37,712,273 of NC_141554.1, forward strand.
GAAGACGTGTGTCCTAGTTTGCTCTCCATTGTGATGAAACACTGACCAAAAGCAACTTGAGGGAGGAAAGGATTAATTTGGCTCACGCCTTCAGGTCAAGATGGATCTGTCACTATAAGAAGTCAGGGCAGGAACTCAAGCAAGAATTTGAAGGCAGGACTGCTTTCCTATACCATGCAGCATTTCCTCCAACCAGGGAACTCTTGCCCAGCTGAGGAAGTAGAGCAGAAAGCATGGAAGAATGCTGCTTGGTAGCTTGCTCACAGGGCTATGCTTAGCTAGCCTTTCTATACAGCCGAAGAACAGCTTACCAAAAATGGCACCACTTTCAGTGGGCTCAATATTCCTATGTCAACTAACAACCAGGTCAATCTCCCCACATGTATGTCCACAGGCCAATCTGATCTGGACAGTCCCTCGGTTGAGATTCAACCCTTCTCAGGTTGCTATGCCCAAGGCTAACTGAGACAATGCAGTATATATTGTCTCCCCTTTCAGGTGCAAGTCCCTGTATTTATTCCTGATGCTTTTTTCCTCCTATCTACCCATAGTTGTATGTCCCAAATCAGGGATTTAAAACTCTGTCTGAAAACAGCCACTTTTTCATCAGAGAAAACTTTGTGTCCCAAGGTATATAGAGTTATAAAATAAGTATAGAAACCACACTTTTACTGATCAAAATCATGAAGAATTTTATTCTAAAGCCATTCTTTTTTTTAAAACCAGTGAACCATGGAGGAATGGCTGGTACAAATTAATTTTTCTAATTATAAAAGATCTACGGAGCACAACTTTTTTTTTTATTATTAACTTGAGTATTTCTTATTTACATTTCGAGTGTTATTTCCTTTCCCGGTTTCCGGGCCAACATCCCCCAACCCCTCCCCCTCCCCTTCTTTATGGGTGTTCCCCTCCCCATCCTCCCCCCATTGCCACCCTCCCCCCAACAATCACGTTCACTGGGGGTTCAGACTTAGCAGGACCCAGGGCTTCCCCTTACACTGGTGATCTTACTAGGATATTCATTGCTACCTATGAGGTCAGAGTCCAGGGTCAGTCCATGTATAGTCTTTAGATAGTGGCTTAGTCCCTGGAAGCTCTGGTTGCTTGGCACTGTTGTTCATATGGGGTCTTGAGCCCCTTCAAGCTCTTCCAGTTCTTTCTCTGATTCCTTCAACGGGGGTCCTGTTCTCAGTTCAGTGCTTTGCTGCTGGCATTCGCCTCTGTGTTTGCTGTATTCTGGCTGTGTCTCTCAGGAGAGATCTACATCCAGCTCCTGTCTGCCTGCACTTCTTTTTTTTTTTTTTTTGTTCTTTTTTTCGGAGCTGGGGACCGAACCCAGGGCCTTGCGCTTCCTAGGCAAGCGCTCTACCACTGAGCTAAATCCCCAGCCCCCTGCCTGCACTTCTTTGCTTCATCCATCTTGTCTAATTGGGTGGCTGTATATGTATGGGCCACATGTGGGGCAGGCTCTGAATGGGTGTTCCTTCAGTCTCTGTTTTAATCTTTGCCTCTCTATTCCCTGCCAAGGGTATTCTTGTTCCCCTTTTAAAGAAGGAGTGAAGCATTCACATTTTGATCATCCGTCTTGAGTTTCATTTGTTCTTGGCATCTAGGGTTATTCAAGCATTTGGGCTAATAGCCACTTATCAATGAGTGCATACCATGTGTGTTTTTCTGTGATTGGGTTACCTCACTCAGGATGATATTTTCCAGTTCCAACCATTTGCCTATGAATTTCATAAAGGCATTGTTTTTGATAGCTGAGTAATATTCCATTGTGTAGATGTACCACATTTTCTGTATCCATTCCTCTGTTGAAGGGAATCTGGGTTCTTTCCAGCTTCTGGCTATTATAAATAAGGCTGTAAAGCCATTCTTAATTTACATACAACTTTACCATTTATTAAAGATAAAAGCAAATTTGCTTGTTCACACTACATAAAGAATTAGACATTGATTGAATGTTTTAGAGTGGATTGATTTTTTAAAAAAATATTTTTATATTATTTTATGTCTGTGGGTGTTTTACCTAGATGTGTGGGTACCACTTACATGCCTAGTGCCCAGAGAGGCCAGAAGAGGGTGTTGGATTCCCTGGAACTGGAGTTATGGCCGGTTATGAGTCACCATGTGGTTGCTGGGAATTGAATTTATATCCTCTGGAAGAGCAGCCAGTGTTCTTAATTGCTGAGCCATCTCTCCAGCCCTTGATCAATCGACAGTTGTCAGTGCTGAAAATGTCACTTTGCGTAGGGATACAGTACAAAATGCAAAATGTTTACGATCATTTTAGAAATTGTTGGAAAGTCTGCTCTAATGCTAAACTAAAATTCATGGAATAATTGTTTTAATGAAATTCCAGAAAAATAATTCAAATGGCAACTATTAGAATGAAACATTCCAATAAAATACAGTGCAAGGATATACCGATTTGATGTTTACATGCTGAGAAAAAATGGTAGGAAAAGATTAAATCTTTGTTTTCAGGAATTAAACCGTTAAGTTTCTATGAGAGCTGACAACTTTCCATGTATAGTACAAATATTGTGATTCATAAAGCACAGTAAGTAGCCTTGACTCTGGGCCATGGTATTTCAGATACCATTTATTAGTGTTGTGGATATGATAAAATGCCCATTGCAAAGTGTACATATTGTGTGTTCAAATTAAGGCTGCACTGAAGTTGTATCATGTAACATGGGTAGGCACTGCCAGAAATACCTAATTCATCATTTGTTCAGTTTAAAATGGATTTTTGTTGGCTACACTTTCAGGAACCTTTTACTATCACCATTTTTGTGATCCACCCCCCATATTCAATTATTCAATCTTACATGAGGGTCCCAAATCCATTTCTTAAGAAGCTGTGTCCTGCTAAGTAGTAGCTCACACCTTTAATCCTAGCACTTGGGAGGCAGAGGCAATCAGATCTCCGAACTTGAGGCCATCTTGGTCTACCAAGTGATTTCTAGGACAGCCAAGATTACACAAAGAAACACTGTCTCAACCTCGCCAACCACCAAACACACACACACACACACACACACACACACACACACCCCTCAAAAGAAGCTTTGTTCTACATCACTTTTTCAAAATGGTCATTTGATTAGCTTTTATTAAATTGAAATGTGAGTTAAAAAGAAAACTGTCATGAATACCTCAAATGTTAATTAAACATTTGTAAGGGTAGAGTTAAAAGGGACTTCTAAAGATCAGCCCTGTGACAGCTAACCTTGACTGTCAACTTGACATTCCTGGGAAGAGGGAGCTTCAGATGAGGAATAGCCCTCCAGCTGTTGGCTGGGAGGCATTTTCTTAATTGCTAATTGAAATGTGGTGGGTAAGTCATATAAGAAAGGTAGCCGAGTGAGCCAGCAGAAGCCAGCCAATTCTCAGTGTTCTGCCATTGGTCTCTACTTCAAGCCTCTGCTTTGAATTCCTGCATTGATTTCCCTCAATAATGTGTAACCGGAAAGCTGAAATAATCTGTTTCCTCCCCACAGCAATGTACCAATGTAACACAGCAATGTAATGTAAATTAGGATAGTCTCCTTCTTCGTTTTACAGATAGAAAAGTCGGTGGTCAAAAAAAGACTAAGGCTTCTTCAGAATCAATCGTAGATGAGGTAGTTCTTTCTAGAACTCGGATCTCCAAACTCGCTGGTCTAAGAATCTTTCCACTTTATTGAACTGTGAACTGTCCTGCTGCTATCATTTCCTTCTTCCATTAATACAGATACCATACAAAATACCAGTTCCCATTCACTGAGAAAGCACTTTCCCCCTTGCCTTTCTCCCACAAGCCTTGCCATTCACCATCACTCTTCTGAACATCTTTCCTCTTCTAGGTGATTCCTCCTAATTCCCCAAACCCATGCATGCCCCATTGTACTTCATACCCTATTCATCCCCATGTGTGACATTTTAGCCCATGCCAGAGGGACACAGACATATCTAACCTCACATAAAACATAACTTTGTGGGTGCACTTCACATACAAAGAAAGGCACGATGTTCTTGGCTCATTCATTAAATGAGCAAAGGGTAATGTTTTTACTTCAAAATTTTATTATAGAACACTTTGTTTTCAAATTTTTATCATAATTCTCTAGTCATCAAAACAGTGCCATTGGCATGAAGACAGACAGAAACCCCAAGAGAGACTGGGCTCAGAAACAGCCCCACCATTCACAGGATGGTTTCCCAACAAAGGGCAAAGCTAGATATCCACGTGTGACGAATAGAAAGCCAGACCTTACATCACACACAATGATTAACTCAAAATGTATCCAAAAGCAAAGCTAAGAGCTAAAACTAAAATTCCCAGGGCAAGCTATAGCCAGCTCCCTTGGGTGGGTCAGTGCTTTTGTGGCTATGACTACCAAAGATTCAACCAAAGCCAACAACCCAGCTATTAATGGGCAGAGGAGCTGGACACAGTTCTTCGAACAAAGAAGGCCACCAAGCATATAGAACACGTGACATCAGTAGTCAGGGAAACAGGAAGCAAAAGCACCGATAAGTCTTCACGCCTATTAATTAGAATGGTCACTATAACGAGTAAGATTCACAAGGATATAGGCAGTTCTCAGGCTTGTGCATTCCTGACAGGACATAAAATAATGTAGCTGCTATGGAAACCATGGTAGTGCCTACAAATACAAACAGAATTGCGCTATAACATATAATCTGCTGCGTAGAGAAAGCAGAGTCTTAGGAATATTTGTATATACATGTTCACAGCAGAGTCAGGAGCTCCAGAGTGGAAGCAACCACTGCTAGATGAGTAGGTAACAAGATACATACAACATATATACAACATATACTGTCTTAGGGTTTGTATTCCTGCACAAAACATCATGACCAAGAGGCAAGTTGGGGAGGAAAGGGTTTATTCAGCTTACACTTCCACATTGCTCTTCATCACCAAAGGAAGTCAGGACTGGAACTCACACAGAGCAGGAAGCAGGAGCTGATGCAGAGGCCATGGAGGGATGTTACTTACTGGTTTGCTTCCCCTGGCTTGCTCACCTTCTCTCTTATGGAACCCAAGACCACTAGCCCAGGGATGCCACCACAATGGGCTAGGCCCTCCCCTCTTGATCACTAGTTGATAAAATGCCTTACAGCTGGCATTTCGTCAAGGGAGGCTCCTGTCTGCAAGATAACTCCAGCTTGTGTCAAGTTAACATACAAAATCAGCCTCTACATACACTAAAATACTATTTGTCCTTACAAAGGAAGAAAACTATGATACATGATATGAACCTTGATGGTATTTTGCTATATGAAATAAGCCAGTCCCCATTCCATCCCTGAAACACACACACACACACACACACACACACACACGCACACGCACACGCACACGCACACGCACACGCGTGCACACAGGCCTAGAGTCCATGCATACCAGGCACTTAGGGTACTCCAATTCAGAAACAGGAAAGAGAATGATGATTACAATGAAGAGAGAGTATGCCAAGGACAGGGCAGAGAGGGACAACCTGGCCATGGCTGGGAGTTATTAGATGTGCACACTGTACATCTTGTGAGATGAATGCAGAATTGTGCTGCAGACCAACTGCACTGCACCGTGAATGTGCTCAACACTATATAGAGAGAGCTGTATACTTAACCATGCTAAGGTTTACTATCTCTATTTAACTGAATAGAGGTGTATAAAATTATTTTGAGAGCACAGGCCTACAGGTTAGAGGTAAAAGTTATGTAAGTTTCTGTAAGTTTGGGTTAAGGATGGTTTCTTAGGGTACACTGAGAGGAAAAAACCATTGTCATTTTTCAATATAAAAACTGCGTGAGCCAAGCATGGCAGCGTGTGCCTTCTGGGAAGTGAAACGTTGAAAATGCTTGCTCGGTGTTTAAGGCTTTAGGGATCCCTGGCCGGCCTGGGCTAAGACACATAAAGGCAACATATAAAAAATAAAAATTGTGCTTCAGATAGTATCAAGAGATGGAAAAGGACAAACCACAAGTTGAGAAAAAAATGCCACTTAATGTTTAAGAGACTTGAGTTGACAATAAATAAAAAATCTTACAAGAAAATATAAAGATAACCCAACTAAAGGCCAGGCTGTAGATGGAAATAAACATTCTGCAAAGGCATCATAGAAAGCCAATGAACACATGAAAAATGCTCAGATTATTAGACATTAGGCAAATGCATACCAATTAGATGCCTCTTCAAACCAGGTAAAATGTCTGAGCAATATGAACAGTTTTGATTGGGGGCGCTGGAGCGTAGATCCCATGAAATGGTGGTAAAACCATTGTAGAGAATATAACTGAGGCTGTCATGATTCGACCCTGGAGTTCCACTCTAAGGCATGTATTAAATGAAACGTTTTGAACTTTTTTACAGATGTTCAGAAAGTTAGTCAAAAGCCCCAAAGTAGAGACAGCTTAGAGCTTGTCTGCTGGATGGAGAAAAACAACAGAGTTTGTCTGCTATGGAAGGTTTCCAGCAGTACTGCATTACAGACTGATGCTGCAGGAGAATAAACCTTTCAAACTTGGTAACGGAACTCAGAAGAGACCAGACTATTTAATTCCACTCACCTAACAGATCTGGAATAGAGGAAGAAAGACAGAGTGCATAATGAGCATAGGTTTCTGGAAAGGATGAGACTGTTGTAGAAGTAGAGAGTGGTGGCTGCTGCATGCAGGATTGTATAATTGAGGATTCGGTTATGAAGCGCGTGACTTTCTCCAAATAAAGCTATATCCAGGCAAATGGAGGCATTTCATGAGAAGACGTTTTACTCTCAGTTGAAAGTGAAGCACTAGTGGAAGGTATGGCTCAGTGGCCCAGCTTCCTTGCATGCAGAAGGCACACAGGGCACACAGACACCAAGTTTGGGACTTAGGTGGCAGGACTGAAGGGTGAATTACTTCACACTTTCAGTGCGGGCAATACATAGAGCAGACCTCAGTGACACCCTAGGGAATCCTCACAGCTTCAAAACGGGTTTTTTTTTCCATTTTTTCTCTTATTGGATTTTTAAATTTAATTTACATTTTAAATGTTATCTCCTGTCCAGGTTTCCCCTCCAGAAACCTGCTATCTCCCCCTGCTTTTATGAGGGTGCTCCCCTACCCTCCCACCCACTCCCTCCTGCCTCCCCACCCTGACATTACCCTACAATGGGGCATTGAGCCTTGACAAGACCAAGAGCCTCTCCTACCATGGATGCCTGACAAGGCCATCCTCTGCTACATATGCAGCTGGAGCCATGGGTCCCTCCATGTGTACTCTTTGGTTGGTGGTTTAGTCCCTGGGAGCTCTGGGGTTTCTGGTTGGTCGGTATTGTTGTTCTTCCTATGGGGTTGCAAACCCCTTCAGTCCTTTCTCTAATTTCTCCATTGGGGACCCCATGCTCAGTTCAATGGTTGGCTGTGAGCATTCACATCTGTATTTGTCAGACTCTGGCAGAGCCTCTCAGGAGACAGCTATATCAGGCTCCTGTCAGCAAGCACTTCTTGGCATCTGCAATAGTGTCTGAGTTTGGTGGCTGCCTATGGGATGGATCCCCAAGTGGTAATTATTACTAGAGTAGCAGGGAGGGAGGAACGGAGGAGGGTTAATCAGTGGGGGCCAGATCTTGAGGATGTGGACTGTGGCTGATATCACTCCTTTATGAGGAGAGGGCTGGCCTAAAATTGAAACCAAGAAACAGACACGAGAATTGGAAGAGTCTAACAACAGATTCTATGTTACTAACTATGCCAATCTCATTGTGGCTTCCTGGATGCACATACTTAATCCAATTGAAGAGTCATCCTTGAACAGAATCTCTCCATTAGGCACTTCCCAAAAGACAGTAAGTTCTTAGCCCATAGTTGTTCAGTCCCATGGATCTTCTATAGATGACTTCAAACAGCGGAATCATTCAGAAAGAGCATTGATCCATTTTCTCTGATGTCCTTGGGAGGGAACACCTGGCCCAGAGGTCAAACAGATGTGGCAGCTACTGTGCTTGCTAATTTGGTTCTTTTGTTAACGACCAGAGAAACTCCTGGGTGATTTTCATCTTGCTTTCAACATAATCAATATCATACCAATCTCCCTTTCTTCCTCTGAACCTTGATCTGGCATCCAATATTGATCTTTTACACTAAAAAAAATACTGCAAATCTCTGTGGGGATTTTCCATCCTGGAGTACACAGGCCGATTGTGGCAGACATGCACCTAAGCTCTCCTTCGTGCCCTCCCATGCGCCATGCACCACCCTCAGACTTGTCCTCATAATACCAGGGCATGGCTGGGCCTGCGGCCCTCATCACACTACATCATGGGTCTTCAGTCCAGTTAATTATTTTTTTTAAAGGAAAAGAATTCTACTTGACTTTCCCACATGTCTTTGCCTCCTGTCTGGATATCATCTTAGATGTTTTTCGCTTCCTGTTCTGAAGAGAAAAATTGAAAAGCATTTGTGTTAAGACTAGTTGATATAAAATGTGCTTCTAATGAGTTATTAAAATAAATGGCTGGGTTGAAAGACAAGAGTGTTCATCCTTGGCTATCCTGGCTTTCCCTTTGTAATCATCAGGGATCTAATCTCTGGTCCTCGTTCAAAAAAGTGAAATGTAGGCTAGCTTTGAAGTCACCTAGAAGGATTCTAGCAGCCTATGCACAACTTGATATTAGCTAGGCCTCACCCCAGAAGTAGAATTGGGAGATAGAGACTAAGAATCTGAGTTTTGAAAAATATCCTCAGGAAATACTGTCCAACAGTTAGGTCTGAAAATCCATATTTTAGGCTGATGTCTCATTTTACAGAGTCAAAAGTTGAGGGACAAGTTGTATAATTTAAAAATTACTAATTCTCAAACCCAGAATTCTTTTTGCAGCTGGTTTGCTGGGAATATCTCCAGGTCACAATCTGAGCAGTTACTGAGACAAAAGGTAAATTATAGTGTTTTCCTCTACTCACCTCAATGTGTGTGTGTGTGTGTGTGTGTGTGTGTGTGTGTGTGTGTGTGTGTAGTGTGTGTGTGTATGTGTGTGTGCATGTGTGTATTTACATGTTAAGCATTCATTCCTACCACTAGACTACACTTGCAGCCCTAGAATATCTGTCTCTGGCTGGTCCCAGGATGAACGCGTTTCTCTGAGAAACATTTTTGCTAGTTTCATCTCACCACAGCATTGGCCTTTGGGTTACTAGCATCTCCTGAAGCCGAACTCTAGCTGTATTATGAACTACCTCCAGCTGTAGGAGCCACTCTAGTTATGGAGAAGCTTGCTGTCTCTTTGCCATGCATTCAACAACCTTATCTTCAAAAATAAATAAATCACCCCAAAACTTAGAGCCTGAAACACGACTTTTTTTTCCCTCACAATTCTGAGAGTCAGCTCATTCAGGCAAATGTATTGCTGATGGATAACTAAGGGTCAACTGGGATGCCGGAGTTCGTCCTTGATGTTCTCACCAAGCATCTGACTTGGGCCCTTATCATAGAATAGAAACCCTTCAAAGAGGACAAGCTCAGCAGTGCAAGCACTTAAGGACCCTCTGTTTTGGCAGCATTGGCAAGTGTCCAATTGCATGTCACATGTCTCAGTCCAGAGTCAAGGCAAGATGAGATAGCACAGAACCACCAATGGGACAGATAATTCCATTTTTGGGGGCCGGGGATGGACCGCATATGATAGCATTTGTTAGGTATGTCTCCCTAGTTACACTGCATTGAAAAGATACCGTGACCAAGGCAACTTATATAAGAAAGAGTGCATTTCAGAGGTTTGATCCATGACCAGTCTTGGTGGAGAACATGCAACAGGCAAGCAAGCATTGTGCTGGAACAGCAGCTGAAAGCTTGCATGTCGAGACAACTGTGAGACACGGAGAGCCAACTGGAATGATGTGGGCTCTTGAAACCTCAATCCCCACACCCAGTAACAGCTCCAAACAAGGCCACACCTCCTAATCCTTCCCAAACAGTCCACCAACCAGGGACCAAGCATTCAAATATACAAGCATATGGGAGCCATTCTCATGAAAACAATAATCTATTGTGTGTGTGTGTGTGTGTGTGTGTGTGTGTGTGTGTGTGTTTATACCCTTAGCCAAAGAAAAATGACTTTATGTGAGTCAGAGTTGTCAATAGAATTATTTTTCTCATCGGATTTCACTACTCATTAGCACCTAACCAGAGCACAGAAGATGTGCTATGGAACTACTTTACTTGATTTTATTGCTAATTGATATGATCTTACCTATAGTAAATTCTTTTGATCTATGAAAATGGTACTTCGCTACAATTTAGTCTAACAAAACATTAAACCCATAGATTATGTTTTGAGATGTGCTCAACAGAATGTGATAGACTCACTTGGCAAGCGATTACATCCATAGTTTATTGTGCTTTTTATGAACCTGGCCCTGGTTACAATTGGTATAAATCCTTGAGAATGATAAATGCTTCCACTTTAACAAAGTGTTTATTCTTCATTGCTAATTTTCTCAAACATTTTCAGAATATGATAGTGATATATCATATATATTTGTGATATATAATATATATAGTGATATCTCACACACACACACACACACACACACACACACACACACACACACACACATTTACCTGAAGAGGAAAATATTAAACTTTCATAAGTATAAAATAGAAAAAAATTCAGCAAGTTGCAAATTATCTAGAAAAAAAAAGAGTTCACACACAGGATGGATTTATAATGATATTGACTTGGGAGAGGATAAAACTCAAAGGTAAAGTTCTCACTTAGCAAAGGTCAAGCCCTGGCTTCCATCTCCAGTACTAAGAAAGAAACAGAAGGAAGGGAGAATGAGAGGGAGAGGGAGAGGGAGAGGGAGAGGGAGAGGGAGAGGGAGAGGGAGAGGGAGAGGGAGAGGGGGAGTGGGAGTGGGAGGGAGGGAGAAAGGAACTAAGTGAGAAAAAGAATAAAGCTAAGCTGTGGGACCCCTTCTGTGCTGCGTTGGGTAACCTGTCCCTTTGCTGACATTTAAAGTTCATCTTAAAATATTTTTGCCTAGGGCGCTGGGGATTTAGCTCAGTGGTAGAGCGCTTACCTAGGAAGCGCAAGGCCCTGGGTTCGATCCCCAGCTCCAAAAAAAGGAACCAAAAAAATTTTTTTGCCTACTGCCTATATAAAAAATCATCTTCAAAAATAATAAGCATTATTGGTCCTTTTCAGGGAAAAGAAGGCGCATTCATGGTGAGGAATTCCAGCCAGATGGGGATGTACACCGTGTCCTTATTCAGCAAGGCTGTAAAGTAAGTGCAGTGCAGACTTGCTTCCTTTCCTTCTTGTGACTGTTGTTTGAAAAAGATGATCACTTAGTTGTATTTTGAGGTGAGACACCACTCTTGAACTCTGGAATTTGGGATGAATGTATTTGTGTTGAATATTGCCATTAGCCATTGCTTTCCTACCTTCTACTTACAAAAGGCTATGCTCTGAGTGACCTTCTCCTGCCCATGAGAGTGCTGTGGGCACAGCACACCTCCACAAACATTTATTGAAACAACAATATGGGTCCCTTCGAGTCAGACCCAAGCACAGAAAGAGAAACATAAAAATATAGTCATATCACTTCTAAACTCACAACCCAACCTGCCCGCTGAGCAGAGAAGCTTGTCACGGGGCCAAATCTCAGTAAGCCTTTCCTAAGGGGTTAAATGAAGGTATTTGTGTTTTCTGAGTATCTTTCATCTGCCTGCCTGCCTGTCTGTCTGTCTGCTGGCCTTTGCAGTTAAGAGTTCTAATTTGAGCTGGAGAGATGGCTCAGTGGTTAAGGGCACTGACTGCTCTTCCAGAGGTCCTGAGTTCAAATCCCAGCAACTACATGTTGGCTCACAACCATCTGTAATGGGATCTGATGCCCTCCTCTGGTGTGTCTGAAGACAGCTACAGTGTATCTATATATAATAAATAAATAAATCTTTTAAAAAAAGTTCTCCTTCAAAGTCACTTTTCACATTTCAGGCCTTTATTATGTTGAACAAGTTTCTTAACATGCTCTGGTCCTGAATTTCCTCATTGGAAAGGGATGTACAAAATGATTTGTAATGCATTCAAAGAAATAAGGTGTTGATGGTTAGTTCAGATTAGGCCTGTGACACACAATTAAAATAACTTCCTGCATTCACATCAGTAGTACTTGTCCAAAGATTGCGTGTCTATCCAACAGGGAGCCACAGTATTTAAATCCACCAACCTAACAATGGCTTTGAGGTGGTCAAATGTCAACTAAAAGCCATAATTAAAGTGGTACAATTCTGTATTACTTAATACTCACAGTTCAATAAATTTGGATTGCCCTGCGAGGGCTGGTGTTATAATTACTAGACACTTGGATGTGTTTTTGTCTAATGTTTTAACAGAGCTAGTGAATAAATTCACATTTACCTTTTTAAAAATGATTTTTTTCTGTTCTATGAATGAAATCACTTAATCCACCACATGGTAGATTAGGATACTGTCTGGCACACTGTAACACCCAATGAAGGAGCAGTTACTGTTAATGGTGCTGCTGGTAAGAAAGAGTAGTTCTGCCTACTCTAGCATGCCTGACCCTTGAGTGTGTAACACTTCCCAGTGTCATCTCGCCAAAGTCAGTATCATCAGGAACCCCCTCCAGAAGTTGATTTCTTGAGACAGAGCTTCACTATGTAGCCTCCAACTCTCGAGCCTCTGTCTTTGTGTCTCCAGTGCTGGGATTACGGGCATGCACCTTCCAGAGATTCATAAGTCACTTTCCCATTGGCTAGTACGTCTTGTATTGCTTATAAAACCCCTCCAGAGTAAATAGGACCCTTTACAGATGAGAAGACTGTGGTTCAAAGAGAGCTCTTAAAGATTAGCCCATGAGGCAGAACAAGTGACCAATCTGAAGCTGGGCCACCTACAACCAAGTCATATGCTTTCATCCACACTAGTGTGTCTCTGAAACACTCAGTGTTTTGGGGACAGGGGTTGAACTGACACTGAATTGATATGGACCATTTGAAAGAAATATTTCTTAACAGCTAGACTGAATGGCTTGTGTAGAGGTGTGCCCCAGCCCCACAGAGCATGCATATGCATTTGTAATAATTAGATGATAAAAATATCTTATTTTGAGATTTGTTTTACAGAATACCTACTTCCAATTTGAAATAACAGGGTGTATCTTGAATGACCATACAGCATTTGGCAATACCAGCATCCTTGCCTCTAATAAGCACATAGGCTCGATTTTATGTGGTCATTGCCTGAAACAAATCTAACTCCTAGAGAACATACTGTTGACTGCGCATCACGACAGCTGTGGCCCTCTGGATAGAGCCAAATGAAATGTCAGATGGCCCCATCTCTGAACTTCATCACCCCAGATCCATTTTTGAAGTTGATCCAGTAGAAAATTATTAAGTAGATAAGGAGTTCAATGAAAGCAATTTAAAATATTTTGAGGTTATAATTTAATTACATTTCTTCCTAGCCTTTCTTCCCTCCAAACCTTCCCATATACTGATCCCTAATCTCCTTCAAATTCATGGTCTCTTTCTTCAGCAATTGTTATTACATTCATATATGTATACATATATAGTCCTAAATATAACTTGTTGAGCTTAGTCAGGATTATTACTGCCGCGACAAAACACATGCCCAAAAAGCAACTTGGGGAGGAAAGGGTTTATTTGGCTTATACTTCCATATCATTATTGAAGGAAGTCAGGACAGGAACTCAAGCAGGGCAGGGTCCAGGAGGCAGAAGCTGATGCAGAGACCATGGAGGGGTGATGCTTACTGGCTCACTCCCTATGGCTTGCTCAGCCAGCTTTCTTTTAGGACCCAGGATCAACAGGGCAGACATGGCACCACCATGGGCTGGGCCCTCCCCATTTGATCACTAATTGAGAAAATGCCTTACTGCTGGATCCCATGGTGTCATTTTTTTATTTTTATTTTTTGGTTCTTTTTTTAGGGAGCTGGGGACCGAACCCAGGGCCTTGCGCTTCCTAGGCAAGCGCTCTACCACTGAGCTAAATCCCCAACCCCCCCCCATGGTGTCATTTTGTCAAGGGGGGGAATCCTTCTTCTCTGATGGCTCTAGCTTGTGTCAAATTGACAAAAACAAACAAAAAATGGCAATAAAGTCCATATAATATTCTTGTATGTATGTTTCCAAGGCCAAATGTTCAGCATTGGGAAACCAATTGTTGTGCTGTTCCTGGTGGAGGACTAGCTTTCTTGCTCCCAGCTTTCCTCAGTTGCCTGGAGTTCTTTGTGTAAGGCTAAAGCCTCATGGGCTTTTCCTTATCCAGTCTGGGATGTTCACTGGGGTCATTCTTGTCCAGCTCACACTTGGGTAGTCATGTTTGTGAGACTTCCTGAGTATAGCCTCTGAGCTTATCGGGAGACACAATCTCAAGCGGACTCCCTGATCCTCTGGCTCTCACAATCCTCCCATCCCCTCTTCCACAGTGTTCCCTGAGCCTTATCTTAAGGTGCAGGAATTTTTTTATAGATAGAGCCATTGGGTTTGAGAAAGCAAAACCCTTTTATGAAATGCCATCAATTCATACTGACACCACCAGCAGATCAACCATTTGCAACACAGAGATCCTGTGGCATTGTTCTTGTGTGACAACTTCATCCAATCATAAAAACCAGTGAAGGAAGCCAGTGAGTAGTAGAACTGGACTCTAAAATCTAAGAGTAAAATCTAGTCACAATTAGTGTGCATGAACTCATCACAATATTGTAGACTGGAGGAAAAGAAATTATTTTATTAGGGGGTGTTTGCTTGTTTATTTGTTTGTTTGTTTGTTGAGACGGGATTTCTCTAAGTAGTCCTGGCTGTTCTGTAGACCAGAGTAGGCTCAAACTCAGAGATCCACCTGCCTCTCCCTCCCAAGTTCTGGGATTAAAGGTGAACACCACCACTGCCTGACCCAGAAGAAAATGTTTTATGTGGAAAGTGTATACGTAATGCACTCATTGGATCATAGCATGGCCTGACACATAGAAAACGCCTGCTAAACTGATGGTAACAGCCTGGAAAGAGGAGTTCTAGATCTTTAAGTATAGAATGAGTCCCATGCTTTTCTTCCTGCATGCTCCATTCCCAAAGGAACTCTGGGGTAAGAATACACACAACTGAATCATTTTTTGCCCACACACATTTCTCCCAATTATTATCTTAAAAGAGAATTTTTATTCTCACATGATCCTAAAGAATTTCAAGGCTCATAGCCATCCAAGACAGATTCTGTAGATTCTCTTTTTATACTTTCTAAAGAAGGAACAGTACCTGAAATTAATTTTTCCCAAAAATGTATTAGTATTATGTATTACCTCTGCTGGGAGGGTACTCATTGTAGAAGTTAGAGGACAATTTGTGGAAGTCAGTTCTCTCTTTCCAGAATGTAGATCATGGGATTTGAACTCAGAATGTCATAGTTGACTGCAGGAACATTTATTGGCGGAGACATATTGCTAGCACCTAAAGTTGAAATTTATTGTGCATGAATTTTGTATATTTACAAAGGACACACTGAGTTCAGAGAGGATCAATCACTCTTTCATAATTCCTGATTGTCATGGATGCTTTCAGAGAAAGACCAGATGTCAAGTTTGGATAACCATCCCTGTCTTCCTACTCCCCAATTTATAAATAGATTCAAAAATAATTATCAACTCATTGTTTCATCAAAATTTTGTTGTGTGTTTAAAACCTCCTAACATCATCTTTTTTCTTTACTAGTGACAAAAAAGGAACTGTCAAACATTATCACGTGCATACCAATGCTGAAAATAAATTATACTTGGCTGAAAACTACTGCTTTGATTCTATTCCAAAGCTCATTCACTATCACCAACATAATTCAGCAGGTAACTTCTTTCATTTTTTTTTCTTTTATAGGCCCTTGCATATAAATGTCAGCTTTCTTGGATACCATTGATCCTGTTAATATTCTTGATTAATAGAATACCAAGAAATGAGGGAAAATGTTATCAATCTCTGTCTTTTATGATATTTGTAGCTCACACCTCCTCAAATATAACACAATACACTCTACAAAACTAGAAGGAATAAGGTTGATTAACTTGAGCAAGTTAAAAGAAAATTTCTTTTTCTTAAGATTTTTAAATTGTCTGTCTGTCTGTCTGTCTGTCTGTCTCCTCTCTCTCTCTCTCCCTCTCTCTCTCCCTCTGTGTGTGTGTGTGTGTGTGTGTGTGTGTGTGTGTGTGTGTGTGTGTGTGTGTGTTTTATGGACATGACATGAATGCAGTGCCCACAGAGGCCAGAAGCAGAGGGCACCATAACCTCTAGAACTGCAGTTACAGAGGGTTGACAACTACCTGATATGTGTGCTGGGAACCCAACTCAGATCCCCTAAAAGAGAAGTCCAGTGCTCTTAACCACGGAACCATCTCTTCAGGCTTAAAAGGAAAATCGTTTTAATAAAAACTTTATTTCTAGAGTTTTTTTCCTAGACCATAAAAATAAGTTTGATTGTAAAATTCAAATATTAGAAAAATGAGCATCATTGGATTGGTAACTTCTCAGTACCAATTCTCAGTCAATCATGATATAGTTTTGTATACGGATGCTAATATTTGTTATATGCAAATTGCATATTCATAAACATTCCACTTTACAGAGATAAAATCATTATCCACATACTATTTATTTTCCTTGCTAACCCTGCCTCAGAGGACTTTCCATGCAAAGATTCATGGCTTGCCTTGTTCTTTCATCAGCTCTGTATAATTCTATTACACTTCGCCGTACCCTCTGGTGATTAGCAGTGGATCGTGTGTGATATTTTTACATTTTAATGGATATTTTATTGCACAGCACTGCGCGTATAGCACTTCATTTGCTTGAATGATTCTACTGCTAGTTTCCCAAAGGCTATGAACATTTAAAAATGTGAAGTTGTCAAGTGGTTTGCAGAAGTGTACAATCCTACTAGTAATTTTTTATATTCAATATGAGCTACTATTTTCTCTTAAAATATTGTCTAAGTGATGGGTTTCCCTGTTTTCTGTGGGGGAGTAGTACATGTTGTACACATGTTTGTGTTTGTATGTGTATGCACTTATACATATTTGCATATGTGTGTAAAGGCCTGAAGTATGTGGTAGTTTGATTTAGAATGGCCCCACAGGCTCATATTTTGAATGCTTAGTCACTAGGGAATGGCACAATTGGAAAAATTAGAAGGATCAGGAGGTGTGGCCTTATTGGAGGAAGTGTACTACTGGGAGTGGGTTTTGAGGTTTCAAAAGTCCATACAAGGCCTAGGTGTTCTCTCTCTTTCTCTCTCTCTCTCTCTCTCTCTCTCTCTCTCTCTCTCTCTCTCTCTCCCTCTCTCTCTCTCTCTCTCTCTCTCTCTCTCTCTCTCCCTCCCTCCCTCCCTCCCTCCCTCCCTTTCTCTCTCTCTCTCTCTCTCTCTCTCTCTCTCTCTCTCTCTCTGCCTGTGGATCAGGACATATGTCGTTCTCAGCTATTGCACCAGCACTTCCTGCATGTCACCATGCTTCTCATCATGATGATATTGGACTAAACCTCTGAAACTGCAAGCCAGCCCCAATTAAATGCTTTCTTTTATAAGAATTACCATGACTGGGTCTCATCACAGCAACTAAGACAAGGTCAATATTGGGTGCCTTCCTCAGTCACTCTCCACTTTTTTTTGACACAGCAGGTCTCACTGAACCTGGAGCTCACTCAGTTGGTTAGTCATCAATCTCCAGGGATCTGTCTGTCCCTGCCTTCTCAGTGCTAGAATCAAGGATGTGCACCACAGTGCCGGAGTTTTACATGATTACTGGGAATCTGAACTCAAATCCTTATGCTTGTGCTTCAAGCGCTTTACTAACTGTGCTGGTACTAATTGTACTAACTGTCCCAGGTCTGTAACAATATTCAGTACAGGAAATGACTTGGTGAATTTCCAACAGTGAGTGAAAAAAAGCCATGGGCTCTGCATCTAAGCAGCGCTACCATGTCTGACTTCATTTCAATTCCGTTTCGGTTCTTGTTTGTATTTTTTCTCACATTTCTTCAATTGTTTATCATAATAAATAGCATCTCTTGGGAAAGGTATTATACAAACAGTTATCTCAGTAAATAATTGCACCTTAGAGGATACACAGGATGTAAAAAGATATTAAAATGTTGATTTACCATTGTGTTTTCATTAAATCTTCAGTTTATTAGTGTATTTTATGATTCACACAATAGTTATTATAGCAGCAGTTGCACAAATACATATTTCAAAGAAGGCATTCATTTCTAATTTGTTTTTAATTAAAATATTTTATCACAATGACATTGCATTTCTAATAGAAAGCATAAGATGCAAAATACTTTTAAAATAATCATAATTTCCCTTATATGTGTATATTTATATATGCATAAACATACACATTTCTATATAGATATTTATAGGCTTTACAAAATAAAAATTTACATTGCACATGCAGATATTTATTTCTGCTGATTAAAGGTATGGTACTGAAAACATTTGAAAAACACTCAAACAGAAACAAATACCTAAATAGGATGAAAAGAAAACACATGTGTGGTAAAAACCATCCTATGCCTAAAGCAATAATCATTTTACTCTTTTGAGTGGCTCCTTTCAAGACACTATCAGCATGATTATTTTAACTCAGCTTTACCATAGTTACGTGTAAATAAAAATGACTTAAGCATTTAACATAAATTGGAAATAGATTTAATTTTAAGATTGTTTGTTTTATATGTAAAATATGTTTATTATATGAGATTTTGCAGACTTATGTGCTATTTATATGCATATGTAAATGTAGGACTAGCAAAAGATAGTAAAATATGAATGAGAAAAAAATGTTATGTAAAAGATTCCATCTAGCACCTAGTCCCTATGAAATTTCACACAAAGTAACTGGCTCTTTTAGATTTTGCTTTGCATTAGGTGAATGTGTCGATTCAAGTCACTGAATACAAGGACAAGGACAGGATGAATATACTTACTGTTGATTCTCTTTCTATCTCTCAACACCCCCACATTTTCAGTTTACTAGGGGAGTATGCAGTGATTCTATGTAACATGATACGATGATGACATTGATACTATGTTGCTGATTCCATTACAGGCATGATCACAAGGCTCCGCCACCCAGTGTCAACCAAGGCCAACAAGGTCCCGGTGTCTGTGGCTCTGGGAAGTGGTATGGACATATCCCTGGGCTCTTAAACTCCATTTGCCACCATTTGGGGTTGGAATGCATGATTACCTAACTGACACACAGTGAATGACAGGAAGGATGGCGATTGCACCAGGGAGACATTTAGTTTATATCATTTATATCACCCATTTTTTAAAAACCTTCTATCTACATCAAACCCTGGAGTCTCCCCAGAGTTAGCAAGCCAACAGCTTATTCTTACCAGCCATTGCCATTTGCCTCTGGCACCCCTTACCTGTCCATTCTTTTTCCTGGATTCGATGCCTGCTCCTATTTGGAACCAGTCCTCAACTCTGTGTCTTTAGAGTAATAACATCCACCTTGATGACAGCTTAATTTGTTTTATTCGAAAAAAATCTAACAATGTTTTACCAACCTAAGAGCATTAAGCACATTTTATATTAACTATCGCCAAGACACCCCCAGTGGGTGGGGGCTTCATTTTGACTTTTTGTGTCAAGAAGTGCAGCTGCTTTGAGAACAGCATTTTCCTATGATATGGTCATGATACCAGTTCACTGAGGATTTACGTTATTAACTTAAATTGATGTTTAAATTGAAATTGCTGGTCTTCATTTTGTGGATCCACAAATGTCCTTGCTGAAGAAATCACTTTGGTAGTTGTTGACACAGCTTCTAAGGTATCTGCCTTGCTTCATTAGGAATTTGGGAACTGAAAAGAGAAGAGATCGCCTTGTTGAAGGAGCTGGGCAGTGGCCAGTTTGGAGTGGTCCAGCTGGGCAAGTGGAAGGGGCAGTATTCTGTGGCTGTAAAGATGATCAAGGAGGGCGCCATGTCAGAAGATGAATTCTTTCAGGAGGCCCAGACCATGATGTAAGTTTCTCCTCAGGAATGACAATGTTGAGTCTCCATATAAGAACGTTAACATTAGCAGTCCCTGTCTATAACACTTGCCAAGCCTGGCATACATTGTACATTTAATATTTAACTTTTATTTTCATATTTATTTTGGCCTAACTGTTAAATAAAATCAATATTATGCTCCTAATTTGACAAGTAGGCTTGCATAATACCTTAAACACCCATGTTTGAATTTAGAATATTTCTGACTCTATTGAGAAAGTAGCCCATGGCCTCTGTGCCTTTAGACTCTCTACCCTTGAACTTTCTCCTGCTCACTACTTTGTCCTGTGCTACAAAGGACCTTAGTAGTTACAAGTAGATACAGCACTCAGTATATCCAAATTCCCTTCACATTTCCCACAAACAACTATGCATTAGCCAATGGTGTTTGTTAAGAAAAGCGTGGTTCACACTTGAAAGAACAGACTTGAATATGATCTTCAGGAGTCCTGGAGTGGGCAAGCTCTTCATCCGTAGAAACACTTCTAATCCAGGTAAAATAGCCTGGCTGGTCACTTTTTTAGAAAACCAATCAGGAAGGATTAGGAAGTGTTATAGCAGGGCCTTGGTCAGGAGATGGTTCAATCAGTAAAGTGCTGGCTGTGCAAATATGAGTTCAGCCTTTGAGCCCATATAAAAAAATCCGTGAATGGTCATATGTGCTTGTAGTCCCAGAACTAAGAAGGAAGAGGGGAAGGAGGAGGAGGAGGAAGAGCATGGAGAGGAAGGGTGGAAGGAGGTGGAGGAAGAAGAACAGGAGGAGGTGGAGAAGGAGGCAATTGGATCTTTGGAGTTCACTGTTCAGTCAACCTTATCTAACAGATGTGTCTAAGGTCTCAATGAGAGACCCTGTCTCAAAATCCAAACAAGGTAGATGGCTCCAGAGAAGTGACAGCCAAGGCTGACTTCTCTCCTCCACCACTCACACATAGACAAAGTACGTGAAATTTGCAGATCCTAACCTACTTTCATTGCTGTGATAAAGACCATAACCAAAAGCAACTTGGGGAAGAAAGTGTTTACTTAGCTTGCATATCTATATCTATTGAAAGAACTGTTGAGCAGTCTACTGAGGCATCTTTAGAGGTGAATACGCCAGTGTCCATTTCCTTGGTGATTCCTTTTAAACATCAAAGGAGACAGGGAAGTTGCAGCAAGTCCTACTACTGTAACTGAAGGATTGTTCAAAAATAGAGATGCTATATGAACACAAGCCTCAGTCCAAAAGCTGTCTTTATGGGCATCTCACCCCATTACAAGGACCTCCAGTACTTGCTTTAATACTCTGCTTTCACCGTAGCAAAATAATAAATTTGGGGGGGGGTTGTGACAGTCTCATGTTGTAGCCCAAAGTGGCTTGAAAAGTTACTGCATAACCCAACTTAGCCTTAAAATGACAGCAAAGACCCCACCTCACCCTCCTAAGTGCAGAGAATACAGTCAAGAGCTCTCATGTATAACTCAAATTGAGTTTTAAACAATTATTTTTCCCTATTCTCATTTTTTTTCAAGGAACTTGAAATAGAACTAGATTATTATATATGGTGGAAGGGGAAGCCCTTGGTCCTGCCAAGGTTGGACCCCCAGTGCAGGAGAATGTCGGAGAGGGGGGGTGGTAAGAAGGGTGGGAGTGGGGAACAACCATATGGGTAAGCGGGAGGGGATGGGGGCTTATCGACAGAAAACCGGGAAAGGGAATAACATTTGAAATGTAAATAAAGAAATATATCTAATAAAAAAAAACTAAAGAAAGCCCTTTGGTGTCCCCCTTTCATACAACATAAAATTAAAAACCAAATAAAAACTTTCTTGGTATATGATATAGCCAGTGTTTCCTGGTGAAATATTAAAGTGTATTTTGTCATTAAAGAGTATTATAAATAATCTGTAAAACTTATTCTAAGCTCTGGAGAAGTAGAGACAGTAGCCGCCTAGGACTCACTGCTCAGTCAGTCTATGCTGCTGGGTAAGCTTTGGACCAGTGAAAGACCCCACCTCAAAGGAGATTGGTGACCTTTCTGAAGACGACACCTGAGTTTGTCCTCTGGGTGCCACACAAAAACATACATGCATGTGCACATTTATGAATGTGTGTGTGTGCATGCGTGCACGTGCTTTTTCAAGATCAAGAAAGAAGAGAGAACAAAAGAAGATATAAAAAAGGAAATGTGTAGTCTCACTTCCCCAAAAAGCAACCATTTTTATGTTACATACACCCTTCAAATTCACACACAACACTATCCCGATTCTTGAGAGAAAAGGTGAATGCAGTCTCTAGACTGAGAGCATTGCTGAGCGGCTGTCGGATTCACCAGTCTCAGATCTGTGCCCGAGCCCTGTCATCTTTCATGCCTCCAAACATTATTGTTTCCCAAAACAAGATCCAAAGCTCCCTGCTCTCTTTCTCTATTCTTGCTCAGGCCATCTCAAAAACTGAACTTTTCTGATCAATTCTTTTCCAGGAAACTCAGCCATCCCAAGCTGGTGAAATTCTATGGCGTATGCTCAAAGAAATACCCCATCTATATAGTAACAGAGTATATAACGAATGGTTGCTTGCTTAATTACCTGAAGAATCATGGGAAAGGACTAGAAAGCTCCCAGCTCTTAGAAATGTGCTATGATGTCTGTGAAGGCATGGCCTTCTTGGAGAGCCATCAGTTCATACATCGGGATTTGGTAAGCTCAATGAGAGAAGAAGAAGAACATAACCTACCATTCCCTCCTCCAGAGATAGGGGCTGCTGGGAGGTCTGACAAAGAGGAGGCCTTCACTTTACTTTGCACATTTGGGACTCCGGCGAGCATGTGATGATGGTTTTGCAATACAAAGATCACAACCATAGAATAAAATATTTGAAAGACGGAGAGAACCATCAGAGTAAAATAAGTCATGAGGAACTCCATAGCTCCCTGTGCTGTGGTATGAAGAGCAGATGGAAAGACGGACCAATTTCATGTTTCTCAAAGCCAATAAACTGAAGTTGACCTTTACTCTGAGAGCTTAGTGGGAAAGCAGTGATTTAATACAATGACTAAAGAGGCAAAGAGGGAGATGGGGCAGGAAGAAAGTGTGTGTTTGGGTTAGGGCGGGAATACTGTTTGGTACTCACTAGAGTACCATTTGGTATTCACTGGCCTTTAGCTCTTGAGACCTCCTTATGCTGAATACCAAGCACACTGCTCACACCAGGCCCATGCATCCCATAAGCCCTGGTTGCAGCATGCATGACTTCCAAGTGTCTGTGAATGCACAGGATCTAGTGGATGTCCTTGCTAAGCTGAGATTCTGTGTTCAAGTATATTTTCAATGCTTGGGTGAACATATTTATGCAAGCATGTTTCCTTTTTGAAAAAAAAAAAAAACGAAACAAGAGATTTTTTTAAAAGCTCACTCCAGAGCAAACGGAATTGTGATAGGCTATGTTGGATTTTGCTGAGACTGAAGCTGAGGGGAGGAAAATGCTTGAGTCTGTTATCAGGTGATGCTTGGTTGCTTTTACTACTTGGAGATTTTGCTTTCCTTCCCAAGGCTGCTCGGAACTGTTTGGTGGACAGTGATCTCTCCGTGAAAGTCTCAGACTTTGGAATGACGAGGTAAGCCAGTAATGTCCCCAGACAGCTTTTCTTTCTGGTGTTCCCACTTATCACATTAATGACTTCTTATACACTGCGAGCTGTGGCGTTTCCATCAGTTGTGGTCAAGAATTTGATTTCAAGCTGGGTGACGGGCTCAGTTGGTAGAGTGTTTGCTGATTAAACATGAGGTTGGTTTTGGATTCCCAGTACCCGCATTACATCCAGGCACTGCGGTGTGCCACTAACCCCAGCAACTGTACAGCAGAGATAGGAGAGCCAGCCATTCTAGTCAGTCAGCAAGCTCCAGGTTCAGTGAGAGATGCTATTTCAAAGAGTAATTTGGAGAGGCTAGAGAGATGGCTCGGCAATTAAGGACTGCTTTTTCAGAGGACTGGAGTTGGATTCTCGGCATCTGTGTCAGGTGTCTCACAACTTCTTGTAACTCCAGCTTCAGGATACCCAACACCCTCTTCTGGCCTCTTTGAGTACACACACACACACACACACACACACACACACACACACACACACACTCACACACACACACAGAAAGAGATGGAGAGAGCCATTGAACAGATACACAATTAAAAGTAAAATATTTTTTAAAATGAAGGTATAAAGCAATTGATAAAAGCATCCAACACGGGGCTGGAGAGATGGCTCAGTGGTTAAGAGCACGGACTGCTCTTCCAGAGGTCCTGAGTTCAAATCCCAGCAACCACATGGTGGCTCACAACCATCTGTAATGGGATCCAATGCCCTCTTCTGGTGTCTGAAGACAGCTACAGTGTACTTATATATAATAAATAAATAAATCTTAAGAAAAAGCATCCAACAGGCTTCTACATATGCATCTATGAGCACACACATGCATCAACTATATCACACATAAATATATCACACACATAAATTTTGACTATACTAATTTTTCTACGGGAACCATTTTGGTTTCATTTTATAGTAATTCCATTGGTATTATTCTTTTAAAAAAAGATTTTTATCATTCTTAACTACGTGTCTTTGTGTCTATGTAGGTGTGTGAACATGAGTGTAGGTGCCCAAAGAGTCCAAAGGAGTGGGAGCCTCCTGGAGCTGGAACTACATGGGGCTGTGAGCTATCTGGTATAGGTGCTGAGATTCAAACTCAAGTCCTCTAGAAGAGCAGTGCATTCTCTTAACTTCTGAAGCATCTTTCCAACCCAGGCATTATTTTTAATAGCCAAACACACCCATGAATATACACATTTACTGTGTGTTCCCCTCAAAGGAGAAAAACATGAGACATACATGCTTTTGCACATATCCATACACCATGAACAACCTTTTATTTTATCATTTTTAACAGTTGCATAGCAGTCTGTGTAATTACATATTTCTGTGTATTTACCTATTTGCCAATGTAAATACATAAGGGTTACTTACATTTTATAATCATTTTAAAACCTCAGCTTGGTGGACATTTTTGAATTTCTATTTTTTTAACATCAGATATTATTTATGATAGAAAATTAAGGGGTTGGGGATTTGGCTCAGTGGTAGAGCGCTTGCCTAGCAACCGCAAGGCCCTGGATTCGGTCCCCAGCTCCGAAAAAAAAAAAAAAAAAAGAAAAAAAAAAAGAAAGAAAATTAAGAATGGTTTATACAATTCAATCAATTGAATTACTCCATAATAGTAGGTGCTATTCAGTCACCAAACATGATGGTGGAGGGAAAAACATGGCATCTGGGCAACCCCTCACAGCATGATGCTGAAGAAAAAATAAAGCAAGTCTCAATCCAACAGAGTTCCAGTTCTGTTCAAATTACAGAGAAAAGATAAAAATCAGAAAACACAAGCAAAATATGCATCTTGAGAGATAGAATTACCAGACATTGCTGGGGTGGAATTCTGAGTGACTGTACTTTCACATGTTTGTGGGGTTTGATCATTACCAAGCATTTTCCACTCAAATTTTGCTATTTTTAGAGGTATATTTCTTAAATGCTTACAAACCCCTAGAAACTAAGCTGTCACACTAAAAAGAAATCAAAGGACCAGATGTAGTGGTACATATACACAATCCTAGCATTTGAGAGGTAGAGGCAGAGTATCAGGAGTTCAAGGTCATGCTCTGCTACATAGTTCAAGGTCAGCCTGGGCTACACAAGAGCTTATCTCAGGAAGACTAACTGGGTGGGGTTGGGGGTGGGGCAGAGGAGAGAGGAAATCAATGTAAATTGGCTAGAAAACTGAAGCATTCAGCTAAGGAGAGTTCGATGCCCTTCACCGATCTGCCTGAGAGGGGGCCATAGAAACAACAATGTTTTGTCAAGGTGATCCCAGTTTTCAAGACCATTTGTGTTAATGTCTGTGTTGATGCTTTCCCTACAGATATGTCCTTGATGACCAGTATGTCAGTTCAGTAGGAACCAAGTTTCCAGTCAAGTGGTCGGCCCCAGAGGTGTTTCACTATTTCAAATACAGCAGCAAGTCGGACGTATGGGCGTTTGGTAAGGAAGTGACCACACAGCATCCTGGCCCCGTTTCTTAAGTTGGCTTCCACAACAGGAAACCACAAGAACAGCAACATCCATTTGAAAAAGAACCCCGAGCCTTTACAAAATTACACATGTGGTGTGAGACAAGCAAGTGGTTGAAGAGGACAGTTTCCTTCCTGGGGTTCAGTGTTAGGAAGTCTTGTACACTTTCCATAATTTACATCATGTTAGTGTCTGCCAACAGAATCAAAGGACTTAGGGGCTTTTCCAGGGAAACTTTCAAACAGTTTTTGTTTGGTTTGTTTTGTTTTGAACAAACAAAATCTATGTAATTGAGGTTGGTCTCAAAATCATAATCCTACTGCCTCCATAGTCTCCCCAAATATAGGATGATAGGTGTGAACCACCTGTTTTAGCCTCAAAGAGTTTTGCGACGGAATCATTAAAAATGTAAATGTTAGTTTCTTTGAAAGCCCAAAGATTGGAGGGCTTAAGTATAAACCACTGGTTCCGGGCATGAGTGTAACTATGATTCATTTTTTGAATCACCAAAAAAATGGAATTATCCAACCTGATCTTTCCACCTCAGAAAACAGAACCTAGTTGCAGATGTTTTGTGACCGTTTACAAACAATAACTATTTTTAAGTAATCTACTGCTGGTATGGCTATTCAAAATGAATCAGGGCCTCTGAAAAACTCCTCTCCAAGAAGATCCTCCCTCCTCTAGTTACTTTATGCAGTGCTACTGGCCTTGGAATATGGGTGCAGCCTTTCGAAGTTGGAGTGTCACTCTTTCATAGAAGTAGAATATGTGTATAAAGGAAGAGATACTATAACATGTAAGACTGCTTTATTACTAGTAGTTTACATAACTACTGCCACTCAAAGTTTGAGGTTTGAGAACAATTGCATGCCTTGCTGTATATGTTGTTTGTCCACAGCTTTGAACCAGGCTGTTTAAAGCAGTGGTTCTCAGCCTGTGGGTTGTGACCAACATATGAGTTGTGACCAACTTGTGCGTCACACCCCTTTTGGAGGTCAAAGGATCCACAGGGGTTGTTAGGGTCCCCAGAAAACACAGATATTTTACATTACTGTTCCGAAGAGTAGCAAAATTACAGTTATGAAGTAGCAACGAATAATTGTATGGTTGGGCATCACCACAACATGAGGAACTGTATAAAAGGGTTGCAGCATTAGGAAGGTTGAGAACCACTGATTTGAAGTCTTGGAAAGAATGGCACGATAAAGCAAGCATTTTCAGTGTCCTGATGCTCTTTCAAATGCGCTGTGTGTCCTATCCTACTTAATTCTCATGGCAACTCTAGAAGGTTTGGTAGGAGAGCTAAGGTTGGGAGGTGTTAAGGAATTGACTTGGCCTACAAGTGGGAGAACTAGCCTTTCACAGGCCACATCAGAGAGACCCCACATGTCATTCTCTTGATCATCACAAACACCCCAACTTGGTGCCTTATCTTGGAGTCTACCATGGCTTTCATGAGCTAGAGGACTGTGAACACTCTGAAAATGGACAGATAAGCCATGAGTTCAAGTTCCCAATGGAATAATAGCCGGGAGCTTTTTCTCAAATTGCCAAAATGGCACCGTACCCATGAAAGATGGTGACAGACCAACTCCAACCACAGACAGTGATACGGGCATCCATTGTTTTAGCTTCACATTTCTATCAAAAGGTAATGTAATTATGTGATGATGAAGTTGTACACAAGTGCAAAAGCAGGGAAAAAGAAAAGGCAAGGACTTCATCACTCATACGTGTTGGGATGGTAGCTTACTACACAGCTTGTTGTCAGTGTGAGGCTGCATGAGACCCTAAATGACCCCCTAAAGCACCCTGTGAACCTAAGCCCCAGGTGGCTCCCCCTGCTGTTGCCATCATTCCTTGGCTAACAAGCCGAGAGGGCTCTGGAAAAAACTGCAGAAACTTTTAGAAGTGATAACCCAAGCCCAACTTCCCCCTTTCTTTTTTTTTTGGTTTCAACCCTCCTATATTTTTTATTAATCTTCATGGAACAAGTACAACAAAAAGCTATTTAGGAGATCCACATAACAGTGAAAAACTGGCCTAGACACAAAATATGCCCAGCATTTCTAAGTAGTTTGGTATATTCTTTTTTTTTTAATTTTTTTAATCTTTATTAACTTGAGTATTTCTTATTTACATTTCGATTGTTATTCCCCTTCCCGGTTTCCAGGCCAACATTCCCCTAACCCATCCCCCTCCCCTTCTATATGGGTGTTCCCATCCCCATCCTCCCCCCATACCACCCTCCCCACAACAATCATGTTCACTACTAGGCCTCGTTTCCCAGAAATCCCTTGTTCTGGCCGATAGCTTTCTGGTCCTGTGATGTGAAGTTCCTTCCACAAGCCCTGGTCCTTCTGACACTGGCTCTCCTTTCTCTTCTGTCTGCTGGCTGCTCCCGGATGCACTACAGGGATCCTGATGTGGGAGGTGTTTAGCCTAGGCAAGCAGCCCTATGACTTATATGATAACTCTGAAGTGGTTGTGAAGGTCTCCCAGGGCCACAGACTCTACCGGCCCCAACTAGCATCAGACACTATCTACCAGATAATGTACAGCTGCTGGCATGAGGTAAGTATCATCCCTGAGGAGGTTGGACAGGGGGTTAAGGATGTGGATGGGGGCGGGGGCATCAGTGGAGATGAGAAAAAGAAAGTACCTGCTAGAGATATGTTGAAAATGGTCCTGGGTCATATTTATTTGTAATGTAAAACAACAACACAACAATAAAACAAAAAACAAGCCAGGTGCAGACAATTTACTGAACAACTTACAGTACAGTTCTAAAAAGTTTATGTATATTAACTCATCAGAAAACATGTCGTTGTTAATAAAACTGACAAGTGAGGAAATAGAAGGCCAGGGAGGTTATGTGAGTACCCTTAAGTCACATTTATTAAAGAGGCAGACTGACTGGTGTCAGTGTCCTTGCTCTTTTGTGTGTTTTTTTCAAACATTTTAATTTTTTAACAGTTTTTGTTTGTTTGTTTGGGTTGGGTTGGTTTTTCAAGAGAAGGTTTCTTTTTGTAGCCCTGGGCTGTCCTGGAACTTGCCCTGTAGACCAAGCAGGCCTTGAACTCAGAAATTTGCCTGCCTCTACCTCTGTCCTAAGTGTTGGGATCAAAGGTGTGTGACACCACCGCCCAGCTATCTTTTGTTTTCTTTTTGAGATTATAATGTACTGCAATTATAATTAATTATAATGTAATGATTATAATGTAATTAAATATCTCCTTTGGCTCTTCTCCCTCCAAATCTCTCCCTTCTTTTCATTTACTCCTTCTTGCTTTCCTTCAAATTCATATCCTCTTCTTTCATTTACCATTATTGCATGCATATATATATATATGTGTGTGTGTGTGTGTGTGTGTGTGTGTGTGTGTGTATTTATAAATATAAACTGTTAAGTCATGTTACTTGTACATTACATGTATATTTTGAGGCCTGACCTTTTGGCACTGGACACCAATAGATGTGCTTTTCCCTGGAGAGGACCACCTCCCCTGCTCTCAGCTTTCCTCGGTTGCCCATACTATAGTTTTTTGTGTAGCTCCAAGGCCTCATTCTTAACAAAAGTATGAAATCTCCCCTCTACTCAAAAATATATGACAGAGACATCTAATCTCATACAGAGATCACATGAAAGGCCTTCTCTTCTGTTTTTTCCTTCTCTTCTTCATCCCCTACCCTATCTTCTAATCCCCCAAACACCAAGATAGAAGATAAAGGTGTTACACAGGGCAGATATGGGACTAAAATGGAGCAAATTCCATCATGAATGTCTTAGATGTTTAAACATCTAATTGGGGGTGTTAGGTCTGCGGCTCCTCTACTTCCTTACCTGAACTCAAAAGCTTTTCATATATATACATGGTGGGCAATGTGTGTACGTGTGTGTGTGTGTGTGTGTGTGACAGAGAGAGAGAGAGAGAGAGAGAGAGAGAGAGAGAGAGAGAAGGAGACAGGGAGACAGGGAGACAGGGAGACAGGGAAACGGAGACAGAGACAGAACTAAAAACATCAAGAAGTTTATAATTATGTACCCAGATTAAAAAGATAGAAAGTAGCATGGGCTCAGAGAATGTAGAGCAGCTCCTTTCAATGCATTGGTATCTGAGCTGGAGCAGGAAACCTTTTCATAGTCCTTAGTATATGAGTAGAGATGGTGCCAAAGTATGTCCAAATGAGAATACCACAAGCAAAGATGTAGATGCAGGCTTCGTGTTCTCAGCTAAAGCTGTTGTTGGAAAGGCTGAAAATAAATCCAGAGGAGTAAATTTGATCAAGATTCTGTATCCCAAAGAGAGAAAAATGATAAGGAGAGGGAGGGAGAGGAGGGGGAGAGATTCAATTTTTTCAAGCAGTGTGAAGCCATTGAAAAATTTTGGACAATACAAAAACGAAGCTTTAAAAGTATTTATTTTATTGTGTTTTTACTATGGATAGCATAAACTGTAGTCCAATCATATAATGTTTATCCTGTTGTTGGAAGCACCGTTTACTAAAACACTACCAGGAGATAAGGAACCACCTTAATGACAGAGAGAGGCCGTACTAATATCACTTTCCATTTCCCCGCAGAATAATATTGATTTATTTTGGGACTACCTTTTCTATGGTCTGGTCTTTCTGTGCCATCGCCACAGTATTTTAATTACATGTGGCTACATAACAGAATATTATGTGATATCTTGTAGGCTAGAACCCTCATGATTTTTTATTCTTCATAGCTTCTGAGCCATTTTGCAAATTCAACGTCTGGAAAATAAATTCATCTATATTAAGTGCGACTCTTTAAGATTATGCTTTCTGTACATTTCAAGTGGAGAAATTCTATATCTCCATGACATGGAGATATCCTACTCTAGGACAAAGACGAATTTTTCCTAATATATGTTCCAGCCTACATCTCTATCTTTTAAGTTTCTCCTTATTGAGGGATACATTGTTAAGGATTTAATTTTGATATTGTTGTTATTATAAATGATGTGTTCCATCCCATCATATCTTCTGACTGGTTACTATTGGCTATTGATTTTATTCGTTAATTGTTTTTTTTTTTTTTACCCTACACACATAGTGAAATCCTTTACTGTTTAAGAAATTCTACCACGAAACCTCTTAAATTTTCAAGCATATAATTGTGTCCTATGCAAAAATTTTTCATCTCCTAATTCTTGGGGCTGGTTTTTTGGGTTTTTTTGTTTGTTTGTTTGTTTGGTTTGGTTTGGTTTGGTTTATTTTTTGTTGTTGTTGTTATTTATTTATTTATTTATTTTTGCTTTCTGGGTGCACTGATTAGTAATTTCAACATGATCTTAGGAATAGTGAGTACAAAAGGCACCCTTGTCTTATTCTGAATCTTAGTAGAAAAGTTTATGGTGTTTCCAGGTTTCAAAAGTCATTCAGTGGGTGTGGTATGCATACCTTGAATCTTATCAACTAAAGGAGGCTGAGGCAAAGCAAATCTTTGTGAGTTCAAGGCCAGCCTAGTCTACATATGCTCCAGGCCAGATATGGCTACTCAGTGAGACCCTCTCTCAAATGGAATAGACTCATTCACATTAGGACCATGCTACACATGTTTTATAAATTGTTCGTGTGTGTGTGTGTGTGTGTGTGTGTGTGTGTGTGTGTGTGTGTGTTTTGTGTGTATGCACGCATGTGCGTGGGCAGTATGCACTGTTTGTGAATATAGGTATACTAGTGCCATTGTGTGCTTGTGTTCAGTGTCAATCCTTACCATCCGCCTTGCTTGAGACAGAAGATTGTCTTGTTTGCTATTATGCACACCAACTTAGTTGACCTGGGAGCTTCCAGTCATTCTCCAGTCTCCACCTCCCATTTTGCTATAGGAGAGCTGGGACCACAGAATCATGTCACACGTCTGGCTTTTATGTGGGTTCTGAAGATTGGAACTTGGGGGCAAGTGCTCACACCCAGTCCTGTATTGCTATTTGTCATTTAATTTTTGAGTCAGGGACTTGCATAGCCAAGGCTGGCCTCAAACTTGCTGTATAGCTGAGGATGACTTTGAACATATGATCCTCCTGCCTCTTCCTCTCAAGTCCTCAGATTACAGATATATGCCACCATACCTGGTTAATGTGGTGGTGGGAACTGACACAAGGGTGTCTTGCATTCTAGGCTAGCACTTGACCAACTGTGCTACATCCCCAGCCTCTCTAGTGTTCTTTTACATTATGCGCTTATCATCTAACACATTGGGGTTCTCTTTTATTTAGCTTCCAGAAAAGCGCCCCACATTTCAGCAACTCCTATCTGCCATAGAACCACTCCGGGAACAAGATAAGCCATGAAGAGAAATTTCAGAATGGTGATGAAAATGAATATAAACATTGACCAACACTCTCATTGTTTGTAAGGGGAGTAGAAAGACGCCATGTATTATAGCTAGTTCTTAATAATGGTCTGTGTATTGTTTAACTGTTATATTACCTACCAAGAAAAGCAAGGTAGGAAACAAGGTATTTCTTTGAAATTTAGCTTAAATTGGTCATTTTTGTTTGTGCTGCTTTTAATGTACTACTTCCCAGACTATGGTAGAAGTTCATTTTTAGATTACACTTTCCAAAGGGTGTGTACTGTGTATAAAGGGAGAGCGGGATTGAAAAGGTAATTTGTTGGGAGTTCAGTTTTTTTCTATTGGCACTTGTGTGGTAATTAAATATCTTTTCAAGAACAGAAATGTGTATGTTTGCTTCTGTATGAGAAATGTCTCAGGCATTTGAATATTTGTTCTCCAGTTTGTGGCACTGTTTGTAGAGGTTTAGGAAGAATGGCCTCGATGGAGGAATTATGTCAATAGGGCAGGCTTTGAGAGCTTAAGGCTTCACCCTACCTGTAGTTTACTTCTTGCATGCAGTTCAAGATGTGAGCTCTCAGAAGCTGAAGAAGTGGCTTAGTGGTTAAGAACACTGGCTGTTCCTCCAGAGGACACAGGTTCAATTCCCAGAACTGCACAGTGGCTTACAACTTGTCTATGAATCCAGTTCTAAAGAATATTATGGCTTCTTCTAGCCTTCACGCGTACCTAGTACACATGTGGTACACCAACATATATACAAGCAAAGAAGAAAACTAAAGGGTGGGAGCTCTCAGCATCCTGCTCTGTCTGCCATGTCTGCAAGTAGCCTTTGACCTGCCATTTTGAACTCTCTCTCTGGAACTATAAGCAAAATAAAGCCTTTCTTCTGTAAGTTGTCTTGGTCATAGCCTTTTATCATAGAACAGAAAAGCAACTAATACAATGCCCACATGACCTCAAAGTGTGAGAGCCAAATAAAGTGTTGATTACAACACACATTCCTAGACACCACCTTAGAAATTTTGATGAAGCAGGTCTGAGTGCAGCCCATGAGTTGGCATTTTCCCCCAAGTTCCCATACATGCTGAACTGCCCAAGGGTACCTCATTATGTGCCGTGGTGCTGATATATGGTCTATAAGTTCATTTGAATGATACAGCTTCTGCTCCATCTCCAGACTAAAACAATAGTACGTCATATGTCATCACGTACAGTGATATAAAACAATACTATTGAACAATGTTGAATAATAATATGGAACGATGTGTTCCGTCTTTCACACAGAGCACAATTTATTACGAAAGAGGCTCAGGTAGAAATTAATATCTTTTTCCTCCACATTAACCTCCACCATTATCGATCCCCACTCAGTGAGACTGTGGTCTTACTAGAATTAAGACAATCTTACTTTCTAATGATGTTAAACCCTTAAGGTGGGGGCTTTGGGGGTTTGGGCTCACTTGAAAGATAGTTGAAGTTTTTACTTCCGTCTTAAATCTTAACACAGATACAAAAATAGCATTTAAAATGTTTATAATTTTTATTGCCTGTATATGTATGTATACCATATTTCTGCAGTACCCAACGGCCAGAAGAGGGGATTAGAGCATCTGGAAATGCACTTAGAGATGGTTGTGAGACACCATATGGATGCTGCAAATAAAATCTGGTCGTCCAGATGAGGAGGCAGTGCT
Source organism: Rattus norvegicus (assembly GCF_021556685.1). Lineage (NCBI taxonomy): Eukaryota > Metazoa > Chordata > Mammalia > Rodentia > Muridae > Rattus > Rattus norvegicus. Next base: position 37,746,501 of record NC_141554.1, read on the forward strand.
CTTAAGCACCTATGTTCTTCCTTTTTCTCATACCATTCATGTCTTTACCTACCAACAAGCTCAAATATCTCCCTTGCTTACGTGTTTCTTGACCTTTACTTAATGATTCTGTTATTTCAGCAGAAAACAATCTTGATAATGGTATTCTATTTTTAACAGAGGTATGCAAATTTCGATGCATAATGAACAGATAATGAAATGTCACTTTTAAAATAACCACCGGGACATCCACACATTCATTCCATTATTATTATTTTTTTGGATGGCACGTTCTTTCCTGTTCAAGGAGGGGGAGGATAAAGTGCCCAAACCCCTCTTTCTCCTTCTCAAAAGGTCCAGTCAGCCTTTCCTGCTCGCTAGGGTTTTGTACAGCAGGACCTGTACCACAGACACTTTTTTTTTAGAGATTATTTTATTTTATGTGTATAAGTGTTTGCCCACATGAATGTCTATACTGTGTGTGTGGTGCCCATAGAGACCAGAAGAGGTTGTTGCTTCCCTTGGAACTGGAGTTACAGACACTTAGAAGCTGCCCTTTAGATGCTGGGAACTGAACCCAGGTCTTCTTTGAGAGTGGCAAGGGCTCTTAACCACTGAGCCACCACTGCAGCCCCTGTTCTACAGATTTTTACCCTTTATTTCTGCCGCTTTCTTGATATAATCTCCTTCATTGCCTTTATTTCATATGTGTGTGTGTGTGTATGTGATTTTCTAAAAGTCATCTGTTTGTAAAAAGTAACACATACTATAAGGATGCAAACGACACTGTTTGCTATAAAATGAAACCAAAGTCTTACTTAGAAGCTTGATTTCAAAACCCAGGTAAAATAAAAATTTAAGTCACTACTAGAAGTCTGTGAAAGAATCAGTACACTTGGGACCACAGTGCCAGAGGAACACTATTTATGCTGTTTTGAAATATGCATAACATTTTGAAATGCCACTTAACTGTGTTTTGCAGCAATTATTTTTATAACCTTCAATCCGCAGTTTATCTACATACACTCTGAGAAGTGATGCAAGGGGAAATTATATGACAATAAAGATTCTCAAATGGCAAGTTAGAGGAATTTACACACTGTCTTTGCTAGGTGGAGTCCAACAGTCTTGCCAAGGAGCCATTTCTGATCTGTCAAGAGTGAAACACAAGTCTAGGAAATTGGTATTGTATGTGCTTGAGCTAATAAAGGAAAAGATTCCGACATGGTAGATTTAGAAAGTTGAGTTTCTCAGTTTCAATTCTGACTTGGGAGTCAGTGTATGAGAAACATAGGTTGAACCTAGATTAAGGCCTTACCTTTTAAAAAATGGGTTTTTTTTTTTGAGATTATAATTACCTAATTTCCCCCTTGTCCTTCCTTCCTTCCTCCAAACCCTCTCATATACTGAATTCCAATTTTCTTTTCCATGTATACCCTTGCTTCCTTGTAGCCCATAGGTCAGCAATGTTTGCCTGCAAGAGACTTAGTGAGCTATAGCTTCTCTAAGTCAACACCTCACCTCAGCTCTGTAGCACAAAAGCAGCTCCAGATAATATGAAAATTATTGGGCATGGCTGTGTAGCAATAAAGCTTCATTTATGGACAATGAAATTTGAATTTCATATCATTTTCTTGTAGCAGGAAATATTATTCTACTTTTCTCCCAACCAGTAAAAATTATAATACTTATTTTTAACTCAAGGGGATGGGCATAATTTGGCCCATGGATCACATGGATGGGAGATTGTCAACTACCATCTTTTATGTTCAGGTACAAGAGTATCTATTTACAAGTCTCTATCTTCTCGGAGGCTGTTACTGTATAGGAGAACGACTACAACCATCACTTGGTAGGCAAAATGAGGACTTACCTGGGATAAATTAAATTGGGGCAAAAGCAGCTTTTCTAATTTCCATGTTATAGTTGGAGACTGTGTTATGTGCAGATGGGTTCTTTACCATGAATGGAGAAGCTGTTTTGAAGATATTAGATGATTCAATTGGTTCTTATAAGGGTTCCTTTTGCATAGTGTTGAACTAAGAAACGGACTGAGGACTTTGTAAAGTGAATACACCAGTTGCAAGGGTTATTTATATATCTACAATATTTTTATTTATTTTTCATATTTTGCTGTGTAGCCCTGGCTGTTCCTGGAACTCTGTAGACCAGGCTGGCCTCGAACTCACAGAGACCTGCCTACAAGGGCTGTTTAAATAATCGCTTGCAGAAGATCTTCTTGTATTAGAAAAGTCATGTCATACACAAGGTAAAATGGTATCAATTAAACAAGAGTGTAAATCGGGGAGAAAAGCAATTCTTGCTTGCCCCAGAGGCAAGATAGTAAGAGAGATAATGATGTGGAAGCTTGATGGGAGGGAAATGGCTCTCTTGAAAAAAGGCATTCTTTCTTTGCTACCTGTGTATTATATGAATGCAAAGACACTAAATAGCCTCAAATGACTCAGCCTGATTTTGATGGATCGGTGGCCCAACATTACCATGAACACACCAAAATTTATTAAGCACAAAGTCACTCTAACATTACACTGTTATGATGGAGTCTCCAATATAGCATGTCGAACATGTTAATTAATTTAATATAGTTTTAATCAATCCTTGGGTATATATTATTGTTATATTTAATAATGGCAGGGTGTTGGTTCCTAATGTCTCAGTGCATACAATCTGAGTACCAATCACTTGAACAGATTTTATAATTTCTTGGTCCAAGATGACAACTTTGTCCATACAATGAAATCCAGAAATAACAGACACATTGGCACACATAAGACCAGAGGAGAGTACAAATCTAATAAGTATTTATTGAGGTCTGCTTTGTGTTCACCATTGCCTCAGACCCTGTGAGAGAAACAAACAATTTCAGAGACTGGGCTCCCATTTCACAGGGTGAGCATTCAGCTGGAATTTTCCCTTACTCCACAGTGAGAGAATAATGGAAGCAAGTTTCTGTCAGGCATGCTCTGGGTTCATGGAGTTTCCTGTGCTAGCTGTGTCCTGTTAGAGAGATGTTGTTCAAGCAGTTTGAAAGAGAAAAAGGTCATGTTATCTACCTGATGTCCGACTTCTTTCTCCTTTGAAGCTGTACCTCCAAAGAAGGGACAGTCCATTTCAAGTATAACTGTCTACAGATTCCTACAGTATTTGAAGTGAATTAATGCAGAAGCCACAGAGCGTGATGTCACACTTGGAGTCAAGTGAACAGCGAGCACCATTCTCAACCTCAGCAGTCCCACCAGTTCACACGCCAGATGCCAACACCTCCTCCCAAGATACATCATTTCATCTTCTAAATCCAGTTGCCTGACAGTATCTCCCTGGACGGACTGTGAGGCCAAAGGCACATTTCCCTCTTTTACTCTAAGATAAACATCCCTATTAATAAACAGAAGAGATGTCAAGTCCTAAGGTAGAAATAAATACTGAAAGCAATGTCAGTGAAGATGTCCACTCAAGTCTGATGCTCTTTGGACAACTTTACTGAACAGATCATAGTTTTGATGGCTAAGGACATGGATATAATCTCATATTTTGGGTACTATGAAGTTAGCATTTGCATACAGTAAAATGACGAGTGCTTTTCTAGAATGAAGTTTGAGCATCATCACTGTTTTGGAATCCTGCGTTACTTTCTCCTTTGCCAATGTCCATGGAGTCATAAGGATTCTCTTCTCTTTTTGTTTCATTTTTCCTGTCGAATAAAACAAAGTCACCTTAATAAAGTGATGTTAGAAAGACACTTACACTGACCCAACGGATGACTATCAAAAAGTCTGGTGGTCCCTTGTGCTAAGGATGCTGCGTTGTAGAAACTGGGAACTTTCATAAGCTGGTGCTATGTTTATACATACATTCTGCCCCATGAGAACAGTTCAGAAGTTTGGATTAAAATTAAAAGTTGATGTTGATCTTAACCTTTCAACATTTCAAGTTGAGCAGCCTTTCACCTGCTGGGATTTATCTTGCACAAACATTAGCATGCACAGGAAATTGTCTATTTGAAATCAGTGCACTTTTTTAAAATAGACACAAACATCTGGTAACCATGGGAGAGGTCATTGCTATAAAATAGGAAAGTACCCGGCAAAAGAAGTGCTTTACACAGCCAATCTGAAAGAATCTCTAAAATATATTGCTTGGGAAATTTTTTTAAAATCTCAAAATATCTCTAAAACATATTAGGTGGTAAATAATATGTGGCCCATCGTTCCTATATACTAAAAACTAATAACTTTGGTTAAAATGAAACTCAGAAACAAAGGAACTCTATGACTCCCTTGTATTTTTGAGAATTTTAATCATGTTGACTTCACTGCCTAGAAAGTGTTTTGTGCCCATCTGTGTATGTGTGCACATGTGCATATGTGTAAGTGTGTATGCTTCATCGCCCGTGTGGAGATCAGACAACCTCCAGCATTGATTCTCAACACTCACTGGGATTGAGATGGGATCCGTTTGTTATCTCTGCTGTGTACACCAGGCTAAGTGGCCAAGTGACCTACAAACTTCTGGGGATTTTCCCACCTCGGACTCCCATCTCCCTGGAAGAGTTCTGGGATTACAGATGCTTGCATCCTGTATCTGGTTTATATATAGGCTATGTGGATTCAAACTCAGGTCCTCATACTTGTGTGGCAGTGATTTTACCCATCTCCACAGCATTGCTTTTTCAAATGCAGTTATTCGGTAGAATTGAGAACTCTCTATAGTAAAGAAAATTAAATAAAATAAACTAATTTGTGTAAAGATTCAACTGAGGGCTGGAGAGATAGCTCAGTGGTTAAGAGCACCGACTGCTCTTCCAGACGTCCTGAGTTCAATTCCCAGCAACCACATGGTGGCTCACAACCATCTGTAGTGGAATCTGATGCCCTCTTCTGGTGTGTCTGAAGATAACTACAGTGTGCTCCCATATATAAAATAAATATTTGTTTTAAAAGATTCAACCGACAGTATGTTTAAACAACTGGAAACATGCATATAATGTTGTCAGGTGATACAAAATACTAACTTATTTGATAAATCCAACAAGAGTCAATACTTTCTCAAGTCAGGAACTAGAAGTCAGGTCTCTGGTGACTAAAACCCTCAATCATCTCAGCTCTAGAACAAATTAGAGGGTGCCTGGCCATGAGCTCAAATGATACATTTGAGTTTCCCAAAGAGGAATAAACGTAAAGAGTAGTAGTTTGGGTGACATTATGCTTCATGCTCCATGACAGCCAGTCCTCTGTGGGTGAAGCAAGACTCATCAGTGAGAACAATGCTTTACTGAGTTTTCAGTCAGAGTATGACACTGTGGAGAGAATGCACTTGACTATAGCATTCCAATAAACCTCAGGCTAGACATCTAATATGTGAGCTTGCTAGGGTGGTAAAGAACTGCTAACATCTGCTATGTTTCTAAAGGATATATTAGAATATTTAGGTAGACTTATTACAAATAAGTAATTGTCCTGTGTGTATAGAGTGCTATTTGCTGAAATTTTTCCAATTCGTGCATTCTAAAAAGACAGATACATCTAGGAAAGGACACTTACTTCTTTCGACCTTTGATCCCAGTGACGATCAGGATAACAATGCCAACCACTACCGTTCCCATCACGACACCAAAAATAATCAGCCATATGGTGACAGGAGGCTCGTAAGGTGGCTTAAGTGTTGGGTAGATCCCCAGAAACTCCAGGCTGTTATCATTCAGACCAAAAATATCATTGATACGGCCCCGAGACATCCTATTTGCAAAAGAGAATGTAGTAAAGGGGATGCTTAGACCAAATAAAATTCTGCACCGTTATTTTCTCCTTATATCCGGGTTCCCAAAGGGAACCTTGTCATAAGAATGTACAACAGAACTTTGTGCAATGGCGCATGCCTGTAAAGCCAGTGGTTTAGAATAAGGACTACACGAATTTGAGGTCAACCAGGTCTGCATAGCGAGATCCAGGACAGCCAGGGGAACATAGCAAGCCAGTCTTTTTCAAAGCCACAAAAATATACACCTAAAATAACAATAAAATTGAAGTAGATTGGGTCAACGAAGAGATATAAAGATTTGACAGTGACATTTCTTTCATACCTGGTAACCCGAATTAGGTTTATCAACAACCTCATTTGAAGTTTGAGTTAAAAATTTATAAAGGGGTTGAGGGAAGGAGGCCTAGAGAGATGACTCAGCGGTTAAGAGTTTTTGCGTGGCTCTTCCAGAGGACCTGGGTTTGGGCAGCTCACAAAAGTGCCTATAACTCCAGCCCCAGGGGATGCAAAGCCCTCTTCTTATTGCCTCCCAGGCACTGCTCACATGCAGTACACATACAAACATGTAGGCTCACACACTAAAACGTTAAGAGAATAAAGTTATCATACAAATTAATAGGTTTCATTATAAAAAGAAAATTTTAGAATGAACAAATAGCTTAGTATTTATCATATATAGGTTCTGCATTTTAAAGTTAAAAGTAGCATGTTCCGAAAGAATTTCTCGGCCTTCAGCGTACATCTAAAGTAAGTACAGACAGCCAAGCAGTGGCGGTGCAGGCCTTTAATCCCAACATTCAGGAGGCAGAGGCAGATAGAGCTCTGTAAGTCTGAGGCCAGCCTGATCTACAGAGTGAGCTGTAGGACAGTCAAGGCTACACAGAGAAACCCTGTCTTAAAAAAAATGAATTGTTTTTTCTAAATGACCTTACAGCAAACAGCGGAAAAGCATAATTGACTAAGCCCTCTTTATAAATGAATCTTATCCTCTACCCAAATCACTGAAGGAGTTGTCCAAGTAAAAGGAACTGACATTTGAAAGCAGCATCGCAGCTGAACATGAGGAAGAGACCTCTGCATTTCTCAAGCACTAAGATGATAAGTAGCTGAAGTTGACGGACTAGGAAGGATGAAGATGATTTACAACAAAAACAATATAATGGAGGGACATTTTGGTTCATAGACTAAAGTGTCTGGCGCCACAGCTTCCTATTGAAGGGTGTAGCTCAAGTGACAAGGTCAGATTGCATCAGAGAGGACAAATAGCCACACAGAATCAGCCACAAGCTCTGGCAACCTCAAGAGTTTCTCAAGTCATTTTACAAGAGTCATTTCCTGAAGAAAAAAGAAAGTCTGAGATTCCCAGTAGCTTATACCTTGGAATCCAGGAAAAGACAGCACTTTTATGACAATCTCAGCCAGCATTTTGTCTAAGACTGATATTACCCTTTTTGGAGGAGGAGAATGAATCTTTGGGTACAATTCACACACCTCAATCAGGCCAAATTTTGTAGGCACACCCTATTCAGCAGCTCTGAAATCTGGTCTGAAGGGTAAATAGAATTCCTGGTATAGCACAATATCGCCATCTAGTGAGCTGTCAGGTACAGGAAATTTATTAAGCCTTTTGCTTCCTCCCTCCTTCCTCCAACCCCCTCCTTTTTAAGTGAGAAAGAGAACCGTTCATCTTCCATTCCTACTATCTTGTTTAAAAGAGCTGAGGAAGTCTGAACAAGTTATTTCTTACGAGTGATCACTGCTCCATGGTAAATTCCTCTCTTGGTGTAAAAAGAACCTAATATTTACCTTCCTTATTTCCTGCTTTGGGCGGTTCAATAACTCTTTCATAATGTCCCCGTAAAAATGGTGGCAGTGTGTGCCCATTTCTTGTCTGCACTTCAAGCATGCTAGTCAAGCTTCCTTTAACCAAAAATGATTTCCCTTGCTTTATCTGAGACCAATGTCGAACTAGAGAGGCTAGGGAATGGATATCACCAGAAAGACTTCTTGGCCAGTGACTAGTGAGAAGTGGTCAAACTCTGAGCTCCCTCAGTTCTCTGCTGAGACATTTCAGGTGCACATTCTGCCATATCCCAGAGTTGTCTGACAGGACTGCCTAGCAGAGAGTCTAGCTGCTGACGATGATAGCTTGTTTGAGATCTTGGAATCTGTCACCATTCACCAGGTCTTTGTCTTCTGTCCACAGTTTCTGTAGGAAAAAGTCCATGCTTCTCAGCACGGCCTCCCATATCAAGTGCTTATGCCTAAACCATTGTCTAAAGGCCTGCACCCGGGCAGTCCCCAATGCAAAGCAGTTTCCTGCTGTTGAATTGTGATAGAATTAAAATCCAAGTTTGTGCAGCCCAAGAGAGGGTTCTGCCAGTAAAATGCCCACTGTCCAAGCATGAGGACCTGAGTTTTGATGCCCAGCACACACATAAAAAAGCTGGGTGTCGTAGCACCTAGCACGTCTCCACTCCAACGCTGGAAGTTGGGGGAGATGGGCAGATCCTAGAAGTTCACTTGCTAGTCCAGCTGAATTGATTAGCATTGGGTTTAGTAAGATACCATGTCTCTAAAAACAAGGTGGTGATGAATCAAAAAAGACAGCTATGTCAACCTCTGGCTTCTACAAGTATAACCATGTCGCAGGTACACACCCATACGCAAATGCATACATTTACCACACATACCACTCACCACCTCAGCCACAAGAATAACCCATGTTTTGAGATGAGGTAAAAGACATAAATGACTTTGAACAATGTCCAGCACACAAAAATATTGCAGGGAATGTAAGCTATTGGGGCATTAGCTAACCCCTTCATCTTTATATGGTTTGTTTGAAAGTAAAATGTCACCTGATGGCCTCTTCAACTTCACTTCTGGGAATGATGTCAGACACATTTTTGGGTGAAGTGACAAAGAAGTTGAAGGAGACTCTTGGTTTCAAATCACTCACCCATACGTCTGCCTCCCTGTGGGGGGAAAACAAAAGAAACATTTTTCTTCTTTCCTAATAAGAGAACACAGTAAAGAAAGGAAGTACTCCCCCTGCTAGTGGAATAGAGAGTAAAACAACGTTCCTGAATGAGGAGACACAGGATAGGGAAAACAGTAGAAGGATAGAATTGACTAAAAGTCTTTACACTATCCAAAGCACAAAGAATCAATTGCCCAAGAGTTGTAGTAGCCCACGTCCCAGGCATGGTGATGCATGCTTTAATTCCAGCACTGAGGAGACAAAGCTACAAATCAAACTCCGGGACAGCCAGGGCTGTTGCACAGAGAAACTCTGTCTTAAAAACAGAACCAGTGCGAGAGAGAGAGAGATCACCTTTTGATATCGTTTTTTTTCCAACTACCGCATAAAACCTACATCTGTTCAATTCTTTATAATGTCAACCTAAAACAGTAAGAGAATCAAGAATGCTAGGCAGTGGTGGCACATATCTTTAATCCCAGCACTCAGGAGGCAGAGGCAGAGAGATGTCTATGAGTTCAAAGCCAGCCTGGTTCATAGAGTAAGTTCCAGAACAATGAGCAATCCAGCAATACACAGAGAAACCCTGTCTCAACAAATGAGAGAGAGAGAGAGAGAGAGAGAGAGAGAGAGAGAGAGAGAGAGAGAGAGAGAGAGAGTCATTGGTGATCTAGGAATATGAGACCATGGTGGACAGTAATGTTTCAGTGTCATAGTCAGAGATAGAATGTTAACATTCTCTGCCTTGACTCTACCCAGCAAGTGTTGTGTAGCATCTACAGATGTAGGTAAAAGTAGGGATCACTACCCAGTGTGACAAAGCAATGCTCACATAGCTCCTGGAGTGATCCTAGTAAAAACTAAGGTAGATCATGTGGAGATCTATAGTCTTTGAATAACTACTTGACCATCTCAAAAGCCTACGTCTATGCAATGGCCTTGAGGCCACAATGAACTTTCTGTGCTCACTTTTACCCACCTATCCTGCCCTAACACTGTCCTGACCCCCATCATCTATTTGTCCTCTAGTAGGTGCTTTCCCACCCACAATGGCCTTGCTGTTCCATTGGCATGCAATGGCTATTACCTCATTGGACTTTGTGCCTGTTGCTGCCCTGCCTGAACACTTTCTCCCATTGTCCGCACTGTTGACTTTTCTGCTTCTCTCCCTACTTCTTAATGTTAGTGGTGTCCTTTCTAATTGCTAACTCACTTAAAGTTAAACATTCCCCCAGCCTCATTCCTCTTTCTGTCCTATTGTGTGTGTTTCCTCTATAGCAAACATTTACCTCTCTCTCTCTCTCTCTCTCTCTCTCTCTCTCTCTCTCTCTCTCTCTTTCTCTCTCTCCCCTACTTTACTTCTTTTTTTTATTATTATTAACTTGAGTATTTCTTATATACATTTCAAGTGTTATTCCCTTTCCCGGTTTCCGGGCAAACATCCCCCTAATCCCTCCCCCTCCCCTTCTTTATGGGTGTTCCCCTCCCCATCCTCCCCCCATTGCCGCCCTCCCCCCAACAGTCTAGTTCACTGGGGGTTCAGTCTTAGCAGGACCCAGGGCTTCCCCTTCCACTGGTGCTCTTACTAGGCTATTCATTGCTACCTATGAGGTCAGAGTCCAGGGTCAGTCCATGTATAGTCTTTAGGTAGTGGCTTAGTCCCTGGAAGCTCTGGTTGCTTGGCATTGTTGTACATATGGGGTCTCGAGCCCCTTCAAGCTCTTCCAGTTCTTTCTCTGATTCCTTCAACGGGGGTCCTATTCTCAGTTCAGTGGTTTGCTGCTGGCATTCGCCTCTGTATTTGCTGTATTCTGGCTGTGTCTCTCAGGAGCGATCTACATCCGGCTCCTGTCGGTCTGCACTTCTTTGCTTCATCCATCTTGTCTAATTGGGTGGCTGTATATGTATGGGCCACATGTGGGGCAGGCTCTGAATGGGTGTTCCTTCAGTCTCTGTTTTAATCTTTGCCTCTCTCTTCCCTGCCAAGGGTATTCTTGTTCCCCTTTTAAAGAAGGAGTGAAGCATTCACATTTTGATCATCCGTCTTGATTTTCATTTGTTCTAGGTGTCTAGGGTAATTCAAGCATTTGGGCTAATAGCCACTTATCAATGAGTGCATACCGTGTATGTCTTTCTGTGATTGGGTTAGCTCACCTACTTTACTTCTAATGGTGGGATGAGAGTGTATGGAGGGAGAGACAAAGAGAGATGGACAGAGAGATACAGAGACAGAGAGATAGATAAATAGAGACAGAGAGAAAGAGAGAGATGTTTAATAACAAAAATGTTGATGCCATCTACAAGTTAAACCGCAAACATCTTAAAAGGAAGGGACCCAAATTCCAGGATGCCAAATAAAATTCTGGACTATGCTTATGCCAACAACCCTAGTTTAGATCAGTAGATCCCAAATAAACAAGGCAACAATAGAAAAAGAGGTACAAGAGTAGGAGGAAGAAGAAGGGTTCAGTGGGAGTCCCATGAGAGAACTACAAAATGCAGTATGCAGTATATAAATTTATGAAATCATCATTCAAAAAATATAGAAACTAAAGTCTACTTGGATAGACTCCTTGATTTGATTTGAAGAAAGTTTAAGCATGTCTCCTCAGGCTCTAGAGTAGTGTAGCAGAGAGAGAGAGAGAGTTATGTATAGAACCTATCAAATTGTCTAGTCCTGAAATGACTTGACAACTCTGGAACAAGGTGATACCTGTGGGGGGATCCCCCCTTCTCAAGAGAGAAGGGGAGGGAGGAGTTGGGGAAAACCTGTGTGACGGGATACTTGGAGGAGAGGGGCTGATATTGGGGTGTAAAGTGAATAAATTAATAAATAATAATAATAATCACCACCACCACCACCACCATCACCATCATCATCATCATCATCGTCATCATCTAGCAAATCAACTTACCCAAAAGGAACTGTCTGGTTCTTTTCCCTTGAAAAATACTCTCTCATGGCATAGGCAACAGATGATCGGAATAGGTACATTTCGTTGTCGGTCCATTCATACTGCAAATTCAGATGATAGACACCACTCAATGGGGGGCATAGAACAGAGGGAAATGGGAAAGTCCTCATCACTATTCCAAGGATTCTGGCCATCAAGTCTTTGCCCTCCAGTGTGAGCAGGGATCAGCATTTGGTGGTTGGAATGGATTAAATTGACTATTAACTTTATATGAAAAGTTTCTGATTTCGACAATCTAGGATACGAACCAAGAATTTGCATATCTACTACCCCAGAAGGTGCTAATGCTGCTGGTCAGGCAACCATCCCTGTTTCAGGAACCAAGGGGTCCATCGGTCCTTTCACTTTGGTTTACATGGATTGAAATACGAACCCTGAGGATAGATTTATAGATAGGAGACAACCCAAAGCTGCATGGTTTGCATGGACTGTCTGTATTTTGTAGGAAGCTCACCCTAGCTTTTACTGTTTCCATAGAAGTTCTCAAGGTATTTGAACCATACATGGTCATGCATGTTGCACTACCACCATCATTAGAGGTAAAGGCATTCGCTATTTCTTCCAGTGGATGGCAGTAGAGATCAATAAATGACAAAGGAGTTTCCTTTCTGCTTTCCCTTTCGAAGAAAAAGCAATACTGAAGCTTAGGAAAACACTGTTTTCACTCAAGCTTGGTTTTGCCCATATGTGAAATATAGGGTTTTTAATAACAATGGTCATATATAAATGTTGTTACTAGTAATTTTCTGGCTAGGACTTCCATATTCTAAAACACTGAAAAGCTAAATTCTTAAGATGATGCCATAGTTCCAGTTGATGTCTAACCCTAAAATGACTTGAGTTGGGCAGACACTCTGGCCCTGCTGCACATGGGCACAGAAAGTACATTTCATCAGTGATCAACTTTAGAATGTCACACCATCAAATTTGCCTGGAAAGGGAACATGGATGCAAATGCCAGACAAGAGACTCGAGAAGTTTCCTGATCTACCAGGAGTAATCTCAATGTATTAAGCCAAAGAAGAGCTAATCAAAGTATAATGAAGATAATGACGAAGATAAATATTCTTGTGAGCCTGCAGTGCACATTGAGAAATGGGAATTTGAACTTGGAGTTGAGAAGCAATGGACTTGTGTTTCTATAATTGCTGTCGGATAGCCGGCACTTTTCTAATGAGAGACAGAAAAGGAGCGGATCCTGATGGGAGGGGTAGCGGGAGATCAGTGAGGAGAAACTCTAATCAGAATATAATGTATGAGAAAAGACTATTGTCAATAAGAGGGGGGAATTGCTTTCTTGTATTTTCACTTTGAAATGCTTGTGTTATGTATATTGGTATCTTATTTATCTATAAAATATAGCAAAATTTGTCAAGTCTTGGGAACTATTTAACTTTTCAGGAAATGGAGAGGGAGAAACTGAGTCTTTGGATCTATACACTGACACGTCAGTCTTCTGTAGCACATTGGACTGTTTTATCTGATTGTCCCAGGGTTCTAGGACACACCCAAGTTGTTCATCCAATCTACCCGAGACAACATGTTCTCTCCCCTTTCCTAATCAAAGCTGCCATTGAAAGGAGACTATTTGGAAAGAGAAAGGGGAAAAGTGAAGGTGGGGTGGGGAAGAGAGTACATGAAGGAACAAATTATCATCAAAGCAAATTATGTAAATGTATGAAAATCTCCCAATGAATCCCACTTTGAACAATTATTACATACTAATAAAATTGTCTTTCTTAAAGGCTTGTGCTTTCCAGGGCTAGATCAAGTGAGATAGATGTTCGGGGGAGAGTGATAACTAAATCTATAAATAATAAGATTCTCTATTAAATATTTTGTTACTGGGGGAGGGGATGGGCCGTGTTATGGACAGGAAACCGGGAAAGGGAATAACATTTGAAATGCAAATAAAGGAATATATCCAATAAAAATAAAATAAATAAAATGAAAAAATATATTTTGTTACACAAAAGTGTACAAATCTTTAAGTCAATGATTCTCAAATGTGCCTGTACTTAGAATTTCTGGGAAAATTTAAAACTCCTTACATTTTAAAAATGCACTTATTTTTAGGTGTATGAGTGTTTTGCTCATACCATGTGCGTGCCTGGTGCCTGTGGAGATCAAAATAGGGCACAAGAACCCCTGTAACTGGGGTTACAAATAGTTGTGAGCCACCATGGGGGTGCAGCGAACCGGGATTCTCTGCTAAAGCCACAAGTGCTCTTAACTGCCAAGTCATCACACCAGCTCCAGATTTAAAAACTCTTAATGAGGCTGGGGGGGGGGGGATGGTGGTGCATGCCTTTAATCTCAGCACTTAGAAGTCTTTCTGGGAGTTCGAGGTCAATCTCATCTACATAGTGTGTTCCAGGCCAGCTGTAACTACACAGTGAGACTCAAACGAAAAGCAAACTCTGAATGCTCAAATCACGGTGCCACACTCCAGAACAATCAAACCAGCATCTCTGGAGGTGTAGCCATGCTCTCAGATTCTGAAGACTTCCCATGCGGTTCCAATGTTGAGCCAAGTTTGAGACTCTGAGTTTCCCAGTCACTCCAATGTATGCAAACCACATGGAGGACTTACAAAAATAGGAATCCTGATTAAGCAAGTCCAGGGCTGGGACCTGAGATGCTACACTTTTAAATTAAGCTCCAAGATTTGAAATTTTTTTTCCAAAACCAGACAGTTAATAAAACAAGAATGTAAATGATTAAGGAAACAAAATCAACCAAAAACCTAAGAAAAGAAACAACCCCTCATCCTATAACCATGACCTTGTCTTTCAATACAAGTCATGGTGATGAGTCAATTGGGGAGGGGGCTGTTTGACAATTACAGTACAGATGTTTCAGTGCAGATCTTCACAACGCACTCAAGTGAACAGTAGATATTGCCTATCCAATAAGAGATAGATTACAAAGAAAAAGAAGGGAGGGAGAGAGAGAGGGAAGAAGAAAAGAGTCAGTTGAAGGGCAGAGTCTTACAGTTTTAAGTGAACCACGTGGCCTCTCTCTTTCTTTAGGCCACACTGGAATGAGATTTCAAGGGAAGAGAATGCACTGAGGAAAAGTGAAATCACCATATAGAACAATACTCACCGCATTTTTCCCAAGAGCTGATTTTAGGCTTATCCTCACTTTAATGCTTTGGTCGGCATCTGGTTAAAGAGAAATTTCAGACAGCTGGTTTAGATGACAGACTGATCACACATTGATTTTTCTCCCTTTTCAAGATTGCAGTAAGGTAATAGCAATGGGGTCTTTTAAAGGGTACAGACACCGCTTTTACAAAATGAGGAATGACGAGAAATGATGAGAAACTGGCAACTGCTTTCTGAGCGATTCATAAGTCACTGCTTAATGTGTACACAGAGATTACTGGTCAAAATAGAGAGAACCCCAGAGAAAGCTTGGGATTCTGATGCAGCTGAGGTGGAAAGAGAATGGGAAATTGGTACTGAGATTTTGGTTAAAGCCACGTCGGAGATGGCATGGTCCTGCACACCATCATCGCTTACTCAGATAGCCAATTGGAACTTGTTCTTCTACAGAACAAGACGTAAACCTGGAAAGAAGATATGAAACCCAGGAAACGGGATTCAACCCAGAAGAACCAGGAGGTGATTCTGAAGGATGGTTATGGTCAATGCTAAGATAAAAGTATGTAATACTCCAAGGGGAAGTTGCTAGGGGAAAAAATGGAGGCTGAAAAAATAGATAAATTCTACTAGTTGGTAATAAAGAAATGCTCTGTTTGCATGCCAAAACCCGGAGTGAGTAGAAATTCTGATACAGACAAGCCACTTAAGAAAGGACACAGCATAGTGTGTTACTTGGCTGTGCAGGTGGCCAGACATAAATATTGATAACTGCCTTACTAAACATCCCATGATTGAACAGTGGAGGTGGAAGAGGAGCTGGGAGAGGCATTCTAACGTTGATTATAAGACAGCAAAAGAAACAAGGTTTAAGAGTTATGAAAGTGACTGTCAGAAACACCTGGTCTAACTGACGACAGTGTTTGTCTTACAAGAGCATCTTAGTTAGGTTTTGTTGCTATTATTGTTTTTGTTTTGTTTTTTGGTCAGCTTGACACAGAGTTAGCTGGGAAGATAAACCTTAATTTAAAAAAAAATGCCTCCATTCGATGGGCTTGTGGGACATTTTCCTGAATCATTGATGTGTGAGGTCCCAGCACACTGTGGGAAATGACATCCCCGGGAAAAAATCAAGCTGAGCAAACCATGGAGAGCAAGCCAGTTAGTCTGCCTCCAAGGCCCCTCTTCAATTCCAGCCTCCAGATTACTGCTTTGAGTGCCTGATGATGAACTGTAATCTATAAGCTGAAATAGACCTCTCCATGTTGCTTTTGGTTATAGTGTCTTCATCACAGCAATGGAAAGCAATCTAGGACAAAGAGCCAGGTTCAAAGGCAGTAGGAGAGTGCTAGACTCTTTTTTTTTCCCAGGAGCTGGGGACCGAACCCAGGGCCTTGCACGTGCTAGGCAAGCGCTCTACCACTGAGCTTAAATCCCCAACCCCAAGTGCTAGACTCTTAATGTGAGGGTGAGCCTAATGAGAACACTCAACAGAGTTTGTGACACAGTCTAAAGAAGAGGAACACAGATTGAACTGTGCCACAACCCCTGCCAGGCTATAGCTAAAGGCCACTAAGAGAAGCAAACAAGGAACATTGCACAACGTGTGTGCAGTCAGTGAACTCACATGGGCTCCAGTCAGTGCTCCACCCCACAGTCGAATTCCTGTTCTGCTCTTTCAGCCAGACAAACAATGGTTGGAAGTAATTGAGCAGTGGTTTTACATCCATATTCCTTGATCCTACCACATTTTCCAAGGCTAGGGTCCAGGGCCCTGAGTTTCCAAGACTCAGCATATTGCTACATGCAAAAAGAAAACAGAATGTGGGTCATCTTTAAGGGTTCCAGGTGGGCACACCTTTGCACCTATACTCTTTATACTTCTGTTGGAATTGCCTGAAGTTTCTTCTGGCAGACTGTGAAAATAAGGCATATTTTCAGAGGGATTCAAAATTGCTTCCAATTGTTCAAAAGAGAGCCCTGAAGTTATCACATAGAGACAAGAGGTGGCCCATCCAGGTATCTCATGACCAAGATTCCTGTCTCATTCCAAATTGAACATTTATTTTGTGATTGGTGGGGAGAATTCTGAAGTTCTAATTTTTCGGGAGTTGGGGGGATAGAGGAAGCAAATAAATTAAATCAGAGGCATGGAAATTAGTAATATGGGATGCTAAGAGAGGTTCAGCACTTTGAGGCATTTCTTACAGCAACTTCTGCCCAGCTTCAGTGGAATTTGAGATGTCACATTTGTGTAGTGGGCCATCATGTTTAGCTGCTTGACAAAGAGCTTCTTGAAACTGGAATTGATAAATGGTCCTTGTGTAATATCTGTGCAAGTCACAAAGAAACAAACAAAAAGAAGGCTCATGTTTTATGGCTGTAGTAGAGTCATAGATCCAGGGAAATCCCTGACCCAAGTAATTAACACAGGTATTGGCTAAAAGTCTTTCTCCACCATGAACTTTTCAGATGCAGCACACAATATTTGTATTGCATATATTTAGTGATAGAGCAGTTTTTTCTACTATGTCACAGGTTATTCACATTTGGATTGCTATGCCAGAGTTATTTATAGTCCTTTCCTATAAAGTGGTATCAAGCTAGTCCTCATGCCAGGTAAATACATCCCCATTTTTACAGATCCAGAAGGTGAGCCCTGCACATGCCTGCATTCCAGCATTCAGGAATTCAAGGCCAGCCTGGGGCATATAGTATGTCTCTGCCTCAAACAGACAAAGTCAACAATAATAAAAACACTCCTTAGATGCATAATAAACTCTGCTAGCAATAAGATAGATTAAAAGGTTTTGTTTGTTTGTTTGTTTGTGTTTATTGTTTTTTTGTCAACTTGCTATAAGCTGGAGTCATCTAGGAATAAGGAACCTGAATTGAGGAAATGCTTTATTCAGATTGGCCTCTAAGCCAGTCTGTGAAATATTTTCTGGATAAATGATTGGTGTCGGAGGGCCCAGGGAGGCCCCAGCCCACTGGACGAGGTACTACCCCGTGAGCAGGTGGTCCTTTGAGGTACAAGAAGACAAGCTAAGCCAGCCATGAAGAGCAAGACAATAAGCAGGGTTCCTCCCCAGTTTCTGCTTCAGTTCCTGCCACTAGGTTCCTACCCTGCTTGAATTCCTGTCTTGGCTTCCCTCAATGACAGACTGTGATTGGGACAAAGCCAAATCTTCTCCAAGTTGCTTTTGATCATAGTATGTATCACAGCTATACAAAGCAAAGTAGGACAATCCTTAAACAATGGGCAAAAGATCTCACATCAGTTTATTTAACCCGATAACTGATAGTCTACATTAAACTTTGGGTAGGAGGGAGATAGAAAAGCCTTGTAATGGTCACTTCATTGACCCCTATTTAAGTTTCTGTTATTAGTTACAGCTATCCTTTAAGCCCTAGATAGTAAATAGAGAGGAGAAAAATGTCATTTACCGAATGAATGAGTAATCATTAGAGACATGGAACAGAGATGCAGGGTCACAGTATGTTTCATCATGAGGCAGAGGCTCCACCACACCAACGATCTCCCGCCTTGGGAAGAAAAGAAATACATTAGTTAGGGGTGGACCATCATGAGACGGGAGATCCCAGCTCAACTACAGCAGTTTCACCTGGCAATAGTATTTATATTGGAACTGACTCTCAGTTAAAACAAAATCATTGTAAAAACCCAGAAAGCAAAGTGTTTTGTGCACTTGCCTCATCTTGCCTTAATTCAACCAAAACCCACCATTGGAAATTATATATCTCTTCTAAAACACTAAGTTAAGAAAGTCCATAAAGTACATTGTATACCTATAAATATGCGGTGAGACACCTATAAATTCCTCTCAGGCATCCTATGTTATGTGCTCCTGTTGGACGGAATTTTGTAAAATTGAACTCTTACTCTTTTGGAAAGCCTACCAACCACTTTCCAATGGAGTTAATCCCTTAAGCTCCCTCAGCATCTGGGTCTTCTTTTAGTAATGCTTTATTCTCTTACATTTTATTAGTTATATAAAATAATGGTTCTTGTGACATCATACCTCTATGTACTATACTTTGTCATCTTCAAGTCCTTATTATCAGACCCTGCCATCCTTCCCACTGTTCCCTTTCCTGTACCTCGGAGGCCTCCTATTTATATCCACTGCTTTCGTTAATTCTTTACCATTTCTCTCCCTGGGCTGTGTGGCTTTTCACATGTAAACTCTTCCTTGTCACTGACACAAGAGCTCTGAGAGGAAGCAACTGTGTCTTAGTCATCTTTCGAGTTCTAGTAATAAGTCTGTGCAAGAATACTAAGGAGAAACTTCTCTTCTGATTGATAAGTGACCAAATGAGCAATCAACACATTGATGGATTACTTCAAAGATCTGATTCTATGATAATTAAATAAATTAGCAGGGACCCAGTCAGAAAATAGGTAGAAAAGCCACATAAGACTTTTTGGACTTTAGGTAAAAGGAATATAGTTTTGTCCTTTATTGTTGATATTTTTGTAGGCAACTTTAGCTCTTTGTGGACAGCTTTGCTTATACACAAACATTAGAAACACCACCTAGTTAATTCCACAATTCTTGTCTTACCTCTTGGAAAATGACTCTTGAGATAGTATCCTAGGAAATTATTTTAGGAACCATAAGCAAAGGGCTGAGAAAGGAAAGCAGGCCTCCTCCCCAAAGGCTATGTTATCAAGCATATCCGTACTCTAAGTAATGTGAAATGATCCCCCCCGGAAGTCTGGGACTCTGTGGACATGACTCAGGAAAGCAGAGGAGCCAAGGGATTTATCCACCAACAGGCCCATCTGTCATTGATTGAGACCCTGATAGGGATGACTTAGTATGTTAGCCCCTCCTGCCGTGTGTGTGTGTGTGTGTGTGTGTGTGTGTGTGTGTGTGTGTGTAGTGTAGGCTAGCAATGTGCTTTTAAGCTTTTAATTAAACACTAAACCCACGAGGAAACATTTTGCAGATTGCAAAGTCATTGACTTACTTCATCTCCCACCACTTTTTGGTCCACTGTTCTCTGGGAATTTTATCCTGAAAGACCATCCACCTCCACTTCTCTAACATGTAAGTAAATGGCAGCGTTCCAACAATTGTCAATGCCTGTTTGAGTAGGAAGTTTATTTCTGTTTCTGAAAGTAAAATGGAAAAGACCAAATATTAGGATGGAAATGAAAGCATGAGTTTTATAAGAGAACTTTCCCAATCCTAAGCTATTATTCCTCCCCAAAATAGACTTACTACAGGATAATTACATGAAAAATATTGGCAGGGGACATTAATAGTGTGTGTTATATGTTTATCCTCTCGGATGATGGATTTGGAATAGGCGAAAGCCCTATTCCAAGTAAGTAAACCCAAGTAAGTTAACTAATCCTTACTTTTTACTAGTTTCAACTGCCTTCTTTAAATATCCCCTTATCAGAGTTAATTAGGGCAATTTCATCTCTTTTCCAAGGCATACTGTTTATTCTTGAGAGCTGCATGTAGCCAGTGTCTGTTAATGTCTTATTCAAGACTGTATACCCAGTCCAGTGTCTGCTCTGTAATGCTCTTTTGTGAGTCCTTAGTAAATAAGCAAACATTAAACAGATGTGGTTAAACCTTGTAAACCAGGGCGGGGAGATTTTTTTTTAAATAGTGTTCTTTTGCACAATAGACTGGCTACATAAATGACGACAATGTCTCGTACATTTCAGAAAGATGTCTATCAGTGACAGAGTGCTTTCTTAACAAGTATGAGGCCCTCAATTCCTTCTCCAGCACTGAAAACTAAAGAAAATAAGCTAGAAGAAAGGACCCTTCAAAGTTTCACTCTTGGTCAATGATATTTGTAGAGGTAGATGAGTTTGCTGTAATATAAACAGTACATGGTTTATACATGTATCATAGCATCATGATACTCCATTAACATTGACTGGTGTGTGTGTGTGTGTGTGTGTGTGTGTGTGTGTGTTTGTGTGTGTGTGTGTGTGCCAAAATAAATTTAACCACACAAAAATCAAATGGACACCTCTAGAGTGTACCATCCACTGGATAATCAAAAGTACAGTGTACTTCAAAGGGATGCTTTTACAAGGTATGTATGTTCATTGGCTTAAAGAGGAAGTAGGGCTGCATCCAACACAACACAGAAGCTCAAATATGAATGCAGAGTTTATTATCTACTCTGTGTATCTAAGAAAAAATGCCTCACACATGGTAGATGCTCATTAAATTTGTTTAGAAAAATAAAGAGACAGGCACTGTGGCTCATGCCTAGAATCCCCAAACTCAAGAGGCTGTGGTAGAAAGACGGCTGTGAGTTCCAGGACATCCATGGCTACGGAGGAAGACCCTTGTCTTCAAACAACAAAACATACAAACTCCACAAGAGAGGGACAAGATGAAGGGAAAGAGGAGAAGAATGAAAGATTCTATTTGATCTAACATCATTTACAAATCAAAGCCAGAGGCAAGAAAAGAATTTTTCAAGCTAGTGCTTTCATTGTGTGACGTCATGAGAAATGTAACAATTTCATCATCTTTGCACATTCTCAAGGCAGATGTAAAAAAAAAACATAAAACAAATCATTGTCTGTTCATTGGCATGAAGGAATTATATTTTAAAATTACGAAGTAAGTAAGGTTACCATAAACTGCCTTTCCCATCAATGCTTTCTTCATCAAAAAGCATCACTACTGGTTTCTAAAATACTGTCTTGCTAATAGTGACTATTTCAGACATGATGATGAGTCTCTACTAGGCTGCTACCAGGCCTCTGTCAGATCACTAAGAGCAATAGATCAAGACAAAGAGAATTGTGCACATGAGGAAGGAACTTATGACCTTGACTTCACTAACGAAATGTTTCCTACAGGAGAATCAAGGCTTGGATCAAATGCTAAATAAATGCAGTGGGCTACAAACAAACAAAAAGACACAAAATGGGAGGGAGATTTGTTGGAAAGCAAATGGGTTTGGAGAGAGGAGACAGGAATAAGAAAGAAAATGATGGAGAATAAGAATGAAATGCATGCCATACATATACATATATACATATATACATACATATATATACATACATATATATGATAAATAAATAAAAATATTTATTTTCTAAAATAAATAAATTATAGAAGCTTTTTAAAAACTAGTAAAAAGAGGGGTGATAAATTCACAAAAGAAACAAAAGCCATGGCAACCTCACTGGATAATCTGGGCCTCTTGAAAAGTTGTACTGTTTCCTCAAATCCACCATCCCCCCCAAAAAAAAGATGGGCACTGGTGTTAAGAGATAGGATGGGTCTTCTGTTCACATTTCTTCTCTGTACAAATAGTTTCAGAATGACAGGTTTCTACTCTAACATTCTGGGAAAATTGTTTGTTTGTTTGTTTATTTGTTTTTAACCTAAAATGATAGCCAACTATTTAAAATTCAAAAATTGATTAGCTTCATGCCCTTTAACAAACCATCTAAGTTCTGTGGGTTATTTCCGCATCTTTCAAAAACCCACCAAGCTTCTGTTAGATCATTTGTAGGGCATTCCTTCAGTTATCTCACTTAATTCCTGTTTAAACCACAGTTGGCAGACTCCGATCCACACTTAAAATAAGAAAGAAAGAAAAGGAAAGGAAAGGTTTTTACCAGTAGCAAGTCCCATAAGCATTTTTTACTTAGGTAGCATAGAGTAAAATAAGCATTTTTCTATAGATGATATTAAATATATTTCTCCATATCAGATTACCGACAAAACAAGCCAAAGGAAAGCATACCATTGTCTTCTTGAAAATTGGATGGCAGAAGACCAATAGATTTCAAATGTTTGGGGGTAGCTGCAGAAAGTGACATGATTTCTCCAACGGCTTCATGGAACCCTTCATTGGCTCCGTTTCTTAGCAGGAAAGGTTGCTTGGCATATGCCATGTCATATTGGATGTGTCCCATCTCATGATGGGCTGTCAAGAAGTTGTCCATTGTGACCTTTGTGCACATCTTGATTCTGCATAGAAATGAACAAGATTAAAGCGAATCTTAATTTCCTTTTATCCCTCTAGAAGAGTTTTGTGAGGATAGGCTACACGAAGATTTATTCATCACTGAAGTTTTATTTTTTTGCCCCTTATGAACCATTCACTCAATATAAAGGGCTAAGTTCTGTTTTTGTGCTCTTACACTAACAGAATGTGATAGAGCTCTATGCTACATACTTCTGACATGAGTAGTGAGGAGGTGAATACAGACATGATCTTCTCTAAGGACTATGTACAGCCGGGATAAAGAAGGGGCTAGACATTTAGAATTGAATATCCAATGTACATCACAAAGGTAGACATGATGGCCCAAGAAGCAGGAGCAGGGTAGCAAGAAAGAAAGTCAAAGCCAAAGCCGGAGGAGGTTCAAGTACCTAAAATTTTGGAAAGACTGGGGGTACATAGAGAAAGTGCTATTAGAGACATCATAGAAGTCTAGAAGACCATGACCACCTGAAATGAGTCACCACAGTCAATGAGGAATGTTGTTTACGGACAAAAGGTAAATGTTGTCTGTGTACCACAGTGCTGTGACCCAGTGAAAACAGAACTTCCTTATGCAAACACGTGGTGGTCCTTCTCCACTTGACATGCACATGCTCACTTAGAAAGGAGTATTATATTTTCAAAGATTTCCAAATAGATTTCCCTAACGTTCTGTTTGTGTGACCCTCATATACTGATAAACACTCTTTAGAGACTCCCCACAGTTTAGAATAAGGTCAACCTCCATTATCCACACCAATGTGACCACAACTTACTTTCTCAATTTGTTTCTCTCTGTCCTTTTTTCCTAACAGCTATAAGAGTTGTTATATATCTACTCTCTATTTTATAGAAGATTCTGGACTAGGAAACACAAATATGCTCTCATTATTTCTCACAGATAAGCCTCACTGGAGGATTTGGACTGATCACCTACACTCTGCTGCCTGTTTTGGGGGATTCTGTTTGTCTGTTTTTAAGCTTAATTAGCACACAGCACCAGTCATTTGTTTACATATCATTTATGGCTTTTTAATGCTAAAGTACAGAGCTGCTTGATTGCAACAGAGGTTTTCAAAGCCTGCACTTTTTACTATCATTACAGGAAACGACTACTGGCCTCGACTCTTATAGGCATTTTGGAACCAGTTCTCAATCCCCAGGTAGATCTACTATCTGTCAGATGCCCAAGTGATAGCTATTAAAAATCAAAAGCTTGGATTTCATTGCTTTGGCCAAGTGGCGGTGCCTCGAGGAGGGGTTTTCTTTTCTTGTCTTAAAATACTTTGATTTTATTTTACGTACATTGGTGTTTTGCCTGCATGTGACTGTGTGGCTGTAGGATCCTCATGAATAGTAGTTACAAACAATTCTGAACTGCCATGTGGGTGCTGGGAATTGAACCTGTTATCTCTGAAAGAGCAGCTGGTGCTCTTAACCACTGATCCATCTCTCCAGTGCAAGGAGAGGTTTTCTTAATATTTTGGTGCAATCTACACCCAATGGCTGACTAACACAGGGTAGATATAAATGGCCAGCCCCTTCCCTCAAGGTACGACCAGTCCTGACTCAAATCAGGCTTCAGAGTGGTTCAAGAGATCAGGCTGGAGTCAAATCTCTATCACAGGGTGCATTCTTACCTGCTTTGCTTGTCCTGAGCTATTCACTCACTTGCCTTTGCCCGAGAGGGTCTCCTTTTACATAAAATTGCCAGTTCAAGCCAGGGAACAAACCCAAGATACAAACTTGCAACCTGGGTATTAGGGTTCTGATTTATAGATAAGGAAACTGAAACCCAAGATACTTTGCTCAAGGTTGCCTGATTGTTCAGTGACAAACCTAGGATTCCAAAGCCTATGATCATTCTGTCATGTCAGAGACTCACACTATCCTGCACATACTTTTTGTTGTTGTTGTTGTTCCAATCTAAACCTGCCAACGTCAGCACCCACACCAAGTCCTGTCTCTCTGCACCTAATCCCTCTGTTCTTCCAACTTGCTGTCCTCCCAGGAGTCTGTCCAACCGCTTCTTGCCATTCAAGCTCAATTCCTAAGCCACATACAAAGCTCCTGTCTGACCCTATCTCCTAGTCGAGGAGCTGTCCATTCCCTTCTCTCAATTCCTAATAGAGCATACTTGTGTCTCTCCTATGGCATGTACTGTTTTCTCCTTTTTCCCCCCAACTTGTTATTCATTTGTCCTGTCTCACCAAAGTGAGAGACAGTGTGTGAGTACTAGGTTCAATTGTCATAGTTCTCAGCACTAAACTTTTCCTAACAGAGAATTCACCAACCCTGTGACCATGAGACTC
Organism: Rattus norvegicus; assembly: GCF_021556685.1. Classification (NCBI taxonomy): domain Eukaryota; kingdom Metazoa; phylum Chordata; class Mammalia; order Rodentia; family Muridae; genus Rattus; species Rattus norvegicus. Next base: position 37,771,642 of record NC_141554.1, read on the forward strand.
TAATGAACATACAAATTTTTAAGTAAGCTATGTTCTTTAAAAGTGCAGGTAGGGAACCATGGACCATCTTCTTCTCCAAAATGAGAGGAATGTACTCCTGTGGACTTCTGATCTTTGTTTGCAGATCCTTAAATCATATGCTCAAAGAAGCATAATGGATCCTTCATTCATTGTTTCTCATTCAGTACCTTCACTGTATGTAGTACAAGCCCAACTACCTGAAGTCTCCATGTCCCAGATCCCAAGCTGTGGGGTGGCAGACAACTTTCCGGTCATCTCCTGGCTCAGTCAGCATGGAGTTTGTCCAGAATCCCGGAGTCATTTGAGGAAGGCCAACAGAAACGAAGAACTTCTCTGCCTCTTTAAATATTCTTTCTGCATCCCAGCTCTGGGGGAGAAGAAAAGAATACTGAATCCCTGTACTATAACAGCGATTCTCCCTGCTGAACATATCCATTTACAACTTTTGAACAGAGAGGCGGTCTTTTGAATGTTTATCATCTATCTTCACAACACTGCTTCTAGGGAATTAATCTAGGAGATTATCAAAAATTATGTCAAAGAATTACATTGAATATGATCTTTGTATAATCAAAGAGGAAAAAGCCATCAAAATGATCAACCAAAGAGACTTTTGTAGAATGGAAATTGTGCAGACACATAAATTATATTCAAAGAAATTATGGGGTATAATAAAAGAATAAGTGAAGAAATAAGATATATAATCACTTAGTTGGTATTGATCGATCTTAATGAAGAAAAAAGACATAAAAATGTTAACAACAGACTGAATTATATGTAGGATTTTTGTCCTTATTCTTGAGGTTTCGGTGCTATGGACTTTTCTGTATAGTGATGTAAGGCAATACAAAAGCCTTACATATGTCATACAAACACTCTACCTCCAAGCTACATCCCTGATCATCTTTCTTTATATTCCAAAGACAAACAAGAAAATAGTGACCCAATTGCTAAAGACTATTCAACCCAAGCCAGCAGTTGTTGATTGGACTTCTTTAAGGGTCAAGACCCCATGCTAGACTCAATGGAAGAAATGAACTTATATAGCTGACTTGAAGGCATAGACCTTTGGAATAAAAAAAAGCTTAGTTGTGGCCTAGAATGCAAAGAGTATTTTAGCTTCACCATAGCATCTGAACTTTCAGAATGTTTTGAAACTATACAGAGATAGAAATAGGCATGTGTTGCCAGTAAATTCCTTTATAACCATGTTTTAGGAGACAATGAAGCCTGCCGAGGCAATGAAGCCCATATCAGACAAACAAAGCCATCATATTTATGATATCATGAATCATTTTTAGTAACAGAAGAATTCTTCTTGTCTTAAATATCAGTCATGTTTAGCGTTTCTCCTGTGTCGGTCATAGCAATAAGAAATTGAATATGATAGTAAATTCCATTATATTGTTACTATGACTGACTTTTCAAGACTTAATGTCAAAATATTGTTACTAATTAGTATGGCAGCCTTTTGATTTAAACTCATAGTTTACTGATACACAAGATACACAAGAACACAAAAGTAACACGTTTGGGGGGTATAATGTGTGTTGTCATATACATATACATTGTATGATGTTCAGATGAGGATACACATATCTTTTTTCTCATTTGTCCTTTGTGGAGAAAAAAATTCTTTCTTTCTTCAGAGTTATTGAAATACGCAGTATATCATCACTATCTGCGGTCACTCTGCTTTGCACCAGCGCATCTAAATGTTCCCATTGAAAGATAACTTAGTCCCCCTCCTTCCCCTCCTTCTTGCATGCTTCAGCCTCAGGCAGTTTCCCTTCTCATAGCTTCCATGAGATCAGCTCATGCACTCCCACATGTGAGTGAGATCACAGGTACTTGTCTTTGTGTGTCCACCTTATTTCACTTACTCTAACACCCTTCAGTTGCACCCATGCTGTTATGAATAACCGTTCATTCTTTTATGACTGAAAAGCATCCCACTATGTGCAGGTGTCATGCATTCTTGATTCATCCCCATACAAAGACGGAGTTTGTTTCCATTTCTAGGCTATTATGAATGGCATTCCCATAAATGTAGGAGTCTTGTTAGCACTTCAACATACTCATTTTATTTCCTTTGCATACACACCCATGGATGGGGTTGCTGGACTATATAGCGGTTGCATTTTTAATTTCGTGAGGAAGTGACTGTTTTCTCTCATGAATGTACTAAGTTGCATTCCCAAGTTAGTGTGGAAGGTTCTCTTTACTCTGTGTCCTCACCAGCACTCTGTGGGATTTTTGTCTTTTTTAAATTAGCCATTTTAACTGGACTGAGGTTGTCTCCCATTTGGTTTTCGCTTCCATTTTCATGATCATTGATGGCATTGAGCAATTTTATTGAACAACTAACCATTTATGTGCCTTCTTCAAAGAAATATCTATTGCTCGTATTTTAATCAGTTTAGATGGAGTTTTGCTGCTGTGCCCTTTATACATTGTAGACATTAAGTCTCATCACATATGCACATTTTAAACATTTTCTTATGTTCTGTATGTTGTTTTCTCTCCTGTGCAGGAGACTTTTACCTTCATGCAATCTGTTTGTCTATTTTAGTTTTGGATTACTGCATTTGGGGAGTTTTGCCCAAAAATTCCTTATCTATTCCAATGTCTGGGATGATTCCCGTTTCATAGTCTCAGGTCTTACAGCTACATCTTTTGTCCATGTTGAATTAATTTTTGGAACTGGTAAGAGGAAAAGGTCCTAGTTGGTTCTACATGTGGATATCCAATTTTCCCAGCACTGAGTAATTATTAAATAGACTCTCCTTGCTCTAATGTAGTGCCTCACATGTTGACATTTTAGCACCTTTGTTGAAAATCGGTTGGTTATGAATGCGTGGGCTTGCTTCTAGGCTTTCAATTCTGTTCCAATGGTCTGTGTATCTATTTTTAATGTTTCTTCTTCTTATCATGTTTTGAAGTCAGAGACTGTCACATCTCTTTGTTCCTTGTGGTCAAAATTGCTTTGGTTATTAAAGGCGGGAGCTTTCAATGTCATATAAGTCTCTAGGCTGTTTAATAAGGTATTGCTTAAGTTGAATGAACAAAACAGCACAGACTGGTAAGCATTGTCGACATATCTTGAAGAGTAAACAAATAAAAACAAAAGTAGGGGGGGAATCATTAGAGGAGTTAGTTACCCCAACTATCTTTGTGACTTCAGGTGCCTCATCCATCTAAGCCTTGTGTCTTATAGCATGGAGCTATCACGATACTAAGCCTAACACTTTCAGAGTTAACATTAAGGAAAGCAGCAACTATGTAGCCAGTTTGGAAGACAGCAAATGGAAGTGTGGTCACTCACTATAATCAGAAATGTAGAATTTAATTAAATTTAAAAAATATCTAAGACTGCAATTGATTTCATTGATGGAAGGAAGCACAGTTTAAACAATTATATCAAGATGGTAAAAAGGGTTTAATATTAATAGTAACAAAATTAATATTAATAAAATTAAAGCAACATTTAATAATATTTCAAGGACAGTGATTTTTAATATCTAAAATAAGATGTTTCTGTTCATCACTATCCATAGAGATTCCACACTGATTACTTAGTAACAATGACTTTGAAAAATGTGATGGCAACCATTTGAAAAATGTGATGGCAACCAATTGATAAATCCATGTCTTATTGCTTATAGGGGAAAAAAGGTCATCTCTATTTCAAATGCCTCTCAACAAAGCAGAGTTTCTGTTAAGGTACTTGAGATCATTGATATTATAAACTACTTTTCATGAAAAATACGTAAGAAACTAAGTTGAAATTAGCTTGGAGTTTTATCAACAGAATTTCACACAGAAGATCAGAACAGAAAGATGCAGAAATGAAAACTGCAGTTGAAACATCTTATTGTTTTTAGGCTCCTTTGTCCTACCTGATTCACCATTGCATCAGTAACATCTATGTTTGGTTTCTGAAGAAAGGGAGTAGTCAAAGGGTACAGATTTGTCCAAAACCTACCCCACATATCACCTGTTTACAAAGAGAATATATTAATATTTGGATAAAGCAATGAAAACACAGATCCAGTCTTTCATAGCATATGAGGTTGGCTGGGCAAAGCAGCCACTCAGTATTTATAATCAGTCTAAATTCTGCATTGCCTTTTCACACTACTCTCGCTTCTCTTTGGTCCTTCTCTTATGTTAACTTTGCAGATAAGCACTTTTACCCACCACACCATTTTGCTAACATTGGTGGAATAAAGATTTTTTTTAAAAAACCTTAATTTTTAAAGGATTCAATTTAATAGAAGTAAATGTGAAGTTCTAAAATTAAACTTATAAGCATTCACCACAAAAGTGAAGCCCATCCAGTACATACTGTCCTTCTCAGTGTCCCACTGAGCTGTTTCCCTTCGACCACATAATACCAAAATCCCAGGCTTAGTCAACCAACTTGAATAAATACATTTTAAGCTAGAATCCTTTCTCTAGGTCTCTTCACAGAGAATAGGTTTTAGAGACTACATTCATTTTAAATAGAATAGATAAGATAATGATTTTAAATGGACTTTCTGCTGAAAATGTGCTTTTAAAAATATTTCTGTAATGATAGTAATGTTATTTTCAAACATTCTCAAATGCTTTAGATTGAGCCTCGCTTCAAAAGACAGCTTTAGTCATGGAAATAAAACAACAAAGATCACAAAGAACTCCTACAATTCCTTACCAAGCAAATGAGCAGGGAGGCATCCAGTAGGGCTGATGTAAGAAGGGTACACTTCCATCAACTTCGTTCTCACATAGGCATGAAGTTGCTCATACAACGGTTTGATCTGAAAAGCCCAGGAAAAAAGTTTTAGAGCAAGAATACTTCAGCCTCCAATACGCAATTCTAGAAATAAGAACGTTTTCGTACGGGCCAGTTTCTTCTCCTCTCGAATATTCTGGACAGTTTGGGAGCATTCCTTCTTCACGGATATTGACTCTGACTAGCCCCACTGCATAAATCAATAGGCGCACTCGGAGGAATGCAAGGCCCCAGAGGAAAACTGATGCCAAAAAATAAGTCATTCTGGGATGTTACTGACTTCTTTTGTCATAGGACTCTTTCTAGTAATCTAGTAAGAAAGAGAGAAAAAAGAAAGAAAGAAAGAAAGAAAGAGAGAGAGAGAGAGAGAGAGAGAAAGAAAGAAAGAAAGAAAGAAAGAAAGAAAGAAGGAAGGAAGGAAGGAAAGGAAAGGAAGGAGGGAGAAAAGGAGGGAAGGAAGGAAGGAATAAAGGGGAGAGGCAGAAACAAACAAATGCACTTCCATTGTCAAAGTGAAATGATGAAACCATAGTCTTAATAATTGTGAGGAAGGAAGAAAGCCATGGTCTTTCTGCTAAGAAAGCAAGACGAGGCTGACTGCTCACGATCTGAATCTTTTCTTTTTATAGTCTCCCTATTGGTAATTACGAGTCAGTGAGCAAAAGAGGAAAGCTTCGCACTTCTGATTGTCTGAGGGAACTCTACAGATTATCTCAAAAATATTCTCCACAAGCTGAGGATGTGGCTCAGTTAGCAGAGCACTTGCCAAGCATGCACCAAAGCTGAGTTTGATCCCTAGCCCTGTATAAATCAGGTACAGTGTTGCACACCTGTAATCCCAAAGGAGGTAAAGACAGAAGGGGTCAGGAGTTCAAGGTCATGCTTAGCTTCATAGCAACTTAGAGGCTAGCCTGAGTTGCATAAAACCCTGTCTCCAAAAAAAAAAAAAAAAGAAAAGAAAAGAAAAGAAAGAAAGAAAGAAGAGAAAAGGAAAGAAAAAGAAAAGAAAAGAGAGAGAGAGAGAGACAGAGAGAGAGAGAGACAGAGAGAGAGAGGCTTACAAACACTAATATACTATATAGAGTTCTGTGAGAACTGGGAATGGCCAACTTGCATATTTAAAACAATAGCCCTCACTGGGCATGGTCCTTTGATCCCAGCATCTGGGAGGCAGAAGCAGACAGATCTCTGAGTTCGAAGTCAGCCCAGTCTACACAGTGAGTTCCAGGACAGCAGGACTATGTATGGAAAAATCTGTCTCTTTTGAAAAGCTACTTTTGTTGCTGGTGTTTAGTTGATGTCCCTGAGAAGCCTGCACTTTTCTAAGGGGGAGGTGGATCTGGGGGAGAAGGGAGATGTGGGGGAAACTGGGACAGAGGAGGGAGGGGAAACTGCAGTTGGGATGTAAGATATGATAGAATTAAAACAGAAAAGAAAAAGAAGTCTTCGGCCATTGCGATTATGGCCCCTGTTTATTGCCCTGCAGCCTCTCTATTACCTCTTTGAAGGTATTTTCTACGTCTTCGATCAACTGGTTTCGGTTGTAGTTGTAACCTTCTACTCCCTCTGCTTCATAATCCCCTCGCCAATAATCCCCATAGTCTTCATAATCTGTTTTTAAGGGAAAAATAAACGAGGGAATACAGTTTATACAAATTAATCTTAATGGAAATATTTTTTAAAATGGCCTTAAGGATTTTTGTTGCCCTTCTACCTGTCAACTCAAAAGAATGCAAATGAAAGGCAAGACTTGCTAATTCTGTTAAGCCATTGCTCTTCATCATCTTCCTCAGGAGTTCAAAGAAATTATGTAGCTGAATAAGCACAGAAACCATGGTGTACTGCAACAAGGGTAAAGCCCTTTGTGCTGATTGACAGCCTGTGCTATTTAAATATATTCTCTATTAATTCTTGAAACTTTTACACAATGTATTTTTATCATATCCACACCCCTGCTCCTTTCCCTAAGTCCTCCCAGATCAGAAGGTTGGGTAGCGGGGCTGGAGAGATGGCTCAGCGGTTAAGAGCACTGACTGTTCTTCCGGAGGTCCTGAGTTCAAATCCCAGCAACCACATGGTGGCTCACAACCATCTGTAAAAGAGATCCGATGCCCTCTTCTGGTGTGTCTGAAGACAGCTACAGTGTACTCATGTATCATAAATAAATACATTTAAAAAAAAAAAAGAAGGTTGGGTAGAAATACATTTTAAGAGTCAGAGTTAGGGAGGGTCATGATTTCTGGACATTCTCGACATAAGATTGCTGTACTTGTGAACCTACAACAGCTGTAGCTCTCTGCATGAGACCTGCACAGCCTGCGGTTTTTCAGATATTACGTGTTACCTATGTAGCATAAAGCTTATTATAGGGAAGTACATCAATGTCTCACAGAGTTACCCTTTTTTGCCTTATGACAAGAGCCATGATAATGCGCACATTTGGGGAAAATCCTGAATACAGTAGGGTATTTTTCACAGTAGTCCTCATATTGTACATGTGATCTTTAATCTTGTCCATCCTGTTAAGTGTAAAGCTCCCCTTTTCCCCAAAATGGCAGTGTTGGTGACATTGTCCTAAACACAAGCCAGGTACACAGGATTGTTACCCTAACCCTAACCCTAACCCTAACCCTAACCCTAACCCTAACCCTAACCCTAATCCTAACCCTAACCCTGACCCTAACCCTAACCCATCATTAAGCAAATGATGTTAGTTTAGGGGAATCCAAATAGTACAGGTGCAAGCTTGGTCATAAATGAGAACTAGTCCCATAACCACCCCCATGGAGAGCATCAGAACCTAGAGAGAGCAGACTTACTGTTTGCTCTTGCCATCTCATTTTTCAGGACCACATACTCTTCATATAACGGCCTCAGCTGCTTGCCGACCTCAGCCCTCCAGCCCTCCCAAGCCCAGAGCCTACGATTGTAGTCTGTGCTTGTTGCCATTATTTCGTCCAATCCTGTTGTTCCAAAGGAAAATAAACACAAAGGTGAAACATTTGTATCGACCATACAAATAATCTGTATTTACAATTATATGAACTTTAAAGAACTCAAAGGTTGGCAGGCATCCTTGTCATTTACCAACATGTCACGGTTAGTATCCTTGGACTTATAAGGTCCACATACGTCTGCAAAGGGGGAGAAAGCACTGAAGCAATTTAGTTACAGGCTTAATCAATTACTTGAATGTAATAAGATTTACAGTGTGTGAGCTTTTCTTTTTTTCAGTTAGAAGGATATCTATGGAAGACTGTAGATAGGGCTCAGGGAATAAAGAGTGCTTGCTCATAAACACAAGGACCTGAGTCTAAACTCCCAGAAGCCATGTAAAAGAGGAGACTGAGGAGGGCTTAAAGGGAGGAAAGAGAAAGGAGAAATGTAAGTTATAGTCTCAAAAACAAATCAGGTTGGGTATGGCCATGCATGCAACTGTCACCCCCTGCTGTGAGGACAAATACAGCAGGATTGTTGGGGTTCATTGGCTGCCAGGTTAACTCCAAGTCAGTGAGAGACTTGTCTAAAGGGAATAAAGGCAGAAAGTGATGGAGCGGGGCACCTTCCTTTGTCTTCCTACATGGGCATACATACTTGCACATACACATGTACATATACCACACACACACACACACACACACACACACACACACACACACACAGTGAAAAATAAGTACAGATCTTTCAGAAGGAGAACCTGTGAGCTGCAACACTTTGGAACAGTACCACTGTGTTGTTGTCAAAGGTCTGTCTCAGGCTGAGGAAATGGCTCAGTCCAGAAAGTGCTTGTCGTACAAGCATGAGGACCTGAGTTCAGTTTTCAGATCTCACACTCAAAATCAGGCGTGGTGGTATTCACTTCTAATTCCAGCCCTGAGGAAACAGCCTTGAAAATCCCTTGGGCTTGCTGACCAGCAATAATATCTACTTGGTGAGTTTCCATCTAGGAGTGACACTGCCTCAAAGAAAACTGTTAATGGTTTCTGAAGAGGGAGGAATTGCGGTTGTCCTCTGACTTCTGTATCCATGTGCACTTGCACAAACATGTGTATCTGCACATACATGAGCATGTATGTAGATACACACAAACATGCACATATATCACACATTTAAAAAGTCTATCCAATTCTTACAATTTGGAAGAAAATATAATTTTTATAACTCCTAGTGAAAACAATACCTTACTGAAAACCTACCTGGTTCAAGTAAAAAACATTCTTGTGGATTCATTGAGTTGCAAACTTTTCCAGTACTGTAAATGGTGCTCATGGTGTTTAGAATTGTGTTCAACTGCAAATCAAACATAATGAATATGGGTAAGCATGTAAAATGTACCACAACAGGTAGTGGCATAAAGATATCCTTTTAGTTATGGAATTTTTTTAAAAGTAATTTATTTAATTTTAATTTCACGAGCATTGGTGTAGGGGTATCAGATCCTCTGGAACTAGAATTACACACAGTTGCGAGCTGCCATGTGTTGGGGATTGAACCCGGGGCCTCTGGAAGAGCAGTCAGTGCTCTTAACCACTGAGCCATCTCTTCAGCTCCATGGAATATTTTTTAGTCTTGTTTTCCTTTTACCTAAAATAAATTCTTTTCTTATACAATATATACTGATTATAGTTTCCCCTTCTACTTTTCCAAGTTCTTCCCCACCTCCCCTCCCCACTGGAATCATGCCCTTTTGTGTCTCTCATTAGAAAAAGAGCAGGCTTCTTAGAAATAACAGCCAAGCAAGACAAACTAAGAGATAGTAATAGGAAGCAAAATCTCTCATACTGAAGTTGAACGTGGCAATCCAACAGGAGGGAAAGAGTCCCGACACCAGGCACAAGAGTCAGAGAGCCATTGATTTTCATAGTCAGGGTTCTCATAAAAACAGTAAGCTAAAATATGACCCATGTAGGCCCTACGCTTGCTGCTTCATTCTCTATGAACTCGTATAGTCATGGAATTTTTAAATCCCTCAAAATATAGCAATTCATATCTTCTTTGCCAAGTATGTTCCTATGCATAATTGTCTCTGCTGTCAACTATCCCAGAATCTTGAGGGCTTGTAATAAATACATATAGATTAACATATAAATAAATATGTCTGCCCAAAGTCCCAGGGTCATTTCTCATATAGGCACAGAGATCGCACTTCTGTTTTATTTATAATTTACGAAGCTGCTACTATGTTCTACAGCCTGATAACTTTGAAATAAACAAACCTCTAATCTTCAAAGACCCCACTGTCATGAAATAATAAGGCAGCCACGAAATAGATCTCAACATAAAGGAGTGACGGGTACTAGTAACTGTCATCAATGCATGATGTAGCAGGACTAGCTATGGAGAGTGGGAGGGTAGACGAAGGGGCACTTATAACCTGGAATTTTAGAAATGGCTTCAGAAAGAAAGTGCTGTTAGAGCTCCATGTTCCAGAAGTAGAAATTGGTAAGGTAAAGGGAAGGAAAAGGTGGACCCTAAGAACGGACAAAGGTGTGAAAGGGAAGCCATTTTTATTTTTATTTATTTTTGGATATTTTTTATTTACATTTCAAATGCTATCCCCTTTCCCGGTTTCCACTGAAATGACTAAAACTCCAGCGACCGTGCTCACTGAAGGAATGGAGGCCATGATAACAGAGAGATAAGTGGGCTCCAGATCACAAGCGGCAATCCATGCCACCATAAAGAATCTAAACTTTACCCTGTAGGTAAAGGGAGTGAAGATAACCTGGTACAGCCAAGCTGTTCAAGGATATCAGTAGGTACAGCTCAGCAAAAGGTTTATTTCGACTCCAAGATAAATACAGGGGTGAAAAGAGTAAGTGTCTGGACACCGTTTTTGGAAAACTCAATAGAAACCAATAAACTTACCCACATGTCCATCTGTGATGGTTTGGAAACATAAGAAGGATAGAAAAGGAGGAAGGCACAGAGAGAGAAAGGCTGGTTCTTTCATACAAATCATTTAAATGCTCGATTTCTACTAACACCCTCATGTAATTATTTATTATTATCATCATCATTATTATTATCATTATTTCACCCTGTAGCATCTTATGTTTAGAAAACATAAGATAAATCCCATGCATAAAACTTCCACAAGATCTCATATGCTAATCCAATACATCTACCTTGGCACAAAATCTTTCATGGTCTCTTTCTCTACCTGCTATTCAATCTCCCCTCTTTCCTCTCCAGGCACCCTGAACTCCCTTCTGTTCTTAAACAAATTAAGCTTTCACTTGCATTTAAGTGGTTTTCAATCACAGTTACACATTAGAATTATTTGGAGAATTTTTTTAAAACTAGGATGTCCAGGATTTCTCATGGAGTCCTCGTTTAAAAAAAAAAAACAAACAACAAACGAAGAAATATGGACAAGATAAGGTAGATTAATAACTTAGTGGAATAATTAAATCCAAGGAATGTACAGTAATAAAATATCAACTTGTAGAAACAAACACCATATGGCTTTATCTGTGTTCTTATCATGTGCTCTTATTTTTATAAATGTAGATTGAGACATATAGAGTTCCAGAGGCTGAGCAACTGAGAAAGAAAACTTTGATGTGAAAGAGCTGAATGTTTTAGATAAAAATATTTCAAAAGGCTATATCAGGGATGTGCTGTGTGCTTTTATAAAGACTTGTTGGAAGACAGCCACATCCATTCATCTATGTATTATCTATGGCTGACTTCCTGCTCTGATGGCAGACCTGCCTTGTTGTGACACAGACAATATGGCCTGCAAAACCTAAGATATTTATTTTATGTCTCTTTTCAGCTCTCTTTCAACTTTGCTGGCCCCTGGACTGGGGGGCATGGGATGAGAGATGGTGTTTTAACAGGATAAATATAAGAATTCTTAAAATTATCTCAGCATAGGAAGTTTTTTTAAGTGTCATTTTACAGCTGTGTTGGCACAATAACCTTGGGGACTTCATTAACAGTGAGGTTAATATGAACTAACCATGGGATTTAGCAATAAGAACGAACAAAAGTGAAAATTGCTCCAGCACACATACTCCTAGCCTGCTTCAGTCAGTACTGACCATGGTGTAGCAAATGTCATATTCCTGCTCACTTTTGTGCAGATCAGAACCCAAGTGTCTTCTTTCACCCTCAAAATGATTCCAATTTGAATTATAAATTTTATAGTCACTCTACCTAGGCCCAGAGCTGGTATTACTAACTTTGCAAAGAAAGGAGTCATCCACATGGACTATAAATGTGTATTCCCTCTCAAACATTTCAACCCTTGAGATCAGGACCAAAATGTTTACAAACATACCTGTTTGTTCTTGTCTGGTGACAGCGCTGAAGACCCGCTCTGCTGAAGGGCCTTCAGTTGACGCTTGATGGTCGCATTCTGAATTTCTTGTAGTGAGAAATTTTGGGCGATCTTGGACTGTTCTTCATAAAAGGCAGACCATTTGGCCGCAGCCTCGTTCTGAAAAATAAATAAAATAAATTGAAGCTGGACAGAAGATATAGTCCAAAGAACATCTGGTGAAACATCTACTACTTCCTGCATGGCTTAGTCCTTTACTGTGCTGAGGGTCAAGGTTTAGGTTAAAAGTAACCAGGCCACTCTTGGGCCACTTTCTTTCTGGCCCAGTGCCTAGTTTTCCCAAGGGTCCTGTCCCAAGAACTGGAAGTAAATTCTCACAGATAATTCACACTGTGAGGCCCTGGAACTTATGGCCTCAGTGCTGTGACGTGGGTAAGTTGGCTAAAGATTCAGGGATGAGTGGTCTAAAAGGAGAACCTTGCAGATCTGAGTCGACAGACACAATGGGAATACAGTCCCTTGTGACCCCCGGAACCATGAGAAATGAGAAGCCGATCAAGCAAAGCTCCTGGGTGCCATGGTTTAGGGCAAGAATTTTGACCATAAATTGTTATCTCTAAGGAAGGCTTCCTGGGACCAGGTCACTTGGTAGAGTGATGATTTCCAGACAGCAACAACAGAAGTTGACAAACAGGTGAAGATGCTGGGATACGCCTGCCTCCCTGCAGCCCCATATTGATAATATGTAGAAAGGTAGACTTCTCCTGACTTTTCTAGAACAGACTTCTCTCAACACACAAGTTCACTTCCACTTCTCAAAGTATAAAAGGAACGACTGTCTTGTACATCGCATTGTTTGGGGGCCAAGCAGCAGAGGTGGCATGTGAGCTCCAGTCCTGGAGTCAGACACTTCTGGCTAGTTGTGTGACTTGAACACCCAATCTCTCCTAGCTGTGCTTACAAGATTAAAGGATACTAACACTGTGACTTGGGACTAAAGAATTCTTGTGAGGATTAGGACAAGAAACAGACAGGAAATGCTCAACAGCAGGCCTGACACATTGTAAGCATTCAATAGATGCTCTTTATTTGTGTAGAGAGAACGAATGTTTGTTATTAAGTTGCTCAGAATTGTATCAAAGGAGTAGGATACATGTCTGAAATCTTTCTCAATGCAACACAAATATATAATAACTTAGGTACCACAAATGAGTCAATAAGTTACCATACTAAGAAAGTAAAAAATCCAAGGGGGTTCCAAATGTGTTCAAGTGTTCACAGAGGAGATGAGACTTAAGTAATCCTGAACTAGCTTGGAGTTAGGATGACTGTAGATTGCTTTGAAAAACAATTTGCCTCCTTTGGACTTTAAACAACCCCATGTGATGGAAAATCACTGTCACCCATTTTATGTATTAATCAAGGGACTTGAGAAGGTAGTGGAGCTGGTAGTCAATCCAGCACTCTCTATCCTAGAACAGATAGATGCTGTGATGGTTGCACGATGCAAGGTCAAAGCCCTGTGTGATATCCTCTCCAATTACATGGGACAAAAGTAGCCAGACTGTCATTTTTATCTTGTTAGCAGGCTCTCTCTTTTGTGAACTAGAATGCAGCAAGATACCAAGTTATGAACTATCCCATGGATAGGGCTGCATGGCAAGAAACCAAGGCTAACCACCAACTAATATGATGCAACAAACCAAGAACCAAAGGTCAGCAGTATGCAAAGATCTCAATGTTAACCCTGGCCATATCTGACTGAGCAGTGCAATTGGCTCCATTACTAGTCAGGCCTCAGATGAGAACACAGCTTCAGCTAGCACCTCAAAGCATCCTGATGAGACCTAGAAACAAAAGGAGCATGCTTGGATCCCTGGCCCACAGAAACAGTGGAACAAATGTGTATAGACTGTGTGTGTGTGTGTGTGTGTGTGTGTGTTACACATTATGAGATTTAAAAATTACTGTACCGTGATTTGCATTTTACCCCCTGAATAATGCTCTCCCCCCAAGCTATTCTTTTGCATTTATTTTACAGTTTATTCCAAATCCTCAAGGCTCCCAAGCCTAAGTAAAATAGCCTAGCTATTACACAGAGATTCAAAGCCGGTTCATATACACCCAGTTCATATAGGCCCAGAGAGTGGCTGATGGCTCCATGTAAATTGTGGACCTGACTGATTTATGAAGTAAAAGATAGCAGCTTACACAGCTCCTTATCTTAAAGGAGCAAACTCAGATGAAGTAAGTAGCTTTTCCCACTTCCTTTGTGTAAAGGCAAACCAGAAGCAACGAAAACAGCCAACTTTTCCACAGCCACCCATAGAGGTTTGGGGACAAGACACATAATTTTTAGGACAACCAGGAAGACGTCCACTCTCTGACATCTATCTATAACTGTAGAGAATACTGTATGTCTATCCCATGGCCAACCTTCCTGGCCAATCCAAGGAGTGCAAGTATGAACTAATAAATTCTACTTTTAAATGTTCAAAAACAAAATTCTAACTATGCGTGTAAAATACATCCAATAATTTCTTTATGTTCTTAAATGTGTTCATGAGAGCTTTGTCTTAGACTTTAGGTCTAGTAGCCCCTATCCAAATTGTGTGTGTGTGTAAACTAGAAAGATGATCGTGACAGAGGAAAAACCATTTTTTTTCTTTTTTCTTTTTTTTTCAGAGCTGGGGACAGAACCCAGGGCCTTGCACTTGCTAGGCAAGCGCTCTACCACTGAGCTAAATCCCCAACCCTGGAAAAACCATTTTAAGGGAGGAGAAAAAGAGAGAGGTTACGACATGAAGGCAGAAGGCTGCCCTCTAGGGGCGGGGAGGATGGGGGTAAGACAGACACCAGCAAGAAGGAACAGGAGAACGGGGAAGAGAGTGGGTGCTGACTGTGAGCAAAGTACACGTGAAAACACCACCATGAACCTCCTGACTTTGCATGGTCTCATTTTAAAAATTAAAAGATAGTGAAGAAAACACACTATATTGTAGAGTGATGAAAAACAAATCTAGTTATCCATGCCATTAATATAATTATATAGAATTACAGCTATATAAACTTCTTATTTCCTAGGCAACTCTTTATGACCTATATTTATTTCTTTTCAAAACTGTAAATCGGGGCTTCTTCCTTTAATCAGGGCTGATAAATTATAGCCCTTGGGCCAAGCTCAGATATCACCCGCTCTTTCTTAAATACGGTTTTATTGGTCAGCCACACATCCATTTATACCACACTGTTTATGGCTGTGTGCGCCACACAACTGCAGGGCTCGGTGGTTCTGAAGGAACCATAAGACCTTCAAAGACAAGACCAAGTGCTCAACACTTAACTAAAAAGATTGTTGATCCCTGCCTTTGATGGCTATCGTACTTTTTAAGGCCCGTGAAGTATTTATATGCTAAAATATGCAACCATTCCATTGAATACACATTGCCACATGAATGAGTGACATTTCTTCATGTGATAGTTTGCTTGAGATATAAAGTGCTGGCATTTTATTGTCTCTTTTTCTGGAGCTCATCGTCCCCCAAAAGAAGCGAAACCATCTGCAACCTCCTGGCCCTAAACCTGTGGCGAATCTCTGAAGACAAAAAAAAGGAAAAGCTGAGAGAACCCGAGCATCCATCAGATGCTGCTACAACCTCTGAGGCACAGCTCTACCGTCAAGCTGCATACGCTGCTCTGGTTTCCCCGATACGGCCCTCAAGGCTACATGATGCTCAGAGGACAAAGCCGCCTTGGTCACTTTTTCAACATATTCAGAGATTTGCAAATGAAACAGAAGTGCATTCTATTCAACGGAGTACGTAACCCAAGTTATATGAGTCCTGTCCACTCCATCCTAGAACTCCAAAACCTGTCTACATTTTGCATGAGAGGGTTGACATTTTAAGCTCTTAAACTTCTGAAAGCATTTTTTATTTTTTCCTGTCTCTTAGCATCTGGGAAGAAAACTACTCAGCCCTGAGTTCTGGTATCCTTGTATCATGGAGATGTTCCTCTACTCATGTGCTCAGATAAGGGTGAGCTACGCATGTGCTGAAGTATGGTATGGAACCATTAGAGACAGGGATTAAATCGACATCCTCTCCTTGAATGGAGATTATCAGTTTATTTAGCATCACAAGCCCTGAGTTCCCCTGGGGCAGGAATAGGAAAGGGTAATGGGTTTGCCCAGAGATGCTGAAGGACCCAGCAAAATACTGAAGGGCCTCAGAGATCACCAAGAGAATAAGCACTGGTTTCCTACTGTCTCTAAACAACTTGTGATTTTTAAAAAAAATAGTTGTAAGTCAATCTTCCAAATGCTGTTCAGGGACATGGACAAGAGTAAAGGGGTGGTTGCCATAGTTATTGCTAAATACTTGGATCCTCTTGCTCTCTCTAGAATTAAAATGATCCAGAGACACTCTACACTGCCGGAGAGCTACTGAGCTTTTTGTTCAAAACCAACCATGACTGTTTTGAAATTGTTGTTCGGAAGTCCTGATTTTTCCCTAAAACATCTTTGGCTGTGGGAAAGTCAGGGTGAGTTGAAGTACAAATAAAAAGGATTTGTCAGGGCCTAGGACATGGCTTAGAAAGCAAAGAGCTTGACTGTGCAAGCATCAGGACCTGACTGTAATTCCCAGAACCCACGCTAAGAAGTCAGGCACAATGTTGCTCACCTGTAATTTCAGAACAGGAGTGATGGATCCAGGAAGATCCCTGAGCATTTTAGCCAACTAGTTTAATCAAAGGGTGAGTTCCAGGTTCGGCAAAAGACCCTGTCTCCAAACTAAGGTGGCTAGACTCTGGGCAATGATACCCAGGGTTAATCTCTGGACATGCACACACAAACTCACACAAGCACACTCCTACTCATAACTACACCTGTGCCCTTGAGGAAGACCTACAAAGAACCCTATCTCAAAAATCAAACCACTGTAAACCACAGGGAAAGAGTAATGCCTTAAAAAAAGAAGCAGTGTCATTTTACTGAGGACGTTAATTACACTTTAGCTGCTGGATACTCAGTCTACATTTCTTGTGAAGATTGGTTGTGCAGCCCATTACAAGAGTTTGTCATGAATTTTCACTGAATTTCTGAACTACCTGAAAACCTCTTTTGTTTTTCTTAAAACAAAAGCTTTTGCATGTCAACTGCTGGACTAACTAACCTATTAGTAGAGAGGCATAGGTGCAAATAGAAAAATCATCTTTTCTGGGAAACAGTTCCAATTGTGCAGATAGTGATGAAGTTTTCAGCTAGAGATGTTAAGTGAGTTGAAATAGCTAAAATATGTGTGCCATGCTTCATTATTGTCCTGGTTAGATTTTTGTCAACTTTTGTCAGCTAGGGTTATATAGGAAGAAGGAAAATCAACTGAGTATACGCCTCCATCAGACTGGCCTATCGTAAGTCTGTGAGTGCTGCTGTCCTGTCTCTGGGTAGGTGGTCCTGGGGTTTCTAAGAAAGCAACCTTAGCAAGACACCAGAAAGAAGCCAGTAAACAACATTCGTGGCTTCTGCTTCAGTTCCTGCTTCCAGCTTCCTGCCTTGAGTTCCCCTGCTCTGACATGCCTCAGTGATGGACTGTTACCCAAACAAGTAAGATGAAATAAACTCTTTCCTCCCTAAGCTGGTTTTGGTCAGTGTTTTTATCATAGCCAGAGAATCTAACTAAGAATCTTACAGACCCAGTGTGGTTATTCTCCAATAACTCCCATTGGAATTATATATGATTTTTTAAACCAGTTTTCATCCAAATCCATTGAGAAATAAAGTGATCCTTGATTTTATATTTTGGCTAGAAATAATATAATCTCAAAAGCCTCATCAGAAGACAAGAGTACAGTTGGAGTTAGCCATGCATACCACTATGGCAGAGAAAAGTAGGGAGCTCTAAAAAGCTGTTCTGAGCCAAGTTTTTTTCTTATTCCTTGTTTCTGTCTCACTTTGGGTAAGCATCTTTTAGGACATCATATGGAATAAATGTATGGCTTTCTTTTATTTTCAGGCATGCTCTCACAACTTTAAGTAACATCCTGACTCCTGAAACTTACCTCAGGGGACAATAGAAAATAGCAGGTTGCCCTCAGTAATGTTACCACGATAGGACACGAACACAGAAATGTCATACAGTCTAATTTCCTGTTCTGTATCAATTATCGGTTACAATAATAATACTATCTAAGAAACAACAAAAAACGTCAATAGCATTAATGTTTATTGTTTATGTGCCTAAAATAACTTGGAGTTGGCAGACACCTCTGTTGATCTTGGCTGCGTTTGCATCCAACTCTGGAAGTTGGCTTCTGTTTGGGCAACTACTCCAAGTCTCTCACTCGCTTGCTTGCTCCATTAGAGTTGGCTAGTCCGAGCAGGTTCTCTTGGCAAATTCCTAGGTGTGAAGGCTGAGCCCCATTGTTCAGACCCATTAAGCCACTGTTTTCCTCAGCCTTGCTTCACAGAGATCAGGACAAATAATGAAGGACAGGCTCCCCGAACCTGCACTGGGATGGCACTGCACCGTGACTTGACCTTAGATATCATTATAGGAAAGGATGAAGACTCCAGTCCATCAGTGCAATGGACCATACTTCCTTAACTCACCGTAGAGCTGCCAGCCACGTGTGTGTTTGTTTAAATGCTTCGAAAGCCTGCTTGGAGTTGTCAATGTCTCACATTTTTTAGATTAAAGTTTTACAGGTCTTATCAGCTTCACCACCTGTGGTGCAAAGAGTGCTTCCCTCTATTTACTCTGAATTTATCTCCGTGGTGCTTTCAGCTCTATTGCCTTTCAGGTGGAAAAAGATGAGCCAACCCAACTGTCAACATCCTCTCCTTTCTTGTTCTAGGTCACACTTTTCCCAGCCCTCTCTGACTCCGTTAACTCATTCCGACTATCCTTTGGGGGGGAAAAAAGCAAGAATCCATTTCTGACTGCCCCCCCCCCCTTTTCTTCTTCACATCTTTACTCCGGCATTATGGTTTTTTTTTTTTTTTTGGTTCTTTTTTTCGGAGCTGGGGACCGAACCCAGGGCCTTGCGCTTCCTAGGTAAGCGCTCTACCACTGAGCTAAATCCCCAGCCCCAGGCATTATGGTTTTAAAGGCTTAGAACAGTGTTCTCTTTTTATCGTCCAGACCATCTGAAAAATGGCAATCACTGTCATCACAAAAATGTATGTAGTTACTCTCTTCAGGAGACACTCCAACTGACTTCTAGGTTCTCTTCTGATCAGAAACTACTCCTTATGGCTCATGTGCTCCTTAGAAAAGCTAACTTATACCCAATTTGGATTTTCCAGACTAATTCCAATTTACATCTTTCAATAATATATGACAACTTTTGGTGGTAAGTGTTTTTGTTATAGTTAAGATTAGTCTTATCAAATACTTGCCTATATGCTAGTGATCTTCTAAAAACTTTCTTTGGGCATTTTACAAACATTTATTTTATGGGAGAACTTTTTTTCAACACTTGTATAAGCTCCCTGAAGCAATAAATGCATCATGAAACTAAGATCAGAAAAAACCTAAGACCTCAAACACATCAGTGGTAATAGCAAGTCTTTAACTTGTTTTCAATTAAGGGCCAGTTACTGCTGAGCACACATTGAACTCCGGGAATTCCAGAACTTTTCCTTTTATCTGTTCAAGAAGTTCATTTTCCATTAACTCCCGAAGAGATAAACTAGATCCTCAGATAATCTCATTCAAGCAAACTCAGTCTAATTCTGCAAGTTAGTGCATATCTAAGAACAAGTGTTGATCTACAATAAAACTGAGTAAGGTCACTATAACGCAAATTTATGGGGACACAATCTCCCCTTTGCCCAGTGAAGGCTTACTGTGAAAATATACAGACAAAGGTTGATATTTCTTAATTCTTGACCCTGAATTCTCCACTGACAAGGCCAAGAGGCAGGCAAAGGAAGGAACATGATGGCTTTTTCCCAGAAACCTTTTTCCCAGCAGCTGTTCTGTGAATATCTGAAGAGCCTGAGAGCTTCCTCCAAGTCTGACCTTTCCAGGGAAATCTTTATTCAAAAGCACCTGGGCGCAGCATGAAGCTCAGCGCTGAGCACTTCCCTGGCATTCTCAAGGTTCTGGCTTATATCACTGTATCATACACCAAAAAGTCTACAAATAAAAACTGCACACTCGAGACACCAGTGAGACAGTTGGACTTTTCAAAATGCAAGCCCACTGAATAATATTTTAGATGAAGGTCAAACTAATGCCAGCTACAGTATCCAACTACACACACACACACACACACACACACACACACACACACACACACAGGCACGCACGCACACTGTGTGTTTTCTAAATCCAGCATTCCCTTATAGTGCATGCTATGTTATTAATACTGTGACCATAACTTTATTCAGTTTACATCTGACTTAAATGGGTCTGAAGGAAGTGAAAAGCAGGCTTCCACTTGCTCAGACAGATGGGAACAAATACAGAGACCCACAGCCAGACATTATTCAGAGAATGAGAGACCTTGGAACTCTCAGCCCTAATTGAGATGTCTCCATCAAACCCCTTCCTCCAGAGCCCAGGGAACCCTGTGGAAGAGGAGGCAGAAAGAGGGTAAGAGCCATAGAGGATGGAGAACACCAAGGAAACAAGGCCCAATAAATCGTGTGAATCAAAGCTCACATGAACTCACAGAGACCGAGGTAGCATGGGCAGGGCCTGCACAGGTCTGCCCCAGACGGGGTCCTAGAGATGAAAGAAGTGCACACGTGGCCCCATCCCTAACCTAGCAGCATTTCCAATTGATAACCACTTGCAAGTGTAAATTTACTCTCCTCCAAGGGAGTCACACTGGGGAAATAAACTACTCTTCAGGGTAGGCAGCACGTTCAGCAGTAGATGACCAAAGGGGTTGGGGGGGGGACTCAACAGCATTTTTGCAGGGTTTTATCTCTTAATGTAGAGTCCGGGCGTTTCCTTTTCTGTTTTGTTTTGCTTGTTCGTTTGTATTTTGATTTCATTTTTCTTTTTTATTTTAAATACATCCTCCCTGCCTCCTAAAGGCCCTTTGAGTATAGATTACAGCTTCCAAGTTAGCGTTTTCATGAGATTGCTGAGTGTACAAATGAGTGACTTTCTGCAGCTCTATCTGGGGTTTGTCCCTTTTCTTGGGCTCTTTCTTTGTTTTGTTCTACTCCAATATGTTAGTTTTTGTTCTATCTTATTGCATTTCATTTTATTATTATCTTTTCGAAGTCTGTTTGTTTTCTAATGAGAGACAGAATGCGGGTGGATCCGGACGAGTCGGGGAATGGGGAGGAACTGGGAGAAATGGAGGGCGAACTGCAATCGGGATATAGTCTGTGAAACAAGAAAATCATCTATTTTTCAATAAGTCACTTAATCGAGATCATCAGTTTCTAACATTCAAAGGAGGGGCTGAACTCAGGTTGTTTGCCCCAACTTCGTACTTACTATGTGATGGTCACATCCCCGGTCAACTTATTGCCCTTATAGCACAGCGTATCTCAGTAACCTCCTCTAATGCCTGTCCACTGCCTAGTGTATAAGAGAATCTCAACACATAAAACTAGGAGAAAATGGAAAGAGGGGCCGTTTCCCTCCCCCACAACTGCCTCCCTCCTCAGGCCAACCCACAGCAGTCCACCTGAGTGCTTTGGCACACCTTTTACCACATAAATGTTCTTTTTCCCCCTTTTCCTTTAAAGGCTGCACAGTTTTCTCAGGTTTAAAGCATCGGGTCATTTATACTCTTCCATTTCTAGTTTTTGCTCTAATAAACCTGTCTGATTAAAAATAACTTTTTTTTTACACTGAGCCAAACCCCAGGGCCATAATAATCTCAGAGATGGTTTCAGCAAACAGCATTGCATCTCCCTCTATAATAGGCTTTCTGCATATGTAGGTCCTTGAAAGAACTTTTATGTACCTTTTGAAAAAACCCTAACTCCCTCCTACACGAATAACAATGATATCTTCATTTTCTCCTAAGCCCATAAGCATCATGCATTATTCTGGTATCTTTGTGTACCTGACAAAGCATATGTAAGTGTTATTTTTAAACTGGGGTGGTAAGATGGCTCAGTGGTCAAGGTTGTGTACTTCCCTTGCAAAGACTGCACGTTCCCAGCATCTAAGTCTGGTGGTACACAATAGCTTGTAACTCCACTCCACATCTATAATTATATGCATGTGCACACACACACAGAAGCACACCACACACACACACACACACACACACACACACACACACACACACAATTTTAAAATAATAAAAATACATCTTAAAACAAAAAGTAACTAAGACCCAGATTGTTCATTTAATGAACTCAAGTTTACCCGGCTAAAAAGTGGTTCAGTCAGGATTTGGATCTCAGTAGTTTAGCTCCAGGCTTGCGCGGGCTTTTAAGTATAACATTAGTCTCAGTATGAACCATTCAGCTGAGAAAAATCTACAGTACACATCAGTGACCTCCAACAGCAATCAAATAAAAACTGAGGTTTAAAAAAAATTACACTAAAAGACCAAACTGTGAGATCAGATAAAAGCAAGTCTTTCGACAACTGCATTGTCAAAATCTCTGTGGTTTTCTTGAACTTTAGAAAAATGGGGAGCGGGCAGGTAGGATTTCAAAGGAAACAGGTATCCTCAGACTATATTCTATGAATGGCAATAATTTAAACACACAGCACCCTGATCACTTGAAAGAAAGGACGTTTCCAAGCTACAGTTTTGAAGGAAAGCACTGCTGGAAGAAAAAAAAAAAGACACAAAAGTCTTATCTTAAATGGTTGCTCAATTTTCCACCACTTAACTATACTTAAAAGGTACTTTAGGATCTGTGAGAAAAAAAAAAGTTCTAAGTCCTTGCACTTGTCAAACAAAATATGTTGCTTTCCCAGAGTAGGCTGGGATTTTTTGGGGACTGGTTTAATTATAGCTTTTCTTCTGTGACCTTTGGAAATTCCTCAGAGCTCTGGGACAATGAAAGAAGGAATTCCTAGGTCCAGTTTCACCTAAGCCATGGTTACCTTAATTACTAACCTGCTGCCTTCAGTAAAGCCCACTTGCATTTTTCAGTTACTATGTCATTTGTAGTCCTCGGATAGTCTGGTTGGCATTATAAGCTAAAGAAAATTATTGCATCAATAACGACTTACAACATTTCCATGAATGCTTTTCATACCAAATATAATGAGAATAGTGATGGCCACTTTATCAAACATTTTCCCTCATCTCTGGAGTCTGGGCAAAGAATTCATTCATAACTATTTTCCCGATGAACTCCAAGGTCAACTGAATTTAGTCATCTGGGAGACTAGGATCAGAGCTACAGAGGCAGTCATTCATCCTCACACTTTAGAGATCTCTGATTTCCTTATCCAGTTTTATAGATAGTAATTCTAATCTTTAAGAAGCAAACAATAACCCCCTAGGTAGCCTGAAGAACTTACCATCTTTTGGGCATTCTCCTCCGTAATGTTGGTGTTGTAATTCCAAGAAGCAAGTGAACTTTGATAAGACAGGTCTTCAGCTTCCTGGTTAAACTTGTTTAAAAAGCTCTCGGCCTTTTCCTCGATGAGGGACTGAGCAGTAGCAACAGCAACAAGGCTGAGAAGGAGCCAGCAGGAGCTTGACATCTTTCCCCGTGCGCCAAGATCCCATCCACTGAGCAACTTTCCCTAGAGTAAAATCTCTTCATGAGTTTTTCTCTCTCATCAGCCTTTGAACTTGGGTTGGGCACTGAGAAGGGAAGAAAAAAATGCTGAAGAAGAAACAGAAGAGAACAGTAAACAAGCTGCTGGACCAATATGAAGTTAATCCTGGAGAGGACAGATATGTAAACAGATATTTCAGAATGATTTTTTTAAGTAAACTAAATAAAGGCATGTTATTCATTAATCCTAGAAAACCTTAGCTCTGCTAACATTTTATGGCCAAATCAAAACTTGGACATTTGGTTAATATGTTCCTTAAAAGCTGATAAAGATACACCGCGGGGTATACTATGATTTTACAGTAACAAAAAAAAAAGGCCAGAATTAGAAATCATGGACACACATTGGAACTTATAACGTTTTCTGACAAGTCTCTCAATAAGCGATCCATCCTCTTCCTCTCCCCTTTCTCTCTTCCTTAGAGCTTTTAGACAGTTTCTCTCTGTAGCCTTGGCTGTCCTGGAACTACCTCTGTAGATGAGGCTAGCCTCTAACTCAGAGATCTGCTTGTCTCTGCCTCCTGAGTGCTGGGATCAAAGGTGTACACCACCACCACCTGGCTGAATCTTTTTTTCTTTATAAAAATCCGATAAAAGTAGAGGCAAAGTTTCTTACTTGTAAAGGAAGCTGTTAGCCAAGGAAATGAGCTTTTGAAAGCATTCACTTAAAATTAATGGAGAGAATGGGGCTAGGTGCCTTTAATCCCAGCACTCAGGGGACAGAGGAAAGCAGTTTGAGGACAGCCTGGTCTATCAATCAAGGACAGCTAGGGCTATACAAAGAAACCCTGTCTCTAAAAACGAAAAAAAAAATGATTTCTCCACCCATTTAAGAAACTGTAAGACTATTCTCCACATATAGGACTGATACTCCCCATTTGGCTGGGGTGAAGTTTCAAGCTGTCAATTTCTGTTTCTCAGGAGACGTGGTAAACTCCAGTTCTGTGGCTGACTTCATCGGGTGCCTCTTTCCCTTTCACTTACCTGCTTACAACTAAGCTGAGACCTCAAGGACGTAATAATGACTCCGCATTATGAAATCCAAAGCGTATCCATGTCAAGTCCTTGGCATCCATAGGCATGAGATCGTGGCACTATGAACTCCGAAGAGATTTTAATGGTTATCCTGGTGAAGTTCAGCAGCTGGCCCCGTGTCCTCATTCCCAGAGTGGAAGAGAGGAGCCACTTTAAATGGTAAGGCTCATAGGCCTGCTTGATTATGATTATGAAAGCTTCACACAGAGCAAACATTTCTCCATCCAGAAAAACGAGTCTTCCAGGTTCAGAAGAAATGCTAATAACCAAGCCTGAAAAATAATTCCACTACTTCACCTTATTCTAAAGCTGGGCACACAATTGTAGAATAAGAGAAAGTGGGGGTTGGGGATTTAGCTCAGTGGTAGAGCGCTTACCTAGGAAGCGCAAGGCCCTGGGTTCAGTCCCCAGCTCCGAAAAAAAAAAAAAAAAAAAAAGAAAAAGTGGTAATTGCTCGAAGTGCTTTGTGTGGTAACATTTTATTTAAGCATCCCAACATACCTGTGGGCAAATATTTACATCATCATTTTATGGAGTGTGAAATTGGGCTTAACTAGCTAAACCTCACTAGGCTAATGAGTGGAAGCAAGCCATGGATCCAGGCTGTCTGGCTCTAGAACACAGACTCCGAGCTAAGTTGTATGATACAGGAGTAGAAGAACAGGCTTGGAGCCATACATAGCCAAAGGAGAAGGAACTACTTCTTTAATGAAGATGATGGATCTGGTTCTATAACATCCATGAGAATCAAGATAAAGCAGGGGCTAAATTTCAAAAATTAAAAAGAAAATGGCAGGAGAGAAGAATTGGTACAGATGTGGCTGGGATGCTTTTTCGTGCACAGGATATGCAACCTCCTTGCTTCCCACGGGCTTAAGGGAAAAATAAATCGGAGAACACAGTGGGACACAGCATGTGAGTCCCTGAACACGAACATTGGATGCAAAAAAATAAAAAGAGCTAAGAACACCTCCTGAATGAATTGCTTGGGGTTAAGACAGAAAATAGGACAGTTCAAATTCAGTTTACTGAGACAGAAAATGAGATTCACAAAATCAAGTTAAAATGTAGAAAACAAGATACAAAATCCAAGCTAAGAGTAGATGGACAAGAAGACTAAACTAGAGATGAGGCAGGAAAATGGCGGAAGCCAAGAAACTGAGGAGCCAGGGAAATAAATGGTGGAATTGCATAGAGTGATGCTTTACAAAAACCGGCCTGCGATGGCCAGTAGCAAGTACTCAATGAACTGCTGGGATTTTAATTCACTCTTCATTGGGAAGATAATCTCAACACCTAGAAGTATTTATTATCTTTGATCCCATTCTGAGAATAGAAAGGACTCTCCAGAGATGGAGGACATTTGACCCAGAAAACAAGTGGCCTCAAGGAACATATTCTCTTTAAGGAAAGAGAACCAGAAAAAAAAAAGATGAAATGATTAGACAGGCAAGAAGCTATTCTAACTTTGAAAAATGTTGGAGTCGGAGTGTGTTTGATAAAAAGCAAAGAGTTTGACTTTGATGTTTAACAAAATTGTAAAATATAATTTTTATTATGTGACTAATAAGCACTTGGAAAGTGTCTATCTGGTCCATAAGGGATTTTCTAAGAAGTCAGGTGCTGCCGCCTCCCTGATTACCCCTCTAATGAAAACATACAGACTATTTCTTATATAAGAAAGATTCCAAAGATAAAGGTTTTCATCTCAATAAAGGATGTATGTATGTATGTATGTATGTATGTATGTATGTATGTATGTATAAACTGTGTGTGTGTGTGTGAGAGAGAGAGAGAGAGAGAGACTAAAATTGAATGTCCCTGAAACAACCACATATTGCAGGATTGGGCAGTTGCCTGATGCACAATCAACAAGAATTTGTCTGGTATTTATTGGTGGCCTAGTATGGGCTCTGTGGTACTCTAAATATCATATACAAGCATTAATGCATAAGGCAGCAAAGATTCCCATAGGTGTTGTATTATCTGATATTAGGGTATAGAGCACAATTGAGTACTCTGTGATAAATACTATGGCTTCCATTAATCAGAAAATAGAAGAAAGGAAGGAAGAGGATGATGAAATAGGGAGAGAGGTTTTCTGTTAAAAAGGGGGAGTGTCTCTGAAAAGGTGTCAGCTGAGTGGAGGTCTAAAAGGTTGTGTGAAAGCTATCTGGGAGAAGACTTTTCTGGATAAAGGTGGTAGCCATGCACAAAGAGTATAGGCAGATCTCAAAACCATCAAAGGCCTATGTGACTAGACATGAAGCTGAGAAGAATGCTTTGTCTCAACAACAGGAGGGCCTTCAAGAAAATGCCATCTTTAGATTTTTACCCTTAGGCATGCAGGAGGAGAATGGAAGCCTTCAAGTAGAGAAGTTATATGACAGAAGTCTTTACATGCTCTGACTGCTGCTTAGCGTGCATACTAAGGAGATTGAGCTGTGTGGCTTTAGGCCTTTGATATACTAGTACTTTGTATGCAGTTTCTTTACTGAGAAGCTACTGGTCTCATGGAGATGGTGTATTTTATGAATTCATACCTGCATAGTAATAAAAGCTACTCACAATGAAAGCAGCAGTGTAATAACTTATAAATTTCCATACTGAGATATTTAAGCAAACTGTCGGACAATCCTTCATGGACAGTCATCACATCAGTGCTTGACTAAGGGCTTGATTCCAGGGTCTATTTGGACGGCAGGATCCTGATTTGTTGATTTTTTTTAAACTGACCTATGCTAAAATAGGAGGGGAAAAACACCTGTGGAGGAAGCAGGTTCATTTGTGAAAGTAAAGAATTCAAAGAGAGAAAGTCTGAGCCCCGCCATGGAAAACATGCCAGGTGCTCTGATAGCCTAATAATCACATGCAGATACAACACTTTCTCCATACACAAAGAAGAATAGTGAGTGCTTCTTGAGAGAAGAAGGGAAAACAAATCATAAACATAATGGCCTCCTCCTGATATTTCCAGATACTATCTCTGTGGTTATGCTTGCTTTGCACCAGGCCTCGCACAGAAACTCTTCACCATAACATTTATAAATGGGAGACCCTGTTACTACAATTAAGGAGACAACTTCCTAGTGATCTCAGGACTGATCTAAATTCCCATGGACTGACAGGAGTGGGTTGCAGGCTGTTGAGATAGATGCCTACTGTCTGTTGCGTCGTAGCTTCAGTCACCTAGGAACTTCAAGTATCTGGTAAGTCCTCATCGGTCTGGCACGTTCTCAGAACAAGCAAGCCCACACAAGCAAAGCAGAAATGTGATACTTTGACTACACCAATTTTAGGCTTTAAACCTATTTAAAGTAGAAAGTGCTCTAGGGCAGATTCCATACTGATTCTGATTTGCTTGGGTATTGCTTTGTGTGGTATTATTTTGCTGTTTTCTTTCTTTTGTGAATACTAGTTACTGGCTGGTCCAGACCGTGGACCTGAGGGCTTACAGTAAATGGCTCCAAGTACTTTTATTGCTAATAATTCTGCTGCCTCTGCACACATGCCTTCTTGGGGTATCAGCTCTTAGTAGCCCCACCCACAGCAAGTCTCCCTGCTTTTGATCTGCTGTCTGCCGAGACCTTAGTGGAAACTACATAATCATGAGGTTCTGTCAGGAAGCTCCCCTTGCATAGGTTCATACCTGTGGGTGGGTCTCCAATCTTCTAGAACAAAGTACACAGACTTTGAGATCCAGGTTTCCCTTACTGATCAACTTTTGATGTGCTTCCCACTGAGTCACAAGCAGTAAGGTTGCCAAACAGCTAGAGCAAAGCCATCTTCTACTTCCCCACACTGAGAGAGAGAGGGAGAGGCAGAGAGAGAGAGAGAGAGAGAGAGAGAGAGAGAGAGAGAGAGAGAGAGAATGAATGAATATTTCTGATAACACTTTATCTTAAAATCGATTGACTGACACTTCTGACAGAAACAAAAAGGGTGATATTAGGAATACAAAACAGAGAGATTTAAAGTTTACATGACCAGGAATGATTTATGCTTAGTACAATTGTTTTTAGCTACACATTGGTCACATACAGTAAGTTCATACATTCTTTAGAAAACGGACAAATTGGTTTCTGTCCCACTATCTCCTTTTTCTGTATTTAATTTCACAGTAGACCATTCCTCTTACAGATAATATCCATTAACCAACTTGACAAATCTTTCCAACAGAAGTCAAATTTGTAGGAATAGTGTGTTTTTCTGGGAAGTTATATCGATTATGAGTTCCTGAAATTTATGGTTCTGTCTTACTTGACACAGTAACACTAATGTATCTTCACATATAAACTATAAAATATCACACAGCACTGGATCAGGGGAACCACTAATCAATTTGTCTAGGACCGTAACAACCCTAAGTTTCTACAATTTAGAGCTTTCTAAAATACTGAGGCTTTATCCTACATGGAACAGAATACATGACAAGGGTAAAATAGAAACGTGACATGATCTTTTTTATATTTTAGAGACATCACTTTGGCTGATATTCCAAGAGTATACTCTACATTAGGTAAGGTTATATGCAGAAATCAACAAGGACTGCCTTCATCCAAGTAAGGTATGATAGGGCCTTGGTGGTAGCACTATTGGTAAAGTATGGTTAGGTTTTGAATGCACTTTGTAATTTTTTTTAAGGATTCTCATAAGTTGAAGGATCATCGGAATCTTTGGAGGATAAACAAATAAAAAGGTCAAAGGTGAAACAAATAAAAGGGTCAAAGTTGAGATCGATTTAGAAGGAGACGATTGCTAATAAACAGGTTTGGAGGTATGATTAAGAGTCTGGTGGAGCTTGTGAGAAGATGCTGAGAAGGCAAATACGAAGTTTGGCAGAGAGTTCAGGGATAGGAATTTAAATCTGATAATTGCCAACTAAAGATGGTAAATTAAACTCATCCTGACAATTAAGACCAAGTGATCCCAGTGTACTGAAAGTTATTACTTAGTCCAGACTGAAGAAAAATAAGATACACAAATAAGATCCAGGTGTGGTGGTATCTGTCCTTGGGAGGCAGAGGCAGGTGGAGCTCTGAGTGCAAGAGCAGCATGGTTTACAGAAACAACCAAAGTTACACAGAGAAACCCTGTCTCAACAAACAAACAAACAAACAAACAAACAAAAAGACAAATAATAAGAAAAAAAACCACAATGTCCCTAGAGGAGTCATCTGAGCAATACGAATGGTGATGATGCGGGGGACTTTTAGGAACTTGAGCACTAGTTTTCAGC
Organism: Rattus norvegicus; assembly: GCF_021556685.1. Lineage (NCBI taxonomy): Eukaryota > Metazoa > Chordata > Mammalia > Rodentia > Muridae > Rattus > Rattus norvegicus. Next base: position 37,801,727 of record NC_141554.1, read on the forward strand.
CACATTACAACTGTCTTAGAAGCACAGAGATATTGAGCTGACATAAGATGAATATCCAGGAAAGGCAACTAATATAAAAGATAATCAAAGTTAAGTGACTTAGAGCCAATGCAAAGAAAGCCTTCAACTTTGGTGGGCATTCAGAACATAGTACAAACAAACAAAATAAAAAACAACAACAAAAGAAAACTCATTCGAGAGCCAGATCCTGTCTCAGCTAAAGTTTAAAGTTGACTGAAGAATTTTCCATGTTTGTTAATGCTCCCAATTTTCTCGAAATATCTTAGAAAAGCCTTCGCTTTTGTTGGCTTCTATCCCAGGCTACGAGTCATGCTTTCTGCTCCAACTGGAAATGTTCAATGGTAGTTGTCTTCTTGACAGACTGTGCCTGGAGACCTCATTGTGCTCCTCCTCATTCATCTAAGGGAAGTGTCTGTTTTAGGTCATCAGGGGGATCCTAGTCAAGACCAGTTACTAACTTTCCCCCCTATCTCCATCTATTCAGAGTCCCTCTTATCAATCTGGAAGCTGGAACCCCCTGCAGTACCTAGTAATACCAGATGTCTCCCATCCAAGAACTAAACAAGCCTGACCCTGCTTAGCTTCTGAGATCAGATGAAATCAGGTGTGAGATTCAGGGTGGTGTGACTGTAGACAGGATGAGACTCCTTTAAAGCTAATAAAATATTGTGTAGCATGGTGGTTTAAACCTTGTCAACTTAAGTAAGCTTTGAATCACCCAAGAGACACAAGGTTTGACTGTAAGCATACCATCCCATGGAACCTGAACCTAATAGAAGGAGGAAGTTAGCTACATATATGCCATCCTCTGTCTCTCTCTAATTCTAGACTGTGAATACCATGTGACCAGCCGCCTCATGTTCCCACTACCTTGCATTCTCCGCCATGATGGATCGCGTCCCCCACAACAGTGACCCAAATTAAACCCTTCCTCTCTAAACTGTTCCTTGTCAGGTATTTTGCCACAACTATGAGAAGACTAACTAATATACCTAGATTTTCCCAAATGTACTAACTTCCAGAAGAAGTGATGTCCGGCGGAAATGCTGATAAAGGCTGTGATGAATTGATTTTCTTTTTTGCAATTTGCCAACCTGACAATTTGAAATTTTTCAATGTCATAATCTTTTTAATGAGTCAAGAGACAGAACTCCACCTACGCAGCCACGTTATTAAAACTGCTCCTCACCATCACCACATACACATAAATTAGCAGTATTTAGACAATTTCCATCCTTTATTTTCTCCCACATCACTTACCACCACATGTGGATAATTACATTCCATTAGTTTATCTTTAATGTAGCCTGCCCCACTAGAACCTCAACTCAAGGAGGTTAGAGAGTTTTCTGCTTGGTTCACTACTTATTAGCTTCAGCTGCTTTGAAAACTGGACGTCACATAATAGACACACCAGAATAAGGTAGAGGGCGGTATCAACTGAAAAGGGGCAGGTAATCATACAAGATGAAATTTGGATGAAAATTGTAATTTGAATTAATGTGCTGAATGACATGAGAAGAAAAATAGCATGATTATTCTAAGCTAGATGCCTTATATGTGTTAAGTCACTAAAGACAAATAAGTGATCCTATAAGAAAGAAATCAGCACCAGTTTTTGTAAATGAAGATCTATGTCCATCAAACTACCACTTCGAAGATCATAATATTAATTTGGGAAGTTAGGACTTGGCCCAGATATCGCAGTCACCAAACAGTGAATTAGGCAGCAAAAGGAGTAAGGACACGCTGACATTGTATGAGACAAAATATCTTTCTGTCACAATTACCACGATACCAAACTCATTGCTGCCTATGAAATTGGGATGTCAAGGAATGATATAACACATATGGAAATCTTGACAATTCATCCCATTAATAACTTTTACTTGAAAAAACGTTATTAAATTTACTCATTCATTTTAAGTTTTTAATATTACATGTATTCTTCAGTCCTCTTTAGTACTGTCCCATCTGTAGGCATAAACTAGAATTCATTTTCCCACAACTACATTTATCAGAATCCTTAGATGAGGTAGAAGGTACTTTTCTAATAGTGATAGCAAAATGAAACACTCACTAAAATAATAGAATTGCAGAGTGTATGCTATAAAATAAGTGTTGTAGAAAAGTCATCAGGATGTATATATGCTCTTTAAATTCAGTCAGCAAAACATAGGACTAGTAATTATAACAGTGCTAATTTATTTATTCCATAGTCTAAGAGTACTATGAACTCAGAATGTTAGAATTCCATTCAGAGTCCATACCATTGTGGACAAAATGATGGCTCAGCAGTTAAGAGCACTTGCTGTTCTTCTAGAGGACCCAAATTGATTTCCAGATCACATGTTGGAAAACTTACAAGTGACTTTAACTCCAACTCCAGGGGACTGACACCCTCTTCTGGACCTTGAGGTACCCATACATATGAGGCATACATTCAACGGCACACACAGTCACATAAATAAAAATAAATCTTTAAAGTAGGTTTTCAGAAACAAAAACAACAAAAAAATGAGTGCCTCCCAGAGAGGTCATTATGTTAAGGGAAATACTTTAGATGCAGGAGAGGGGCAGGGAGGGAGGGAGGGAGGGAAAGAGGGGGAGGAAGAGAAGGAAGAAGGGGAGGGAGGGAGAGGGGGAAATAGGAGGAGGAGGAGGGGAAGAAGAAGAAGAAGGAGGAGGAGGAGGAGGAGGAGGAGGAGGAGGAGAAGGAGAAGGAGAAGGAGAAGGAGAAGGAGAAGGAGAAGGAGAAGGAGAAGGAGAAGGAGAAGGAGAAGAAGAAGAAGAAGAAGAAGAAGAAGAAGAAGAAGAAGAAGAAGAAGAAGAAGAAGAAGAAGAAGAAGAAGAAAAAGCAGCCATATTTTCATTCATTTGTAAAGACCAATAAATCAACTCAATTTTGCAGAACAGGATGGAGTAGTGGTCACAAGAGACTGGGGGTAGGGCAGAGATGGAGAGCCAATAAAGTTAATGAGGACCACTGAAACAGAATGGGGAAATTACTCCCAGTTCTTTAACATGGTAAGACAATTATTAGTTAAAGCAAACTATGCTATCTTTTAAAATGACTAAAAGAGGAAGAGTTTCCCCAAACATAATGATGATTCCAATTTGAGTTAAAAAAATAGTGTTTCTCACCATGATTTGATAATTACACAGTGTATATATGCATTGGATTGTCATAATATACCCTATAAACATGTACAAATATTCTGACTCCATAAAAGATAAGGAGTCCCTGTCATTGTTTTAGAAAAGATGAGATAGCTAAATAACTGTGGCACAAATAAGCTAGAATGCTGGTTAAACTTAAAGGCTTCTCTAGCAGCCATGTTGGATGTACTCATTCCTACACTCACAGTTTGTGAGAACAGGATGTAATAGTTATGACCTGCAGCTGTGAGAGGCGCCACACCTGCTAACAACAATTGTGTTATTGGAATGGGTGTATTTACTTCATAATAAATAGCTGACATAAATTATAGAAGCATAGGTAACCATATGAATCACGAGGTCTTTGGGATTCTCTGACACGTATGACCCAGATGTCTGCTCATCCTCTGAAGTACCATTTCTTCCTGTAGTGCATGGGATAATTACATCACCACAGCTCTTTTATATTATGTGGTTGAGCAGTCGATTCAAAGTAAAATATGTGATTAATATGGGGAGAAACCCAAATAAAGTCAAGATACTTCATGACTTCATAGTTTAGTCCATTATGAAAATATTAATCCTAAAGTTCTGAAAGAGAAGAGAAGACAGAGTGTGTGACTGACTCTACAATGCATAGAATTCTCTCCATTTGTGTCCCTCACACATGATATCTCAGCTAAGAGCATCAGTGATGCTGTAACAATTATAAGCTTCAAGGACATGAGGCTTCTGAAGAGCTAACACAAGCAGAGTGAGGTTTGTCTATAGTGCCAGTGAAAGAAGCTTCATCGGATCTCCAAAATTTTATCCTGTAAAACTAGTACTGTGCCCAAGGGTGCTAAATCGGAGAGATGTGAGGGAAAGTGTGGGTGATTATAGAACCACCCCATTTCCCAATATCATTAAGATGGTACATAGATATGTCACATTGTAACTCTTCAGCATCATAATAGTCTAACTTCAAGGAGGACTAGTCTAAAAGTCGTAAGTTGAAGGTGTGAGCTTCAATGCCCACACAAATACTTGAACTTGGAATTATAAGAAGGTGCTGATGTTTTATGTCTTCTTATGTTTTAAGTCAATATCTCTTGGCTTCTACAGTGCTGGAGATGTGATGTCACCATGTATATTATATATATATATATATATATATATATATATATATATATATATATATTAAACACAGGAAATAAGTTGGGAAGCGTTGGCATTCGATTTAATACCCAAAACGGTCCATTGAAAGATATGCCACCCTGTCTTCGATCCTATCAGAAAAGAGTCTTTGCAAGTCACAAATAATGATTAACATTTACATGCAGGAATTCTATGTGAGGCATTTTACAATCATGCATATTTTAATATATTTTTAAAAGCAAATTACATCATCCCACCCCCTTCCTTTTCCTCCTCCCTGATCCTCATCTCCTTCTCAAATTGTCGGAGTGTTTTCCTTTGATTGTTGTACTTTGGGTGCACAGAGTCACTCCACGAATGAGGGGTCCTGATTTTCATTTTGGGGGAGTATAAATGAAGACTGAAAAGAAGTTAGCTAAAGAGCCTAAGTCCAACTAACAAGTGGAGGTGCCTGGATTTGAGTCTATATTTTCGCCATGAAGGTCAACTAATTAGAGAGGGGGCTGTGTGGATATGTACTGGAAAGCATTTGTGTTCATTGAAAAACTCCTTCTTCACTTCTTCCTGTCTTTGTGCCCTTGTACAGCATGACTTCGAGATCTCTCCAAGCATCATTGAGTATAGTTGATTTCTCCTCTTTGGAATGCTTTGGTCAGTAGAAAGCAGTAAAATTGTGATATGTCAGTTCTGAGTTTAGGCCATAAGAAGTCTAACATATCCTCCCCTCCCCCTGCTAGGTTCTGCCCCTGGTCATCAAACCTAAGCTGAATTCCAGGAATGTAATGGACCACTGGAGCAGAGATGAAATATCCAAGCTGAGACCATTCTGGACGAGCTAGCCCCTAGTCTTCTTACACTGACCACAGCTGCATAGAAGAAGCCCTTCTTCTGGAACTTCTTAGTTAATTTCAGACCAAGTCATCAACCCCACAGAATCGTGAACTAAATTTACAACTGTTGTTTCAAGCCACAGAATTTTGCAGTGACTAGCTACATAGAAAAAGCTAACTGATGATATGTAAATAACTTCATTAAGCTGTTGTTTTTTTTGTGTTTGAGGCGGGGTCTCATTATATAGCCCTGGCTGTCCTTGAATTCTGATAAATCCACTTGCCTCTGCCTCCCAAGTGCTAGGATTAAGACATGGGCCACCACATTTTGCTCACTAAGCCCTTTTTAATGAAGTATTCAGTTTGGATATCTTTTATATTTTTATTGAAAAATTTCTATACATTATATTCTGATTATGCTTTACCCTCCTGCAACTCTCCCTGGATCTTTCCTATCTTCCTACCCACTCAACTCTAGGCCCTTTCTTTCTCTATCTCCTTAGAAAATAAACAAGCAAACAAATAAGGCAAACAAGCCAGAATTTAAAAAATTAAAATAAACACACGAAGACACAAAAATGAAAACCCATAAAAACCTAAAATCAGAAACCGTGATATATAAACAACAACAAAAATATGGTGAGACCCCAAAAAATGTCCAAAGAAAGTAATATGAGACAAAATGTCTACAAAAGTACCATTGAGTTCATTTTGTGTTGACTGTCTACTACTGGCATGGTGTCTCTCCTCAAGTGTGGTTAATATAATGAGTGAGACTCCACTGAAAAAAATATTTTTTCTTTTCCAAGCAGATATCAATTGGAGATAGTGTCTTAGTTAGGGATGGGAGTAGTGCTTCTTTAAGGCTTTTTTTTATTTACATGTTTGTATGCCTGGGTGGATTTATGTGTGCCATATGTATGAAGGTCTTCATGGAAGCCAAGAAAAGTTGTCAGATCCCCTGGAACTGGAGTTACAGGCAGTTCTGAGCTTCCAGGTGGGTTCTGGAAACTGAGCCTACACCCTCTTCAAGAGCTGTGAGTGATCTTAACTACTGAGCCATCTCTCTAGACACTACCTTGGTTCTGTCTTAAGGAAATAGGAAAGGATACCTTTCATACAGGTCATTATAAATACTTATTCCACCCTCTGTAGGAATATTCTGAGGAACAGTTTCTATAGAGTCTTCATCCCAACTTTGATGTTACCGTTCTTGAGAACTTCAGACACCAAAGGGAAAGCTTGCAAGATCACGTCTGTGACCTTCACCTCTGTCCAGTAGCCCTTCCACCTTAACATCAACAATTTCTTTGTATTAATTAAATCTGATATAATCAGCAAAGAATGCCCAATAATACAAAGCTCTGGGTAGAGAGGAGAGAGAGTTCCTAAACACAATATTGAAATGTTTTCCATGGCTACAAACCCCCCATGTGCTGTTAACAAACACTACTAGAAGTAGACTTGAGAGTGGACATCACATAGACCACACTGATTCTGTTGCTGGCAACTTGTTCTCAGATGATGTAGATAAACTATGATGTGGGTGAGATATGAGCTGTACAGTTACAAGACCTTCCCTGATGGGATGTCATTAGGAGTCCAGTGGGTTTTCTATGTTAAGAGTTGAGCCACAGGAACTGCTTGCTACTGTTGCTGCTGAGAACGTAGGTTCCAAAAGCCACTGAATGCTTGCTGGCACCCAGACCCTTTTACTGCTTTATTGGGGTGTGTCAATCACTGTTACCTTTCTGAGTGCACCAAACCCATATCTTAAAGTTCAACGTTTTGCTTAGTGCCTAGTCTGTGTCACCCAGTATGAGAAATGGGCTTTAACCTATGAGTGTGTTTTACAATTCAACCCCCACCTCTTTCTATGTAAGGTGGGAAGAGGCTCAGAAAAATGAAAAGGATTTCGGAAGGAGAAAATAATTATGATTTTTAAAAATGGACAGAAATAGCAGAGCACTTTTGCCTTGGAGCTCGTTGACGTCAACACGCAAAAGACATTGACCAGATACCGAAGCATCTCTTGAGACAGGAACAAGAGGAAATGACTGAGAGGGCACTGCACAAGCTCATGTTTAGCCCTAAGGGAGAATCGCCTGACAGTTGTAAACACTGATACATTTCTAAAGGAGGCTGTATAAACTGCATCTCTGGAAGGTTCCGTTGGATCGATCCCCAGCTCAGTCAGAAGTTTAAGTATAGTCCTGACTATAGTGAAGGAACATGGAGAACCAGAGTTCCAGATAAACAGTGCTCTGATACAAGCCACGAATACCGCCCCTTACCACCTGTGCCACTTCTATTGCTGGTATAAGGACATCAGTTCCCTAGGCAACAAAGCTTATCCCTACTTTATCTATAATGTGAGAAGAATTAAACCCCCTGTCCCTGGATCCCAGCCCTCTCAGAATACAGACTCCCCTTAATCCTCATTCAGGTTCAGTGAAGACAGTAGAAAGGCACATGTTTGTTTGTTGCACTGATTTTCTACCTTTGCTACATGTATGAGCATGTTTTATGATCTAGAGAGGTGGAGGATTTATAGGGAGCTAAAGAGGGGGGTGGTGCTTCCTACCCTGGAGACACCTGGGCTTCTCCCCTAGAAGAAATTAGTAGATGTTTGAGAACGAGGAATGGTGTAGCCTAATTTTCTGTTGTAACAGGAAACACTGGGTTTTTCTTTCTCTAAATTGGTCTTGGTATTCAGATGAAGAGAGTTACATTTCTGAATGCAGCTCTTTCTAGATCCCCTGAAGCACACTCTGCACCACAGACAAGAAAAACACAAGGGAAACAGAGCTCCCCTCAGCTCATGGTGTAGGAATTTGCAGCAGGCAGTTATCCACACAGCCATCTAAATTGGAGAACAGAGTTATAGCTCTCTTTTTTGACTTTCCAGCTCTGAAACACAGCCCAACTGCCCACGATTCTACTTTTGCTCTGCACCACTGTGCATGGCACCCAGTGTTGTGTCCGGCAGTCCTCTAGCAACCACCTCAAACACTCTCCAGCCATGGGTTCCAGACACCCCTCCCAGTTCCTGCCCTCTGTCAAGTGCGCACCTGGCATGATATGCTCCAGTTACTCCAGGAAGAGAAACTGATGATGAAGCACTTTTTTTTAACTAGAATAAGATAAAGGTAGAACAAAGGGAATCAAAACAGAAACAAGACCGGACAAGCTGACTTCTGCTTGCAACGTTAGTCTTGGGCAAGGCTAGCCTCGGCTACACAGAAAGTTCAAGGACAGTTTGGACTATAGGAGTTCCTTTCTCAAAACATGAAAATGATAGTTGTTGGGATGGCTCAGCAGAGAATTAGTTGCTGCCAAGTCTGATGAACCGAGTTCAATCCCCAAGTCCCTTATTATGGTAAGAGAGAACCTACTTCTGGAAGTTGTCCTCTGGCCATTACATGTCCACCATCATACTCGCCCCTCCCCTGAATGCAATTTTATAGATTTTTATTTAATTTTATGGATTTAAATATATTTAAAATATATTTAAATATTTGTGTGCTGTGTGAGTATAGGAACCTACAGAGGTCAGAAGAGGCATTGAGTTGCCTCAATAAAACAAGACAAGACAAAACAAAACAAACAAAAGAACAGTAAACCCAAATGAAAAAAAATAAGACCAATAAATGACATTTTTATATGATTTATAAGACGTGACATGGAAACTTCCCAACTCAAATCCACAAAGAAAAACAAGGAAGGGTTTATTTAAGGAAATGGGTTAGTCTTCATATCCACAATGACTAAATCTTAGGGGTAAGATAAGTCCCTGATGGGAAAGATAGGGAGATACGTCAGAAAGGTGGCAGAAGGGAATGCACAGCTAGGAATCTATTTCACTTCTTAATGCAGGCAAAAATTATGCAACTCAGAAAAAGTGCCATTGTGATGATTTCTGGCCCTTCGCAAGACCGTCAAGCCTCCACCTGCCCTGTAGAAACAAAACTGTCTTCTAGTCCTCAACCAAGTTTCCTGTGACATATTTAGTGGACTGCTTTACTGGAATGTACGTGTCCAAGCACTCCCTTCTGCAATCATGGCACTTACATAAGCCTCGCTATTCTCTCACTGTAACTACACAGGTGATAATCCAGCAAGCAAACAATGTATGACAGGAATTAAATCGAAAGCCCCAGTCACTCAAAATGATGGCAAACGTATTAATTAACATTGGCCACCTTTTGCCACTTTCGAGTCAGTAGATTCTAAGTCCTCTACTCATTGGTTTAAATTTCTTTAGCTATTCAGAGAGCAAGTTGGGCCACCTGGGATCATCCCACACGGAAGCCCCAAAGACTTATCCTGTCTGTAAAAACCTATTCCTCCTTTTGCAGTGCCCTGTCCTCACAGGGACCATTGAAACCTTGCTCATAGGGGTTACAAGTGATGAAACAAGACAGGTGAGTCATCCCCAGGTATCTGGCAAGCAAGACAAAGTAAAAGACACAAAGTGTCATTTGCCTTTGACCTGGTGCAATGCTTGACTACTTAATCACGAAACAATTTGTCCAGTGACTGGGTAAAACTTTCAAATTGGATTGGAAATTGGAAGACAATTTATTCAATAAATGAAAAAATGGAATGATTCTAATCAGAAGCCGGGATGGGGAGAGCAGTAGAAAGGAAAAGAAGAAATGTTGGTTAAAATCTAAATGAAGGCCATTGTAGCTGGACATGATAATGCAGGTCTGTCGTCCATGCTGTTCTGGAAGCTGGCACAGGTTGATCCCAAATCCAAGGACTTCCCAGCCTACAGAGTGATGTCAAGGCCTAGCCGAATGTCTCAGTGAGACCCTGTCTCAAATATAAAGTAGAAAACAAACTGAGGTCCTAGCTCATTAGTGGAGGAGTTGGCCAGCATGGCCAGATGGGGACTGAGGAGAGAGAATCCTCAGCTATATTTATGGGTGTTGGCGCTGTGACACCAACCTCATAGAGGCTCAGGAGAGGTGAAGACAAGGAAGGTTGTGATCTTAGCAAACAAAACTCCAGTGACCTTTAAGGGATCAGCCTCGTCAGAGTGCAGAATGGACGTCAGCAAGCAGAGCTGCAGAGAAAGTGGAAGGCAATAAAGGCAAGTATGAACTGAACTGACTCTTTTCATGAAAAAGGTCTTGCATGTTGCCTTAACTGCTCTTAAACTCCTGAGATCAAGCCATCCTCCCACCCCAGCCCCTGCTGTAGCTGAGGCCACCAGCAGCCACCACTGCAGCTGGCTGATAGGCCTACTTTTTTTTTTTTTTTTTTGTTTTAAAAAGCTGCTCCTTAAAAATTCTAGGCTTTTATTTAAATTTTCTGTGAAATTTCAAATTTTCCTTTTAAAGAAGTGTGTTCATACAATCTTAAAATAAAATAACTTTAAAAAAATTCAACTGTGAAGAAGGTACAGGATACAACCATAATCTACACATGGAAAATCCGAGCTTTAGCAGTGCAAATGATTCAGTGTCTCTAAAACGAATATCATTACAATGACTCATGTTGCAATGTTTGGCTGTCAGTATGTTTTTCTACATGAATGCATGGAGGTAGATCTTTAATACCTCATTAAACAAGCATTGTTTCAAACCATGGCCTTTATAAACCTTGCTTTCAAACCAGGACAGGAATTATCATACAAAAATCCTGCCCAATTCAAAATTGTCTTCTTGGTTATCATGTACCATGTAGTTATCCTCAATCAAGATGGGAATGAAGCCATAGGACAGCTTTTTCATCTGCCACCCTAGCAAAAACGACTGCCATTCATATGGCTGTCTAGGGACGGCAGCAGGCCACATGTTACTTATGTCCCAAAATGCAATCATGCCACGATTTCTCTAAGATTACCTACATATAGAGTTTTAACTACCAACCCTGGGTTATGGATTTTTACGTTAACAAATAATATAAATTACGAAACAAATAATATAAATATTTAACCATACCCAACTGATGTTTGAATGTCTAGATCCAGTGTTCCAGAAAATGAAAATAGAGAGTCTGAGCCAAGGTGACTGGCAACAGGAAAAAAAAAAAGGCCAGAAAACTCACACATTCAAGACCAGTCAAAAACAAACAATTTGACCCAGAAAATTTCTTCTTGCACAACCTCTGATCTTACTGATGTCCATTCACTAGGTCTCTCCAAACTCTAAGTTTGGATGATAGGCCTACTTTTTAATGTTCTGAGATCAGTGTCTGCGGAAGGTCTTCATGCCTGTCCTTGTTTGTATTTCGTGGGTCTCACATGATTTCATGAACGGAGTGAAAAGCATCAGGCACATTCTTGGGGATGGAAAGAGAATAAAGAAATAGAGAAAGTAGAAAAGAAGCAAAAAAGAGTTTTGTATGTGCTCATCTAAGGAGAGAACAGAATATAAAGTATAATACAGAATCTCATGGAGATTCATGGGTTTTTAAATAGAGCTCAACAGAGTAGATGCTTAATTTCTTCTTCTTTTCCTTTTTTTTTTTCTTCCAAACTTGTTTAAATCGATTGCAGACTGCTCCAGCAACTTGTTGGCTCCACATGTTCCGTCTGAATCTGTGCTCCAGGTTTTGGCACCAGATGAATGAAAGAAAGAAAAAGCAGAATATGAGTGCGGTTAGGTAAGCTGGAGGAGGTTCATTGTAGATAAGAGAGAGCATGCTCAGAAGCACAGGTGTCTTGGAGAGCCCAGAGTAAACATAACTCTGAGTTGAGCCATGTAAGCAGACAGGGAAGGGAAGAGGAACTGCTGACCAAGATGGGTGGCATGAGCCACGAGACTGGCATAGCCAAAATGGCTGAGTTTCATAGGAAGCAGGGGAGTGGTTGGGGGTGGAAGTTCAGTCCGATACTTGGGAAGGAGTGTTCAGGGTAGTGGGCAAGGGTATGCAGCTAGGAGGACACTGTAACAGGTAGAGACCGAAGGATGATGGGAGAATCTGGCCACCAGATCTGCTTTGGTATGTTAATGGTTCCTCAGCCATTTGCTCTGGTTTTAAGACATAACACTCTTATTCCGTGATACCCAGGAGTGACAATAAATGTTCCCAGTTCACAATATTAAATATGTAATTATATATAAAATATGGTAATTGTTCTAAATGCCAGAACTCCTGAACTCACTATTCCCCACCGTGTGTGTGTGTGTGTGTGTGTGTGTGTGTGTGGTGTGTGTGTGTGTTGTAGTGTGTATGTGTGTGTGTGTGTGGTGTGTGTGGTGTGTGTGTGTGTTGTAGTGTGTATGTGTGTGTGTGTGTGTGTGTGTGTGGTGTGTGTGTGTTGTAGTGTGTATGTGTGTGGTGTGTGTGTGTGTGGTGTGTGTGTGTGTGGTGTGTGTGTGTGTGTTGTGGTGTGTATGTGTGTGTGTGGTGTGTGTGTGTGTGTGTTGTAGTGTGTATGTGTGTGTGTGTGTGGTGTGTGTGTGTGTGTTGTAGTGTGTATGTGTGTGTGTGTGTGTGTGGTGTGTGTGTGTTGTAGTGTGTATGTGTGTGTGTGTGTGTGTGGTGTGTGTGTGTGTGTTGTAGTGTGTATGTGTGTGGTGTGTGTGTGTGTGTGGTGTGTGTGTGTGGTGTGTGTGTGTGTTGTGGTGTGTATGTGTGTGTGTGGTGTGTGTGTGTGTGTGTGTGTGTGTGTGTTTTGCTGAGGGTGGAACTTAGAATCTTAAGCCACCCATACGTTAGGCAAGCATTGTACCACTGAGATATACCCCACCCCACTCTTTCCTTCTATGATCATTTATCTTAATTGCTTTTTATGAGAAACATGTATGTTAAAAGTATTTTCAAAGGCCAAGGTAGCAAGCAGCATTTCTACTTCTTCTATGAAATAGGTCCAGATGTCACCATCCCTGCTAAGTGCTTCTGTGTTGTGTTGATTTTCAGGTGCACCGTTTCCCCAGTTTCACTGAGGAGTTTGCGCTAAGGACAGACAGTAGAAAAGCAGTTCCATTTCCACCAGCTTTACATTTGCTTTCCAGTACATATCACCTCTCAGTGGTTTCCTACATAGTGCATTACGTGATCATTACATTAAAAAGAAGAAGCGGGGTTGATGATTGACTCCTCTCTCTTAGCCAGGGTGTTTGTCAAAGGCAAGAGGCAGAAGCTTCATTTTGCTGTTCTGGTGATTGTCAAGGTTACGGCACATTTCTGTTAGCGTAAAAATCTTTTCAAACAAGGTGTTTAATGGAGCAGACCTTTTCCAGAGGGAGAAAACCCTCCCTGTCAGGATAAACAGTAGAGAAAATGGGCTAGTGACCAAAATGAGCTCATGTCTGTCTTCCAAATAAAACCCATACTGGTATTAATGTCACTTAATCTCTTTCTATAACTAAGACATTTTCCTAACAGCTGTATATTATATATTATGTATAATATATTTGTTATATTGTATATAATATACAGCTGTAATATTACAATTATGTAATATGTAATATACATAATGTTCTATAATCTTTTGGATGGCTGTAAACCATTGTAACATTGTAATATCTCAAATTTCACCACTACACCACCCCTAATTAAAAACAGTGCATACCTTGTTAGAAACGCACCTCTTGGGTTCTGCTTGCTAACACACTCTGAGTAACATTCAGATGACGTTTCACTGTTAAAGACTTTTTTATATAAAGCCACACTAGAGTGTTTCTAGAGTGTCAAGCTCAAGAGAGTGAAAGATATAAAATTGCTCTTTCGGGGACTGGAGAAATGGCTCAGCAGTGCTGAGTACTGGCGGCTGTTCCAGAAGAACTTAGCTCATTCCCATCAGCCACAGTTATCTCTAACTCTGGTTCCAGGAGACCTGAGGCACTTTTCTGGCCTCCTCAGGTACTGCATGCAAGTGGTGCACAGACTCATACTCGGGCAAAGCACCCACACACACAAAATATAAGAAAAGTTTTAAAAATTTAATAAAATAAAAAATAATTGTACTTTAGTAAGTCAAATGTTGCTAACCGAATGATTAAATCCGTTCCTCTCATAGAAGTTGTGAGTCGAGTGTTGGGGACCTAGTTCAGTGGTATGGTGGTTTCCTAGTCTATGCAAGGCCTGGTTTCAATACCTTATACCACATACCAAAAAAGAAAAAAGAAGTTGAGAACAGAATAATTTTTAATTAAAAATTTTAATTTATTTTTATTGGATTTTTTATTTATTTACATTTCAAATGTTATCCCCTTTCCCAGTTTGCCCTCTGGAAACCCCTTATCCCATCCTCCCTCCCCCTGCTTCTATGAGGATGCTCTCCCACCCACCTACCCACTCCCACCTCACCGCCCTGACATTCCCCTACACTGGGGCATCGAGCCTTCCCAGGACCCAGGGCCTCCCCTCCCATCGATGCCTGACAAAGTCATCCTCTGCTACATATGTGGATGGAGCCATGGGTCACTCCATGTGTACGCTTTGGCCCCTGGAAGCTCTTCAGTGTCTGGTTGGTTGATATTGTGGTTCTTCCTATGGGGTTGCAAACCCCTGCAGCTCCTTCACTCCTTTCCCCAACTCCCCTATTGGGGACCCCATGATCAACCCAATGGTTGGCTGAGAGCATCTGCATCTGTATTTGTCATGCTCTAGCAGAGCCTCTCAGGAGACAGCTATATCAGGTTCCTGTCAGCATGCACTTCTTGGCATCTGCAAGTGTCTGGGTTTGGTGGCTGTATATGGGATGGATCCCCAGGTGGTAATTATTACGAGAGTAGCAGTGAGGGAGGAACAGAGGAGGGTCAATCAGTGGGATTAACCTAATAGTTGGCCAGGAACATGCAGTTCTGGTATGCCATTGCACAGTGGGGTGACTACAGATAATGCTGTGTTTTATATTCTAAAAACACAGAAGAAAATGTTTTGAATGTTTTCACCAAAAAGAAATGATGTTTTTCAAGAAGATGGGTATGCTAAATCTGCATTAAACATCACATAGTTGCATACAGATAACAGAGCATCATGCTGGGTGTTCCAGGATGCCTCTAATCCCAGCACTCTGAAAGCAGAGATAGGTGGGTCTCTGGGAATTCATGAGGTCAGTGTGGTCTACACAGTGAGTTCTAGGCCAGCTAGAGTTACATAGTGAGATCCTGCCTTAAAAATCATGCTGTATATAATGTAGTGTTATGAATATGTTGTAGATATGCATCACCATGCCTGTATTTTACATACATAAAAATATACACAAGTAGATGGTTTCGTGGGTAAGGCTGCTCACTGCAAACCCAGGCAACCTGAGTTCCATCCTTGAAGCCCATATGGTGGAAGGAGAGAGTGATACCCCAAAACTGTCCTCTGGCCTTCACATACCATATACATGCTATGACACTTGTGGGCACGCACACACACACACACACACACACACACACACACACATTATGCACACTAAAATAAATGTTAGAATTTAAAAATATACAATTTTCTGTTTTATGCGTGAACTTAAAGATTAGTTTAAATTTTAAAAGTGTGTGTGAAAATAAAAAAGTGTCTGCAAGCAAGGATGTACACAAATAAAGCCAGGCAGTGTCGACACACTCCTTTAAGCCCAACACTCAGGAAGTAGAGGCAGGCAGATCTCTGTGAGTTTGAGGCCAGCCTAGTCTACAAAGTGAGTTCCGGCACAACCAGGGCTACACAGAGAAACCCTGTCTTGAAAACAAAACAAAACAGAATGGGTGTATACCCATAAGACCAACACAAATTTCTAGGGCTTTAGATCAAATTAAATATAAATAATAAAGTTAGACTCACTATGTTCCACCATGTGAAAATGTCTCAAAGCATAGTCAGCCACACAATCAAAGTGAGATGATCACTACTTTTATTATATCAGCGTAGATAGGACTTGTACAAATTGCAAATAGCAAACAACAAAAAGATCCTCTTGCCCTACTAAAGGCTAATATGTATAAAATATACAAGCAGCTGTTTGTGTGAGAACAGAATAAAATTCCATTACCATTTTCATCCATCTCATGTTTACTTTTCCTTGCTTCATCATGTACAGACTAATATAAACAGTATTCAAAAAGATCCATTTTTAATTATTTCTGTGCCATGCTATAGTCATTCTCCAGTGGTAAGAATTTTTCCTTAGGTCTTCAAAATATGAAATATAGTTATAGCCCTGACTTAATTTCTAAAGATGCTCAAATCAGTAACTACAAACATGTGTAACTACATTTACATATTTGGTTATCAAAAAGAAAATTCTCGAATATTTTGAGAAGCCAACTAACTCCTTATGATTTCAGTGGTCTATTGTTGTCTATCACATTCAAGCATCTTGAAATTTTCTTACAAGACTGTAACTCTCAGAGAGGGGTGAGACGCTCATCCTCTGTCAAGAAGCCATCATTAATGTGCCCTCCCTTCATGTCCAAGGGATCACAAGGGATGCCATTTTCAATTGTGATGATGTTTTCACACTTGTCTTCTGCATCCTCCACTCCAGGTGGTCCTTTCTTGTTCCTGAAAGCACATGAAAAGAGAGAGTGGAATCAAGGATGAGGAAGCTTTGGATGAATATGGTGTTGTTTGCAAACGTGACAAATAGAAAGGGGCACTGGAGAAAGGGGCTGTGTGCTTTCCAGGACTATAACAGTTAATGGAGTAAAAAGACTACCAAGATAAAGATTCCACATTAATGACATGTACATACTAATTAGAATAAGTAGTCTTATTTAAAACACCAGCCTAAGAAGTATAAGAATAGGTATATTTTATATACGACACACATATTAATTCATTTGCATACAACTCCACGCAAACAAGTTGCATAAAGGAGCATGAAAAAATATATAGTGCACTGGCAACTTTTTAAAAATTAGTTCAGCCATGCAGTGGCGGTGCATGCCTTTAATCCTAGGAGGCAGAGACAGGTGGATCTCTGTGAATTCAAGGCCAGCCTGGTCTCCAGAGCCAGTTTCAGAACAACCAAGGCTATATAAAGAAACCCTGTCTCAAAAAAAAAAAAAACCCAAAATATAAAAACCAAATTCTGTAACATATGGGATTTCAAAAGGCAATAAATTCCTCTCATGGAATTTGACAAAGTAATGTTGAGTGAAGCTCAAATTAATGAAATATCAGAAAGCCAATTCACCTGACTTTGAAGAAATGAATTGCTACAAACTGGCTGGTTTTACTCATTACCAAATAGTTGTGTTCATTGGTAAGTCTAGGTTTATAGTTCAAAATTCACTTTGTTAATTATATTAGAGCACTCAGCTGCAACTCCGAGTCATTCCTATTCTACATGACAGAGTTGAGTGTTGGATTTTCTGATGTTCTGACCCCCTGTGTACTTGCTATTCATATCCTTAATGTTTCTTCAGGGTGTCGAAAGCTATATACCACTGGGGCCTTAAGATACCATTAGGGACTCCCAACAATGGTGGCAGTAACTCAGGTATCTGACAGATAAGGAGATGGCAAAAATTCTTTGATGATGATCAGAAGGGGATTTCCCGAAAAGTCCTACAAGAGAGTAAATTTTCGTGTGTTTTAAGGACTATTTGGTACACAAAGCGGGAAAGAAAAGAAAGCTCTTCTTTACAGGAGAATTCTAGCTAATAAAGAGCAATGGAAAGTCACTACTGCTCTAACAGTCGATTCTGCTCACCAATGAAGACAAAACAGTTGAGTAAGTGATACTCAAATAGGCTTTACACATGATCTCAGAATACCCTCATAATCCACATATGAGATACAAAAGACTACCCATAGGTGGAAAAAATGTCAAGTGTTTTCAGATGAACACTGAGAAGATCCCAAATATTATTTATTTTTCTGCATTCTTTCCCCTTCTAAATTTTTCATCTGACACTCGTAATTAAGAAGGCAAGTTTAAAGACATTTTATAAAAATAACTGTCCTGACCAGGTGGTGGTGACGCACACTTCTAGTCCCAGTACTCGGGAGGCAGAGGCATGCAGATCTCTGAGTTTGAGGCTAGTCTGGTCTACAGAGCAAATTTCAAGACACCCAGGGATACATAGAGAAATCCTGCCTCAGAAAGACAAAAACAAACAAACAAACAAACACACTTGTTCTGGATTCACTCAAAGGTAATCATTCAATTCAGGGGGATAGATAAATAAACAAATGTAGAACAATGGTTGCGTGGATAGACAAAAAAGTTCTGGATGGTCAGATGGATGGAGGGATGGATGGATGAATGGATGATGGATGGATGGATGGATGGATGGATGGACAAGTGGATGAATAGATGTACAAACTAACATTGTAGGCTAAGGTACTCAAACACTAATCCAGTGTAAATGTTGAATGAAATCTATCATAAATAGAAGAAAGGAAGAGAGGGAAACAAGAAGAAAGAGAGGAGAGGAGGAAGACATATATATTTAGGAAAATTTATGAATCTCTTGTGTCTTCTTTTAATGGATGAAGAAGATACTTATATTCCAATCTTAGGAAATAGGAGTTAGTATTGTTTTACCGGGTTTTGCTGATGACATACTAAATAACATTAAATAGTTGACATTCAGAATGAAAAATAAAGTAGCATTCCAATTCTGTCAATCTTTATGTTATCATTTGATAGTACTTTGCCATTGTATATGCCATTATAAAATGGCACAAGTAACTCTCTGGGCAATCACTAAATAGGAGTCGTTGGGTTTTCAACATCAACTCATAAAGGTTCTGGCTTAATGCAGGGTTGGAAGTTTGGTGTTGTCTTTGCAGGTAGGCTACTGTGTTGCCTCTTTCTTGGGATGAAGACACAACGCTGGCCATTCCAAATCTCAACAACCAACACAGTCATGGGTACGTGAGACTTTAATATTATGAGAGCATCCTCCCACCAGGCTAACTCACCCACTGAAAGACCTAAAATACTCTATTTAATGCAGGGATGCCACCATTTTCTATGTCCTCCAAAAAGTCTAAGTAACTAATGTCTGTAATAGTGAATCACACCACTTCCTCTCATAGTAGACAGCATTTACTAACAAGTATGACTTAAGTTGGGAGACAGTCCATCACTTTAAAAGGGGGGCTTCAACAAAAGGGAAAAAAGATTAAAGATAATTTTTTAAAAGCAAAAAAATAAAAACAAATCCCCTGTAAAATTGTTCTTTGGCTTGGAGTGAATAACGACTTTCTCTAACAATAGATTTTAAAGTTTGCTCTGAATTATGTCGGTCCATATGACAAAAACCTTTTGGTAGTGGTGGTTCACATCACTAAATTTCAGCCCTCAGAAGGCGAGACAGATGACATCTGTGAATTCAAGGCCAGCATGGAATACAGAGTGCGTTTGAGGCCAATCTGGGCCACATAGTAAGACTTTGTCTCCAAACAAAAAATATTGGTGAATTTTTGTAATGTGGGACATACACACATGCTGGCACATACTTACATATGTATACACACAATCTGTGATGTGGCATATATATGCACTGATACATATATGTATATAAACAGAGGAATATGCAATGCAAAGGTAGTCTGAGAAACAATGGCAAGTATCTACTGGCCAGACAGTTTCTTCTGTAAAACATAGTTTTGTGGAGTTAGAAAAATAATGACAGAGAGCTGGATATGTGTGGATCAATGCAAGGGATCTGACCTCCCTTCTTCCAACTACAAAGGAAGAACAATCAGGCACCACAGTGAACAGGGAATAAATTAAAAAAAAAATACAAACAGGAGATGACCAGAAAGAGTCAGAGGGAAATCCTTATGGAAACATATCAAATTGATCTGTGTTGGAGACAACTCAGGGACATCTTGTTTAGTGTGACCTTGGATCCAGTTGTTCAGAGTCTTGGTGCTCCTGGGCTTCACAAACTGCGGCGTCAGGAACTTGCTAGTTGGTAGACATGATAAGCAGCTCAAAGGTTATCTAACAACTTTATAGCACTTCGTCACATTGCATACCTTGTGCCATAATAAACCGATCCAGTACCCATGGGTTGCTCTTACTGAGCATAATAAAACTTAACTGTCTTTCTGGATTATTCTCATTTGATGTTCTGCTAAAAGCATGAGTTCTTTTTTCTTGAAGGGTCTAAGAAGGAAAGCTATGCTACCTCCTAAGAGATTGGAGGAGCTTATCCCCCATACATTCAGAGAGAGGTGGTCTAAAAACGGAGGACATGAGATATCTCAGGAGGCCTTTGAGGATTGAGTGTGTCGTTGACAAGAATATGCTCTGTTCTGATATATGAGTAAAAGCAAAAGGAGTATCCATGTCTCTCTTAAAACTACAGCCTAGTAGGTTAAGTCCCAAGAATGGTCAGGAAAACAACAGTTAGACCAAATACATTTTTCAAATAAGACAGAAATAATTATTGGCAATTAGAGCAGTCCTAATGATCCCTCTAAACAATTCCTAAGGAAAATGTCATTGTTGCTGGAATGACTTAGTGGACATTGCAGTATGGTGCCTGGCTTCTCTGGCAACTTTCTAATTATCCAACACAGTAGGCAAGTTCTTTAATATTGGTCAATAACCAGTATTATTCCAATAGCTAGTTATTTCAATCATATTGGGATAATGATGGTGATAAGAATTTCCCCATGGCATGAATTTCACTAGATACCTTCTATGTGTTTTTGTCTTTTGAGTTCCTGCTACAATGCAGTACAGATTGTATTGTCCTTGTTTTTAAGATGATGAAAACTGAGTTTCAGATATATGTAGTGACCTTTCTTTCAGAATGGAACATGACTCATGAAAGTCCTAGAACACTCTTTTAGATACATCAGCCTCTACACTTAGCACAATGATTTACTACTGCTTGTGTACTTTTTATTTGATTATTGATGATTCATTCCATGATAGGAGCTTTCGTGCAGATCACAGAAGACACAATCATAGATAATAGAGATGGGCCCTGCCTACAAGATGATCATAGTCTTGTTACTAGTAATGCAGCAAGGCCAAGGACTTAAGACATAGAACCCTAGCTAATGTTCACACCTGAGCAGAGTCATTAGTAAATTTTCTTGGTTTGTTACTAGTTATTCTTCTTTTCCTGTAAAGTCAGTGGCAAATCAAAGTGTATTTGGGTTTCTTTATATCCTCCTTCTTGTACAAAGCTGTAATTCTCTCAATCGTTTCACACATTATAACTTGACATTCAAGTCAGATGTAGCGGCTCGTGACTTTAATCCCAACACTCAGGAGGCAGAGGCAGACAGAGCTCTGTGAGTCAGAGGCCATCCTGGTCTACATAATGAGTTCCAGTACAGCCAAGGCTACATAGTGAGATCCTGTCTCAAAAAAAAAAAAAAACAAACAAACTTTATATTCTTATAAATTGTATTACAAATAAAAGTGTAAGCCAAATGAGAAATTTCTTGATAATTGTTTTCCCTTGCTGTGTTTAGAAATGTACCCCTCTAAAGGGACCTCAGAATGACCTCTCTCCCTCCCTGAGAAGATTTACATACAATTAAGGATTGGTACAGGAGAGAAAGATAATTTCCTTAGTGGTGTGACCATTGGCAAGTTGCTGATGCCCCTATGAATAACCCTCACCCGTGCTCCTGTAAGCAATCCCAGTGAAACTCATTGGGTCACCTTCCCCCGATAGAAAGGACATCAAAGTAAAGGGAGGGGGCAAGTTGTGAGGTATTACATCCTTATTATAGGCAGGAAAATTGAGACACATGGAAATTAGGTAATGTGATCAAGTAAGTTCACATATGTAAGTGCTACAGTATTTGAGTTACCTAGTTTGAACACAAGCCTACTCAACCCCACAGTTTGAGAGCTCAGTGTAACGTTGTCATTAACAAAACTAACAGATTAATGCCTTGCCTGAGACATTTCCTCAGTGGTAAGTCAACTATGCATCCGTCTTAGTCAACTTTAGCATGCCTCTCCATAGAAGCAGAACAGTAGCCCAAAGGACCACATAGCCCCTTCAGGTCTTCTGAGTCTGTGATTTTGGAACACAAAACTCTGTTCACTATTATTTAACACATAGATGGGATGGTTAAACATTTCCCAAAAAAACTTTCATTACATTTATTTATTTATTTATTTATTTATTTAGTGTAAGCATGTGTGAATGGGTGTTTGTGAGCCATGGCATGAGTGTGGAAGTCAAAAGGCAATTGGCAGGAATCTGTTCTCTTCTTCTAGCATGTGGGTTCTGGGGGTCAAACTTAGATCATTTCCTTTGACCTTTTGAGCTTTCCCTGCTGGGCCAAGTTGAACATTTCATTAGCTTTCTTCCTCAAGGCTTGAAAAGAAGTATCTACCTTCTGTATGATTATAACAAATTTTCAGACGAGCCACGGTACACAAAACTGTAATCTCACTATATTGGAGGCAAAGGCAGGATGTTCAAGGTCATCCTCAGCTGTATGATTAATTCTAGACAGGTCTGGGCTACATGAGACCCTGTCTCCAGAAAATGGAGTCATAGGCTTTCCCCCACTTCAAACTCTACCCTCTCCTATTCTTTGAAACAATACTTTGCCAAGGAGAAAAATCACCACAGATAGTATCAAACTTAAAACAGAAATCATTTTGCTCGGGGAGAATGTCATAATGGTCCTGACTATATTTGATCATTGTTGATGCTTTGCGGGTTTCCACAAAACATTTGCCCATCTGTTTTCCTAGTTTGGATGTGAAATGAATTTGTGAAGGCAGCATTGTAACAACAGCCTCGCTTCTCCTAGGCAACAGATTATGATACTACGGAGCCAATTATTATATTACTGCAGAATCTGTTTGGAAGGAGATAGCTGATCCCATCACAAACTAGCTGAAAGACCAGCAAATGGCAAGAAGATAAAATAACACTAAGAGCTAACACTTGCCGAGCACTCACTGTGTGCCAGGTAGCATCCTAAGCACTCTCTTGTACTGAGTCTTTTAACCTATCAGGTTAATTATTTCCAGTACACTTAGCTTATCAATCAAGAAAAGTTATCTACATGCAACCAGCAAAGGTAAATTTAAGCAGAATGACTAAGACCACAAAGCCATATTCTCCTCCCAAACTCCCGTTTCCCTGCCTCTTTGTTTGTACTGGAATACAGGTAATGGGTTCTGTGTGAGAGCATAATGTACGAGATCAATACTTCCAACCTAAGCAGTTTATCTCCTGAATCTAGTGTTGTTAAAAAAAATCCTGCATTATATTGTACTAGTAAGGAAATTGGGAATCAAGCAAATGATATCAATCATTTGGACCCACGGAGTATAAACATCTCAGAAGAAATACAACTTTAAAGTGCCAAGTGTGGATTTTCAAATATTGCAAGAAAATGTATCTTGATATTCTAAAACCTAAAACAAATGCATGCGCCAGAGCAAATAAGTCAGCATGCCATGCCACACTCACCCAGAAAAGTCAAGCAAGTACCACTTGATCCTAGTCTTGGGGCTTAGTTTAAAGCATAAACAAATAGCACGTTTATGCCAGAGTGTTACCATTTGTGGGAAAAATGGAGGTATTTGCAACTTAAAATGCTTCTGTTAGTAATTAGGGAAGCACATAGAAAAAGTGGTAAGTGTGAGGAGAGGTGTTTAATTCAACACATAGTTGATCAAACACACCCCACAGGTCCCAACTGGATGTCAAGCCTTTCACAAACCATGTCCCTGTGGTTTTAGGATGTATATCCCCAGAGTGCCCCTTCACTGAATTTTTTCTGTCTTTATCAGAAAGGAAGGTTTAGACAGGAGAAGATAGGTTTAGGGAAGGATTAAGGGGGCAGGGGGAGTGCTGGAAAGATGCCTCTACTTTTAAGAGCGTAGACTGCTCTAACAGAGGACTAGAGTTTGGTCTCTAACATCACAGCAGGTGGTTCAGAATCACTTTTAACTCCAACCCTAGGGGGATCCATCTCTAGCTTCTTCAGACTTCTGTGCTCGTGTGTACACACACCCCTATGCACATGCACATAATTTACAATCATAATTTTTTCAATTGAGGAAGTTCTCCTTTTCCTCTCTGAATTAGAGATACTTATAAACAAAAATATATTCTCCTTCTATCATGCTGACAAATTTTTGTCTCCCCTCCTTGCTGCTACTCCAGTAACTGCCACTGATCTGGAATTTCCCTTTGAAGCAGTATTAATGATTTAGACATTAACTCAGCTTGTCTCACTGAATGCAAGAAAATGAACTCAAGAAACTGGACCCTGCATGTGAGCTGGCAAATTGAATATTTGAAAACTAAAGAAACTAAGACAACGTGGATAATATCAAAATGTATTTCTTTCAAGTACCCTAATTTAGTGAATCTGAGAGTCGGATGAAAAAAACTACACTTTCTAAACAACTGTTCCAGTAGATCCTGATTCAGGGAGTTGATTCAAAAGCCACAAGCAACAGGAACTTTTTACAATGACAAACACACAAGGGACCAGTATCCACTAGTAGAAGAGAAGATTGGCACAGGAGTTTGGCCTACAGGCCCCAGGCCAGCAATGGTAGGGAGACCTTAAAACATTTGTGCTACTATGGACATTTGCGTGTGGATTACTACCAAAAGCTTAACTCCGCCCATGCAAAAAGTATGCTTTTCTCCATATAGCCAGCATACAAAATTACAACCTAGAACTTTACACAGCCTAGAGTAATCTGAGAGGCTAAACCTCAAAGAGCTGCCTCTCTCAGGTTTATCTGTGGGTATTCATGTCTGTGAGGGACTGACTGTCTTGATTATTAATTCATGTGAGGAGAAGACTCGGCCCACTCTGGCCAGCACTGTTCGTGTGGCAGGTAGTTCTGCGCTGTCTAAGAAAGCTAGCGAAGCTCGAGCCTGTGAATGAAGCACAGTGTGACCCAGCAAACAGCATTCCTCTGTGGTCCCTCCCTGTTAGTTTGTACCCTGACCCTGACTTCCCTCAGTGATGGACTGTAACCTGTAAGAGGAAATGGTTTCCTCCCCTATGTTGCTTTTGGTCAGTGTTCTAGCACAGCAACAGAAAGGAAACTAGAACATAGATGTTAAACTCAAGCCTGGATACAAAACGGTCTCATAGGATACAGTGGAAGAAAAACAGTGGGGTGGCTTATGGGGTAGAGGTGTTCATTATGCAAAACTGAAGAGCTGAGTTTGAGAGCTTGGCCCATTTATAGGGGAGAGGAGAAAACTAACTGCATAGTTGTCCTCTAAAACACACACACATACACACACACACACACACACACACACACACACACAGAGAAAGAGAGAGAGAGAGAGAGAGAATCATATATACACAGAGAATAATAAAGAGAATAGAATAGAGTACAATACAAAACAACAGAGGAAAATATTAATAAAAGGAACCTCATTAAATAAGAGACACCGGATTTTAAAACCATCAAAAGGAATAAAATTAAAATAGCTATATTGTAAGTCATGACTTAGGTAAGTTTTAGGTATTAACTTGAACCATTCATAAGAAAGTAGGAAATAGCTCTCTGCTCCCAAACCCCGTGGGAGAGAGACCTCACCGCCTGATCAGGTGGGCACTCCTGAGGCTGCAGAGCGGAGGAGACCACCAACACTGCCCACCCCTGCCCACATCCCTGGCCCAAGAGGCAACTGTATAAGGCCTCTGGGTTCCCGTAGGGGAGGGCCCGGGAGCGGCAGGACCCCTGCGCCTGATACACTGCCGGAACCTGAAGGAAACAGACCGGATAAACAGTTCTCCGCACCCAAATCCCGAGGGAGGGAGAGCTGAACCTTCAGAGAGGCGGACACGCCTGGGAAACCAGAAGAGACTGCACTCTGTGCACATCCAGGCGCCAGAGGAAAACACCAAACGCCATCTGGAACCCTGGTGCACGGAGGCTCCCGGAAAGAGCGGCGCAGATCTTCCCGGTTGCTGCCACAGCGGAGAGGACTTAGGCAGTACCCCACGAGCAAACTTGAGCCTTGGAACTGCAGGTAGGACCAACTTTTCCCCTGCAAGAAACCTGCCTGGTGAACTCAGGACACACAGAGGCAAAATTCCTCTAAGGCCGTGCACTTCCTGTGTTTACCGGAAGTCCCACACCGGCGGATCCCGGACCGCAGCAGCTCTCTGCTCCCAAACCCCGTGGGAGAGAGACCCCACCGCCTGATCAGGTGGGCACTCCTGAGGCTGCAGAGCGGAGGAGACCACCAACACTGCCCACCCCTGCCCACATCCCTGGCCCAAGAGGCAACTGTATAAGGCCTCTGGGTTCCCATAGGGGAGGGCCCGGGAGCGGCAAGACCCCTGAGACTGAGACACTGCCGGAACCTGAAGGAAACAGACCGGATAAACAGTTCTCTGCACCCAAATCCCGTGGGAGGGAGAGCTGAACCTTCAGAGAGGCGGACACGCCTGGGAAACCAGAAGAGACTGCACTCTGTGCACATCCAGGCGCCAGAGGAAAACACCAAACGTCATCTGAAACCCTGGTGCACGGAGGCTCCCGGAAGGAGCGGCACAGATTTTCCCGGTTGCTGCCACAGCAGAGAGGACTTAGGCAGTACCCCACGAGCAAACTTGAGCCTTGGAACCACAGGTAGGACCAATTTTTCCCCTGCAAGAAACCTGCCTGGTGAACTCAAGACACAGGCCCACAGGAACAGCTGAAGACCTGTAGAGAGGAAAAACTACACGCCCGAAAGCAGAACACTCTGTCCCCATAACTGGCTGAAAGAAAACAGGAAAACAGGTCTACAGCACTCCTGACACACAGGTTATAGGACAGTCTAGCCACAGTCAGAAATAGCAGAACAAAGTAACACTAGAGATAATCTGATGGCGAGAGGCAAGCACAGGAACCCAAGCAACAGAAACCAAGACTACATGGCATCATCGGAGCCCAATTCTCCCACCAAAGCAAACACGGAATATCCAAACACACCAGAAAAGCAAGACCTAGTTTCAAAATCATATTTGATCATGATGCTGGAGGACTTCAAGAAAGACATAAAGAACTCCCTTAGAGAACAAGTAGAAGCCTACAGAGAGGAATCGCAAAAATCCCTGAAAGAATTCCAGGAAAACACAATCAAACAGTTGAAGGAATTAAAAATGGAAATAGAAGCAATCAAGAAAGAACACATGGAAACAACCCTGGACATAGAAAATCAAAAGAAAAGACAAGGAGCTGTAGATACAAGCTTCACCAACAGAATTCAAGAGATGGAAGAGAGAATCTCAGGAGCAGAAGATTCCATAGAAATCATTGACTCAACTGTCAAAGATAATGTAAAGCGGAAAAAGCTACTGGTCCAAAACATACAGGAAATCCAGGACTCAATGAGAAGATCAAACCTAAGGATAATAGGTATAGAAGAGAGTGAAGACTCCCAGCTCAAAGGACCAGTAAATATCTTCAACAAAATCATAGAAGAAAACTTCCCTAACCTAAAAAAAGAGATACCCATAGGCATACAAGAAGCCTACAGAACTCCAAATAGATTGGACCAGAAAAGAAACACCTCCCGTCACATAATTGTCAAAACACCAAACGCACAAAATAAAGAAAGAATATTAAAAGCAGTAAGGGAAAAAGGTCAAATAACATATAAAGGGAGACCTATCAGAATCACACCAGACTTTTCGCCAGAAACTATGAAGGCCAGAAGATCCTGGACAGATGTCATACAGACCCTAAGAGAACACAAATGCCAGCCCAGGTTACTGTATCCTGCAAAACTCTCAATTAACATAGATGGAGAAACCAAGATATTCCATGACAAAACCAAATTTACACAATATCTTTCTACAAATCCAGCACTACAAAGGATAATAAAGGGTAAAGCCCAACATAAGGAGGCAAGCTATACCCTAGAAGCAAGAAACTAATCATCTTGGCAACAAAACAAAGAGAATGAAAGCACACAATCATAACCTCACTTCCAAATATGAATATAACGGGAAGCAATAATCACTATTCCTTAATATCTCTCAATATCAATGGCCTCAACTCCCCAATAAAAAGACATAGATTAACAAACTGGATACGCAACGAGGACCCTGCATTCTGCTGCCTACAGGAAACACACCTCAGAGACAAAGACAGACATTACCTCAGAGTGAAAGGCTGGAAAACAATTTTCCAAGCAAATGGTCAGAAGAAGAAAGCTGGAGTAGCCATTCTAATATCAAATAAAATCAATTTTCAACTAAAAGTCATCAAAAAAGATAAGGAAGGACACTTCATATTCATCAAAGGAAAAATCCACCAAGATGAAGTCTCAATCCTAAATATCTATGCCCCAAATACAAGGGCACCTACATATGTAAAAGAAACCTTACTAAAGCTCAAAACACACATTGCACCTCACACAATAATAGTGGGAGATTTCAACACCCCACTCTCATCAATGGACAGATCATGGAAACAGAAATTAAACAGAGATGTCGACAGACTAAGAGAAGTCATGAGCCAAATGGACTTAACGGATATTTATAGAACATTCTATCCTAAAGCAAAAGGATATACCTTCTTCTCAGCTCCTCATGGTACTTTCTCCAAAATTGACCATATAATTGGTCAAAAAACGGGCCTCAACAGGTACAGAAAGATAGAAATAATCCCATGCGTGCTATCGGACCACCACGGCCTAAAACTGGTCTTCAATAACAATAAGGGAAATATGCCCACATATACGTGGAAATTGAACAATGCTCTACTCAATGATAACCTGGTCAAGGAAGAAATAAAGAAAGAAATTAAAAACCTTTTAGAATTTAATGAAAATGAAGGTACAACATACCCAAACTTATGGGACACAATGAAAGCTGTGCTAAGAGGAAAACTCATAGCGCTGAGTGCCTGCAGAAAGAAACAGGAAAGAGCATATGTCAGCAGCTTGACAGCACACCTAAAAGCTCTAGAACAAAAAGAAGCAAATACACCCAGGAGGAGTAGAAGGCAGGAAATAATCAAACTCAGAGCTGAAATCAACCAAGTAGAAACAAAAAGGACCATAGAAAGAATCAACAGAACCAAAAGTTGGTTCTTTGAGAAAATCAACAAGATAGATAAACCCTTAGCCAGACTAACGAGAGGACACAGAGAGTGCGTCCAAATTAACAAAATCAGAAATGAAAAGGGAGACATAACTACAGATTCAGAGGAAATTCAAAAAATCATCAGATCTTACTATAAAAACCTATATTCAACAAAACTTGAAAATCTTCAGGAAATGGACAATTTCCTAGACAGATACCAGGTATCGAAGTTAAATCAGGAACAGATAAACCAGTTAAACAACCCCATAACTCCTAAGGAAATAGAAGCAGTCATTAAAGGTCTCCCAACCAAAAAGAGCCCAGGTCCAGACGGGTTTAGTGCAGAATTCTATCAAACCTTCATAGAAGACCTTATACCAATATTATCCAAACTATTCCACAAAATTGAAACAGATGGAGCCCTACCGAATTCCTTCTATGAAGCCACAATTACTCTTATACCTAAACCACACAAAGACCCAACAAAGAAAGAGAACTTCAGACCAATTTCCCTTATGAATATCGACGCAAAAATACTCAATAAAATTCTGGCAAACCGAATTCAAGAGCACATCAAAACAATCATCCACCATGATCAAGTAGGCTTCATCCCAGGCATGCAGGGATGGTTTAATATAAGGAAAACCATCAACGTGATCCATCATATAAACAAACTGAAAGAACAGAACCACATGATCATTTCATTAGATGCTGAGAAAGCATTTGACAAAATTCAACACCCCTTCATGATAAAAGTCCTGGAAAGAATAGGAATTCAAGGCCCATACCTAAACAGTAAAAGCCATATACAGCAAACCAGTTGCTAACATTAAACTAAATGGAGAGAAACTTGAAGCAATCCCACTAAAATCAGGGACTAGACAAGGCTGCCCACTCTCTCCCTACTTATTCAATATAGTTCTTGAAGTTCTAGCCAGAGCAATCAGACAACAAAAGGAGATCAAAGGGATACAGATCGGAAAAGAAGAGGTCAAAATATCACTATTTGCAGATGACATGATAGTATATTTAAGTGATCCCAAAAGTTCCACCAGAGAACTACTAAAGCTGATAAACAACTTCAGCAAAGTGGCTGGGTATAAAATTAACTCAAATAAATCAGTTGCCTTCCTCTATACAAAAGAGAAACAAGCCGAGAAAGAAATTAGGGAAACGACACCCTTCATAATAGACCCAAATAATATAAAGTACCTCGGTGTGACTTTAACCAAGCAAGTAAAAGATCTGTACAATAAGAACTTCAAGACACTGAGGAAAGAAATTGAAGAAGACCTCAGAAGATGGAAAGATCTCCCATGCTCATGGATTGGCAGGATTAATATAGTAAAAATGGCCATTTTACCAAAAGCAATCTACAGATTCAATGCAATCCCCATCAAAATACCAATCCAATTCTTCAAAGAGTTAGACAGAACAATTTGCAAATTCATCTGGAATAACAAAAAACCCAGGATAGCTAAAGCTATCCTCAACAATAAGAGGACTTCAGGGGGAATCACTATCCCTGAACTCAAGCAGTATTACAGAGCAATAGTGATAAAAACTGCATGGTATTGGTACAGAGACAGACAGATAGACCAATGGAATAGAATTGAAGACCCAGAAATGAACCCACACACCTATGGTCACTTGATTTTTGACAAAGGAGCCAAAACCATCCAATGGAAAAAAGATAGCATTTTCAGCAAATGGTGCTGGTTCAACTGGAGGGCAACATGTAGAAGAATGCAGATCGATCCATGCTTATCACCCTGTACAAAGCTTAAGTCCAAGTGGATCAAGGACCTCCACATCAAACCAGACACACTCAAACTAATAGAAGAAAAACTAGGGAAGCATCTGGAACACATGGGCACTGGAAAAAATTTCCTGAACAAAACACCAATGGCTTATGCTCTAAGATCAAGAATCGACAAATGGGATCTCATAAAACTGCAAAGCTTCTGTAAGGCAAAGGACACTGTGGTTAGGACAAAACGGCAACCAACAGATTGGGAAAAGATCTTTACCAATCCTATAACAGATAGAGGCCTTATATCCAAAATATACAAAGAACTCAAGAAGTTAGACCGCAGGGAAACAAATAACCCTATTAAAAAATGGGGTTCAGAGCTAAACAAAGAATTCACAGCTGAGGAATGCCGAATGGCTGAGAAACACCTAAAGAAATGTTCAACATCTTTAGTCATAAGGGAAATGCAAATCAAAACAACCCTGAGATTTCACCTCACACCAGCGAGAATGGCTAAGATCAAAAACTCAGGTGACAGCAGATGCTGGCGAGGATGTGGAGAAAGAGGAACACTCCTCCATTGTTCTTGGGATTGCAGACTGGTAAAACCATTCTGGAAATCAGTCTGGAGGTTCCTCAGAAAATTGGACATTGAACTGCCTGAGGATCCAGCCATACCTCTCTTGGGCATATACCCAAAAGATGCCTCAACATATAAAAGAGACACGTGCTCCACTATGTTCATCGCAGCCTTATTTATAATAGCCAGAAACTGGAAAGAACCCAGATGCCCTTCAACAGAGGAATGGATACAGAAAATGTGGTACATCTACACAATGGAATATTACTCAGCTATCAAAAACAACGAGTTTATGAAATTCGTAGGCAAATGGTTGGAACTGGAAAATATCATCCTGAGTGAGCTAACCCACTCACAGAAAGACATACATGGTATGCACTCATTGATAAGTGGCTATTAGCCCAAATGCTTGAATTACCCTAGATCCCTAGAACAAAGGAAACTCAAGACGGATGATCAAAATGTGAATGCTTCACTCCTTCTTTAAATGAGGAAAAAGAATACCCTTGGCAGGGAAGGGAGAGGCAAAGATTAAAACAGAGACTGAAGGAACACCCATTCAGAGCCTGCCCCACAGGTGGCCCATACATATACAGCCACCCAATTAGACAAGATGGATGAAGCAAAGAAGTGCAGACCGACAGGAGCCGGATGTAGATCGCTCCTGAGAGACACAGCCAGAATACAGCAAATAAAGAGGCGAATGCCAGCAGCAAACCACTGAACTGAGAATAGGTCCCCCGTTGAAGGAATCAGAGAAAGAACTGGAAGAGCTTGAAGGTGCTCGAGACCCCAAAAGTACAACAATGTCAAGCAACCAGAGCTTCCAGGGACTAAGCCACTACCTAAAGACTATACATGGACTGACCCTGGACTCTGTCCCCATAGGTAGCAATGAATATCCTAGTAAGAGCACCAGTGGAAGGGGAAGCCCTGGGTCCTGCTAAGACTGAACCCCCAGTGAACTAGACTATGCGGGGAGGGTGGCAATGGGGGGAGGTTTGGGAGGGGAACACCCATAAGGAAGGGGAGGGGGGAGGGTGATGTTTGTCCGGAAACCGGGAAAGGGAATAACACTTGAAATGTATATAAGAAATACTCAAGTTAATAAAAAAAAAAAAAAAGAAAGTAGGAAATAGTCCTTAAACCATTTATCCCCAGGGGACTAGAGAGATGGCTCAGAGGTTAAGAATATTGACTGTTCTCCCAGAGGTTCTGAGTTCAAATCCCAGCAACCACATGATGTCTCACCACCAACAGTAATGGAATCCGATGCCCTCCTCTGGTGTGTGTGTGAAGACAGTGTGCTCACGTACATAAAATAAATAAATCTTTTTATAAAAAATTCATTCTGAATATCGTACCTTCTTCGTTGCCGGATTCCGGATAAAACCAGTAGTGCAATTGCAACTGTAACAATGCAAAATATCACACCAAATACAATAATCCAGACGGGCACAGATGGATCCATCGGGGGAGCAAGAGTGGAAGGAATTTTTAAAAATTCCAGAGTATGATCATCCAAAAAGAATGCACTGTTGATCCGGTTCCTGTTCATTCTAAAAGGCAATATAATTTTAGAGAAGGAAGTAAGACCAGAGTGAAACCATTTAGATACCAAGTTCATACCTATCTCTCCAGACCTTTGAGTTCTGCCCCTACCCCATTTTATTTCTTAATATTTGAATGAATAACAAAACTTTAAGGTGACTTACATAAAGATCACCTGTTTCTTTAAATTAAAATATTTTAAAAAGTGCTTCTGTGTAACTACACAATTACTGCTCAGGGGCCCAAAACTCTAAAGACACATGAAGGCAAATGTTTTTGTTTTCCTGTGGGTAGGGAAATCTAGGTGTTGGAAAGAGTCAGGTTGGTGGTGAAGAGCTCTTTTACTTTGTTTTGTTTTTGTTTGGAGACAGGGTTTCTCTGTGTAGACATGGCTATCCGGGAACTCACTCTGTAGATCAAGCTGGTCAGAACTGAGATCTGCCTGCTTCAGCTGCCTTCCACGTGCTAGGATCAAAGGCGTGTACCACCTTCACCAGTCTGTAGATTTTGTTTGATAATTGGTGTGTTTTGTACTTGGCATGCACCTGATTTTCTGACTAGCACAATTCAAATGCTCAGTAGGCACATTTGGCTGGTAGCATTGGGACTGGGCAATCATGGTCTAAAGCTGTGGCTTGAGAATCTCTGCAGCCCAGCATCCAGCCATCAAGAAAGATCTCCATCAGCCAAGAAAAGTCTATGCTAAGGTCAGAGGATGTTGCTCAGTGGTATATCTCCACTCAGTATGCACAAGCTGAGTTACATCCTCAGAATCACATAAACTCGCAACCCTATGCACGGACATGACCATTCATTGACAGGAAAGAAAACTCCAGTGGCAAAAGGATAGTTTAAATGTAATTTTAGCAAATTGCAGAACATGTTCCTCTATTAATCATCTAATCTTTTAAAATAATTGTGTGTGTGTGTGTGTGTGTGTGTGTGTGTGTGTGTGTGTGTGACATGGCGGTCATTGAAAACAACCTTAACTGTCAGTAACCCTCATAATTGAATCCTATTTAAGTATGAGAATGAAAACCTTTTGCCAAAATAGTGAGTATCATTACTGAGCTATGACCGTGAGGAAAACAAAACTTGTTCCGTGCCCTCACTCCATCTCCTTGCCTTACTTGGTTTTTGTTGCTATTTTGGTCCACACCAGGAACATATTCTGACTCCTCTCAGGTAGACTGGAAGTTCTAGTCAGATTCAAATAATATCACCTCCACCACTGACCTCCCTCCCCTATGATCACACAAGATTTAGCTAAGACCTCGGTTTAATTACTTCAGTTTTCACAATAGAGCTGTAACAGACACTTTACAACCAGTTGTTCATGTCCACACCTCAGTCCATACATGTGACTACTTAGTGCAGATTTTAAAATTAGAACAAATTTGATCATTAAATGTGTCATCTGCATGTATAAAAATGTCCAGCGAGACTCATTATTTTGTACAATTAATATATGCTAATAAGTTTAATTCAGCTTTCAAAAATCACTGTAGATGGGGTAGCAGCAAGGGTGCGCAACTGACTTTTGAAGTCTAATAATTTTAAGGGAGGTTCTGTCCTGTGCATAGTAGGGTGGATAGCAACATCCCTCGTTTCTGCCTGCTTAGCATGGGTGGTGCCTCCTTCTCCTCCAGTTGTAACAAGAAAAACGTGTCCAAACATTGCCAAACATTTGTTTCCCTGAAGGCAAATTGCTAATGGAGGAAAATTACCAATCTACACCAATCTCTTTTGGAAACGAAGTGAATGGAATACTTGACACATTAATCAGTGCATCAGGTGTGGAGTGGAGTGAGATCTCTTCAGTATCTATGGAAACAGATACGCCCATCAGGGAGTTGATAGATGGATCAGTGAACAGCATACTCGGGGAGGATTACCTTATGGCTGACTGTACTTCAGCTGCAGGAAGAGTATGGTTTTTCAAAGGGTCTGTGACCACAAACCAGAATGACACTCTCTGGGTTACATTGCAAAGCAGGACGTGGGAAATTCTGCAGAGATGGGAGAAATGTGTTATAAAAATATCATCATAAATCACATGAAACTATTCACTCTGATCTGATCACTATCACACGAGGGATCTTAGATATATGTGAGAAATCATTTCTACCGTTGAAAAGAATATCTTAATGCCTTTAATCCCAGTACTTGGGAGGCAGAGACAGGTGGATCTCTGTGAGTATGATGCCAGCCTAGTCTACAGAGTGAGCTCCAGGACAGCCAGGGCTATACAGAGTAACCCTGTCTTGGGGGAAATAAAGAAGATAAAAATTCAGCTTATGGATGGATTTAAGGTCTGCTCCATAGGAGGAAACGCATGCCTAGGACTGCAAATCTGACTAAGAACCCTTGGTGGGGAAGTTCACAAGCCTCAGGGGAGAAGTAATTCCTATTATTTTGCTAAATAGACACAGTACCGATTGTTCTCTAAATTTGTAGCCCTACACCCATGGATCATAGCCAGAGAGTATACCCATAGATTAGTGCAGCTCTCAGACCTCAAGAGAAGTTTCTTTGTGCAATGCAGAAACTTACAACTGGAGAAAAGTACAGAAAACGCATGTCAGTAGAATGCTTAACCACAAGGGGATATCTGCATCACCCTCACCCTGGGGCTCAGCAACTATAGAGGAAAAAGGGGCAGAAAGACTGTAAGAGGTAAGCGGGGTCTGGAATGAAACAGTATCTTCTGGACATGGCAGGACTACTGTGCTCAAGAATTCATGATAGCTGTGTTTGCCTGCACAAGACTGTACAAGATGGAGCCAGTCAGACTTCTAGCACAGATCGGGAGAAACTCACAGACCCCTACTTCTAATAGAGGAGCCATTGATAAGTTTATAGCTTCTGGGAGAGGGAGAGTCAGTTTTCTTTAATGCTATGGCCTTTGGTTGGTTAATCACATAGTATGGAAAACTGTCTTTTCTTTCTTTCTCTGTCACAAACAAAAGTAGAAGCAAGTGGCCCTCTGCATGGAG
Source organism: Rattus norvegicus (assembly GCF_021556685.1). Lineage (NCBI taxonomy): Eukaryota > Metazoa > Chordata > Mammalia > Rodentia > Muridae > Rattus > Rattus norvegicus. The sequence continues at coordinate 37,837,661 of NC_141554.1, forward strand.
CTAAGTGTCTGGGACCATCAGTTGAAAGCAGAAGGGATAAGTTCCTGTATCTTCCATGCAGCGTCAGTTCCAACTGCAGCTGCTATATCCCAAGATCGCCTCCTGCCAGTAGACGCCAGTCTGGAGGGTGGGGAGCTAAGGTCAAAGGTTCAAAGTGGGCCCCTTGCCATTCAGAGAGCAGTTGCCTAGTATCAGCTAGCTCAGATATTGTCCATGCAGGTCCTAACGGTATAGGGTTGTGTGTTCCCTTTATCATCTAAGCCAGTGTTTCTCAACCTGTGGGGTGTGACCCTTTGGAGGAGTTGAATGACCCCTTCACAGAGGTTGCATATCAGATATTTACATTACAATTCATATCAGTAGCAAAATTACAGGTATTCAGTAGCCACAAAAATAATTTCATGGTTGTGGGTCACCACAACGTGAGGAACTGTATTAAGGAGTTGCAGCATTAGGAAGGGTGAGAATCACTGACAAGCAGTAGCAGCCCCTAATAACGTTGTCTATGGTCACAGGCCTGCCAGTTGGGTAAGCAGAGGATCCCTAACCCCCTTCGTGCTTGGCTTGAGCCCTAAGCCCAACCATCAGTCTCTCTAGTCCTCTGTGCTTCATTAACCAAGTCCTCAGTTGTGGGAAAGGAGACTACCCTCTCAAGAGCTCCCATCCATCCACCTGCCTCCTAGAAGGGCATCTAAGTAGGCACTGTCTCAGGTACCTTGACGCAAATTCAGGTGGGCAGAAGGTCTTGCAGTGGCACTTTGCCAGAATGCAGGGACCATTCTCAGACCCACAGCTGAATTCTGCAATCAGGACCTGGAATTCAAGGTGCACTTGCCTCAACTTCACCAGAGCCCTCAGAAAGCGAACCAATCTGCTCCAAGTCCAAGCTAAGATCCCCAGAAGTTACCTCTGCAGCTTCACCAAAGGATTGATAGTGCTCGCCTTATGAGAAAGAAACAGAACCTCGAGACCAGGCCATCTGCCTTCACGCTGATTACCAGAAATAAAGTAGTAAGAGTTTCTCTTTTTTTTTTTTTTCTGCGACTATAATTTCTTTCTTTCTAGGACTACAGCATGGTTTTCCACAAGAGGTACTGTTAAGGCTTGGGGCCAGATTACATCATGTGCCTTAAGAGAAGCAGCATGCTTGGGATCTTAAGCAGCAAACAACAATAGAGACAACTAACAAGGTCTTCAGGCAGTTCAGTATTCGCTGGGATAAGAAGCCAAAAAGTAATAAGAAGGAAGGAAGGAAGGAAGGAAGGAAGGAAGGAAGGAAGGAAGGAAGGAAGGAAGGAAGGGAAGGAAGAAAGAAAGAGAGAGAGAGAGAGAGAGAGAGAGAGAGAGAGAGAGAGAGAGAGAGAAGGCAAGCAAGCACTGGTTGAAAACCACAAACCAATTCTGACCTCTACTGGTAAGAAACTGTCAAGCTTAGTCTTCCAAAATGTGTGGCTCTGCAAAAGTAACAAAGACACAAATATGACCAGAATGGTGTGTGTGTGTGTGTGTGTGTGTGTGTGTGTGTGTGTGTGTGTGTGTTCCATTTTAGGGAGGTGAAGACTAAGGAAACAGAGGTCTACATTTTGGAGCCTGTATTAGGTTGAGAATAATTTCTGTTATTTGGCCTCATTGATAAGCAAAATATGTAAAATGGATTTTAAGTGAGAGACTTTAAACTCTTTAATTGGCTTATTTTAAAAGATGTGTTTAAGTCTTATTTATGTGTATGAATTATGAATGCATGTATGCACTTGTGAACAGGTACCTTCAAATGTCAGAAGTGTGCATCCAATCACCCGGAACTAGAGTTACAGGCCACTGTCAGCTGCTGGGAAACTGAACTTGGGTCCTCTGGAAGAATAGGAAACGCTAATAACTGCTGAATCATCCCTCCAGCCTCCTCCCCAAATTTAAATTTAAATAATACCAAGTACTGGCAAAGTGCACAGAAGTGGAATCCCAAGAAGGTATGAAAAAGCCAATGGGTCAAGTCACTCTGGAACATTAATTAGAAGTATTTTCCAGAAGATGGAGCATGGCTACCTCAAATTCCTGCATCTGCGCACCTGTACCCAGAGACACTGATAGAGAGTCTTTGTAGCAGTCTTCACTAAAGCATTGGAACAGCATAACTGTCTATCAACAAAGGGGATGGATAAAGTAACTATGACACGTGCCATAGAAACAGTACTCCAATACTACGAGAGAAAAACAATGAAGCGCAATCAAGCCAGATAATTCTGTTGTGGGGAAAAGGGTACATATTCTCTTAGCAGAACATTTGACTTCTCCTCGGCCTCCAGCTCTGAGAATCAAAAATGTTTCCAGGTATTGCAAAACATCCTCTGAAGGACAAAATAGTCACTTGATAGAAAGCGCTGACGTGCTTGAATTACCCTAGATACCTAGAACACATGAAACTCAAGACGGATGATCAAAATGTGAATGCTTCACTCCTTCTTTAAAAGGGGAACAAGAATACCCTTGGCAGGGAAGAGAGAGGCAAAGATTAAAACAGACACAGAAGGAACACCCATTCAGAGCCTGCCCCACATGTGGCCCATACATATACAGCCACCCAATTAGACAAGATGGATGAAGCAAAAAAGTGCAGGCCTACAGGAGCCGGATGTAGATCTCTCCTGAGAGACACAGCCAGAATACAGCAAATACAGAGGCGAATGCCAGCAACAAACCACTGAACTGAGAACGGGACCCCCGTTGAAGGAATCAGAGAAAGAACTGGAAGAGCTTGAAGGAGCTCGAGACCCCTTATGAACAACAATGTCAAGCAACCAGAGCTTCCAGGGACTAAGCCACTACCTAAAGACTATACATGGACTGACCCTGGACTCTGACCCCATAGGTAGCAATGAATATCCTAGTAAGAGCACCAGTGGAAGGGGAAGCCCTGGGTCCTGCTAAGACTGAACCCCCAGTGATCTAGACTGTGGGGGGAGGGCGGCAATGGGGGGAGGCTGAAGGGGGGAACACCCATAAATAAGGGGAGGGGGAGGGATTAGGGGGATGTTTGCCCGGAGACCGGGGAAGGGAATAACATTCGAAATGTAAATAAGAAATACTCAAGTTAACAAAAATAAAAAATAAAAAAATAAAAAAATAAAAAAAAGAAAGTGCTGACGTAGAACTGCGAATCTTTAACACAAAGATAGGGGCGGAGAAATGGATCAGCAGCGAAGATACTTGCAGCTCTTGCAAATGCCTAGAACTCATTTCCCAGCGCCCACCCCAGGCAGCTCGTAACCACATATGGTCCAGCTCCAAGGAATCTGATGCCCTTTTCTGGCCACTGAAGGCATTCATACACACACACACACACACACACACACACACACACACACACACACACACACACGCATGCACATGCACGCACACACACACCACTAAATAATAAATAAATACATAATTAAAAATAAACCTTAAAAAAAGATGTAGTGGGAGGCAGAGGCAGGCAGATCTCTGTGAGTTCAAGGGTAGCCTGGTCTACAAAGTGAGTTCCAGGACAGACAAAGCTATACAGAGAAACCGTGTCTCAAAAAACTAATAAAATAAAATAAAATTGAAAATACTTTTCACAACTGAATACAAATCCTATATTTTCCAAATTTTATATATGGATGGGTCTAATGGAACCATGTAAGTTTATTTTAGCAACCACTGTGAACAATGATTGATTGATTTTTCTTTTGAGTGTTTTACAATCATGTACGTATGTGTGTACTGAAGAACCAGCCTGCCTCCATCTTAAATAAAGGCCATCTTATAGTAAAGACAACTAGGTTCACTCCTGTTTATGATTAAGCCTCTGTTTCTGAAGGATTGGGCTATGCCCACCTGTACCCTTAACTACAAAAGGTTCTGTACTGCCTGTTCCAGGAATGGCCATCATGTCTATGTTTCCTAAAGTCGGTGATAACCATCTTGCAGCCCTACCTTTGTTTCAGAGGGTTATATGAGCATCTCTGACTACCTTGTTATGGCTACCTGTTGTTATGACTACCTTGCTCTGCCCTCCTCCAACCATGTCTTTGTGTCAGGAGGGGTTAACTTGTTATCCTTACATTCTGCACCTATTTTGCCTGCCAAATCTCCCATTTGGAAATCTCCTATCCCTGAGCTATAAATAAAAGTGTTGTGTTCCTCACATACAATGCTGACCTCTGGAACCCTGCCTTAGGGGGAGGCAGCCCATGTCCATGAATAAAAAAGCTGACTTTAGTTAATTTGTTCATGGTGATTTGGGTGGTCTCTCTCTGTCCATCTTTGGGATTAGCAGTACCATGCACATGCTGGTGCCTGTGGAGGTCAGGAGAAGGCACTGGGCTCCCTGGAACTGGAGTTATGAAGAGTTGCAAACCACCCTTTGGGTGCTGGGAACTGAACCTGGATTCTCTGCAAATGCAGTAAGTGCTCTTAACCATGCTTTTAAGCACTGAGTCATGTCTTCAGCCCTTGACCAATGATTTGTTTTTTATCAAAAATTGTATTAACATCTACATGAATGGCTTCTTTCAGCGACTCACTAAAAAATAAGCCGCAATGTTCCCTCTGCCTCCTTAGATGTATGAAGCACTGACCTAGGCAATTCTCTGCAAACTGGCTCCATATTTAGTTCTCATCAATGAGGCCAGACAAAGCCAAGGGTAGTAAGAATTAGGCTTTTGTTTCTGAAAATGAGGACTAAAAATGAGCTGGTCTGCAAGCATGAGACATGTAATCCCCTTACCTTTCCATGGGTACAAGAACACATTGTTCATTTTAGGTCACAAGACTTATCCTTGGATAATTAAGTAGAGCAAGAAATCCATTATATGTTCTATGCTACTTAGAAAGAGAAAGCAACACTGGCAATAGACTTCTACCTATCTTACAAAAAGTGATGCATTATCTTAAAAGCCAGCATTTGTATAACACGTACTTAAATGTCTGATTGCCTGAAAACTAAACTAGACTTCTAACTAGCTGACAGTTTCCTTGACAACAACTAAGAATGCTTTGGAATTCCGGTTGCAGTAAATCCAGTTTAAATCATTTGGAACCTGTGTCCCAAGCCCAAACACCTACCTTCAATAAACCAACTAAAAGAGTCAAATTAAAGTGTCAGCAGAAAAGGAGATTTATTTAATGTGACCACACTGGAAGAGAGACTATGGGATCCAGGGAAGCCCCAAAGTCCATCCTGGAGGCCCTAAAGTGAGATCAATGTTTAAATGGAGGGCCAAGGATATGCACATCTAACAGCTCTGTCAAGGTGTGGCCCTGCCCATTACTGGCTCCCCCATGTCTGGGCTTTAGTCTCATTCTGAAATCTCTTTCCAGAAGACAATTTCCTGCTTGATGGGTACCTGCATTTTCCTTCTCACAGCATGAGATTTCTGGGGAAATTCTCATTTCTTGGGGGTCACTGTTTTGGTAACAAGTAGTCAAATTGACAGGCAGGGATATGTTAGAATATTTTTACATCTGTCGGGCCTGTTCAAGTACACAGCAGGCTTTCAGAAGGGCATTTATTTCTGTGGCTACCACTACAGCAATATACTTCCTTAGGCTGACACCACAGTCCGACTGAAGGAAAATGTGTTCTTCCCAATGTCATCATCGCTGGCCTTCACAGAAAAACATTTCACTGATTTAGTTTTATACTTTGTTAGATTTATGATAAGCAACAAAACTTCTATAAGCCCTGGGTGTCCATTGAAAGTTTAATCGCCTTTCAAGATCACCACAATGTCCGAGGTTCTGAAGGAAAACATTCCAAAGGTGAATTCCTCAAATTCTGAAACGTTACATAGCTCATCACCTTTGCCCAAGAACAGAACATTTGATTGGACAAAACCATGAACCAGGGAAAATGTAGGCATGTGGGGGAAATCACAGTGCCAGTGACACAGCGAAGTACAGCATTTGCTGACAAGAAGAGCTAGCACACAGAAGAGACCCTTACTGTTATCCCCAAGAGATAAAGTGCTCTCTTTCCTTTTGAATTTTTCTAATTCGATCACCTCGTTTGTATTTAAATTGATTTTCCTCTAATTACATGTATGTGTCTGTGTGGTTATCGTTTCATGCATGCAGAGGCCAGAAGACGACATCAGATCGTCTAGAGCTGGAGTTACAGGAAGTTCTGGGCTGCCCTACCTGGGAGCTGGAACTGAATTCATGTATTCTGCAAGAACACTGTACTTCTTTCACTGCTAAGCCCTCTATGCTTCTCCCTTATTTGTATTTCTAAAAATTACAATGCTAGAGGAGATGGAAGGGAGGTAATAATGGATGGATATGATCAAAATATACTGCATAAATATGTGAAATTTTCAAAGGATAAATTTTAAATGTCATTAATATTTTTCTTTAAAATTTGATAAAGCATGAGGAGAATTTAGGGTAAATTTTTCTTATTTCTCTATATACTATTTTATAAAACTTTTGTCATTGTATAATACATTATTATTATTATCATTATTATTATTATTATACATGTATACATGTGTAGAATTTGTGGAGCTAGCTCAGTTGTTGAAGTACCTGACACATGACTGTGAAGACCTTTCAAGTCACTGCCACTAAGAGAACAAAGGAGGCAGAGACAAGTGGATCTTGGAGCTTGCTGGCCAGCCGATCTAGCCAATCCTTCATCATACATGCAAGCACACACACACACACACACACACAAACTGAAATAGGGTTTCACTATGTAGGCCTAGTTGACCTAGATCTCACTTTGTAGACCAGGCTAGCCTCAGACACTCAGCCTCTACCTCTGGAATCCTGGCATTAAAGGTGTGTGCCATCACACCCAGCTTCCTTTTCCTGTTTTTAACTTTTTATGCTTACATCAGATATTGGGAATCTGAGAGAAATCAACTGATAGTTATCCTCTTCTCTGGGCTCTGAATTATTGCAAAAGTCACTCTTTAGTAAAGAACTTAGGGCTTGGAGATGAAAGGACTCCTTGGAGACTATTTGGTTCCTAGGCAATGTTTCCTTTCTAATCGTAAAAAATCCTGAAATTAAACCATGCCTGTGGTTCCCAGTCCTCAGGATGCTGAGACAGAAGGACCAGAATTTCAACACCATCATAGCTACATAATGAATTGAAGGCCACCTTGGACCACATGAGACTGTCTCAAACCAACAACAACAGCAACAAAAATTCTGAAATGAAATAAGTTCAACTGTAACTGTCTTTGGTAGAGCTAAGTTGAGACCCATCTCATGTGTTAATACATGGCAGGCTGTACGACATGGAAACTTCTAATCTAAATGCTCCTTAACAATACCCAGAAAGTACAGCCTGACACGTCTACCAGAAAGCAGCACCAGGAAAGCTGGGAGCATACAGGGCAAGCTTGCTCCCAGATGCTTTATCCAGCCCACCTGAAGGTTCAGGAGAGGGAGTAGAGAGCCGAGTGGTAGCAAAATCACAAATAGAAAAGGAAAGAATCTCTACAAATAGAGAAGATTCATCCAGAAGAGTAGGGAAACAAATGTAAAACTATTAACGCTGCACAGGCATAGTGTAAAGCACATTAATCACAGAGACTGGGCAGGGAGTTCTCTGTGAGTTCCACACCAGCCTGGTCTACATAGCTCCAGGAGAGCCAAGGCTACATCATGAGACCCTATCTCAAAAGACAAAAACAAACAAAAAAGCCACCATCACAAAAACTATTTTTTAAAAGTTTGTACTAAGTACTTTTAAGAAAATTAACAAGATATATATGTGATATATACCACTGTGGGGGTCCATATTTAGGTTACGTTTTAGAAGAGAATAGATTTCTTTGATATTACCTAGCTCTCTGCAAGAAAAATGATATTGTATAATAGAAACATGTAAAGCTGAGGACATAAAAATGCAAATATAATTTTGCTCATGGCCATTGACAGTCATGTTACCCATTGAACGAAGGGAATATGATAGAAATTGTAAGCTGAGCTCCGTCGGAACATTAAGTATTCTATAAAAATGCAGGTTCCAGGTGTCTCATGCCTGTTACCCCAGCACTCGAATGGCTGAGGCAGAAGGATCACCACAAGTTCCAAACCAGCTTGGGCTCCACAGCAAGTTCCAGGCAAGTTTACAGAGGAAGTTACAAAGCAAAGCAAGGGATGCAGAGATGGTTCAGTGGGTAAAGATAGTTGCTGCCAAACCTGAGGGCCTGGATTTCATCCCCCAAACCCACATCGTAGAAGGAAAGAACCAACTCCCACAAGATGTCCTGACTTCTACTTGCATGTCATGATGTGCACGTGCTCCAAGGTAGTTGGCAATGCATTTCTGGTGCCCAGGAGCAGTTAACAAAGCTACACACACACACACACACACACACACACACACACACACACACACACACGCACTAAATACGTAAATAAATAATAAATTTTGTAAAAAGAAAATTGCTGGCCCCTTACATCAGGGGAGGGTACTAGAGCATGGAAATTGGAATCTCAAACAGGCATTTGAGATTCCGTGCTGTTGGCTTACTCTGTTCCTTCTCTGTTGGGAACTTTTCTCATGGAGAATGCCACCATTGCTCTGAAGAGATATTCTTCATCTGTGTCCCAGACATACTGAAAGAAAGGGGAAAGTAGAGGTGAATGAGGTGGGAAAGAGTCCGTTGGGTGGGAAGTTCCATCACTCTGCTTTTTCTTCTTTTCCTCACCCACATCCATGTTTCTCTTGCAGTGGCGATCATGACAACTCACATTCTTATGCAGTCTATAGTTCCAAGTTTGGCCTTTCCGGTTGCACAGTCTTAGACTCTGCAATATCATTAGCCTGTCAACAAACTTGATATTTGGATAGTTCAACCTAGCATATCATGAGAGTGTTGTTAAGATCTGGGGTCATACCGAGATGGAAACACATATTTTATTATCATTGCTCTTGCGTTCTTAGTGTGCTGAGGAAGGAACAATAAGAAAAGTAGACGACCCTAAACAACAGCAGAAAATGTATCCTCTGGTTACCTTCTCTATACACAAACGGTATATTCTTTCCTAAATATCTTTAGGGTCTAGCAGTGGTACAGGCTTACAATAAGTAACCTTAGCACCCAGGACGGTAGTGTAAGCGACTCAGGCCAGCCTGGTCTATATAAAGAGTTCCAGGCCAGCCACAACTGCATATTGACAGTTTGTCTAATAAAAATTATATGTATAAGGCTAGAGAGACGGCTCAGCATTTAAGCGCACATACTGATATTCCAGAGGACCTGAGTTGAGTTCCCAGCATCCACGTCAGGTGACTCATAATCAGCTGTAACTCCAACTCTGGGGGATCTGACACCCTCTTCTGATCTCTATGGATACACATTGTTTTAATTTTTAAAAACAAGTATACAGATATACCATATGTATATATAATTTTATATACATTACAAATAGGTATACACATGCACATTCTTGTGTATGCTCGCACATAGCGAAGCCTTGTTGTGAGGATGTGGAGCCAGGGAAGGAGCCTGCCCAAATATAAATGAGAATGTCAGGGTAGCAAGCAAAACTGACAATGCCTGCCAGAACTTGCCAGAGCATGGCTTTAAATTGCATTTCGGTTCTTGGAAAGGACACCTTAGTTCCTCTTACAAAATGAGCATGCACTCTGCCAGCAGGAGTGCAGCTTAGGTCATGGAGTAAAGCTCACAGCTCCTGAGATCTGGACAAGACTAACTAGTGCTGCTTTGTCTTGGGGCTTGAACAGAGAGAGCCAACTTGAGTTGAGGGGAAGACTAAAAGCCTGTGTGTGTCCCAGTCATGTCACCTTTCTACTGTGACTTTCAAAGTGTTTCTGAGTGGTTTCCAGGCAAAGCAAGTGACACATACAGTAATAAAAAATGTACGACTGAAGGAGAATGAAGAGTTACTTAGGGTTACAGTCCTGGCTTAACACCCACAGACCAAAATAGCGCCTGAAGAGACATACGCAAGAAGGCTCATAGTACTTTATGTACCTGTTGTCCAGATACCTGGCATACAGACAGTGACTTCATGGACCACACAGTACATATTAGTTGCATATATTTATCTGTCATCAACGATTACTTGCTTCCTCATTTGAATAATACTTCTACCAAGCCCTCAAGTCTCCCTGGTCACTTTACTTTCTGCCTATATCTAAGAACACTGAATCCTCACATTTTAGTTGAATAGTCAAAAGTAACAAAGTCACAGAAATGGGGCTTGTTTAATTTTAAGTTCATGATACCCTACTCTCAAATTCCCTGCTCACCTCTTAGCATTCTCCATAAATTATTTGTCTCAAAACAATTGTCTGTCCCAAGACTGCTTCAAACTTCCTACATGTCCCCCGCAATCATAACATTTTCCCTTCCACCTTGGCTCTCACTTGATGCTTTTTTTTTTATGGTCCCTCCAACAGCCAGAGCTGAAGAGTGAACCTGGGACTTTCACTTGCTAGGCAAAAGCTCTCCACTGAGCTTAATCCCTAACCCCTGAGTTTGTAATTTAGAGATAATGTCTCAATTTAGCAATTTAAACTCCCTTGACCTCCTAAGGCAAAGAAACGAACCTTCCACCACTGACATATATCCTAACCACTTCCTCTCCTGAAGTGGCAGACATTTCTCTCCTGATAATGGCTAATCCCCACAAGTGTGCTAGGAATGCCTCTGCTCCTCCCTTCTCAGACTTGAAACAACATCAGTTTCTTCTGTGTACTCAAGTCTGGCTGGCTGGAGCCTGTTCTCTGACTTTTACTCATGCTCAACTGAACCAATAGTAAAAACCTGTGGCTCTGCTTGATCTTCCCACTGCTCTCTCCAACCTTTCACAGCCAGATTTCCCTCTCCCTTTCCCTTTCCCTTTTCCTCCCCCTCTCCCTTTCACTTTCCCTCCCCCTCTCCCTTTCCCTTTCCCTTTCCCTCCCCTTCTCCCTCCCCTCTCCTTGTCTCCCTCTCCCCTTCCTCCTCCCCCTCTCCCTCTCCCCCTCTCTCCCTCTCCCATTTCTCCTCTCCCTTTCCTTCTCCCTTCCCCACCCCCTCACAGGGTCTTATGTATTTCAGGCTAACTGAGTAATGCAGAATGATGGTGAACTTCTGATCTTTCTGCTTCCATCTCCTAAGTGCTAGCAGGCCTGGTTTATGGGGTGCTAGAGATGGAACTCAGGGCCTCCCACATGCTAAGCAAGCACTCTACCAGCTGATGTACAAGCCCCAGCCTCCTGACGCAGCCTCCAGTCCAAGCCAAAGTTCTTATAGGAGTGACCTATATTTCTGCATGTTCACACCCAACTTATTTTTTATCCTCCTCTCCAATATCTGACTTTTCGGTTCTACATCGTTCCAAAGATAGCTCCCACTAAACTCCTCGACCTTCATATTGCTTCACAGAATGAGCTTGGCCTCTCAACAGCTCCTCTGTCTTGAAACAAACCCCCTCCCACCCACTGTCAGCATGGCACACATTCCCCATGTAGTCTCCTTTTTTCAAGGCCCTTAAATGCCATGTTCTTCCTCATGGCTTCAGTTGCAGACATCCGGGTCTTCCTTCCATCCTTCCCGTTCACTAAGCTTGTGATTATTGCTGTGTTCACCTGTGACAGCCCTCTGCCATCCCTCTCTCCTTCTCTGCTCTGGGTCTGTTCATGGTTACGTTAGACATTGCGGACGTGCCTGGCACGGAGGCTCCTGCTGAGGCCAGAGCCCAGTATACTCCTCCCTGTATTACTTCCCAAGACTGCACATTTGCATTTGCTTTACTATTTGATGGACAACTGACTCTCTCACTACTATAAGCTCCACAAAGAATAGACAAGCCCAGTTGTAGCTGCCATTGCGTCCCTAACATGCAGTCAAGTCTAAAGATCCTGGGATAGGAGGGCTTATACACCCGCTGGGAGCTGGGCCTCTGCAGTCAAACTCCCTAGGTTTGACTCTCCTGCCATTTACAGCTTGAGATCTTCAGAGTCACACATGACTCTGGGTGGTGTTTTTTCACTCATCCAATCAGAATCAATGTACCTATACTCAAAGGGGTACGGGCTCAGAAGCTGATAGTTCAGTGCTTTGAAGACCCCCCAGTACGAAGTAAAATAATGTCTTAATAAATGCTTATTTTTTATGCTATTATAACAACTATTACTTATCAGATGAATAATGAAAACTCAGGCAGCCAATGATTGGTCAGCAAATAGAATACCTCCAAATCCCTTTAGCAATCCGGGTTTCATTTGCTTGTTTGCTTGTTTGATTTTTTGTAGTACGAGGCATTAATATCATCTACTAGGTTTTTTTTTAAATGCAGAGCTGGGAAACTGACACTAAAATTAAACAGTGACATCTTCTAAATTCAATGATCTTTCCTATTCTTCCACCCCCTACAGACTCTGAGGATTTTAAACTTCTATTATCTCAAGCACAATTTCCATACTGTCACCTTCATAGATGGGACAAAGCTTCATGTAGAACTGGATGATTCTGTACTGTGAAATATATTGGTAGCACTAGTCTTTCTTTCTGATGACTAGAAAACAGACTGATACCATTTAGATGCCCACATAGTGAAGGACAGACAACCTAAATAAATGCATCTATATCAGACCAGATAGTCCCCTTTGCTCTATGTTCCTGGACTGAAGGTTTCAAGTTTTCAAAACTGTTTTCTGTCACATGATTTCCCCATGTATATCCAATCACTCACTACTGATAATGTACTTTAAGCAAACTCCTTATATCAGTGACTCCCGTGTTACTGTAATCTGGCTTTGGCAATCAGACTTGAAGACTCAGAGAAGCCATTTATTTGAAAAAAACCCAAAGCTATTAGAAAACAAAACTTGGAATGAGACAGCAGGTGTTTTACTTACCGCTTTATCTCCAAGAGCTGCTTTGATGCTAAGTCTTACTTTAAAGGCATTTTCTGCATCTACCAGAGGGAGGGGGAAAAAGAAAAGGAAAAAAAAACAAAAACCGTGAGAAAATGGAGCCTGATAAATCCTGATGTTTAACACAGCCCAGATGAACGTAACAAAGAACTACAATTGATCTGTACCAGTGCCCCTGTAACTTGAACAAAAAGCCTATGAAATCACTTACATTTCCCTTCAGATTCCTAAAAGTCATTGGTTCACCTTTCAAGCCACATGTCCAAAGACTTAGAGGAAAAATCATTCTTTTTTTTCTTCACTTTATAACTTCTCAAGCATTTAGGAAACTTTTACTATATTTTTTAAGCTTCAAGGTTACGTACCTGGACGGCAGAGTTCAGCGTGAATAGTAGTCACCAGGAAAAAGAGTGCCCACAGCATTCTTTCAGAGTCGCAAACAGAAGACAAACTGAGACAAAAATCCACTCTCTACTTAAAGCTGCTTTAACCATTCTGTGACCCGGATTAGGGTATCGGAGAAATCAGCGAGCCACCATCTAAAAGGTTTAATAATTAACGCCCATCAGTTGGGTTAATACGTCCATAGAAGCGAACCATCTCCTGTCAGTTATTTACGAAAATCTATTTGAGAAACAGGTTGGTCGTTTCTTCCTCGAACTGTACCCCAGAAGAATGTTTCCTAGGCTGACATAATCAGAAGCCTCCCTCACGCCTCCTACATGTAGTTGTCTGGTTTTAGCTCAAGGTGGAGAGCACGGAATCCTCCCTGGAGGTTTTCTTTGTGCCCTTTCAAGCTAATCTATCTGATTCAAAGATGGGCTATCATACTTGGGAAACAAATATAATTCCTTTTTCATCGCTGGTGAGCAAAGGGAACACTTCCTAAAATGCTGGTTGGTAAACAAGTCCCAACTAGAGGATGGTTGGGCTGAACCCTAAGACCTTGCTGCTGTCTAAAACTCAACATTAATGATATGAAGTGTCGCTGCTGGATATGATGACCCTTAGATGGTAATGATGGTGATGACGATGATGACAATGATGATGATGATGATGATGATGATGAAACCTCCCCTGAACAATGCTCTGTACTGGTGACACTAGGTACAAGTAAATGCTAACCCCTTAAAAGGGGTTGGAACTGCTAAGAAACTGTAATTTAGTTAAGTTGCTACATGGTACTAGTGACAAGATTGTTCAGTGCAACTAGTCAACAGTGACTAAGAGCTGCTTACTGTGAACTAAACTCCCTGGATTGTTTCTCAAGTCCTCACAGTGGTTACAATCGTCTCACATATGAGGTATCCAAGGACTGGGAGTTAAAGTCACTGGGAGCAATGGCATGAGGAGAATGTCCCTTTCCCAGCTACCCTGACTTACCTGGAACCTTGCTACCAAAACTGAAATCACAACCAACCTCTGAGCTGCTCTGAGGTCTAAGATAGTGGGATTATGAGCTCTCCCCCAGTGGGCATTCCATCAACCATGGCAGTGGGAGTGCCCTGGGGTCTATGCCTGGGCTTTCCTCCCTCCCCCATGGCACGTCCTTCCTGGAAAGTCGTGAGTGGGGAGATGAACTTGGATGGCTCTGAGGTTAAGTAGGACATTTGGCTTTTGAAGCAACAAGGAGGAAGCTATGAGCAGGGACACATCTGTTCCACTTCGAGAGACACGGTGGGGGCAGGATATTGTTGGAGACGGCTCTTTCTCCACCCACCCGAGGAAGGCTTTTACCATCTCCTCCACCTTGGCACCGAGGTCACTGAGAGAAGAAAAGCTGTCCCAGAGGAAGAGGCAGCCAAGCCAGCCCAGCCATTCTAGCAATGACACTGTTAAATGCAATGGAAATTTCCCAAAGGAAAGAGCTGACCTAATTCCCGGGGAAAAAAGAGACTAGATGAGCTTATCTTGAGAAGGAAAAGTCAATACACACAGAGAGATAGAGGTTCAATCAGGGCACAGTGGCGTGTTAGAGACACAGACATCTGATTCAATTTGCTTGAAGTCTTTAATTTCATAAAAGTAATAAATTCCCATATGCTCTCACACGGCTGTAACTGGGATTGCAGGAAAAGCAACACTAAAATACCAAGTCTTAGTGGGTAAGCAGCATTCATTTCCAAAGAGGAAAAAAAGTCTTCTCTGAATAGTTCTTGTTTCCCAGTCATCTGTCTGTGTCTGTCTGTCTGTCTGTCTGTCTGTCTCTCTCTCTCTCTCTGTCTCTCTCACACACACATATACATATTCGCATACACTCCCACACACACACACACACACACACCACACACACACATACACACTTGAGGGCACTGCATTGCATTCATGTTGTGCACAAACATACATGTAGGGAAAACACTAATACACATAAAATAAAAAGAAGAAAATCTGGAAAAGTAAAAAAAGGTTTTAAATACACCTAATACCACCAGTATGAATGACTAATGTGGACATATTTTAATAAGTAACACCCATTTTTGGAAACTTTTTTCTTTCTTTTTTGTTTGTTTAATTCACTTTATTAATTTTACATATATGGACATTAAATTTATATGCATAAAAATTAATAAATAATATCCATGTTGGTTATGTCACTCTATTTGTTTTGTTAATTACATTTGTACATATATTTTTCTTCCATTTTCATTAAATTGGGTATTTTTTGTTTACATTTCAAATGTTATTCCTTCAAATGTTTCCTGTCCATCAGCCCCCTAACCTCTCCCCCTCCCCTTCTTTATGAATGTGGAACCGTTTTTCTTTTCATTTTGATTTTCTTTTCCTTCCTTCCTTTCTGCCTGCCATTCTTCCTTTCTTCCTTCCTTTCTTTCCTTTTTATTTCTTTCTTTTTAACAGGTAGCCCAGGTTGCCCTCTAACTCAATGAAAAGGCACGTGTGACCTTTGAACTCTTGATTCTCTGCGTCATCCACCTCTCAAGTGCTACAATAATAAGCATGCATCGTTATACCCAACAGCTCTGGGTCTTCTGGTCTGTTCTTAGGAAATACTGTTGTGGCTCATATAGTGGCATGCTCAGAACAAGAGGGCATGATGTTGGAACTTATGGACCCTTGTCTTCTCTTCTTAAAGGAATTCTACAGAATCTAGTGAGTTAGTTTAAAAATGATACTTAGGGAGAAAGGTAACTTCTTACTTCTAAATACCAAAGAATATATTTTCTGTATGTCTGTGGTGTATGTGGCTGTATGAGTGCATTCACATGTGTGAGTGGGGGCATGTGTGTGGTTTCATGAATATCAGAAAACAATGTTCTGCTCTGTCACTCTCTGCCTTACCACTTGAGACAAGGTCTCACTCTGGCCTAGGAGATAGACTGGGGACTCAGGAAACCCCAATGATCCGCTTGTCTTTGCCCCACTACAATTTGGGGGTTCCAGGTTGAGTCCACATAAGTCCTCATGCTCAGGCAGTAAGTGCTCTAACACACCAAGTCATCTACTCAGACTTCAACTTACTGTGTTTACTTGTGTGTGTGTGTGTGTGTGTGTGTGTGTGTGTGTGTGCGCGCGTGCCTGTGCCTGTTGACCCAACTTTGATATTTACTTTGATATTTAGAACCCATTTAAAGGTAGAATTGGCTCCACAAAGTTAACACCACAGCAGTGCACACATGTGCTTCTACACATATGGTGGGTCTCCAGGCTTGCTTAACAAGTGCCTTCACCTGCTGAGAGCCATCTCACTGCCCCCCAAGGAGTTTTGTTTGTATGTCTGTTTTTTTAGTTCTTATTCATTATTTGTGTGTGGTGGTAGTGTTTTGTGCTTGAGAGTGCCTGTGCAAGAGAGAGAGAGAGAGAGAGAGAGAGAGAGAGAGAGAGAGAGAGAGAGAAGGAGGGAGGAAGGGAGGGAGGGAGGGAGGGAAAGGAGAGATGGAGGAAGAGGCGGGCGGAGAGGGAGAGAGGGAGAGAGAGAGCGCGTGGGCCTTGGCCCTTGTGTGAAGATCAGAGAAAAGCTTTCGGTGTACTGTTTTTTTTCCCAATCTAGGACCAAATTCAGGCCTTTGGGCTCACACAGTCTTTAACTGCTGTGCCATTTTGCCTGCCTATTAGTAACTGACTGTGCATTTTAACCAGCTGCCTTTTCATTATCTATAAGCTAATTATGATCATGGGATTGAGCCAGCTGCTGCAGTAATACATTTCATTCATTATTTAAACTCTTTGTTGTATGTTTGGCTGCGTTGTTGTTTGTTTTTTGTTTTTGCTTTTGTTTATTTTTGAGACAGGGTCTCACTATGTAGCATTGTCTGTCCTGGAAATTCACTAAGTAGCCCAGGCTGGCCTCAAATTCACACTGAGACCCTCCCAAATGCTGGTATTAAAGGCATAAAGGTGTGAGTCATCACACCCAAGTAAATGAGTCCTTTTTTTTAAAGATATGGTCTCTCTACCTACCACTCTCTGACATGGAACTCACAGTGTAGACCAGGCTGGCCTTGACCTCACAGAGATCCACCTGCTTGTGCCTTGTGAGTGCTGGGGTTAAAGGCTTGTGCCACCACACCTGGCACATTATTCTCTTAAACAAACTTAGTTCTCAACTTTAATTTTAACCTTAATAATTTGTCCTATACTATTTATAAAAAAGATTTCTTTGAAATTATGTTCATGTATGTGTTTGAGTGTTGGTATATGAAAGCAGGTACCCAAGGAAAACAAATTATGGCATTAGATCTCCCTTGGAGTGGAGTTACAGGGGCGTTTTAAGTATGCAGTTCTGGGTGCTAGAACCAAACTCATCCTCTGTACGTACAACAGTCACTCTTAACTGCTAAGCTACCTCTTCACCTGCCTCGCTGGCAGGAGCTGTGTTTAGCTTATTTTATTTGTACAGTATCATGTTCTAAACCAACACTTAAAATTCTGCCCCCTCGCCCTTACAGCATCATTTCGAAAGTGATAAGAAAGGCTCCTAACCACTTCTATGTTCATGCCACTTGACTCTATTCTATCACCTCTTTTCCTTCATATTTTATTATTTATTTATTTAACAGGTTCTCACTATGTAGCTCTGACTGGCCTGGAACTCACTCTGTAGACCGTGAACCTTGAACTCACAGAGATCCACCTGCCTCTGCCTCTTGAGTGCTTGGAGTGAACGTATGTAGTCCCCACACCCCCGCCATTTTTTTTTTAATTTTTCGCTAGCTTGTCCAAGATGACCTTGAACTCATTCTGTAACCCATTCAGTCCTTGAGCTTTCTTTCCTCTGGCCAAAGCTTCCCAAGTAGCTGAAATTACAGCCCGGCATCTGCAAGCTCGGCTACTATATTCTGTTTATACTTTTTCGTATGTGTATTCATTTCTCTCATTTTTCCACTGAACTTGCCAGAGACTTGCCTATTCATGTAATTTGAGAAAGAACAAGATCATGGGTCTAGTTTTTCCTTCTGTTCTGATTCCTGACTTATTAGCAGTTTATAATTTCTTGAGCCCTTATTTCTATGGCCATTAGATGTTTCTTGTCTTATTTTTCTAATTCTTGACTTTGTTAATGGGTTAACTGTACAGTATAATAATACTATACAAATAAAATAAGCTAAAAAACAACTCCTACAAGTGAGGCAGGTGAAGAGGTAGCTTAGCAGTTAAGAATTCTTTATTTTTAATCTTTTTCAGTTCATAATGATTGCAAAAATCTAAGATTAGCAATATACTTGGGGAATTGTTCTAGCTATATGACCTAAGACAAAATGATTACATTCTTTTTTATTTGTTTTTATTTTACCAGATTATTTTATGTGTACGGGTATTTTGTCTGAATGCACATTTGTGTGCCGTATGTCTGTAGAGGTCAAAAGCAGGTGACAGCTCTCCTAGAACTGGAGCTCCACATAGGTGGGAGACATGGGTCTTCTGTTCTGGAAGAGAAGCCTATGTTCTTACATGATCAGCAAACTCTCTAGTCCCTACTGATCTTATTTTTATTTTCTAAAACTTTAAAGTTGGGGCTGGAGAGATGGCTTATCAATTAAGACACTGGTTGCAGCTAGTCGCAATGGTGAACACCTTTAATCCCAGCACTGGAAGGCAGAGGCAGGCAGATCTCTATAGCACCCAAGTTCAGTTCCCAGCATCCACCTGGCAGCTCACACCATGTCCTCTCTTTGCCTCCTCAGAGTACATGGTACACTTACATGCAGGTAGGTGGAATATTCATACACATAAAATAAAAATGAATACCTTTTTAAAAGTTTACAAGTACAGTTTCAACTTTTCTCTCTATCCCAGTAATTATCTAAAAACGAGTTCTCTGCAGAAAAACAAAAACAGCAATGGAAAACGGGCATTTGTAATATAGACTTGTATAGGTCCTTTCACACAAAGAAAGAGACACAAGTACAAGTGTCAGCCAGGAGAGTCTGCCAATAATGTGAGTTGACATTTGAAGGTACCACAAGTGACTTGTCCCTAAGACAATACTGAAAACACTCATTGTTAAGTAGATTGATAAAGATCTCAACAAAATACACGGAACGCAGAGTTACATATCAAAGTTCTCGCTCATCAGGGTAACTCCTGCAGTTTTCCAAACTCTGCCCAGATTTAGTGTTCAGTTCAATTGCAAGTATTCTACTTGATACATTTATTTTCTTGAATTGTGCCTATCTGTGCACAAGTGTATTGCCATGGGGTGCATATAGAGGTCAGAGAACAACTTTCAGGAGTGGCTGTCTTCTCACTTCCTTGATAATTTAGGTCTGTCTGCCTGTCTATCTACGCTCCACCCCCACCCCGTGTGTGTGTGTGTGTGTGTGTGTGTGTGTGTGTGTGTGTGTGTCTGTCTGTCTGTCTGTCTGTCTGTCTGTCTGTCAATTTTGCAGTACTGGGGATCAAACCCAGGAACTTATACATGCGAGGCAAGTACCCTGCCACGTACAAATCTACTTCCCGTTTTCTTTTTTATTTTGAAACAGGGCTCATTACATTGCCCAGGCTGACTTTGAACTTGCTCTGTTGCCAGGCAGTCCTTTAACTTTGATCTTCCTGCCTTAGCCTCCCACATAGCTAAGATCCAAGGCCTGCACCACGTGATCCAGTTTCATGTACAAATTTTAAGTAGCAAATTTCCAGAGGATTCTTCTCTGTTTAACTTGCTTTATGAAGTTACTGCTCATTTTGGCGGTAACTTCTTAGTCACTGTGGTCAGGATGGCAAAGAAAAGAATTTCAACCATGGAATATCACAATTTATTTCCAAATGTTCAGAGTATAGAGCATCAAGAAGATGTTTAGATTATTGTTGCCATAAGCATTCAAAGGGGTAGCCAATATCCTGAGGCAGGAAATAGACATTGATCTCTGCATGTTTTTAATATCCTTGCTGTTTCTGGGCACATAACTATTGATCTCCTGCTCAGACAGAAGTCAGTAAAATATGAGATGACGCAAAATGGAAATGTGTCTCTCGTCCTACCGACTCCTGTAGGATGCTATTTTGTTTAGTTGGTTTATCTTTTTGTTTGTTTGCCTTGAGACAGGGTCTCTGTACTGAGCCCTGGGCTATGAAGATCAGACTGGCCTCTGCCTCCTGGATGATGGCCTTAAAGGTGTATCCCACCACACCCAGGGTAAAATGTTTTTAAAGCTCACTAAACTACTAAAAGCACATTTACCAATCAAAAAGCAAGAAGTAGGAAGGACTGATGTCCCTTTTAAATTTGAACCTATTCTGTTTTGTTGTCACAACTGGAATGGTTTTATTCTTTTTATACATGGGGAACCAAGATATTTCTGTCCATTCTGCAAAATATTCTATTTTAGCTTAACCATTTTCTCTTTTCTTTTTGAGACAGGGTCTCACTATGTAGCCCTGGCTGGCCTGGAAAATTCACAGAGATCTGCCTGCTTCTGTTTCTAGAGTACTGGGTATAAAAGTAGGTATCACATGGCAAGTCAGTTGTCCTCAGTCACAGCGATTTTATCCTCTGTAGGATAGATATTGTCAGTGCATGAAGTCATTTTTGATTATCCCAAATGGGAGAAAAGAAGCAAGCTACTGATAGCAAATGAAGAGGCCACTGATGCTGCTAAGTCTTCTAGAAATTTTAGGAACATCATTTGGGTCACTGTCTAGCAACTTGTTCTTGTCTGTAGTAAAGTTAATAGAAATAGCCCACTCATGAAAAGCAGGAGTTAATAGGGAACCAAATGTGTATGGCAGGGGTAGGTCTGTAAAATTACTCACGTGGGAAATATGGTATACTAGATGCTGGACAGATGGGTCAGTCGTTAAGAGCCCTTGCTGCTACTGCCGAGGGCCTGGGTTCAGTTTACAGAATCTACATGGACATGTTACCCCACAACTGGAGATAACTACAGTTCCAAAGGACCCAACTCTCTCTTTTTATCTCCTTGGGCACTGCACGAATATGGTTCACAAACAGACATGGAGGCCAAACACACACATAAAAATAAATAACACTTTTTAAAAAAGATTGTAGAACTTCATTTGTGGGATTTTATCTTTGAGAATAGTTTTTTTACACAGTGTATTTTACACATTTTAAATAATTCATTTATTTTTATTTTATGTGCATTGGCATTCTGCCTTTTTGTATTTGTGTGTATGTAGGGGTGTCAGACCCCCTGAAACTGGAGTTACACACAGTTGTGAGCTGCCATATCATGTGGGTTCTAGGAATTGAACCTGGGTTGGAAGAACAGCCAGGGCTCTTAGCTGCTGAGCCATCTTTCCAGCCCTGATACAGTATATTTTAATCTCAGTTTCCCTTCTCTTGTCTCCTCCCAGATCCTCTCTACCTTCCCTCCCATCCAAATCTATGCCTTCTTTCTCTCTCTTTAGAAAATAAACAGACAAACAAAACAAACAAACCAAAATAGAGAAAAGGGGGAAAAAGCACAAAGAAGTGCACACACATACACACACACGCGCGCGCCTAGACAAACCACTATGAGACAAAAAGATCTCCCCAAATATCCATGTTTGTTCTGTGTTGCACATGTGTTGCCAAGCCTTTGCCTCCCTTAAGTGTGGTTTGTATATCCAGTGAGACTCCTTTAAAATAAACTATTTTTTCCTTCATGAGTGTTTGTCATTTGGAGACGGCTTCTTAGTTAGGGATAGGAGATATGTCCACTTTCCCCTCTCAGTGCTGGGACCCCATCTGGCTTCAACCTGTGCAGGTCCTGTGCATGCTGCTACCATTCCTGTGAGTTTGTATGTGTGCCAGTTCTGAATTTACTACTAATGTAAGTTCATTTGTCTTTTTGTTAACATGGATAATGAGAAAAAGTAATTTCCTGGTGATTAGACCATGAACATACACATGCCAGTGATTCAAAAATCCATGATTATTTACATTAGTGTGTGCACACTGGAGATCCGCTGACTTGAAAGCCCCTTCCTCTCCCCCCTTGGCCTTGACATTTGCACTCAAACCATTTCCACACTCAAATGTTCATAAGTGTTACAGTGTGCATGCGAGAGAATCTCAATTCTTTGTGCCCTAAAAGCTGAACACACCTAGCTTTCCAGAGCATCTGGACTGAGTCATATCCTCTATTCTTTTCAGAAAGGGTCTCCCAGTTGTTGTTTCTCTACTTGATCATGGTCTCACCTGTGTCTTTGTGTATTTGTTTCCACAAGATTTCCTGAAACAGAGCCCTGAGAGCTTTTATTTGCCTTTAATTGCAGGCACTATTCCAAGTCTGTCTTATTACCATCTCTCTTAAGGAACCGTTCCTTTGTTTTGTTTTGTTTTGTTCTTCTTACAGATTTATAAGTGGTTCCTGCAACCCAGTCACTTTTTGTTCTGTCCTTTATCCAGTGTTCTCAAAGCACTTGGTTCACACTTGTACATCCATTTCTTCCCACATTTAGGTTTTGGTTCTACAAAAGTCAGGCTTCTCCTCTATGGCTCAGTTTTGCATGCCATAACCCAAGAGTGAATCAAAGTTGCACATAACTGAACTGACTTCTTTGAGGCAAAAGCTGAAATTCTACTAGCTTGACACCTGGGCGGTGAAGGGCATTCACATGAGTCAGTTCATTCTTTACATTGCTACTCAGGGTAAAACAGTTTCCAGGATCCTTGAGTAACAAGGAACACTATACATTTAAAGTGTCTCTAATCCATCTATTCCAATTTTTTATTTAAAAAATTTATACAAATGTTTTCATCATATACTTTCTTCTCTCCCAAGTCCTTGAAGATTCTCCCCACATCCAATTTCATATTCTCTCTCTCTCTCTCTCTCTCTCTCTCTCTCTCTCTCTCTCTCTCTAAAAAAAAAAGAAAAGAAAGCAACCAGAAAATGAAAATCAAAAACAAATAACCTCAAGCCAAACAAAAACAAAAAGCTTGGAATCCATTTTGTGCTGGCCAATTACTCCTGGGCACCAGGCCTGCCTGAAGTATGGCCCTATGCTCATTTTAAGGTGAGGAAGTCAGATACAAGGACATTTAAAAGCTCATCAAATTTTGTAAGTTAATCAATAGCTGTAATCATGATGAACTTTGTCTTATTTTTTCACAGGTTAACATTTTTTGTTAGTCAGAGAAAGTTAATCACTACTGCTAGGGAATAAAAATTAATTCAGAGAAACCATTAAGTAAATGAAATTCTGCCAACTTTTCTAAGGCAGGATTTTTTGAAAGCAAGGTCTCTCTATGTAGCCTTGGCTATCCTGGAACTTACTATGTAGACTAGGCTGGCCATCCAAGTGCTGGGATTCAAGGTGTGTGCCACCATATCTGGCTTTAAGATAAGAATTTAAAGGTCAATTTATTCAATGAGCTTGTGTCTCACCTTGGGCATGGAGATGTTATAATGAATTTCATCTACTAAAAGCAAGACTTAACTGGCAGTCTATCCTATAGGTGTATCTGTTTCCACTGTTGCTCAGGTGTGGTATGCAAGGATTATAGAGGGACATTATTTTGGATTTACAATCTACATGAAGCCCAAAGAGCCATGTCATAGCAAAATGGAATCACTCCTTTGAAATGCCATTGACTAACCTGGAACTTTAAGGAAGCAGATAGAGCTCAACAGACCAGCTTTTTCTTCTAAAAGTACTCTAAAGGTGCTAGAGGGCCTAGGCACTCAGTTGAAGTGGAAAGTTTAGGCAGTTGCTAAATTTCACTTATTGTCAATGTAGCAACAGTGGATCATTTTATATGACACTTTCTTCCCACTTACTCACATAATCCTCATGAGTTACAGTCTAGAGGTCTCGAATAGGTTTGTTTTCCCAGTCAGTTAAGGAGTTAAAAGGCAAGGAAAATCTCCAGGGCAACAGGTAGCACTGGGAGAAATCTCAGACCCAGCAGACAATAGCAGACAAAATCAGCAGTAAAGAAAAGACTTTTAGTTGGGGTGAGGAGAAACACACACACACACACACACACACACACACACACACACACACACACACAGAGCACAATAAAAAGACCCTCAACAATATAGCCCTCTATAAGAGCTGGGGATTTTAAAGATCTTTTGAGGTGGGTCTTTCCCCCCAACTTAAGGTTGATCAATTTGAACAAAGTTGGGGAGGTTGAGAGCTCCACAAGTCTGGGGTAAACAGGGTCTGCTTTAGTCTTAAACTTGTTGGACAGAAAGTCGGTTCTTACTAGTAAGAGAAAAAAGCCCAACAGGCTGTATTTTTTTCCCCAGACAGAGTCTATCTACTTGGCTCTTCTGGGCTCACTTCATAGACCAGGTTGGGCCCGAACTCACGAGATCTACCTTGGGCCTTTGTTTTCAACTGCCTGCCTTTTGTTTCTGGTCAGGAGGATGAGGAAGAAGCTCTTGGAAACTCGCCATCATTATTGTCTAGTCACGGCCCCTCTCCCTACTCATTTGCCTATCAGGGAGTCTGTCTAGCTCCTTCCAGCAAAGAATCCCAAGTTTCCCTCAGGACAAGAGTTAAGAAGTATGCTTTACCAAACCTAAATCTCCATCAGCTTTTAGGAATACTGTCAAACCTTAAAATATTCGTCATTTCCTCTGTTCTGTGACCTTCTTGAAAACTTAGAACTGCATCTACTTCCCACCTTCAAGTACTGCTATGAATCTGATGGTTTGCAATTAGATGTCTATTTACTCTCCTCACTGATTTTCCCCTTCAATTCTTTAAAGTATTTCTCTTGTAGAACGTTGTGTACATTTTAATAGGCTGCTTCAAGTCATTTCTGAAAGATGAAGGACAAATAATGTTGTCAAACTTAAAGCAGCCATTTTTACAGGGTAAAGCAAAAACAAACAAACAACATGTCTGGCATTTTGAAAAATAAATGAGAGTTCTTAGGGCCAAGGTGAACTTAATAAAAAAATGTTTTTTCTTAAAAAACCTATTCTTTAAAACCAGCGGTTGTGGCGTATACCCACGACCCAGCACTTGGAAGGGAGAGGAATAGCTGAGGTTGAAGTCTGGCTACACCGGGAAACCCTGTCTCAAAAGCCAATCAAACACTTGTTCTTTGCTCTGTGCTCCTTCTAAGTCAGGATTGTTACCACACACATACACACACTATCTTTAAGTCACAAGAGGATGGAAAGTGGGAAGAAACTCATATTTTAAAGTGATCACAAAATCTTGACTGCTGACACATGGAGCTAATCTTTGTACTACGGAGGGGAAACTTGTAACACCCCGCACATATGAAAAGGGAATATTTTCAGTGAATGTTTGTTGAGAATTTTATCATATAAGGTACTGTAATAACTACTATGGAAATGGCCAGCTGGTTTATACTCCCAGCTACTCCTGCTGATTGGCTCAACGGACCAGCACTTCTCAAGCACCGGGTCAACCTATCCAGTCTCTTACCACATCTTTTTATTTATCTTGTCCTAGAAGGAAGGAACTTCAAGATTCTTTCAGGCTTCTTGTACATTCAGAATATACTCATAGATGAATCCATTTTGAATATAGGAACGACGAGTGAATGAATTTTTTTTCCTCCCAGCATGCCCATTCAGAGCTTTGTGGACAGGGAGGAACTCCAGTGGGTTAGCATTGTCTCTGTGGGACCGAAATTATAAATGAAGTAAGAAAGAGTAATGTCAGAGAATGAGGGACTTCAAGCAGAGATCAAAGTGTGGGGCAAACTGCCTCATAGTATGAGGGAGAACTGGAGTCTAGAAAAAGTCATAAGGGGAAATACATCATACTTTACACACTCTACATATCTTTCTAGCATTTAAAGCCTACAGAGCGAGAGGCTGGAAAAAAAGTTTCAGTTGGCTCCCCAGTTGCGAGGTCACAGTTCCACCACTGAACCTCATCATTGGGCAAGAGTTTTGTTTCTTCTCGATTTCTGCTCATAAATTACCATTATGCTTTGGTTTGACGGAAACACGAAAAAAAAGTATTATTACTTGTTTTTTTTTTTTTTTTTTTTTTTTTTTTTTTTTTTTTTTTTAGTGGAGCATCTAGGATTTGGACTGTTTTCAAAAGGAACTTTTGGGTGTCCCTTTATAAGAGAGGTACTCGATCTGGCGAGAGAAGACGGCCAATGTGGAGCCCACAGTAGGTGATTTGGGAACTTATGAGGTCCCTTAGACATAAAACAGGAAAACATGCATGTAGGGGGAAGGGGGTCTCTTTGAGAGATCTGCCCAGAGGTTGCTCTCAAGCCAAGCTCGGATAAGCCAGTAGGAGAGTCTAACGCAGGAGGGGACGTGACATGAAGTGATCTAGCCAGGTTTGGGCACCATGGGAACGGTCCAACCCGTAAGAAGAAGCAGGTGGTACAGCCCAAAGGAAAAGGCGTGGCCTAGGCGTCGGATAGAGGCAGGCTGGTGACATGGCCTTATGCTCAATAGTGATAGCACGCCGCTATCTGAGGGCAAAGGCCTGGGCAAGTTAGCTCCGGCTCTTATCAGGATCCTGCCAGTGGTTTACTTATAGAGCTATGGTAGAAAGCCGGAGCCGGAGCGAACCGGAGCAAACCGGAACCGGAGCTGCCGCTAACCGGGCAAGCGCCTCCAGGGCGGGACTTCCGGTTTATGGACCAAAAGCGGGCGGGTCAGAGGTCAAGATCTCGCGTAGCGGCGTGACGTAGGGGGGGCGTAACCAAGCTACCCTCGCGCCGGAAACAGCGTGTCAGGAGCCAGCCCACCGGGATCGAGCGCGGAAATTGAAATCGGTAAGTATAGGCGACATGGTAGCATGGCCTGTCTGAGAGGACAAGGACTACCCCTTGGCCTTTACACACACTATCTTGCGATACCTTGGTCCGGGGAGACCCATAAGATGTAGGTCCAATAAGCGGAGGTCCAACCCAAACTTCCCCATGGAACCGGTGGGGTGTCAAACAGTGCGTTCTCGTTTATAAAGGGTCACTAAATGACCTCTGAGGATTTGATCCATTTAGGAGATGAGGAGACTGCATTTCTAGAAACCGAGGCTGAAGAAGCTGGAACTCATCCGGATCTGCGTTATTGCTATAGAGAAATGGATAACGCCATCGGTAGCACAGTTGTGTCTGAACACAAGTCTGACCCTTCCCAACTTCTCGATTTCTTAATATCTTTTTTCTTTTGTGCCCTACTCCAGATTGAGAGAAGAGGAAGTTCCAAAATAGTGAATGGCTGGGATCCGGTGAATACTTGGATGTGTACACCTTAGTTTGGATAAACTCTTCTAAAAACCCCTGTTGCCTTTTCTTCTGCTTTCTGTACTGTAAGTCTACTGATCTCCCCTTTGCTATTCAAAAGTTTTGTTGGCATGTGTAAAACAATCAGTGGGATTACATGTATGCCTGAAGAACTGTAAGTGTGTCTAGTAAAAAGCTTTTCTTTTTGAAAGTTTTAGCATGCTAAAACTACGCAGAAACTGGTAAAGAATTGCAACCAATTTCAACTATCTCAGAGTCTAGTATGGCCTGAGATAAGGTTGCCTTTTTTGATAAGGCCAGTCCCTACACTGCTTTTTATTTCTGTGGATTTCAACCTGTCCAGAGGTTAAATTTTAAAATTTGCAAGCAGTTCAAGGTTAATTCTAGCTGGCCAGTGTAAGTGGGTGCATTGCTGTGAACATAGAAAATCTGGTGAATTAGTAGATGGTTTTTCTCACATCCCTACCCATTCCTTTTCTGTAAGTTATATCTGTTGAGGTCTGGCCTCGTAACATAGCTGTAGCCATTTTGTTGGATGCCTGCCAGCTATTTCATATTGTTGCTGTAATATGGCTACTAGTCATTGATGAAGAAAAATAATTTGGCTCATAGCATGATCATGCTGACCACATATCTTGTTGTGTTCTGAGGTTATGAAGTTTGTTAATCTTAAGAAATTCCACAACTATAAGCTTCACCAGTAGGAACCATCAAATTAAGGCTCAATATGAACAGTTGTGTCTAAAATGGCTTGAGCCAGGGCCAACCACCAGGCCCACTTCCAGAACCTGCATATGAGCTCATTGTGGCTTTTAGTAGTTTTAGCCTTTATAAGCTGGCCCTGAGAAATGTTTGGGGTTGTAGCTCCTAAAGTCTGAGCTGTGTCCCTGACCGATCAGTCCTAGGGTGTGTTCAATAAACCATCCACGTCTGACTGAAATCGGCACTCATGTGGTTTGTGGGGCGCCTCCTGAATCCCAACAATGTTCAGGTCCTGATAATGCCAAGCAGAAGGGAGTAATTATAATAGGAGATAATAATTTTATCTTTAATTATGGGTATGTGTGTAGGCTTCTGCATGAGTCCACTGAGGTGAGAAGAGGCTACTAGGTCACCTGGAGCTGGAGTTATGAGCCACGTGTCACGGTACTGAGACCTGAACTCACTCGGGTCCTCTGGAAGAGCTTTTGACCATGGAGCCACATCAACACTAGGAGGTAATTATTCGACATTGTGTGCATCTTCCTGAGCACTGTAACTATTATGGGACATTTCTGACTTCCCCAAAATGATCACATCAAAAATTTCTCAAGACATGTCCAAATCTCCCCTGAGAAGAAGAGCAAAATGATGCTGTTAGAAAACCACTGAGATAAAAGGGTACACACTCAGACTTGTGTATATGTGAATCTTGATGAGTTTAATGAAATGGCTAATATTCTTTTAAATGATTGATACATATCCACTATTAACAAGGAATTAGTGTTTTCAAACATTGCTTTGCTCTAAGAGTCCAGGTTTCTCAACTTCTTTGCAGTTTATTAATTAATGTAGGAAAAGGAATTCGTTACTAATGCTAGTTTAGTTACACCTGATGGCTTGAAAAGTGGATCATGAACATATTGCCACTGTCAGTTTGTTTTCTCCAACATTGATTGTGGCTTCACTGACAGAAATTAGCATTGACCAAAATCAATTTCTGGCTGCTGGTTATGCCTCCACCCTACCTAGCCTGGTTTATTCAGAACACTGACACTTCATATGCTTAGACATAAAATTGGAAAGGTCATGTTTATCTAGTTACTAATGGTTATGTGAGTGAGACTTTTCTTTCTGTGGTTTATTATTATTATTATTTGTTTTTATGTAGGGAAGTCAAAAACTGAGGGCCTGAAATCGGAATGTTCCTATTAGAATTGTTTGATGGTTTAGTCCTAACCAAGAAAACAAAAATAGTAGCCCACAGATGTAGAATTTTACTTGATTAACTTTCCACATTGTAAGTCATGTTCATATTTCTAAGGTGCTTTGAAAAAAAATTAATGTACAATAGGCCTTGATTGGACTTTCAGGATGCTACACTGTCTCAACCTATTTTTTTTCCTCCATCTTTATTAAATTGGGTATGTCTTATTTACATCTCAATTGTTATTCCCTTTCCTGGCCTCCAGGCCAACATCCCCCTAGCCCCTCCCCCTCTACATGGGTGTTCCCCTCCCCACCCTCCCCCCATTACCGCCCTCCCCCCAACAATCACATTCACTGGGGGTTCAGTCTTGGCAGGACCAAGGGCTTCCCCTTCCACTGGTGCTCTTACTAGGCTATTCATTGCTACCTATGAGGTTGGAGTCCAGGGTCAGTCCATGTATAGTCTTTGGGTAGTGGCTTAGTTCCTGGAAGCTCTGGTTGATTGGCATTTCAACCTATTTTTACCCAGGAAATATTATGGTCTTTGCTGTACCACTGAGCATATGTCCTCTTGTGATAATGCACCCTTCCCCTGCTTAGTTAAAAAGACAGTACTGATTGTTTCTGCCAACTTCACTGGCAGGGGAAGACCTGCTGTATGTACACTCAGGACCTAGAATGACCGAGAATGTGGAATCTTAAAGAAAGGTAAAGAAAAAAAACTCTTTGCTAGTTCCCACAGTAAGAGGATTGCTAACGTGTCTTTAACATTCTCCTTCTGATGTTTTAGTCTGATTTGTCAGAAGCAGCATTACTGAGAGGTAGTAGCTCATTCAGACACCAGCGTTTCAGGGCATCCCTGAGTACCGAGCTTGTATGTTTCCTTGCTGAAGTCATCTATGGTTATGAACTAAGACTGATGCCTACTGTCTTATAAGATAAGAGACTGAAACCGGTGACTATTATGACTTGTAATTTAACAGCCCGCATATGTTAGTCAATAATGAAATTCCCAGTCACTAGAAAAGAAATGAGGTGGAAGGTCCTAAACTTAGTGAGAGAAATTTTCCTTTGCTATTAATGAGATGTGACAAATATGAGCTAGAGTGGGATAGTACAAATGTAATGTTACTCCAGTGATTGGTAATGCTCATGGTCTCTGTACCTTTAGAAAGAAGTCACCTCACACCTGGGACCCTAGGGAGGCCAAGGCAGGAGTTCCAAGACATTCTGAGCTTTGTAGCTGTACAACAGTATCTTACACAAAACCAAACAGACTTGAGTGTAGTGTGAGTCTCTAAAATATAGTAGTATGAGTCTCTAAAATATAGCCACAAGTCACTTGTTATTTACAAGTAAATTTTAATTTCATTAAACTTTTATAATTGTGCCTATTCCTTGCTATATTTATACCATACATTTCCATCTTCAGAGAAAATTTTATCAGACGATACTGCTCGGTATTATGACTGCATTACTAAGTTCTCCCAGTTTTCCAATTTTGAAGGCCATCGGACTTGGAGAGCAGTAGTACTAGCAGGCTTGTTTTATGAAGTCTTCAGGAAGATTTCTAGTGGAGGATGGAATGCCCATTCATCAGCCTTCCAATAACCTTGAGAAACAATGGCTGGATTAAGAATTTCTTGAGTTTAAAGTTATGTGCGGCTCCCTGGAACTAACAGGAAGCCCTGGAGCTAGACACAGGGAATGCAGGCTTTATTTTCTGAGGTAGCAATGCCATGTGATTCCACTGGTTGGTCAGTTCAGCTTCTGGGTTTCCCCCATAAGCCTGATAGTCCAGCAAAGCCATTTGTGCTTCTGTGACTGTCGGTAAAGCCTTAATGAGAGCCTGTGTACTCCATCATAAGACCAAAGCCTACTAAGAAGGTCTTTGGTTCCATGGGACCTCATGAAAAAGACAGGATAGAGAGGCAGTGTGGCAGGTGGGAGTAAACCACAATGGTCATTCTCATTTTCCTAAGAGGTTAGAAAAGAGGAAAGGAAAATCATTCTGGTAATTCGTTGTTTGATTTTTTTTTTTTTTTTGAGCCAGGGTCTTACTGTATAACTCATGCTAGCTTAGAACTCATACAGATTTGCTTGCCACTGCCTTCTGAATGATGGGTTAAAGACGTGCACCACGATGCCTGGTAATAAATTTTATGTAAGCCTGTGTAGTCAGGATGTTGAACTCTTTAAGAATTATTTCTAAGTGAATTTTAGAAGCAAGTCTTCATAGCTGGTGGGTGTGTTCCATTTCTAGCACCTCGTGCATTGGACTGATCAAGGAAGGCAGCAGGAAGAAAGCAGGCCTTGAGAAGGAAGGACAAATGGGGTGAGATAAGGTGGACTTTAATACAACAGTCTCTAGCATGAGCACACTGGGTATTTCAGGAATCTGCTGAGAGTCAGGACACAGATATAGAGGGGTGAGAACGGAAGTTTCATAGGATGTTTGGGATCTAGAGGCCTGAGCTGGTTGGCTGTCATAGGCAAGGGGAGGAAGTGATAAACCTGAAAGGTCCTTAAGGAAGAAGTAATATAGTGGTCGTTGTGGTAATGGGAAATAAAGAACAATCAAATGACACTAGTAATGCTCTTACTTGGTCAGTCTACAAGTTGGGGTGTTTGTTTTTCAGAGTAGAAAAAGGACATGACTAACAGATCTATCATGGCACTGCACCTTTGCTCACTCCATGACTGACAAAAATCACGCTCTCCTTTTCTTTTCCCACCTGTGTGAAAAAGTCCTTGGTTAGACCGAAGGGAAATGAACAAATTCCGGGAGATTGTTCCAGACTGCTTTTTGTTTAAGAGAAGAAAGGAGGAGACGAGAGTTTTTTCTTTTTAGAAAAACAAGCTATTGGCAAAAAGCTGGTGATGAACCAGCCTGCCTCCATCTTAAATAAAGGCCATCTTATAGTAAAGACAACTAGGTTCATTCCTGTTTATGATTAAGCCTCTGTGTCTGAAGGATTGGGCTATGCCCACCTGTACCCTTAACTACAAAAGGTTCTTTACTGCCTGTTCCAGGAATGGCCATCATGTTGTGGTTCCTAAAGTCGGTGATAACCATCTTGCAACCCTACCTTTGTTTCAGAGGGTTATATGAGCATCTCTGACTACCTTGTTATGGCTACCTGTTGTTATGACTACCTTGTTCTGCCCTCCTCCGACCATGTCTTTGTGTCAGGAGGGGTTAACTTGTTATCCTTACATTCTGTACCTATTTTGCCTGCCAAATCTCCCATTTGGAAATCTCCTATCCCTGAGCTATAAATAAAAGTGTTGTGTTCCTCACATACAATGCTGACCTCTGGAACCCTGCCTTAGGGGGAGGCACCCCATGTATGTGAATAAAAAAGCTGGCTTTAGATAATTTGGACATGATTTGGGTCTGTGGTCTCTCTCCTCCCATCTTTGGGACTGACACTGGATCCACCAGGAAGTTGGTAAGGAAGTCTTGCTGTCAGTGTCTAAGTTAGTAAAAGGGCAGGTGAGTATGGGGAAAGAAAGTACAAATGAAACTGCACTTGGAAGCCAGAAGAGGCCAGTTGAAAGGGTAGGCCCAGGTCTCTGCAGCCAATGAGTGTGAGTGAGAGAGTAGACAGTTTCCCTTCTCCCTACCACCTTTCTGTTGTTTTTTTCAAGATGGTTTCTCTGTGTAGCCGTGGCTGTCCTGGAACTTGCTCTGTATACTGGGCTGGCCTTGAATTCAGAATCCATCTGCCTCTGCCTCCCAGTATCCCACTGCCCAACTCAGCTTCGGTTTCCTGAAATGGTAAACGATTATGGCTGACTTATGAGTATCATCACAGGGAGTTCTTGACTAGTCCCCTTCTTTCCCAGTTTTAACAGAGACCTTATTCATTAGCTTTGAAGAAGATGAATTCGATGGCTATCACTTAGTATGCCAGAGGGGAAGATATAGTCTCTGTGACAGATGTTCAGGTGGCTGTAGTGGCACTAGAGAGACAGTCTGGGATACAGAGAGAGACCCTGTCTCAAAGGATCAGAGCCATTTAAGGAATTTCTAGAAAGATGTCCATTCTGATCAGGCTATACTATTAAAATAGTATGTCATTTAAAATTTGTATTCTAGTTGGTTTCTAAAGGACATAGGCTTCAGGTATCTCCAGAGATAAAAAAGACAACTGTATTATACAGGGAGTAATAAAAAGCATCCTGTTTTCAGAAGCTTCTTACAGAGCCTTCCTGTGCCCACTTTGCCAAGTTCTAACTCAAAAAAGTAAAGTTTTCCTTTCTTTCTCTTTTTTGGATGCTGACCAGAAGCCTGGGCATGCTTTCTCTGGTACTCTTTCTGTAAGGTTGCTTACCTCATTTCCTGTGACAGG
Organism: Rattus norvegicus; assembly: GCF_021556685.1. Classification (NCBI taxonomy): domain Eukaryota; kingdom Metazoa; phylum Chordata; class Mammalia; order Rodentia; family Muridae; genus Rattus; species Rattus norvegicus. Next base: position 37,871,403 of record NC_141554.1, read on the forward strand.
CCTCTGCTATTCAGTAGCCCTGCCCTTGTCAGATGTTCCCATCTATAGTCATATAATACAACTTTCTAAACTAAAAAAAAGACCTAAGTTTTCATAGAACAGGAGTTCTCAACTGTGGCACTCAAGATTTTGGGCTGAAAAATTATGGGAGTACACATATATTCTAGGGCAGTGCTGTTCAACCTGTGGGTGATGGGTGACCCCTTTGCAGGTTACAATCCTTTCATGGGGGTAGCATATCAAATATTTACATTATGACTCATAACAGTAGCAAAATAATTACAGTTATGAAGTAGCAGCAAAATGATTTTATGCTTTGGGCTCACCATTGCATGAGGAACTCAGGAGCTTTTTATTATTCCCCTGTATTAAAAGGTTTGCAGCTTTAGGAAGGCTAAGAACTAGGGATATTTAGAACATCTCTATCATTTGTCCGCTAGATGGCACTGCTGCACCTTGTGATAGTATGACCATCCTGAGGGGGGCAGAATCACTGGTCTAGACAGACTCTAGACAGTTCCCTGTCATTGTTGCTGTGACACTTGTGCCCACCCCCACCCCCAATACACACATACCTGGAAAGAAGAATGAATATATATTTTTGAATTTCTATTTTTAGCAATCGAAGGAGAGGAGCTGTCTTTTCTGTGAAGGTGAGTGAGAATATGCAGATTTCTGTTTGTGTGGAACTAGGAGCCTTCCCAGGCACTTAGGTCCATAAGTTCTTCGTCTTAGTTTACCTGAATTTCAGATGAAACCAGGAAACAGAAATTGACAAAGGGAAACGATTTATTTGTAAATTGGGCGAATATTGAGTAGTTGGCTTATTAATTTTAAGTGTGTTTACAAACTAGAAGACAGAAATTTGTGGAGGTGGTAATTTTATTCAACTCTGAGCTTGGAGAACTGAGTTCTAGGCCACAGGCCTCATAGGAAAGCACTCCCCATTTTCCCAGGGAGCCTCAGATCTTGGGTTTTTCTAGGGCAGTGGGTAGAAAACTTCTGCTCTTACAGTCCTTTGTTCTCCCATAGAGAGATTTATTCTAACTCTTCTGCAGTTTTGGAGCCCTGAGGACATCCTGAAGTCCTATTAACATACTAATAAGGGAAGGAAAGAAGTTTGAGCCCAAGTGTGAAGGATTAGTCTGCCAGTGAATATGGTGATAATCAAGTCTTACAGGCTTTGTTTATTTTGCATATTAATGCATACTTTGTAGTCTGTTCTGTTATATACTCATTTAATTTCTTTCCTACCCGGACAAGGCCATCTTAACAATTTATAGGATGGCAGGAGACCGGCTAGAACATGGGCAGATTTAGCTCTGAGGTGCGTTGTCTAGTCCATCACTGGGTAGAAGGGAACCGAACTCCAGGTCGCTTCTGTTCTCTCTTAATGGAGATAGGTTTTTCTTTAAGTCTGGGCTGAGGAAAATGGAGTTGTAATGATACCATCCTCCAGTTTTAAAAAGGAAAACAACCACCTTTTATTTTTTTAAGTGTGTGTGGGGGTGAAGGGGCACGGTACAATTCCCACTCATAGTCTTTGCCAAGTTCTTTGTGCCTATGTATGGAAGTGGAAGCCTTTTGTATTTTGTCTTGTGTGTGAGCTTCCTTGTGAATTTCTTTCCTGTAAGGATTCAAATTCTCTGAGTGAAAAAAGATGAGTGTGATCTCTGCAGGGACCTGCTGTCTCTCATTAGCAGTGGTTCTCACCCTTCCTAAGTGCTATGACCCTTTAATACAGTTCCTCATGTTGTGGTGATACCCAAACAAAATTATTTTGTCCCTACTTCAAAACTGTAATTTTGCTTCTGTTACTGAAAGACCCCCCCACTCTCGAAAGAAAATTATATGAGCTTAAGGTCCACAAATACAAAGTAAAAGTTTTAAGATTCACAGACTCAGAGCTGAAGCAGGCCTGGGCGAGCCCAGACACGCCCAGGCACATAGGGCCTGCGTCACCGCTAGAACTAACAGACCATAAAAGGAAAAAGAATGCAGAACAAGCCCGGGGTATCGGATCTAACTCATGGGCCATCTGGCAGGAAGAGATAAGCCCCTAGCCCCTGACATTCCAGATGCCCCAGCCTGCACATATTCTTTTACCATGTTGTAACCTCATTTGAATGTGTTTAAAACAGCCAATTGTGTGTAGCTATACATTTGTGCCTCATTTGAATATTGTATGGAATAGCCAATTATGTGTGACCATGCTTCTGCGCCTCATTTGAATCCACCAATCCCTGTAACCATGCATCTGCTTCTGTATGCCTGCTTCTGCTCCCCAGAACCCTATAAAAGCCCCCTGCTGGATCTGCACGGCGCGGAAGTCTTCCAAAGAGACTGTGTGCCCACAGGTACCTGTGTTAATAAACCCTTGTGCTGATTGCATCCCGTGGTCTCGGCTCGGTCTTTGGGCGTGTGGGTCTCCTCCTGAGGGAAGGTCCTCTCACGAGGTCTTTCATTACAAATCATAATGTAAATATCTGATATACAGGAAATCTGTGATAGGTTATTTCTCTGCCTCCGGTGAAATGAGCCAATTCAAGCCAGATTAGATTATATTAAAGGCAGGTTTATTAGAAAGTTGCTCTTGGGTGAGTTTACTGGTCCCAAGAATTGAGGCCAGGGGAGTCACCATGGGGAAGCAGGGAGGGGGAAGAGAAAGAAAAAGTGTGCACAGAGAGAACCTTGGAGAAGGAGAGATGGGGAGAGAGACTAAAATATCTAGATTATATAGGAAGGGCTTCTGGAGGAAGGGTGGCCCAGTCCCTGGGCTGGAAAGTTCAAGGTTAGTGGCAGGGTATGCCAGGTAGGGACTGGGGGATGTTGGGAGAACCTGGAAGTCGGCTCTGGTATGTGCCTGAGTCCCTTGTCCAAGGTCCGAAACCAAACATCCCGGCCTTTGGTTGATCATAAATGAATAAGGGATGTCATAATTGTCCATGACTACTTCCTGCTGACATTGTGGTACATTTTGGGGTGGGGGCCAAAAGCTGGACTGTCAGCCAAGTCCAGGAAGAGCTGGTCAATTCACTGCTATCCAGGTTGTGGGAGCATTTTGGGGAAGGAATGATAGGCCCAGTTGAAGCAGTCTGTGAGGCTGGGCCAGAACTCTTGTAGGTTAGATAATCTATGTCTGTTTCTAGTTATGTCTTCTAAATTGTACCTCTAGTAAACAAAGCAGGAAGCTAGGTAGAACTTAATAATTAACTGGATCAGTTTGCAACATGACTTTAAATATAATTCTGAACACACTAAAGGATATGGTCATTTACAAGGTTACTGACTATCAACCTCTAGGTTTTAGTTTTAATACCTTTTATGAGACTAAAACCAACAACTTACCTCAATTTAAAAATAACTTTTGGAGACCTGCTTCCTTGCTCATGTTGTTGCCCTTAAGAAAGATGTCAGTGAAGCCATAATTCAACCATCTTTATTCCAAAGTCAAGATGGCGACCAGTCACAGCCTCTTTACTGAGTATATATACTTTGCTCCTGTCAGCAAGGTAGGTAATTTAAGATGAGCAGGCTCGTAATTTAAAATCATCCATTTTTGCCTTCAAAGCTGCTGGTGCTGCTGCTACCCCCTGGGCCACACAAGGACAGGAAGGAGGTAGGAATGGGAGGTTGGGGAGGGAGGGGCTGTGTGGCATCTGGAGCCCTGTGCTCTGTGCTCTGAAGGGAGAGTCGGAGAGCACAGATTCCAAAAAAAAAAAACTGGACATAGCAAGTTCAGATCAATTTGAATAATTTTTTGTTTTAGATCTCATGGCACCCATATTCCCAGCATTTGGCAGAGATCCTAACACTGTTGAATTGATGTCCCAGTTCATAGTCTGGGATCCAATATCAAATGGTGTTTATGTGGGAGCAGTACTCTGGGGTATCCCGAGTATCTGGAAGGAAGGGGATCAGGGTCAAGAGAGGCTACTTAAGAGAGTGTAGATAGAGAGAAAGGGAAGAGGAACAGCTTTCCTGGGATAGTTGTACACAGACAGGTTTCAGAGAGGACAAGCTAGACATAGGCAAAGACAGAATGAGCCAGAGAATCAATCAGCAGGACCTAGAAGATTAGATTTCGAGAGTTAGTGTAAGGCCAACCAGAACAATTCAAGAGAAGCTGAAGGAGAGAAGCCAGATTGAATCAGTCACTGTGGAAAGGGGTTTTGAGCCAGAACAGGTAGGTTGACCAGCCTGCTGGAGTTCAGAAAGAGCTAGAAATGGTAAAATTACTCAGCAATAAGTCTCAAGACTGAAGCATTCTAGGGCTAGATTAGATTGTACTGAGGCTAGAAGCTTCCAGGACTATGCCTAGGTTAGTAGACAGTGGTAGATGACAATTTAACTGAATAAAAGTTACTTTTACAGACGGTGTTTTGTTGTTAGGGCTTGATCCGGATATGACAAGGTGGTATGCTGGGCCAGTTGATTGGCCTGGTTGTCAAAGAAGAGAGATAATACTTGTCTTCTTAATGTCAACTATAGAGAAGATGGTCACTTGGGTGGATAAGAGACCACTTCAAGGAGTCCCGTTATAAAAGGCAGTTCATAGTTGGTGTTCACTTTTGCATCAGGAAGCCCCTTTCTCTCCATGTTAAGATGTTAGGGTGTATTATGTTATAGATGTTTTTGGAGTGAGTATACATATTGACCATGAAGTTGGAAGCAAGCATGAGTATTTAGGTGAAAGCCGTTCATTTTATCTGTTGGCAAATTTTGTGAGGGGTAGGGGTTTGGCTTCAGTTATGTGTGGACTTGTGGGAGTAGCCATGTATCCTTGAAATACAGCATATCCTGCCCCCTAAAGATTTGGTTTAGGGGCTGGAGAGATGGCTCAGTGGTTGGAGCACTGACTGCTCTTCAAGAGGTCCTGAGTTCAATTCCCAGCAACCACATGGTGGCTCACAGCCATCTCTAATGGGATCTGATGTCTTCTGCTGGTGTGTCTAAAGATAGGCAGTATAGTCACATACATAAAATAAATACATCTTTTAAAAAAGACTTGGTTTAGGGTGTTACCAGCCATAAACTGTGATGGCTCAGGAGACTCCATTCCCTACCAGGTACCCTCTGAGTAGCCCCAGCCTCTACCCTAAGTTCCTGAAAGACTAGTTCCTAGAAGCCTGTACTTTCCCTAGAATGATGTAACTGTTGTGAGATGATTGACCACTTGCTCCAGCTTCTGTAATCCCACTTATTGCTATGTACTGGGGGAGCGAGACAGCTCTTGACATAGCTGAGGGGATTGAAGTTTCTCATCAGCTGCAGATTGATTCCACGGAAACAAGGTAATTGTGGTCTCCACCTTTAAAAACCCTTCCCTTGGCCCCTGCTGGACAGCACATCTTTGATTTGACTTTAAGACTGTTGCCCTGCTAACAAGTTTTAATAAATTCAGCTAATTACAATTTGAATTGAAGCTGAGTTTATTTCCTGGTGTCTCAAACTCCATAACATTTTTAGATGCTCCAAAAAGATTCCTGGAGGACCCCAGACTCAAGGACAGGAGTTGGAATAATTCCCAAGTGAGAACAAGACTGAGGTGGAATTGGAAGCCCAGGGAGCCCAAGACCACTGCTGCCACAAATTTAAGGTTGCTAATAGGAGATTGACCCTAGACGGGAGTGAGTTTCATAACTTGGAGACCTGGGAACATATAGCCCTAGACAGGAGTGAACACACTTGCAGTGAAGGGACAGCATAAACCCCATTGTCTCCATTTAAGGACCAGGTCTGATTTTAAAAAGTCCATAAGGTATCAGCTCCAGGAATAGACCATAAGTACCAGAAACTAAATCATAAGACACCAGCTCTAGGAATAGACCATAAAATCCAGAACAAGATCATAAACCCCCTCCCAAAGAATAGTCTGGGGATAACCACAAAAGTGGGGAAATATCTCAGGATGGGCCATCTACGATGGGCAGCCCTATTTTATATGATTCAACATTCATGACATAGGAATGCAGACCTGTGACCCCCTAGCACCCACCAATGAAATTTTACATTACATAATTCTTCTACAGAGTTCCCCAGGTTCCCTATAAGAAGACTTGCATGTCTTTATCTGGAGTTGCCATTTCAAAGGATGGTTGACCCCTGCATGCTGCTTGTTTCTCTAGAATAAACTCTGTTTTTGTATATTATCCGAGTCTGGGGTCTTCCTTTAGCGATTTTCAGGCCCTTACAACACACTTGAGAGGCCTGGGGAGCCCAGACTACAACTACCACAAATTTATAAATTGAAAATAAAATGAAAGTAAATTGCTGGCCATTTAGAGAGACATGGGGGAGATTGGATGCAATTATAGACCTAGTCTCTGGGACAGAAGAGATGTTCTTGTCCTGGTTCTAGTGTATGCGAGAAGGTATCTACCATGTCTGAGTTTGTTTGGTCTTCTCTGACTGTTGACATATGGTATTTTTCTGTTGGCCTTGTATTTTCAAGTTTTGTTACAGGGATGGAAGTCGGACCTCTCACAGCCAGACTACCCCGAGCTGCATGCTGTAATACTCTCAAGAGTCCTGTGAGGTGGACGATGGGGCTAAATCGTCACCACAGAAGTTCTGCTAGAATGCCCCACTCTTGATGTGGAGTGGCCAGACACAGGATCATTCGACCCTCACACTGCCAAGAGAGTCTGGCAAGTGGGTACAGGGAATCCTGGCCCTCCTGATCAGTTTCCTTACATTGACCCCTGGTTCTTCCTCCTCCATGGCTAAAATGTACCCTTAAAGGAGCTCCTCTGTTTTAGTCTCAAAGTCAATGAGGCAGAGGCTGAATAAACCTGAGTAAAAAGCCACCACTCTCCATTATAGATAGCCCCTGCAGAGGAGGACAATATTCCACCTTACAACCCACACATTGAGCCAGTCAGAACCCTCCCGTTCTCCCTCAGCCTCCTCTGCAGGACGGGGTCAACAGAGAACCTTTTTTCACCGGTGGTTTGTATAATTGGAAGACCCAGGGAACACTCCCTTTTGTGAGAAACCTCAGGCTCTCATCAGCCTATTAGAAAGTGTTTTCTTATCAACCCACCTGAGCGATTGTAAGTAGCCTTTAGGTATCCTTTTTACTACTGAGGAAAGGGACCAGATAATGATAGGACAGGAACTGGCTGCAATGGGTCCAGGGCCCCCAGGGTTCAATGCAGAAAGTTAATCTATGCGAATATTTTCCTCAACCTTACCAAACTGGGATCCCAACACTGACCAAGGTAAGGGGGCATTCAACACCCACCGCCAGGCCCCACCAACAGTAATGAGATGAGCTTCTTGAAAGTCAGCTAATCTCTGAGAAGTCAAGAATCTCTTGCTGAGTTCCTGGAGTGTCTCTGAGACTTACTGGAAGTTCCTAACCGTTGATCCTGATACCCCAGGAAAACAGTCAGCTACTAATATTTCTATTGTCACCCACTCGGCCCCAGGTATTGACAGAAAGTTACAAAGATTAGAAGGGTTTGAAGGAATGAACAGGTCATACCTATTAGGGATAGCTCAGAAGACTTAACAATAGAGATCCAGAGGGGAAGAAACCCAGGAGGCTCTCCAGGATAATGGTAGCCATGTTCAGAGAAGGATCCAAGGAAAGCCAAAAGTACCTTAGGCACCCAAATCAGTACCGTACCATGGTGGAGAAAGACCAATGTGCCTATTGTTGAGAGAAAGGGCACTGGAAAAGCGAATGCCCAGAAATTTATAGACAAGGAAAAAATTCAGTCCGACTGTATCAGATTGACAAGACTGAGGCTCCATACCAATGAGCCTCCAGGAGCCCATGGTCACAGGAAAAATAGCGGGTCAGATATGCAGGATCAGCTGTAGTGACGTAGAGGTAATCTGGGCTCAATTCTGCCTCTAGACATTAGCTCAAAAGGCAGAACTGATAGCCATGACCCAGGAACTAAAATGGGGAAATAGCCACATTGTCAACGTACGTATATACCAGTAACCCGGTATGCTTTTGCCACTGCATATCTTGATATATTGCAGTGTATCAAGAATGGGACCTGCTGACCTGTGGGAAAAGAGGTAAAAACAGATCACAGCCTTTCTAGCAGCTGTTTGGTTGCCGGAGAGGCTTGCTATTAATCATTGTCAGGACACCAAAAAGGGTACTTGGTTGAAGCCCAAGGCAGAGATTCACTGAAGCCACAGCAAAAAGCAACCACAGAGCCAGTTGAGCTACTTCTTACAAATGTTAGGCCCTTCCTTGGTCCTCACCTTCCCGCCTGAGCCAGGCTTCCTGGAGTGCCCCACATGCACCAGTGAGGAAGAAAATTGATCCAGACAGCAGGATCTACCAAGAATGCTGGTGGGTTCTTCCAAATGGATCTTCTATCCTACCAGAAGCCCTGAAAGCCCTCTTCTCACAGATTCATCAGAGCACACCCCTGGCATCAATGAAACTAAAGGAATTAATCAGGAACTGGTACTCCCTAATCCACCTAGATGAAAGGGTTGAGTATATTACCCACCACTGTGCTGTCTGTGCCCAGGATTAAAATCCAGCACTGTGTTTGTTCAAGAAAAGGACATAATGCCAGTGAACACTGTGAAGTTACCCTGACAAGGTTTAGGTACCAGTAGTGGCTAGTTTTTGTAGATACTTTTTCAGGATGGGTAGACGCCTATCTTCTACTAAGTCAGAAACAGTAATGTTGTTACTAAGAAGCTACTAATGGAGATCATTCTCCCATTCGGTCTTCCCTCTGACAATTCAGTCTGACAGTGGTATGGCCTTCATGGCCAGTGTCTAAGCAAATGGCTAACAGTCTAGGGATATATTAGAAATTATACTGTGTCTATAGGCTCCAAAGCTCAGGACAGGTAGAGCTAACAGGACTGTTACATTCAGGGCAAATTACATTCAGGGCAGCAACTGAAGAACAGTGGACCAAATCAATCTCCACTTTTTCTAGGCTCAGGTCTTCCCATACTGAGACAAGCTGACACCATTTGAAATGTTTGGCTGACTGTCTCTGTTTACCCTCACCAAGGTAAGATCACAGATTGAAATGCCTAAGCATGGGCCAGAGAGATGGCTCAATGGTTAAGAGCACTGACTGCTCTTCCAGAAGTCCTGAGTTCAATTCCCAGCAACCACATGGTGACTCACACCCATCTGTAATGAGATCTGATGGCCTCTTCTGGTGTGCCTGAAGACAGCTACAGTGTACTTATATATAATAAATTTTTTAAAAAAAAAGATGTCTAATCATTCCTTCCTCAAGACCTTAAGGCACAATAGACAACAAAAGACATCCTGAGCTGTTGATCATCTCTCCCACCTGCTCACCCTTGACTCAGCCAGCAAACAAGGGGAAACAAGTTCCATCCTAGGGATTTGCTGTGGGTCTGCCACTTGCACAGCAGAACTCCGGAACCCTCCTGAAAAGGACTGTATCTCATGATTCTGAGAATATCAGTGACCCACTGTAGGGGCACCACAACTTGAATCCACCATTCCCATCTAAAAGTGGACTCAACTGGCCAGAGAGAGGTGAAAATCTATAGGATAGGATAATGTGAGATTCCCCAGCATCCTCTAAAGGTGGGACTCATCCATAGCTTGAATTCAGATTGACACTAATATTGGGAACCTTGGTAGGTAACTCCCATATGTGGCCAACTAAAAACATTTGGGATTGGAGATTTTCTTGAACCATAGATGGAAATGTAATAGGCATTTTCTGGAACACGACCTCCAACCTGTGTTTAGATTCCACCCGTGCAGTTTCTTTGACAACAATGAACTCACAGCTGAATGGTGAAGTTACCTTCCAGTTGATCTAAAGTTTGGAACGAAAATGCAGGAAATATCCTTCTGGTTCTTACCATTTTATGCATGCCCAGCTGACAGGCCTACACATCATAAGTGGAACAGATTTTTATTGTTGCACCCAGAACTGTGAGATTGATTCTGACCAGAGTGGACATTGAGACCTGTATCTCTACATTCAATAAGCATATCCTTCCAGAGATTACAAACCTAGGACCTGCAACCCCTTCGCTTTAAAGACATTGGTCTTGAGTACCAAATAATTGGCTTACATGCTGGATCCGGGGATTCATGATTAAATTTAAAAATGAGGGGAGTAGAATTATAGAATTCACTATAAAGAGAAAGGTACCACCCACCAAGCCAACCCTATAGGTCCCAGATAAAGCTACCTCAGCCAAAGACTAGGGTGTCTCTTTTCCCCATTACACCCCTGGTAATAAAGCAATCCACGGTCACAATCAAAGGGCCTACAGTAACAGGTTCAACCTTAACCCCATTCCAGAACAGAGTCAAAGTGTCAATGATGACCTTAAAGTTATTATATAATTGGACACATATTTCTCAACCTGGAAAGAGATTACTGGTTTTGTCTAGGCCCCAGGTCTCCTTTTTATGTGGGGGTAGTGACCATCACCCCAACTATTACCTAACCAGAAAATTTAAATTATACCCAAATGAAACTAAACTCACCATAGGAGGCCTTTACAGAAACCTCTTCAATTTACAATCAATCACTCAGCTTCCCTTTACAACCAAGCTCGTAATGGTCATCTGTATGCCAGCAGGTCTGAACACATTAAAGTATACTTCCTGACTCCTTGAGTGGCATGACAGCCCTGTACATTCAGCCTTGTTAGATATGTAACAACTGAACATCTTCAGTTAGGAGCACAGGAAGGAAATCTATTGTAACCTACATTCTCCCCCAAGTACACATGCATACTAGAGAGGAAGGTAGAAACTGCATTTAAAGGGATCTCTCCACTATGAGGTACAGCAGGGCCTTAGACAGACACTAGTAATCTCAGCTGTAGCTATAACCCCTCCTTTGTGACAGCCGGAATCACTGGTACAGGTGCCTTGGGAATGCCATTCTTAATTATTCAAAAACCAAAATTTTAAAGCACCGAAGAGTAAAAATATACAGCACCCAAAGGACTCCATAGGACAACTAGAAATCAAGTAGATTTCCCAGCAGAACTGGTGTTACAAAATCAGTGAGGACTCTTGAAAGGGGGACTTTAAGCTGTCTTAGGTGAAAAATGCCATTTTATGTCAATAACTCAAGAGTTATACATGAAACACTAGCTATGGTTCAGAAAACCTTAGCGACAAGGACAACTGATAGGACTGAGGCTTCTAACTGGTAGTGGTCTCTTAGTCCCCATGGCTCAGCCCTTCCCCTTTACCTGCCAGAGTAGGCTTATTTCATTTCTTTACTACCATTCTTCAGTCTCAAAATTGGCCCTCGTACATTTTAAATTGTTGCTAACGTACATTAAAAGAAGAATTAGCTGTGTTAAAAGAGTAGCCCTGCAGGCTCAGCATCAACCTGACCTCAAAATGAGTCAGTGATCTTGATTCTTAAGACGGAGAGGGGAATGTGCTGGCTAAGGAAACTCCATTCTGCTAGGAGGGTGCCTGGTACAGAATGGTTGAAAACATGTTCCTTAGCCCCTTCTGTAGCACGCCTGTATTTGGCATTAAGGCTGATACCAGTTTTTAATAAAATTGGCGAATTACAATTCCAAGTCAGTCTGTGGTCTTAAATTCCATAACAAAACCAACTGGGGACCTCCTGGAGGGGAAGGTCAAAGATAATGGGCATTGAGGTTGGAGAAAGGTTGAGTGCCTCAGAGGAAGAGTAATGAAGACCTGCTGATGTTGAGTGTTACTAGGGAGCAGTGGCATGGGTTTGGGGTATGAACATGGAGAAGCTGCGCCTTGGACGGGAGTAGTGTTAAGAAAGTACGGTGACTGAGGTTCTTGAGTTAGTGTGTAATGAAGATGGGTAGGGGCTATGAAGTGAGATTTGTTTACCTCAGTGACAAGCAGGGCCACAGTGGTTAGGGTCTGGAGTCAAGGTAACCAGCTTCTGGTGACCATGTTTAACTTTCTAGTAATATGTGTCACACCTTTGACGGAGCCTGCCTCTGGTTGGTTTGTAAGAAGAGAGAGCCAGGTGGTGGTGACACACCGCTTTAATCCCAGCACCAGACAGGCAGACACAGGTGGATCACTATGAGTTTGCCAGCCTGGTCTACAAAGCAAGTTCCAGCATGGCCAGGGCTACACAGAGAAATACTGTCTGGAAAAACCAAAAGTAAGCAAGTAAGTAAATAAGTAAATAAATGGGAAGGGGGAGCTAGGAGGGTTTGTGCACATGTGGAAAGGGTAGAGGTGCAGGAGCGAGTGGACTCTGGGTAGATTTGAGTAGGTCTATAGAAGAAAGAGGGGAATGGAGATAGGAGTGGTTCTTCCAGAGGCCTTTAGTAGCCTCGTAGAGAGGGCTGAGCATCAAGAGAGAAGTTGGTGATCCAGATGAAGAAGAAGCAAAAAAGGTCCTAATAATGCACACAGTTCACATTAAGCTTGGGGAAGGGGACAGGCAAAGACTTCCTGCTTCCTTGCCTGGGATATAGTTCTTGCTATTTGTGAGATTGAGAGGCCCAGGTAGTTCGAGGGTCGGCAGATCTGGGCCTTCTTTGGGGAAACCAAGATTCCAGATAGTTGAGAAAGGTTATGCAAGGTTAGAAATTGGTCTGTAGGGGACTGGATTATAAGAGAAGATTATCTATATATTGGAGAGGGAAACTAAGGGACAAATCTACATTGGTGAGATCCTGTTCTAGGTCTCCAAGTAATAAGGGGTGTCTCACAATCTCTGGTGCAAGATTACTGTTAGGAACATAAGTGAGACCATTTGTGTGACTTAATGTAATGCCTGCAAGGAGCCTGCCAAGAGGCAGCTCAGATCAGACCTAGGCACTAGGGCTAGTTCTGATATATTAAGATGCCAACAGCAAAGCTGCTCATGTGTACCCAAGTCCAAGATGGGCCTTGATATGCTAATGAACTAACCCAAAGATGGCCATGATAGTGAACTGCCCCTAAGCTGTGAGTCTCTCTTCATACAAATGAAATGATACTGGAAAATTGGGACTATGGGACTAGCACCTATAGTTGCACTGCTGTGTCCCTGAAATGTGGCATCTCAAGAAACTACTGGATCTCCACCAATGCCAACCTCTTGGCCTGCCCCAGCAGAAGGACTTCATGGCAGACATGGGTTAAGCATGCACAGCTCCTGAAACATCCAAATCAGAGAGGAATTCCCCAGTAGAACCTTGCATCAGCAGATTTCTGCCAGGCCAACTGTTTCCCATTTGGTGAGATATCTGTTTAACTTTTATATTAATTAGCGTGATATTATAAGGAATGATTGTGTAAATAAACTGAGCATATTCAAAAAGTATTTTGTGTGGACATCCTGTCAAGTTTCCCACCAATCATGCTGTCTTCAACTGCAACCATCCAGACAAGATGCTGGGTGTGCAGAGTGTTTGGGTCTTCCCAGGTGAAGGCAAAAAAGGGGGGGGGGCTTGGGAGAACAGGTGCTGGATGATAGTAAAGAAGGCATTGCTAAGATTGAACACGGAAAAGAAGGCAGTCAGGGAGAGCATGGAAGAGTGCTGCTTGTGTAGGTTAGTGACCATGGGAAAATTGGGAATGGTAGCCGGTTGATTTTCTGAAGTCCCGGACCAATTGATTAGTACTGTTTTGATTCTTGTTATTGTTGTTTTGTTGTTTTTGGTTTTTGACACATAGAATATGAGTGTTGTGAGGGGGCGTTGATGGGAGTTAAAAGGATTATTTGTAGTAACTACTCAAAGATGATTTAGAGTCCATGACACATGGTTGGAGTGAGAGAAAACTGGTCCTGAACCACGAAGCTAGAAGGATTTCTCAAGGTTATGAGAACAGAATTGTGATGGGCAGCTATTGAAGGGTTCAAGGTGTCTCAAACTCAAGGGTTGACTAAAGTCAAGAGGCTATTTGAGGAGTTTGGGGTTTAGGCATGCTAGCCATGGCTTAGAAGAGCCCAGCCGCTGAGCCATTAAGCAGGTTTGTGTGTGTGTGTCTGTGTGTGTGTGTCTGTTTGTCTCTCTGTGTGTCTGTCTGCTGTCTGTCTGTCTGTGTATCTGTGTATCTGTTTGTCTCTGTGTGTGTCTGTGTGTCTGTGTGTGTCTCTGTGTGTGTCTATCTCTGTGTGTGTCTGTGTGTCTGTGTGTCTTTCGTCGGCAAATTTACTCAGTCTGCCCAGAGCTTAAAGCAGGGTAGTAGAAACTACACGCTACAGTCCTGCCATACACGTACTATACCCCTAAGCTATAGAGATGGATCTGTGGTCTTTCTAGTCTAATTCATCAGGTAGTTACCAGCCCGTGTATCTGACCTAGCATTTATATGACTACTAGGTAAAATTCTCGGAATGTATGCTACGCTTCACAGCCCTATGGTTTCTACCAACCTTAAAGATGAATCCTGCAAGAGAGTCCCTACCTAAGATAACATCTGAGTTCTGTGGAAGACTGTTAGGTCAAACTCAATATATACAGCTAACTGAGGTGCCAAGTTGATATGCCAAAGATCTGACTGCCAGATTCTCCCAGCATCCCTCTGTTCCCACCTGTTGTAAGGTATGGCCAGCATATTCAACCCCTACTCTAGACTCCTCCAGCCCAGAGATGGGCTGTTCTTTCCCACATGCCCTTTCCAATATAATCCAGTCATATTGGTACCCGGGCTTTTTTCTATCCTTTACGCTCTTACTTTTCCCCTCCCCTTTTCACTCCCAGCTTAGGGTCCTGTTCACCCTGGACTTTCCCAGATGTCTCTGCTTCTGGCAGGGCTCTCCCTTTTATCTACAGTATATTTTTTTCTCTACCATGCCTAGGAGTGGAGTGGTCCCATCCTTCCTTTTTGATTTATCTTTTTCACTCAAAGAGTACTTGATAAAGCCATGTCCTTTTGCTCTGTGAGTATCAAAGTTCCTAGAACCTCCTCCCTGAGAGATCATGGCATTCAAAAATAAACACATTGTTCTGGGTGTCTTGGGTTCATTTACTAGGGAATGGAAACTTGTATTTGCCTGGGAATAAAGTGTTTCTTTACTTCATAGTTGCATTTTTATGGATACACCGTGTGCTGAAAAGGACATTTTGTGTATTTTGTCTCAGTTTCCATAAATCCTATGCCATCTATGGCTTAAATGATGAGAAAACACTGGACTGAATCAGATTAAAGAGACTTTAGCTAGGGGCACACACTGCTTTTTCGATCTCAGTTCACTTCCCCTACCCATATCAGGTGGTTCATAACCACCTGGAAACTCCAGCTCCAGGGGACCTGATACCGCTCCTCTGTGGACATTTGCACTTACCTTGTATGCACACACACAGGCACTCACAATAAAAAATAATAAAAATGGGGTTGGGGATTTAGCTCAGTGGTAGAGCGCTTGCCTAGGAAGGGCAAGGCCCTGGGTTCGGTCCTCAGCTCCAAAATAATAATAATAATAAAATTACATTAAAAATTCATAGCCAGCCTTTCAAAGCAGCATGATCACAGACATAATGGAAAGACTGAGATAGTGTCACAGGGCGGGGAAAATTAATGAGTAAATCCTAGGACAAAAACTAGGGAAATCCAAGTCTGATCTGGAATTTACTTAATTGTTCTCATCCAAGTTAATGCCTTCATTTTGGTGGCTGTGTTGTAGCTAGCCATGGGGAACCAAAGTGAAGGGGCAGGGTGGGCTTTTTCAACTTTGGCACTACTGACATAGCATATTGCTCTGGTGGTCACTGCCTTTCCTGACCTCTGTTTGCTCAGAGTCAACAGTGTTTTCGTTTTCAAAGGGCCTTCCAGCCAAGAACTGAAATCAAAATGCTTCTATGCAGTTTCAAAAGTCCATTAGTAGGACTAAACACGAAAATGCCTCAAGTCTGATGTGCTCTGTATAAGACTGTGGGCCATTCTTCAAAGGACTGGAGTTTGGTTCCCAGCACCCAAATAAGGAGGCTCAGAACTGCCTATTACTCAAGGGGCTCTGACGCCCTCTTTCGGCACCTTCACACACCAGCATGCATATATACACACAGTTTTTTAAAATGTAGTAAAGTGATTCAAGTTAAGAACCATTGTTGCACAGTAACTCTGTGTATCCCTGCTACATTTTGTGAAATCTAAAATTTCAAATTATAATATGTGTATATAAAGAATTAGTTTTCAATCGGTATGTTTTATCAATAACTAAAGCATTATTGGAAAAGCCACCTACATGTTAGAAAACAAACTAGATATATTTTAGGAAACCATAGGTGATAAATTCTTGTGATAATACACTCCCAAAAGTTGTCCCCTGACTTCCACAAGCACAGTGGCAAGGGAATACCTGTACCCAACCCCCAATCCATAAGTCATGAAACATCAAATTTTGTTTGAAAAAAAAAAAACATGTTCTAGTTGTCATCATTGATGACTTGATACAGAATTTTGTTTTCAAAATCATGTTGCCTGACTCGGTGGCACAGGTCTTAAATGCCAACCCTAGGGAGGCAGAAGCAGACAACTTTGTGTGTTCAAGAGCAGCCTTTTCTGCATAGTGAATTCCAGGGCTATATACTGAGACTATCACAAGAAACAAGTACAACTGTGATTTGAATGAGGATGCTCCCCATAGTCGCATAGACTTGAATACTTGATCATGAGGGAGTGCCACTACTTGATAAGTTTAGGAGGTTGGCCCTGTTGGAGAAGTGGGGGCATGGAGAGGCTCTGCTGCCTACAGATGTGGACATAAACCTCAACTCCTTCTCAGCACTGTGTCTGCCTGCATGCTGCCGTGATGAGAGTGGATTAACTATTTAAAACTCTAATCAAGCCCCAATTCAATGCATTTCTTTATAAGAGTTGCTGTGACCATGGTGTCTCTTCACAGCAATGGAATAGTGACTAAGACACAAGCAAAACAGACAGCAACAACAACAGTAAAACAAAACTCATAAGCTATATCTGTTTGACTTTGGTTTCTATTGCTGTGGTAAAACAATGACAAAAACAAAAACAAAATCTCAACAACAACAAAAACCATAACTTGGGGAGAAGAATTTATCAAACCTTACAGATTATAGTCCTATCATGAAGGGAAGACAGGGCAGCAGCTCAAGCAGGTACTTGGAGGCAGGAACTGGAGCAGAAATTATGCTTACTGGCTTACCCAATCCATTTTCTTATTAAACTCAAGAGTGATTGCCCAGGGGTTGCACTGCCCAAGGAGACCTTACCACATCAATCATTAATTTTAAAAAATGCCCCTGAACATTTTGCCTACAGGTCAATCTGATGAAGGCACTGTCTCATTTGAAGGTCCCTCTTTGCAGATGACTTATATCTAGTTTACAAAGAAAACAGCGCAGTATTCAAATCCGAGGTATGAATATTCCGTCTTAATAATTATCCAAAAACATTTAAATGCAAGTCATAGGAAGTATGGTCTAACTTGAACTATGGCCTCTCCATGCTCTGTCTATCCTGGGAACATCCTCTTATTGGGAAGGGGAGAAGGGAAGAAAACAACAATGAAGAACAGCTAGAAGAGAAGAAATGGTTGGTAACGGTGATGCAGAGACCCTTGAAGACCAAAGCCAATGTCTCAAGTCTACCAGAACATGAAGACGTGAAGTAAAAGCCCATAATTCTTTCTTTTTTAAGCGATGAGTGCTTTATTGAAAAGGAATTCCACAAGCGCTAAAGGAATAACAGTAAAAGGGGAAGAAAAAGATCATCTGTGGATGGAAGGGACATGACAGGTTCCTTATTCCAGGCCAAGCAATATTATAGTTGGTATTTCTTGATCAGTATTTGCCCGAAACTACAATATACATTCTATGCATGTGACATTTACTGTTGACTCTAGGAGGCAGGAACTATTATATCATCTCCGTGTTGTAGATTAGGAAAGTGATGATAGTTTGCCAGAAGTCTCAGAGCCAGGAGGTGCTGGAGACCAGAGGGGCCCAAGGCCTCTGTATGACTGTGCTATATCTCCCATGTATAGCAGAGAAGCTGAACCCACGGTCCTTTGTTGAAAAAAAGAGAAACTACAAACAATCATGCATTAGTTAGTAGGAGCTGGGTAACACGCACTGGGGAATGAATACAGGGACATCAGAAATGTGTAAACAATAAGACTGAGAACGGGGAGAGCAATTTGGATAACAACAAGAAAATGAGAATGTACTTCATTGACAGCAGGGACTTGTCCCAAAGGAACCTGGGGGGCTCTTCTGCAGAGGACCTCACTGCAGCAAGAGTTTCTGGAAATTTCCTAGCACAGGATGTGAGATGGGAATGTATGGAGGATGATTTGGTCTTCCAATCCAAAAACGCAATACCAACACAAGTTTTACATTAAAACATTTTAGGACAGAATTTGTTCCTCACAACAGTTTTTCATGTGAAAGAGAAGTCACCGTGTTTCCTAAAATGTTTTTTAAAGCCATTTTACATGTCAACTAATTGGAGCACGTTATTACTTTTTTTTCATCTTTATTAACTTGAGTATTTCTTATTTACATTTTGATTGTTATTCCCCTTCCCAGTTTCCGGGCCAACATCCCCCTAATCCCTCCCCCTCCCATTCTATATGGGTGTTCCCCTCCCCATCCTCCTCCCATTACCGCCCTCCCCCCAACAATCCGGTTCACTGGGGGTTCAGTCTTAGCAGGACCAAGGGCTTCCCCTTCCACTGGTGCTCTTACTAGGATATTCATGGCTACCTATGAGATTGGAGCCCAGCAGGGGTCAGTCCATGTATAGTCTTTGGGTAGTGGCTTAGTCCCTGGAAGCTCTGGTTGCTTGGCATTGTTGTACATATGGGGTCTTGAGCCCCTTCAGCTCTTTCAGTTCTTTCTCTGATTCCTTCAACGGGGGACCTATTCTCAGTTCAGTGGTTTGCTGCTGGCATTCGCCTCTGTATTTGCTGTATTCTGACTGTGTCTCTCAGGAGCGATCTACATCCGGTTCCTGTTGGCCTGCACTTCTTTGCTTCATCCATCTTATCTAGTTTGGTGGCTGTATATGTATGGGCCACATGTGGGGCAGGCTCTGAATGGGTGTTCCTTCTGTCTCTGTTTTAATCTTTGCCTCTCTCTTCCCTGCCAAGGGTATTCTTGTTCCCCTTTTAAAGAAGGAGTGAAGCATTCACATTTTGATCATCCTTCTTGAGTTTCATTTGTTCTGTGCATCTAGGGTAATTTAAGCATTTGGGCTAATAGCCACTTATCAATGAGTGCATACCATGTGTGTTTTTCTGTGATTGAAAGCCCATAATTCTTAAGATGCCAGAATCCTTACAAAGTTTATGTCCTTATCTTCAAATGGACCCAGACCACAGGGAGGGCTAAAGCCTTCTAGTTCTCACATGCCTTGTCCAAAGCCTTTGTCAGGAGGATTTCCAATCCCTTCTCTGTTTTGAACTACATGACTTGTGAGCAGAAAACACCCTCTTTAAAGTTTATCAGACATAGAATCACCAGTAGAACCATCAAATAGTTTGTCTACTGTCAACAGAACAAACTTTATCTTATAAAAAGATAAAGAGAGAAGCAATCTTTTGGTGGATGTGTGGTGAGGTTTGGGGAAGAGGGTGCCTCGGCAGGCCCATGCTGAAGTGTCACTTCCCCCTGAGGGACCAGCCATACCACGGTATAGTATAGAGTTTATTCAGGGCATGATCAATGGAGTCGGGAGGGTAGTAGAGGCAGAGAAAGGCAGAGAGAGGAGAGAGAGAGGGATAGGGGATAGAGGCTGGCCATGTTCACGTGGAGTGGGGGGGGAGGTGATGGGGAGAGAGTGGGAGCAGGAAGGTAAGAGCAAGGGGAATAGGAAGCAGCCCCTTTTACAGTGAGTCACACACCTGACTGTTGCCAGGTAACTGTGGGGGCGGAGCATACCTGGCTGTTGCCAAGTAACTCTGGGGTGGAGCTTAGACAAAATGCTAACAACTAGTCTGTGGAGCAAGTGGAATGGTGTCACCAGAGAGAAAAACTGGTAAGGTTGAGCAGATTAGGGGACCCTGGTAATTCTCATAAGTGAGAACGGTAGACATTTATCCTACTCCCCCGACCTGGTTCCTGTTCTGAAGCACGTGACCACAAACACCGGTCACTTATCATAGAGCCTAGAGTTCTCCATGCTAATAAGGTATCCAGATAGGCCCCAAGAGTTTAGCCAAAAAGCTTCCTTTTCTAGGCATCCCTTCCTGAAAAAGGCATTTATTCTCTGGTTCACCCTGAGTAAATTGCATGTGTCCTTTTCTGTCATGAATGAACAGTTTGAAGCAAGGACTATCTCATCAAGGTCTGCTGTAGGGGGAGGCCTTAGTCATATAGAGCCATGCCTAAGTCTCCCGCAGAAGGCCTCTCCACACTCCTGGCACTCCCTCTGAGCTAAGCTAGATCCCCCTACTCCCAATTTTCAACTCTTCACAGTTCCCAGCAACTTCTGGGTGCCAGGAGTTTCAGAACCACAGCCTCTGTCCCAGCCAACGCCATTTCTCACCCAGAGAAACACTGTCTGGGACTCCATCTTAGGCTGCGTTTCGTCTCCCCGGAGTAGCGAGTCGGTGTCTCATGAGCCCAGCACTCCAACAGACGAAAGGAACATAGCCTAGCAGCTCTGTGTTTCGCCTCCCCGAGTGGTGTTCTGACACTCCAGCAGCGAAGCGAAATGCAGAACCACGCTAGTCCACTCTGTGCTGTCAGGTT
This sequence comes from Rattus norvegicus, assembly GCF_021556685.1. Lineage (NCBI taxonomy): Eukaryota > Metazoa > Chordata > Mammalia > Rodentia > Muridae > Rattus > Rattus norvegicus. Next base: position 37,892,025 of record NC_141554.1, read on the forward strand.
CTGTAGTCCTGAGAGGTGGTACAAGTGGGCACCCTGTGAAATGGATGGGTAGATGAAGTAAAATTGACAGCTCATGGCTTTTGGTATTTTGAAAATTTGTGTTTATTTGGGCTTAGGGGTTACCACATATATGGAGGTCAAAACACTTGAGGGAATTGGCTCTCTTCTTCTACCATACAGGTTCTGGGGAACTAACAACTTGTCAGGCTTGGTGGCAAGTGCCCTTACTCACTAAACCATCTTGATGACCCTCATGATTCTCGACTCTTTCTCTACAAGACCCTATAGAAACAAAATTAACTAGAGGCTAAAGAAATAAGAAAGATTACTTACTGAAACTTCTGTCCGGACACATTCTGGAGACACATAACACAAAAACTATAAAGAAGAACCTGCAGATTGGAGTTGCTCAATGGGAATGTATGTGTGATGACAGGAAGTCAGTGCCAAAAAGTAAGAATATAAGTAAGAAATAAGAAAAATAGCTATAAGACAGTTATAGCTGTGAACACCTGTAATCTCAGCCCTCAGGAGGCAAAGGCAGGAGGATTGTGAATTCATCGTTAGCTAGGACTAAAGAGCAAGCTCTAGGCCTTTATAAAATATATAGTGAGACTCAGTTTCCCCTGTTACAAAATATGAAAGAATGATTGTAGAAGTTAAGTACTTGGGGTTGGAGAGATGCCTCAGTGGTTAAGAGTACTGGCTGCTTCCAAAGGACCCAAGTTCAATTCCCAGTACCCACATACCTGTTTGTCCCTCCAGATCCAGGGCTTCTGACACCCTTACAGACCTAAATGGCAAAACACCAATGAATATAAAAATAAGTTTTATATTTTAAAAAAAGAAGCCCATACAAATGGTTAATTGTCCAGGAACCAATTGTGTGAGGTGCAGATATGCTGGGCTCACAAATGAGTACCAGGAGAAACCAGAATGTTAAATACACAGGCATTTCAGAGTATTTGATTATTGTTCATAGAGTAAAATAATGCAAACTTAGAAAGATACTACAAATGCCAGATGCAGTTAGGTGTGTCCTGTAGAGATGCACTTTGGGTGTGCCTGTAAAACCCTCCTTAAATAAGAGTGCTAAAAAATGGCAAGTTCTTGACTATTTAACGTAAGGTGCTTGGGAAAGGCCTGTGGTCTTTGCTCTATGACACCAGGCAAAGCCAGCTGGATGGCCTTGAGCTGCCCTACCTTACAAGGGAAATGGGTCAGCCTCAATCCATGATGGTGACTTGGCTCAGCCTGCCAAGGGTGTAAGGGAGGAGGTAGCAACTGGACCTTTGAGAGAGTTCAGTGGGCTCTTGCTTTGGACTGTCTCTTTTGGCTTGGAAGAGCTTCATGGAAGAAGCTCCCAGGTAAGAGATCGGGATTTTCTTTGGGCTTGCAGGAACAAGAGAGAAGCATCTGGCAGGACACAGGCGAAACAGGATTCAAGGAAAGACAGCTAAGGAGCCCTCTTGTGTTTGGATGAGCTCAAGAGAAAGGTAGACTAGCTCAGTAGAATGACACTGAAAGATTTCTAAAGAGCTAGCCCATTAGTTCTAGAATCAGGCTTGTAAATAGATATGTTGTATATAGTTAAGAAAATAGTTACCTCGCTGAGCTAGCAGGATTTTACTACCGCTCCTTTTCACGTGTCATTTATTGGTATAAATATTATACAAATTGAAGAAGTTAAGTCTTACACACAGGGTTTTCCCATCAAAGGAGAGTTGTACAACCTGTTATCTGCCCAGAAGGCTAGAAGTGAACATGGTTAATAGCCTGGTGATCTCTGTATTATCTGTGTGTCCCAGACCACATCAGCTTCTCCCCAAGGCCCTTATTGAGAGCTTGTCAATCTATAGAAACTATCTTTATGGAAGGTGTCACATGTGGCAAATCTATAAAGACCAATTTTATGGAAGATGTCACATGTACTTACAGAGTCTCAATGTAGCCATGTCTTAAGATTTATTATGCACATAGGATTGAGTTAATTATCACCAAGAAAATTTTTCACCAAATTGTGCTGTGCTTAAGTATGCCTAAATAAAATACTCAGGGTCAGACTCTTAAAGTTTGAACCAACACCAGCTACTGAATTGTGCTGAACCAAACAACCTTTATGTCTCCTGCAGATTGTTACTCTGCTAGCTGTGGTGGTGGCAGAGACCCCTACAATCAACAAACAATAATAGAAATAATTAGAAACAAAAGAATAATATATAGTTCTTCTAGTTATATATTATGTGAATGGTGCTTTGAATGAGCAATGTCCATTATAGTCTCAGATATTTGATCACTTGGCCCTAGGTATGGTGCATTCGTGGAGGTATATAGAAACTTTAAGAGGGGCAGCCTTTTTGGAGGAAATAGGGTCACTGAGTGGGCTTTGAGCTTTAAACCCTTGCCCTCTTCTAGTTCTCTCTCAGCTTCCTGTGTGACCAGAAATTCTCCTGATTCCACTGCGCACTGCTATGCCTCCTCTGCAATTACGAATTCTCTCACAGGACCTGGAAGTCAAAATAAACTCTTCCTTCTATAAGCTGCTTTTGGTCATGATATTTTATCCTAGCAACACAAAAGTAACTAATACAATGTGCAACTATGACATTTCCATGCTGTTTCTTCTAATGTGAGTACTCAGAGTAGCTCCAAGATTTGCACAAAAAGTAATTTGTTGTCATTTGATATACGGTGTGATGGTTTGATTAGGAATGGCCCCTGTAGGTTCATATGTTTGAATGTTTGGACATTATCGAATAGTGCTACTTGAGAGGGATTAATAGTTGTGACCTTGTTGGAGGAAGCATGTCACTGGCACTGGGCTTTGAAGTTTCAGAAGCTCAAGCTGTAAGGCTCGAAGTGAGTCTTAACTACTGGGAGATTCCACCCCCCCCCCCAAGTGAGACATGAGAAAGGAGTTCGATGCAAACACTAGAGCACTAGAGGTTTATTTTCCGGTGCGTCGGGGTCGACCTTCAATCAGCCCCTCATGGCGAGTGACTAGAAGGTGACTCTGAATGGCTATAACAAGCAGTTTTTATACTTTTTAGAGGTACAGGTTACTTCAGCAAGGTTACAGTTTAAATTTATTGGCTAGCAAGCATATGATATGCATTCGAACTCTTATCTGGGACCAGAGGGTCAGGTGACAGTCAGTACATTCTGTGGTTTTTCAAGAATGTCCCTGCTACTTCTGAGAACCTTGTGGAGAATGGAACTTGGCCTAGCCTTGACCTGAGGCAGGAAGCTGGTACTTGGCCTAATCTTGACCTAAGGCAGTGGATGTAAAGCTGGTGAATGCCCCTAGGGTCCTTCACAGGAACCCCATAACCTACCTACTTTCTATCAGGCCAAGCCTCTTAATAGCTCTTACACTTTAGTAAGGACTAGGGTCCTTCAAAGCCAGGCCCAGTGTCTCTCTTCCTGTTGTGTGCAGATCCAGATTGAAATATAAACTCTAGACTCCTTCTTCAACACCATGTCTACCTGTGTGCCACCATGCTTCCTCCCATGCTTTCCCACCATGCTTCCTCCCATGCTGATAAACCTCTGAAACTATAAGTAAACCCAGGTTAAATGCTTTCCTTTATAAGAGATGCCATGATCATGGTATCTATTTACAATGATAGAACACTAAGACATACGCTTTCATGTAATTCAGGCAGCCCTGAAGTTACTATGTAAGGAGAATAATCTCTGAGTTCTTTCATCCACCGCTGCTGGGATTACAGCAGTACATTCCGTCATTTATTTTATACCAGTGCTGAAGATTAAACCCAAAGCCTCATGCATACTAAGAGAACACTCTTAGCAACTAAGCCACACTTCCAGCTCCTGAGATTTTGTTGTTTTGTTTCCATATAATAAAGTGCAATGTTAACAACGTAAGCAAATACAAAATTTTTATTTTCAAGATGTTAAATATGTATGGCGCAGATGGAGCCACTAGTTGTTTTGTCCAATTATTTTTTAGTCAATAAGTCATATTAACATATACAAATGGCTTCTTTAAGGAGATAACTAAAGAGAAGTAAAAGTGCTTATTCCCTCTCCTTAAGCGTGAGAAGCCTTGGCTTGAAGGTAATGCTCAACAAATTGGCTCCACTGCCATTTGTCATCGGTGGAAAAAGCCAACACTATCCAAGAGATGCTAAGAATCAGGTTCTTGTTTCTGGAAATCAAAAGGACTGAATGGGAGCTGGTTGCTGTTTACAAGCACAAGACTGTTAATTCCCTTAACTTGCTGTGGGTACAAGAGCCTGTTGTTCCTTTGTAGATCACAAGATTCATCCCTAAGTAAATACAGGGGAAGCCCACATTATGTGGCCCACCCCATTTAACTCGGAAAGAGTCTCCACTGCCTTACACTCTTCCCCTCTTACTGAATGGAGGAAATAGGGAAGTCAATGAAAGTTTAAACTTATAGCTCCTACAGAAACCACCTTCAATGTTTTGAAATTCCCATGAAACAATTGTAGGAGATCTTGTTTAAATCTTAACTGTAAATAGGTAAAACAACCTATTTTCTATTGTCTATGTGTGTACACACATATGCAGATGGTGGAGAAGCAACCTCAGGCATCTACCGTGTTTTGAGAGATGGTCTCTCATTTATCAGGTAAACTAGGCTAGCCAGTGAATGCCAGCAATCAACCTGTCCTTCTTCCATTGACTCCTCAGTCCCAGAATTAGAAGGGATACTACTGTGACAGGCTTATTGTCGTATGGGTTCTGGGAATCAAACTCAAGCTAAGCACATTACCAATTAAGCTACCACTCCAGTCCCCCTCCCACGTTGCTGTCTTTAATCTAAAACCTTAGCAAATGTTGAATACTGTGCTGCATCAAAATCAGAGACTTCTACCAAATCATTGTTTTTATCCAGCTTGCATTCTGGTTTTAAGCAAATTGAGCGGATCCAACAAGACGGCTCAGCAGGTAAGAGCATTTGCCACCAAGCCTGATGGCCAGAGTTCGATATCTATGGTCTACAAGGTAGAAGAGAGGACCAACTCCCACTGGCTGTTTTCTAAGCTCCACACGTGCACGTGCCGAAACACCCTCCTCACAGTAAATAAGAAAAATAGCAATTGTGTTTTAAGAAAGAAATTGAGCAAATAAAAAGAAGACAATTGGATATGAAAATTTGTAAGCAGATGCAATGAGTAGAATGCCAGTAATCCTTGGGATGCCAAAGTGGTGAGGTCACTTGAGCCCATGTCTCCAAAGAGGACACACTAGAGAGGAAAACACACACACGCGCGCGCTACTTATTGAATTCAAGGCTAAACTGAGCTATATAAGATGCTATCTAAAATTTTTTAAACATATTACAAAGTGTTGTTAAAATGATCATTTCAACATATTCCCTTCCTAACTAAACTAGCGTCCTTTAGGATCCAGCTATGGTCATTGTAGAAGCCAATAGCTATCCTGAAACAGCCAGGAGCTAATGGTTTCAGACTGCACATATGGTCTCTGGACAACCAGATTCTGTAGGAAAGTCGCCCTAGAAAATCAATAAGACAAATGCCTGAGATGGTATTCCAGCAAAACATTGAGTGTGAAGACTGAAATGAAATTCAGATACTTTACAGATATTACATATCTCTTTGAGCCATTTAAAATATTAAACTATTGCTACCCAGTGAGCACTTGGCCCTCAATCTGTGATACCTACCCATCATTTTAGTCTGTGCTCAGTGGGTAGTATGGAACTGTCTGGAAATAGGACAGATTGGTTACAACTGTGATTCCAACGGCAGCAACACAACTGCCCAGGCTAACCCCCATGTACAGGTGTCTTATGTTCACATATGTTTCTCTTCATATAAGGATAGCAGTTATATTGGACTAGAGTCCAGCCTACTTGAAGTGGAAATTTAAAGGTTCTTTGGAAAGTCAATTGTGTTGGTTGGTGTTTTGCTGGAGCAAATGCATGAAGGAGTGTTTTCCTGACGCAGGCACAGATGAAAGGATGCTTTGCTAAAGCAAGCACATGAAAGGACATGTCTTGAAGGATTCTTCCCTAACAACATGCATGTATTAGTCCACCTTACATTGCATAGTTGAGCTCCATTTGTCAGGACTCCATAGAGAGAAACGCACCGAAAAACATCTGGTGCTGTGCTGGCAGCTTCTTGTCAATTGCAAGGCCTCCATCTGATTGATAGAGTGATGTCAGCTGATCCAGACTCTATTTGAGGTTTGCTACTGGTGTACTGATGCACAACACATGGTAAGACGAGACCCATGAAGGACACCTGATTTTTGGCGGAAGTATAGATAGGACTCAACAGGTTTCAAGAGGGACTTGTTGGTAGAGCTCACTCTGCTATGCTATGCTTCTGGTCTTGCCTCTTAGCTGACCTTCTCTTTGTTGAGAGAGGCACAGCGGAGAATGTCTCTTGGCATCCCTGCTGGTACAGATCCCTCCTGCTGACTCGTGCCAATTTGACTGAGGCCTGACTGTCTCTGTTAGGTAGTTCCACTGCTGCTGCTATCCAGACACTGCTGAACTGGACTGCTAGTGTATCTGTTGAGTGTTTGTGAGTGGATCGAGCTGCCTCTACTGATTCCCGTGAACTGAACTGCTGATTTCAATTAAAGTGTTTAAGAACCGTTATTAAAATTAGGGTTTGAAAAAGTAAACCCTATACTACTGACCACAGTTTTACATTATCTACTCGAAGACCCCAACTTCAAATAGACGCATTCCACTGTACAGAGAATTAGGATTTCAACCTCTAAACTAGGAGGTGAAATAGCTCAGCCTGTAATAGATGCCATCCAGGATGAGTGCTGCCCATGCTGGTACCCCCCCCCAAAAAAATCTCTGAACCACATCTGTATTGGTCAGGCTCTGGCAGAGCCTCTCAGAGGACAGCTATACCAGGCACCTGGCAGCAAGTATGACTTGGCATCAGCAATAGTGACTGGGTTTGGTGTCAGCAGATGGGATGGAGCCCTGGGAGGGGCAGTCTCTGGATGACCTTTCCTTCAGTCTCTGCTCCACTCTTTGTTCCTGCATTTCCTTTAGACAAGAGCAATTATTCTGGATTAATATTTCTGAGATGGGTGGGTGGCCCCATCCCTCAACTGGGGCCAGTGCCTCTCCACTCGATATGGTCTCCACAGGTTCTGTCTCCCCTTTTGTTGGGTATTTCAACTAATGCCATCCCTGTTGGGTCCTGGGAACTTCTTGGGTCCCTGGCATCTGGGACTTTGTAGTGGTTACCCTCAGTGCCCCCTGCCACACTACTACACACCTTTGTTCAATTTCCTGACCCTCTATACTTCTCCCCAACCCCTGTCTCCTCCCCCATCTGAACCTGCCCCCCTTTCCCTCCTCCTCCTCCTCCTCCTCCTCCTCCTCCTCCTCCTCCTCCTCCTCCTCCTCCTCCTCCTCTCTCCCTCCCAGAGCCCTCCCTCCCTCTACTTCCCGAGATTATTTGCTTCTGAGTAGTACTGAAGCATCTGCACTTTGGTCTTCCTTCTTCTTGGGTTTTATATGATCTGTGAGTTGTATCATGAATATTCCAAGCTTATTTTGGCTAATATCCACTCATCAGTGAGTACATACCATCTATGTTCTTTTGTGACTAGGTTACCTCATTCAGGATGATATTTTCAAGTTCCATCCATTTGTCTGCGAATTTCATGAAATGATTGTTTTTAATAAATGAGTAGTACTCCATTTTGTAAATGTACCATAATTTCTGTATCCATTCCTCTGTTGAGGGACATCTGGGTTGTTTCTAGCTTCTGGCTATTATAAATAAGGCTGCTATGAACATAGTGGAGCATGTGTCCTGGTTATATGTTGGAGCATCTTTAGGGTATATGCCCAGCAGTGGGATAGCTGGGTCCTTGGGTAGAACTATTTCCAGTTTCCTGAGGAACCACCAGACTGATTACCAGAGTGGTTGTATCAGCTTGCAATCCCACCAAAACCCAAGGAGTGTTCATCTTTCTCCACATCCTCTCCAGCATCTGTTGTCACCTGAGTTTTCGATCTTAGTCATTCTGACTGGTGTGAGGTGGAATCTCAGGGTCGTTTTGATTTGTATTTCCTGATGACTAAGGATGTTGAACATTTCTTTAGGTACTTCTCAGCCATTCAGCATTCCTCAGCTGAGAATTCTTTGTTTAGCTCTGTACCCCAATTTTAATAGGGTTATTTGGCTCTCTGGAGTCTAACTTCATATATATATATATATATACATATATATATACACATATATATGTATATATATGTGTGCATATATATATATGTGTGTGCATATACAATATATGTATATATATATATGTATATATATATATATTGGATATTAGCCCTCTATTGGATGTAGGATTAGTAAAGATCTTTTCCCAATCTGTTGGTTGCCATTTTGTCCTAAAGATAATGTTGTTTGCCTTACAAAAGCTTTTCAGTTTTGTGAGGTCCTATTTGTTGATTCTTGATATTAGAGGATAAGCCACTGGTGTTCTGTTCAGGAAATTTTCACCTGTGCCAGTGTGTCTGAGGCTCTTTCCCACTTTCTCTTCTATTAATTTCAGTGTATCTTGATCCACTTAGACTTGAGCTTTGTACAAGGAAAAAAGAATGGGTCGATTTGCATTCTTCTATATGCTGACCTCTAGTTGAACCAGCACCATTTGTTGAAAATGCTATCTTTTTTCCTGACCATAGGTGTGTGGGTTCATTTCTGGGTTTTCAATTCTATTCCATTGATCTACCTGCCTGTCTCTGTACCAATATCATGCAGTTTTTTTTTTTTATTAACTTGAGTATTTCTTATATACATTTCGAGTGTTATTCCCTTTCCCGGTTTCCGGGCAAACATCCCCCTCCCCCCTCCCCTTCCTTATGGGTGTTCCCCTCCCAACCCTCCCCCCATTGCCGCCCTCCCCCCATAGACTAGTTCACTGGGGGTTCAGTCTTAGCAGGACCCAGGGCTTCCCCTTCCACTGGTGCTCTTACTAGGATATTCATTGCTACCTATGGGGTCAGAGTCCAGGGTCAGTCCATGTATAGTCTTTAGGTAGTGGCTTAGTCCCTGGAAGCTCTGGTTGCTTGGCATTGTTGTACTTTTGGGGTCTCGAGCCCCTTCAAGCTCTTCCAGTTCTTTCTCTGATTCCTTCAATAGGGGACCTATTCTCAGTTCAGTGGTTTGCTGCTGGCATTCGCCTCTGTATTTGCTGTATTCTGGCTGTGTCTCTCAGGAGCGATCTACATCCGGCTCCTGTCGGTCTGCACTTCTTTGCTTCATCCATCTTGTCTAATTGGGTGGCTGTATATGTATGGGCCACATGTGGGGCAGGCTCTGAATGGGTGTTCCTTCTGTCTCTGTTTTAATCTTTGCCTCTCCCTTCCCTGCCAAGGGTATTCTTTTTCCTCATTTAAAGAAGGAGTGAAGCATTCACATTTTGATCATCCGTCTTGAGTTTCGTTTGTTCTAGGGATCTAGGGTAATTCAAGCATTTGGGCTAATAGCCACTTATCAATGAGTGCATACCATGTATGTCTTTCTGTGATTGGGTTAGCTCACTCAGGATGATATTTTCCAGTTCCAACCATTTGCCTACGAATTTCATAAACTCGTTGTTTTTGATAGCTGAGTAATATTCCATTGTGTAGATGTACCACATTTTCTGTATCCATTCCTCTGTTGAAGGGCATCTGGGTTCTTTCCATATTCTGGCTATTATAAATAAGGCTGCGATGAACATAGTGGAGCACGTGTCTCTTTTATATGTTGAGGCATCTTTTGGGTATATGCCCAAGAGAGGTATAGCTGGATCCTCAGGCAGTTCAATGTCCAATTTTCTGAGGAACCTCCAGACTGATTTCCAGAATGGTTTTAACAGTCTGCAATCCCACCAACAATGGAGGAGTGTTCCTCTTTCTCCACATCCTCGCCAGCATCTGCTGTCACCTGAGTTTTTGATCTTAGCCAATCGCACTGGTGTGAGGTGAAATCTCAGGGTTGTTTTGATTTGCATTTCCCTTATGACTAAAGATGTTGAACATTTCTTTAGGTGTTTCTCCGCCATTCGGCATTCCTCAGCTGTGAATTCTTTGTTTAGCTCTGAACCCCATTTTTTAATAGGGTTATTTGTTTCCCTGCGGTCTAACTTCTTGAGTTCTTTGTATATTTTGGATATAAGGCCTCTATCTGTTGTAGGATTGGTAAAGATCTTTTCCCAATCTGTTGGTTGCCGTTTTGTCCTAACCACAGTGTCCTTTGCCTTACAGAAGCTTTGCAGTTTTATGAGGTCCCATTTGTCGATTCTTGATCTTAGAGCATAAGCCATTGGTGTTTTGTTCAGGAAATTTTTTCCAGTGCCCATGTGTTCCAGATGCTTCCCTAGTTTTTCTTCTATTAGTTTGAGTGTGTCTGGTTTGATGTGGAGGTCCTTGATCCACTTGGACTTAAGCTTTGTACAGGGTGATAAGGATGGATCGATCTGCATTCTTCTACATGTTGCCCTCCAGTTGAACCAGCACCATTTGCTGAAAATGCTATCTTTTTTCCATTGGATGGTTTTGGCTCCTTTGTCAAAAATCAAGTGACCATAGGTGTGTGGGTTCATTTCTGGGTCTTCAATTCTATTCCATTGGTCTATCTGTCTGTCTCTGTACCAATACCATGCAGTTTTTATCACTATTGCTCTGTAATACTGCTTGAGTTCAGGGATAGTGATTCCCCCTGAAGTCCTTTTATTGTTGAGGATAGCTTTAGCTATCCTGGGTTTTTTGTTATTCCAGATGAATTTGCAAATTGTTCTGTCTAACTCTTTGAAGAATTGGATTGGTATTTTGATGGGGATTGCATTGAATCTGTAGATTGCTTTTGGTAAAATGGCCATTTTTACTATATTAATCCTGCCAATCCATGAGCATGGGAGATCTTTCCATCTTCTGAGGTCTTCTTCAATTTCTTTCCTCAGTGTCTTGAAGTTCTTATTGTACAGATCTTTTACTTGCTTGGTTAAAGTCACACCGAGGTACTTTATATTATTTGGGTCTATTATGAAGGGCGTCGTTTCCCTAATTTCTTTCTCGGCTTGTTTCTCTTTTGTATAGAGGAAGGCAACTGATTTATTTGAGTTAATTTTATACCCAGCCACTTTGCTGAAGTTGTTTATCAGCTTTAGTAGTTCTCTGGTGGAACTTTTGGGATCACTTAAATATACTATCATGTCATCTGCAAATAGTGATATTTTGACCTCTTCTTTTCCGATCTGTATCCCTTTGATCTCCTTTTGTTGTCTGATTGCTCTGGCTAGAACTTCAAGAACTATATTGAATAAGTAGGGAGAGAGTGGGCAGCCTTGTCTAGTCCCTGATTTTAGTGGGATTGCTTCAAGTTTCTCTCCATTTAGTTTAATGTTAGCAACTGGTTTGCTGTATATGGCTTTTACTATGTTTAGGTATGGGCCTTGAATTCCTATTCTTTCCAGGACTTTTATCATGAAGGGGTGTTGAATTTTGTCAAATGCTTTCTCAGCATCTAATGAAATGATCATGTGGTTCTGTTCTTTCAGTTTGTTTATATAATGGATCACGTTGATGGTTTTCCGTATATTAAACCATCCCTGCATGCCTGGGATGAAGCCTACTTGATCATGGTGGATGATTGTTTTGATGTGCTCTTGAATTCGGTTTGCCAGAATTATATTGAGTATTTTTGCGTCGATATTCATAAGGGAAATTGGTCTGAAGTTCTCTTTCTTTGTTGGGTCTTTGTGTGGTTTAGGTATAAGAGTAATTGTGGTTTCGTAGAAGGAATTCGGTAGGGCTCCATCTGTTTCAATTTTGTGGAATAGTTTGGATAATATTGGTATGAGGTCTTCTATGAAGGTTTGATAGAATTCTGCACTAAACCCGTCTGGACCTGGGCTCTTTTTGGTTGGGAGACCTTTAATGACTGCTTCTATTTCCTTAGGAGTTATGGGGTTGTTTAACTGGTTTATCTGTTCCTGATTTAACTTCGATACCTGGTATCTGTCTAGGAAATTGTCCATTTCCTGAAGATTTTCAAGTTTTGTTGAATATAGCTTTTTATAGTAAGATCTGATGATTTTTTGAATTTCCTCCGAATCTGTAGTTATGTCTCCCTTTTCATTTCTGATTTTGTTAATTTGGACACACTCTCTGTGTCCTCTCATTAGTCTGGCTAAGGGTTTATCTATCTTGTTGATTTTCTCAAAGAACCAACTTTTGGTTCTGTTGATTCTTTCTATGGTCCTTTTTGTTTCTACTTGGTTGATTTCAGCTCTGAGTTTGATTATTTCCTGCCTTCTACTCCTCCTGGGTGTATTTGCTTCTTTTTGTTCTAGAGCTTTTAGGTGTGCTGTCAAGCTGCTGACATATGCTCTTTCCTGTTTCTTTCTGCAGGCACTCAGCGCTATGAGTTTTCCTCTTAGCACAGCTTTCATTGTGTCCCATAAGTTTGAGTATGTTGTATCTTCATTTTCATTAAATTCTAAAAAGTTTTTAATTTCTTTCTTTATTTCTTCCTTGACCAGGTTATCATTGAGTAGAGCATTGTTCAATTTCCACGTATATGTGGGCATTCTTCCCTTATTGTTATTGAAGACCAGTTTTAGGCCGTGGTGGTCCGATAGCACGCATGGGATTATTTCTATCTTTCTGTACCTGTTGAGGCCCGTTTTTTGACCAATTATATGGTCAATTTTGGAGAAAGTACCATGAGGAGCTGAGAAGAAGGTATATCCTTTTGCTTTAGGATAGAATGTTCTATAAATATCCGTTAAGTCCATTTGGCTCATGACTTCTCTTAGTCTGTCGACATCACTGTTTAATTTCTGTTTCCATGATCTGTCCATTGATGAGAGTGGGGTGTTGAAATCTCCCACTATTATTGTGTGAGGTGCAATGTGTGTTTTGAGCTTTAGTAAGGTTTCTTTTACGTATGTAGGTGCCCTTGTATTTGGGGAATAGATATTTAGGATTGAGAGTTCATCTTGGTTGATTTTTCCTTTGATGAATATGAAGTGTCCTTCCTTATCTTTTTTGATGACTTTTAGTTGGAAATTGATTTCATTTGATATTAGAATGGCTACTCCAGCTTGCTTCTTCTGACCATTTGCTTGGAAAGTTGTTTTCCAGCCTTTCACTCTGAGGTAGTGTCTGTCTTTGTCTCTGAGGTGTGTTTCCTGTAGGCAGCAGAATGCAGGGTCCTCGTTGCGTATCCAGTTTGTTAATCTATGTCTTTTTATTGGGGAGTTGAGGCCATTGATATTGAGAGATATTAAGGAATAGTGATTATTGCTTCCCGTTATATTCATCTTTGGATGTGAGGTTATGTTTGTGTGCTTTCATTCTCTTTGTTTTGTTGCCAAGACGATTAGTTTCTTGCTTCTTCTAGGGTATAGCTTGCCTCCTTATGTTGGGCTTTACCATTTATTATCCTTTGTTGTGCTGGATTTGTAGAAAGATATTGTGTAAATTTGGTTTTGTCATGGAATATCTTGGTTTCTCCATCAATGTTAATTGAGAGTTTTGCTGGATACAGTAATCTGGGCTGGCATTTGTGTTCTCTTAGGGTCTGTATAACATCAGTCCAGGATCTTCTGGCCTTCATAGTTTCTGGCGAGAAGTCTGGTGTGATTCTGATAGGTCTCCCTTTATATGTTACTTGACCTTTTTCCCTTACTGCTTTTAATATTCTTTCTTTATTTTGTGCGTTTGGTGTTTTGACAATTATGTGACGGGAGGTGTTTCTTTTCTGGTCCAATCTATTTGGAGTTCTGTAGGCTTCTTGTATGTCTATGGGTATCTCTTTTTTTAGGTTAGGGAAGTTTTCTTCTATGATTTTGTTGAAGATATTTACTGGTCCTTTGAGCTGGGAGTCTTCACTCTCTTCTATACCTATTATCCTTAGGTTTGATCTTCTCATTGAGTCCTAGATTTCCTGTATGTTTTGGACCAGTAGCTTTTTCTGCTTTACATTATCTTTGACAGTTGAGTCAATGATTTCTATGGAATCTTCTGCTCCTGAGATTCTCTCTTCCATCTCTTGTATTCTGTTGGTGAAGCTTGTATCTACAGCTCCTTGTCTCTTCTTTTGGTTTTCTATATCCAGGGTTGTTTCCATGTGTTCTTTCTTGATTGCTTCTATTTCCATTTTTAATTCCTTCAACTGTTTGATTGTGTTTTCCTGGAATTCTTTCAGGGATTTTTGCGATTCCTCTCTGTAGGCTTCTACTTGTTTATTAATGTTTTCCTGTGTTTCCCTAAGTGTGTTCATGTCTTTCTTGAAGTCCTCCAGCATCATGATCAAATATGATTTTGAAACTAGATCTTGCTTTTCTGGTGTGTTTGGATATTCCATGTTTGTTTTGGTGGGAGAATTGGGCTCCGATGATGGCATGTAGTCTTGGTTTCTGTTGCTTGGGTTCCTGCGCTTGCCTCTCGCCATCAGATTATCTCTAGTGTTACTTTGTTCTGCTATTTCTGACAGTGGCTAGACTGTCCTATAAGCCTGTGTGTCAGGAGTGCTGTAGACCTGTTTTCCTCTCTTTCAGTCAGTTATGGGGACAGAGTGTTCTGCTTTCGGGCGTGTAGTTTTTCCTCTCTACAGGTCTTCAGCTGTTCCTGTGGGCCTGTGTCTTGAGTTCACCAGGCAGCTTTCTTGCAGCAGAAAATTTGGTCTTACCTGTGGTCCCGAGGCTCAGGTTTGCTCGTGGGGTGCTGCCCAGGGGCTCTCTGCAGTGGCAGCAACCAGGAAGACCTTTGCCGCCCCTTCCGGGAGCTTCAGTGCACCAGGGTTCCAGATGGTCTTTGGCTTTTTCCTCTGGCGTCCGAGATGTGTGTGCAGGGAGCAGTCTCTTCTGGTTTCCCAGACTTGTCTGCCTCTCTGAAGGTTTAGCTCTCCCTTCCACGGGATTTGGGTGCAGAGAACTGTTTATCCGGTCTGTTTCCTTCAGGGTCCGGCGGTGTCTCTGGCAGGGGTCCTGCCGCTCCTGGGCCCTCCCCCACGGGAGCCCAGAGGCCTTATACAGTTTCCTCTTGGGCCAGGGATGTGGGCAGGGGTGAGCAGTGTTGGTGGTCTCTTCCGCTCTGCAGCCTCAGGAGTGCCCACCTGACCAGGCGGTTGGGTCTCTCTCTCTCACCGGGTCTGGGACCATGCAGTTTTTTTTTTAATCACTATTTCCTGTAGTATTGCTTGAGGTCAGGGATGGTGATTCCCCCAGAATTTCTTTTATTGTTGAGAATGGTTTTTGCTATCCTAGGTTTTTTTGTTATTCCAGATGAATTTGAGAATTGCTCTTTTTATCTCTGTGAAGTGAGTTGGTATTTTGATGGGGATTGCATTGACTCTGTAGATTGGTTTCAGTAAGATGGCCATTTTTACTGTTATTCCTGCCCATCCATGAGCATGGAGGATCTTTCCATATTTTGAGTTCTTCAGTTTCTTTCTTCAGAGACTTGAAGTTTTTGTCATACAGATCTTTCACTTGCTTGATTAGAGTCACACCAAGGTATTTTATAATGTTTGTGACTATTGCGAAGGGTGTCATTTCCCTAATTTCTTTCTCAGCCTGTTTATCCTTTGAGTAGACTAAGGCTACTGATTTGTTTGAGTTAATTTTATATCCAGACACTTTGCTGAATTTGTTTATCAGCTGTAGGAGTTCTCTCATGGATTTTTTTTTGGTTGCTTATGTATGCTATCATATCATCTGCAAATAGTGATATCTTTACTTCCCCCTTTCCAATTTGTATCCCTTTGATCTTTTATTTCCTAATTACTTTTGATAGAACTTCAAGTACTATGTTAAATAGATAGGGGAAGAGTGGACAGCTTTGTCTTGTCCTTAATTTTAGTGAGATTGCTTCAAGTTTCTCTCCTTTTAGTTTGATGTTGGTTATTGGTTTGCTGTATATAGCTTTTATTTTATTAAATTTAGGTTTGGTCTTGAGTTCCTGATCTCTCTTATATTTTTAACACGAAAGGTTATTGTATGAGAACATTGAACCTCACAAAATAATAGTAGGAGACTTCAACACCCCACTCTTACCAATGGACAGATCATGGAAACAGAATCTAAACAGTTTCCAATGAGATGATTATGTGTTTGTTTTCTTTGAATTTGTTTATATAGTGGATTACAGTGATGGATTTTCATATATTGCACCATGTCTCCATCCCTGAGAGCTGGGTTCTGATGTTGCCAAGTACCATTGGTTTCTGTTGCTTATATTCTTGTGCTTGCATCTCGCCACTAACTGGCCTTGCTGTGTCTGACTGGAGCCTGTCCCTTCTGCGATTCTGGTTGTGTCAGAACTCCTGGGACTCCAGGTGTCTCTGGGATCCTGTGATTCTGGGATCCTATGGTCCTATGATCCTGGTTATGTCAGAGCTCCCGGGAGTCAAGCTTCCTCTGGGTGTTGTAGGAGTAGGTGAGGAGCCAGAGCCCTGGGTCAGCTCTGGGCACAGGTGCAATCCTGAAGGAGGCACCTGTTCTTAAGAGACTTTCAATCCTCTTTTGCTTTATATAGGTACCTTTTCCACAGAAGAGGGTTGATCATGGAGGGCTGTAGCCTCCATGCTGTATGGCAGTGCATGCGAAATGCAGCCCAGTACTTGAACTGCATCTTAAACATTCTGCTTCATTAAGCAGCCCTCATTACTTATCTGCCCCACCCCCACCCCGGCACACACACACCCTTGACAGCAGTGTTGTTGATCTCATAGGACCTGGCAGCATGATCAGTCAGCATGTCTCTCCATCCAGGGCACCCTGCCAAGAGCCAACTTCTCTGCCTAAAGCCTTTACCCCTTGTAGGGTCCATGTTAATTCTGTCTTAGTTTAAATTGATACGCCACAGAGAAGCCATGTTCTGACTAACGAAGAAAGCCCATCATTTCACGTCATTATCAAGTCAGTCAATAGTGATTTTCCTTTGTAACAGACGTTTACTTCCAGTCTCACCACTGGGCTACGGACACCTTGAAGAGAACACCTTAAGGTCACTTAAAACAGCCAATAATCTGCTCCGCTTTGCAATGAGAAATAGTGTGTGCCATAAGCCTAGTGACATCTGTTATTTATGTGACCTATAGTTTGTTGCTTTTTCATTAAAAGGTGAAGAGAGTGGCAAGAGGCTCCATGGCATGGCTTATGAGTCTTTATTCCATGATAATTTCCATTAGCATCTCTCTCTTAGCCACTGTATGTAAATATGAAATCTTGGTGAGCAGAAAGAGTCCCTATAGCCTTTCCAAGTATCAACAAAATCGGTAGCCATCACTGCCTCTCCTCAGCAGTCTCACTGACCATTAAACCCTGAGGGGGTGTTTCATGTGTCACTAATGTCTATTTCACTCAGAGATGGAATTTCTACTATTAGCATATACCCATTGTGCAAAAATGGCTTTCATTAAGATGTTTTCATACATGTACTTCTGTTCATATTCATCCTCTCTCCTGTCCTCTCCCCTCATATTGGTTCCTTCCCTTCCTCTTCACAAATAGTCCCCCTTCTACATTCATCATATGTATGTATTAAATATATTTTATTTTATGCTTATAGGTCTTTTGGTTTGCATGATGGATATTTGTGTACCATGTGCATGCCATCAGTGCCCACAGAGGCCAGAAGCAACCAGATATTCTAGAACTGGAGTTATAGATGTCTGTCACTTGCTACATGGGTTTTGGGACCTGACCCTGGATCCTCTACAAAAGCAGCAAGTGTTCTTAAGCACTGAGACATCTCTCTAGCCTGCCCCCCTATGAGCCATTCAGTTGTGAGGGAAGGCTCAGGGATCTTCACAAGAGTGGGTAGAAAGCTTGCAAGATGAGGAGGTGGGTGATGACTCCAAGATAACAGTGTTTTCTGTGTACAACAGAACAGTTGCACAGATGAACTCATAGAAATCGTGACCACATACCCAAGATCTGAGCAAGTTCAAGCCAGACAAAAATCCCAGCATGGAGGGGGAGGAGATGGGCCCACATGCCCAGCCTTAGTGGGGAACGATTGCCTTTTGTTAGCTGCTGGGAGAGGGAGAGTCAGTTATTGAAGGGTGTGACCCCTGGTAGTTTATGCACTGGGGCAGGCTCCATGCCCAAGAGGATTTGGGCAATAACATGAGTTTGTTGGGTTTTGTTTTTGTTTTTAAGGTGAGAGAACATTGGGTAGGTAAGGAAGTGGAAATTGATCTGGAATGAGGAATTAGGGGAAGTGGGTGAATATGATCAAAATACATTTTTTGAGATAAGGTCTCTTTACACCGCTCTCGTTGTCTTTGAACTCACCCTGTAGGCCTGGCTGGCCCCAAACTTACAGAATTCCACTTGCTTCTGCCTCCCAAATGCTGAGATTAAAGGCATGTATCACCGGACCCAGCCTTGTATGAACTTGTTGAAGAATTAAGAGTAATACTTTCCAAAGAAAGGAGTAAAGATATTGAGCATGTTTTCCTGTATTTGTTACCTATTTAGATTTCATCTTTTGAGAATTCTCCATGCATTTATTGTCATGTGATAGTTCCTGGGGCAATATAAAGAAATGTCTGTTACCTCTACATAGAGAGGGCACAGACAGACCAAAGAAAGGATTCTAAGTCCAGATTGGTGAACCAGTGAGTTTATTGCATGATCCATAGGCAGTTTTACCACTGAGGAGGTTCCCCGAGAAGCTTACACAATCAGCCATATGCAAGCAAGAATGTGTTTCCCCACTTGTTCCCCTCCACATCACAAAATTGTTTATCTCTTCCATTATCTTGATCATAATCCTCATTATGATTTCATGGAGGAGGCTGGAAAGACGACTCAGCACTTGCTGCTCTTGCAGAGGGCTGGAGATCTAGTTCTCAGAGGCCATATAGGCTCTCAACTGCCTATAACTCTAGTCCTCTTCTGCCCTCCACAGGCAGCCCACACACATGGTATCTACTCAACATAGACACATACACATAAATAAAAATTAATGATCAAAATGGTTTTATGAAGGCTCTTGGGAGTCTTGCCCCTCCCTTCATGAAAACATGTTAATAGGCCAGATATCAAAAGGGTCTCCCACATGTGACTGCAGCTGCTCTGACCTAGTCATATGCTTCCGGAAGCAGCATCTGCTCCAGCTCCTTGTTATGACAGTCAATTGCAATCTCCTCTGAAATAAGTGCTTTCACCCTCTTTGAAGAAGCCAAAAGAAGATGATCTTCAGGTAGGATATGGGTAACGATCCAATGGCTGTTTCGGCATGAAATAGCACATTATCGAATTTTCCAGAGCCGTACTGGTGACCATATGAAGAGTAAGCCAGGTCTTCATGAACTGTCGCTACATGAATATTTTTGTCACTAAATGCTAACTGTCCAATGTGGAAGGCTCCCTGGTAAATTGCAACAGACTGGCAGATATTGTCTACAATGAAGAAGTAGAACCCATAATCTTAGCAGCGTGTCAGAGTATTTTGGGTGTTTGGATCCAAAATGATCTCCTGCCAATACACTACATGTTTAATTAACTGTTCTGCCTTCTTAAATTCATGCTCGACTACACAAGCCTTAGAAGTTCGTCTTAAAACACCCACCACAACTTTGACTGGTAAGCCTGCTGTAATTTCCTCCACTGCCTGAACACACCATTTGTATGCCTCGTCATACTGGCTTTCTGCAAACAGGAGCGCCCATAGTTCTCCGTAGAGAGCAGCTCTATTTGCTTGCTGGCCATGTTTTGACAGCTTATCCATGTATGTCTGAGCTAATTTAAATGTTTCTTCACCTAGATGATCTTTGCAATTTCCATTTTGCACACGAAGTAACCTCAAGCAAGGGAGCATCCTGTAGAGTACACAACTGAAAGCAGGACAGAAAAACTTTCGCAGCATCAGCGTACCAGCCTGCATCGGGAAGAAAGCCACCTAAGACAAAGCCAACCTGGATGGCTTTCTCCTTTACTGCAGCATCTGAGCCTGCTATGTAAGAGCACTGTCTACTGAAGGAGTAGGCCAAGACAGAAGAAACCTTAAACACCATGGTCCATCAGAGCCTGAAAGCAATGGTGGAGCAAGTGTCTTTCACCCAAAGCTCTCACAACTTTAGCAAAAATTCCCAATTCACAGAATTCACTGCCCAGTTGACATACGCATCCCTGTTGGTAAAGCTTGTAGTAAACTTCAAACTGGATATTCTTAGTCAAGGAGTGGATGTTGAGGCGCGAGCGGATGTAGTTGTCCTTCACGGTGGAGATGGCAGTGTTGTACAGAGCTTCTGGGATCCACTCGACTCCATGGCCGCCATCTTCCCTGGCTCCTCTTCTGCCTCCTCTTGCAGCCCTCCACCGTCCTTCATAGTGAACTCCTGTGAGGCTTCTGAGGGGTGAGACCAGACTCTGTGTCTTCATACAGACAGAGGACAGAAGGTGGTGGTATAGGATATCAGGATGAACACAGAGCACCACAAAACTAAGAGCCTTACATTCCCAGCAGGCACTCCTTTTTTAAAAACAAACAAACAAACAAACAAACAACCCAAAAACCAAACCAAACCAAACCAAACAAAACGGAGTCTGGTGTGACCCAGGCTGAACCTTAAACTTATTACATTACCAAGGATGGCTTTCTTCCCGATGCACGCTGGTCCAGTGATGCTGCGAAGGTTTTTCTGTCCTGCTTTCAGGTTTGTGTACTCTACAGGATGCTCCACTGGTTTTGAGCATTGAGTGTTGTGCGAGGTTACTTCATGTGTGAAATGAAAATTGCAAAGATCATCTAGGTGAAAAAACATTTAAATTAGCTCAGACATACATGGATAAGCTGTCAAAACATGGCCAGCGAGCAAATAGAGCTGCTCTCTACGGAGAACTATGGGCGCTCCTGTTTGCAGAAAGCCAGTAGGATGAGGCATACTTCTGATCCTCCTGCCTTAGCCTCTTGAGTGCTGGAATTCCAGGCATGTACCACCAAACCCAGTATATGTAGTTTTAGGAACTGAACTCAGCTTCATTCATGTTAGGCAAGCATTGTTAACTGATATATCCCCAGACTGTTAAATCCTCATTTTAGTGACTAATTTTAAGGTTTCCTTTACTTAAAACCACGTTGACAAAATAAGGAAAAATCGATTGGACTTTCACTCTCTCCCTTTTTCCTATCCCCACTAAAGGAGCAAAAATATAGCAAGACCTGAAATCTATAATCTAGGTGTCCTCGTTAGCCTTCACTGTCACATCCTAGAGTCACCTGAGTGTAAACCCCAGTTGAGGGATTATCCAGAGGAAATTGGCCTATCAGCATGCCTGTGGTGGATTTGATTAATGTAGGAGGGTCCAGCTCACTGTGGGCAGCACCATTCCCTAGGCAGGAGATCATGACCTGTATAGGAAAGCTAGGTAAAGATAAGCCTGAAAGCGAATCAGCAAAGAGCACTCCTCCATGGTTTCTGCTTCAAATTCCTGCCTTGAGTTCCTACCCTGACCTCCCTTAGTGATGGACTGTGACTCAGAAGTGTAAACTGAGTAAACTCTTTCCCCTCTAAGTTGTTTTTGGCTGTGGTGTTTCTCCCAGCAACAGATTGAAACTAGAACATTTAGAAATCAGAAGACCATTGTTGATCAGTAGGGCTCATATGCTGTTCATAAAAAAGTCCCCTTGACAAAATGCAGAGGTGGAAGACGTGTGTGGTTGAGAACAGAAGGGAGTAAAGATGAAGATGTCAGCCATCTCTTGTCAGAACAGATTTAAATTGTTTTTTGAATATTAGGATTTCTTTCCTGGTCCCCTGTCTTGTCATAGGTTTATTCAATCCAATAACATGAGTTGTCTGGTGATCTGTAGGAGTCCTGTTTTGTTTCACAGAATACAACCCAAGCTACTGAAATCACAGCACAGTTAAGAGTCTGGGGATGGGTCTCCTGCCAGTGGAACCAACTTATCTTGCATAAATGTAAGAGGTTTGAAAGCTTATGTGCTGGAGGTAGTGTTTTCTACTAGAAATCTTAAATGGATCATGAAGCACGGAACATATGGACTATGGAGAAAACATAATGTTTAGAAGATAAGAGGAAAGAGATGCTAAAACTAAATGCACGACTTGCAGTTCTACTCTCAAATAAGGAGTTTCTTAAGGGTTCTTAAGAAGACAATGGGGGAAATATGTACATACAATTACTCATAGCAGCCCAGTCGCTTACCACATTTGCCACTAGTGGCTATTCAGTAAGTGCATAGAATGGAATTAAACAGCTTTACATTCCATGTATGACTTTACTAGCCAAGTGACAGTATTTGTCATTAATTCAGATGTCTATTTTGCAATATAGATTGAATACTTGAAGACAGGTATGAGAGATGGTACAGCAGTTAGGCGTACTGGCTGCTCTTGCGAAATGCTTGGATTTGATTCCAAGTATCCATGTGGTGGCTCACAACTGTCTATACCTCTAGTTCCAGGTTATCTAACACCTCCTCTGGCCTCCTCCAGCATCAGGCATCCATTTGGTGCACAGACATACATACATACAGGCAAAACACCCATACACATTTTTAAAAATGAAAAAGTAAATACTTGAAGCACAGTCATTGTATTAAGCATTTCTATTTTAATCTGGTACTCCTATAAAACATGGGATGGAATTCTTTTACGAGAAATTTATGTTTCTATTCTTTTTTTTTTTTTTTCGGAGCTGGGGACCGAACCCAGAGCCTTGCACTTGCTAGGCAAGTTCTCTACCACTGAGCCAAATCCCCAACCCGCAAGAAATTTAAAAATCATTTATTCATGTGTGTTTGTGTGTGTGTGTGTGTGTGTGTGTGAGAGAGAGAGAGAGAGAGAGAGAGAGAGAGAGAGAGAGAGAGAGAGAAAGAGAGATGTGTTTGGGTGCCCATGGAAGCCAGAGAAGGATAACAAATTCCCTGAAGTTTTAGTTATAGGTGTACGCTAACCCATTGTGGGTCTTGGGAATTCAAATAAGTCCTCTAATCCCTTAGGAATAATCTATTCATGCGTAAGATAACAGTAAGAACGAAAGAACATCCAAATCCATAGCTGTTTAAAAACTGCTTGTAACCTCAGCTCCAGGGGATCTGACACTCTTCTCTGGAGTCTATATGCACTTGTACTTACGTATTTTTAATAAAAAAATTATGCAATAGGGCTCATTAATAAAGTCCAATGTTATTAAAAGCATGTAAAATTGAACAGGCAGAAATCCTGCCTACTTCTTTATCTCCCAAAGCTGACCTGACCAAAGTCTTACTTTAAAAGCATTTTCTCGTAAAGGACTGTCCAGAGCCATAATGGGACAAGCTAATAACTAGCAGGTGATCTCTCTGAGATGGCCTGCTTCAGATTACTATATAATCTGCAAAGGTTGGCCCTTATTAAGCATGGCTGTAAGGGAATTCATTTTAGGAAAGAATCCTGCTATTAGTATGCTTTTCCCCTTTGGAGCAGATCTCTGCAGATCTACAAAGATGTACTGTCTTGTAGTGATGCTATAGATGTCTATGTAAATAGATGACTTCTTAAATCTTAATGATATCCTATAAGAATTCCTAAAATTATAACGGTGATTATTAAGCTCTTTTATAGTGGGACTGCGATTAGGTCCTTTTTCTGGTAGTCAAACTGCAGTGAGAACTCTGCTAGTCTGCCAAGTGTCACCAGTTAATTGCTCTTAGATGGTAACCAGACTTTCTCCTACTCAGAGCACATTCCTAGAGGTTGTAAAACAATTAACCAAAGGTCCTAAAATGGAACTAATGATTTATTATAGGTGATAGGACAGAAGATAAAATATTGACTCGGTTTATCTATACAAATCTTCACTAATAACAGTTATGGTTTTAACCCTTCAGTGAACCTGTGGAGCTGAGACAGGTGATGGATGTTTAGCCAGATAATTACTCCTGGGGGGTATGCATGCAAACATTCTCTGTTGGAAACTTCTATTTCAATTTATGATTTGATTTTTTGTGTGAACTTGTGATGAAATTTGTAACATGTAATCATGTATTTTGAAAGATGTGTAAGTCCTGAGGACAAAGAGTGAGAGAGGGCATGGAGAGATGGCTCAGCAGTTAAGAGCACTGGCTGTTCTTCCAGAGGTCCTGAGTTCAACTCCCAGCAACCACATGGTGGCTCACAACCATCTGTAATGGGATCTGATGCCCTCTTCTGGTGTGTCTGAAGGCAGCTACAGTGTACTCACATACATAAAATAGATCTTAAAAAAAAAAAAGATATGAGTGAGAGATAGAAGGAACTTTTTTGCCTTAGGAGAATTTTTTGCCTTTCCTCGCTTAGAGTAGAAACTTTTTCTTTTTCTCCACTTAGAACTTTTCCCTTTCCCCACTTACGATCTTTCCGCTTTGCCCCTTAGATAGCTTTCATAGGAAGCTTTTTACGACTTAGTAATAAACGCTGCAATCACTTTTCAAAATATCCCTTTCTCTTCCTGCGACCCCCTACTAGCAGGCTAAAAGCCCAGCAGTTCCTGCTGAGATAGAACAAAGGCTATTCATCCTTTGCTATTTTAGGAAGAGGTGCTAAGTGCCAGAGATTGCAGTTTCTGGCCTCAGGGGGAGAGAGAAGACAGGTCAGCTACAGTAGCATAGTAACTTAGACTTAGATAAGTAAACTTTTTATTATACAGCAAACTTAAATATCTCGGAAGATAAAGTCTTACCCTCTCCAGACACTCTTCCCCCTCCGAAGCCTCAAGAAGAACCAACAAGAATAAAAAATAAAAAATAAAAAACCCTGCAGGGGCAAAGGACCTGACTTAGGTCATCCCTAGAGTTCAACAGTAAAAGTCTATGTATGTATATACATACATGTATATACCTTTAATCCTAGCACTTGGGAGGTAGATGCAGATGGATCTCTGAGTTTGGTCCAGCCTGGTGTATGTTATGGGGGAGTGGAGGAATCCCCTAGTAAATGTGTGTTGAACACAGTCATGTCAAGAACCTTAGTGTCTCAGGTCCATGGGAATAGGAAAGTCTTCCCGAGGTGAGGCACAGAGGGATGGCAAAGCTGCCTTCTGGTCTGAGTGTCATAGATACAAATACTAATAATGTCAACCATGACTTTTTCCTCCCTGAGGCCTGTGCCTTGAGAACGTTCCCTTATAGATACCTCCTATTGAGATTAGTTAAGCTTGCCTCCTTGTAGAGCTGTATATATGAACCTGCCTTCTTCATTAGATGTATAAAATAAATGCACTGAGTTTCCTGCTTGCTGTTGGTGGTACATCTCCATCAGAGAGCACATGGCCCACCAGATCCTGGCTCTGCTCTAAGAATTCATTTGTCCTTTCTTCATTGCCTTGTTTCCCCAGTTAAGTCCCCAAGCAACACAAGACATAGCACCACATAACAAGTTCCAGGCCAGTCATGGCTACACTACATAGTGAGACCTTATCTCAGCTCTTATCTCAATCCTCCAATCCTCTCAAAAGTCAAAGAACAATGTTGTGCAATAGAACTTTCTGCAGTGATGTAATGTTCTGTGTCTGAAATATCCAGCATTGTTGCCAGTAGAAAGAAGTGAATACTGAACACTAAAAAGAGCTGCAGATAACAAAGTATACCAGAGACAATGAGATCTAATACTTAACACAGCTAAAGTGAACAGAAAAGAAATCTATAATTAAATGGCCCCAAGCATTACTAAGAATTGACCTTCACTCATGTTATATGGTTTGATTGGTCTTCTTTTCCTCTTCCTCCTTCCTTTAGTTTTTTGAAAGAGGACCTTACTATGTAGCCCAGAGGCTGGCCTGCCTCTGTCTCCCTGTTGTTGTTTTGATTATGGGCATATGTTGCCATGACTTTCAGTTTAATTTTCATTTCTAAAGTCACAAAAAGGTCACAGGCCCAAATTTCAAGTCTTCGTATGTCTAGACATTAGAAGAAATAAATCCTTTAAACCAAAGGCTCACACATAAGACTCTTCGCCTATTTCTGTTTCTTGTTGATAGAGTTCAACATTCCCAATAGTCGCCAGAAAAGAAATGAACAGGAAAACGTGTTGGTTGAAACACAAGGCATACAGGAAAAATAACTAACCTCCACTTAAAGCAGGCTTGGGATGTAAAGTGAATAAATAAATTAATGGGAAAAAGAAAAAGCTGAGTCTTCTCTGGGGGAGTTTCTTGGCATAAAGTTTGTCCTTTGCTACCAAACTATCTGGTTCATTTAAGGGCTCTCCAACTTGGGAAGCACATGCCATTGCTTTCCGTCACTCATGAGGAAAGGACAAGTGGTCCAGGATGTCCTCATTTGTGTCCCATTGGGAAGGTCAACATCCTGAGGCAGCTCCATCTTCAGACAAAGGGGCTTGTTTATTTTGTCTGCTTTGTGTGTTTAGTGTGTGTGTATGTGTGTGGTGTGTGTGTGTGTGTGCATGCCCACTGGGGATGTAGGTCTGTGTTTGTGTGTGTGTAAGCATGTCATGCTACAGGTGTACAGGTCAAAAGAGAACTTGGGTGAGTCAGATCTCCCCTTCTACCATGTAGGTCACAGAGATTGAACTCAGGCATGGGGTAAGTGTTTTTGGTTTTGTAATTGTTCTATTGAAGCAGGATCTTACTATGTAGCTCCAGGCTGGCCTAGAAGCTACTTAGTAGCCTAGGCTGGACTTAAACTCCTAGCAATTTTTCTACCTCAGTTCCCTGAGTATTGGGATTGCAGATATGAACCACCATGCCCAGGCAAAGGAGATGTTTTTGTTTATCTCCAAAGACTGGTAGTTGTCTAAAATCAAAATTAATAAAATGGAGTCATGCATAATGGTAATTCTATTTGTGCTGTCCCAGTCTGGTGACTAATAGATGACTACTGAGCATGTTTTAAGGTTGTTGGGAGCAATGGCATGAGGAGAATGTCCCTTTCCCAGCTACCCTGACTTACCTGGAACCTTGTTACCAAAACTGAAATCACAACCAACCTCTGAGCTGCTCTGAGATCTAAGATAGTGGGATTATGAGCTCTCCCCCAG
Source organism: Rattus norvegicus (assembly GCF_021556685.1). Lineage (NCBI taxonomy): Eukaryota > Metazoa > Chordata > Mammalia > Rodentia > Muridae > Rattus > Rattus norvegicus. The sequence goes on from NC_141554.1 coordinate 37,919,015, forward strand.
TGGGCATTCCATCAACCGTGGCAGTGGGAGTGCCCTGGGGTCTATGCCTGGGCTTTCCTCCCTCCCCCATGGCACGTCCTTCCTGGAAAGTCGTGAGTGGGGAGATGAACTTGGATGGCTCTGAGGTTAAGTAGGACATTTAGGTTTTGAAGCAACAAGGAGGAAGCTATGAGCAGGGACACATCTGTTCCACTTCGAGAGACACGGTGGGGGCAGGATATTGTTGGAGACGGCTCTTTCTCCACCCACTCGAGGAAGGCTTTTACCATCTCCTCCACCTTGGCACCGAGGTCACTGAGAGAAGAAAAGCTGTCCCAGAGGAAGAGGCAGCCAAGCCAGCCCAGCCATTCTAGCAATGACACTGTTAAATGCAATGGAAATTTCCCAAAGGAAAGAGCTGACCTAATTCCCGGAAAAAAAAAGAGAGAGAGAGAGAGACTAGATGAGAAGGAAAAGACAATACACACAGAGAGATAAGGATTTAGTCAAGGCACAGTGGCGTGTTACTGACATGCTGTTCACATTTCTAAAGTCCCAGCCCTTTCGAGGCAGGAGGATCAAGAGTTCAGGGCTAATGCAGGCTGTGTCCTGAGGGCAAGGCCAGTCTCAGCTATCGATAGTGAGACCATTCAAAAACTAAAGGGAGGGAATCACTTTGCTTTCTTCATTCTTATAAATATTCTAGGTTCAGATAAATTTTCACACATTTTGATGAGTGTTTTTGATAATACATTTAAACTAGAGAGTGTCCCGATATGCAAAAAAGTAAGATTTTAATCTGTTCACTTTTTTCAAAAGGGATATATCAACATACACATTGTTTGTGGTATATGAGTGTCCATTTTCCCTCACCAGATGTTACCAGTCCTCAGATCCTAAATTCTAGCAAAGCCATGGTATAGTAATATATGAATTGTTCACTGATTTGGACTCTCTGTTTCACAATAATGTTGAATATCACTATGTATTGAAGGGTAATGGTTATTTCCTTTGTATACATTGTGTAACTTATCTCTTGCTCCACCCCCCTCATGACAAGTTCCTTGTCCTCAGTGTTATGGGTGAGTACAGACATTCTTTGCATGTTCCTAGATCACTTTTCAATTTGTCATATGGTCATTGCCCTGATTTTTATGTCTTCTATAAGTACCTTAAAATTTCTTTCCTTTTCAGGGTTGGAAAGATGGCTCAATGGTTAAAAGCACTGGCTGTTCTTCTGGAGGACTCAGTTCATTTCCCAGCCCCCACGCGGAACTTTTCAATTGTCTGTTAACTCCAGTTCCAGGGGGTCTGATGCTCTCACATATGCATGTAAGCAAAACACCAATGCGCATAAAAGAAAACTAAATAAATCATTTTGGGGTGGGTGGTGAGGTGGCTCAGTAGCTAAGAGCACTGGCTGCAATTTTTAGAGGTCCTGAGTTCAATTCCCAGCAACCACATGCTGGCTCACAACCATCTTTTAAAAAGAATCTGATGCCTCTTCTGGCATGTAGGTGTACATGTAGATAAAGTACTCATACAATAAAAAATCACCTCATTCAACACTAATAGCTAGTCACTAAGACTTTTGTTCTTTTGTTCATCATTTGTTGTTGTGTGTAGATTTTGAGACAATGTTTGACTCAATAGTCCAGACTAGTCTTGAATTTATAGTGATTTCTCCTGCTTCAGCATCTTGAGAGTCTGGGTTATAGTAAGTAAAACTAATTTAGATTTAGTGTTTTGTTTAACTGGAGTAACCACTACCATTAAACGATGACATTTTTCTTAGTGTGTGTGTGTGTGTGTGTGTGTGTGTGCGCGCGCGCCCGCCTGTGCAGGTGCCCATGCCCATGCCTGTACCATGTCTGTACATGTACATTAGAGTACTGGTACAAGCCAGAAGAGGGCATCAGATACCCTGGAACTGGAGCCATCTGATGTGGGTGCTAAGAACTGAACCCCAGTCCTCTGCCAGAGCAAAAAGTACTCTTAACCACTAGGTCATCTCTTCAATTACTATTTTTTGGGCAGGGCAGGGGCTTGTTTTAAGTCACAGTTTCACATATGTATGTATGTATGTATGTATGTATGCATGCATGCATGTGTGTTTGGATGTATCCCTGGCTGGCTGCTACCTCACTATGTAGATCAGGCTGGGCTTAAACCCACAGAGATCCACTTGTCTGGGTCTCCTGAGTACTGGGACCAAAGGTATGTGCCACCACTCCTGGCTTCATTTTTCTTATTCTAATGGGAAAGTTTCCATTCCACAGAATCTGGTGAATCACGATTTAAAAAAAAAAAAGAGATGTGTATTGGCTGAGCATGTCACAAAAACTCAGACAGCTGATGCAGGAAGATCTCAGTGTGAACTCTAGCCTGAGTTATATAGGCAGATCTGATCTTAAAAGTACACAAACACACATATATGCATATGTGACATATGCTTTGATTAAAATATCCTTTTATTACTACTTCACTTAAATTATTATTATAAATAATTGATTTTTAAGCTATGCATGGTATTGCATACTTTTTAATCCCAGCACTCTGGAGGCAGAGGCAGGTAGATCTCTGTGAAGTTGAGGCCAGCCTGGTCTACACAGCAAGTTCTAGGCTAGCCAGGGCTACATAGTCAGATGCTGCCCTGAGAAAAAGTATAAGTATAGATAGGTTCCTCGTTATTTATGTGTTCATGCTGACTTGTTTGCCATACCCTTACATTTCTTCAGGTCTGAAGTAAAGTCAAGGCTAATAATCATAATCATAGTGAGCCTCCATGGATTACAGTATGTTGTTTGGTACAACTTATTTTTTTATTTTATTTTTTTTTCTTTTGATACAGGTTCTCACATATCCCAGTCTGGATTCGAAGTTGTTCTCTAGCCAAGGATGACCTTGAACTCCTCATCTTCATCCTCCTGCTTCCACGGTTTCAGTTCTGGTATTGTAGACATGTACTAGTATGCACAGTTTTCACAGTATTGGGGTAGAATAGAACACAGTAATTAGTAATGGCAGCATGTGTATATGTGGCAGGAGGCACAAACCAAGAAATTTTGACAAGGTGAATCTGCAGGGCTTCTAAGCCACTGAGAGTGGAGGGGAGGCAGCAGATAAGAACCATTAGGGATTCTGGCTGAGGGAAACCTGGTGGACAGTAGTAACCCTGTTCTCTTCATGGAAAGTAATGGAGTCATGTCAGCTGAGGACATGGCTCAGTTACAAGACATGGCAGGGCAGCAGGGCTGGAGGAGGCTGCAGAGAGGTCCAGCTCTTACTATGGCCCTGTGGCCCTGGTATTCACTCATCTATTCCAAATGAAAAGTACAATGAGATTTCATCTTATGCAGTTAGAAGAGACATTTTCAAAATGCTGATAGAGCTGATGAGAAAAGGGAACCCGAGCTTTATACACTGCTGAAAGGGATGTAAATGAATGAAGACACCAGGGGAAACAAAGTGGAGGCTCCTCAAAAAACTAAGGCCAGAATTTTCCTGTGATCTAGCCATACCACTCTCGGCTATGAAGGAGATGAAATTGGTATGTGAAGTTCACATCGGCCCTGCCGTGATCTACTGCAACACTATACATAGTAGTTGTCTTAGTCACTGTTCTATTGCCGTGAAGAGACACCATGACCAAAGCAACTTATAGCAAAAAGCCTTTAATGGGGTGCTTGCTTACAGTTTCACAGCTTCAGCTGGTTAATCCATCATCACCATGACAAGGAGCATGTCAGCAGACTGGCAGGCAGGCATAACCAATATGAACTTTGATATTTCTCCCCCACAGACTAACTTTTTTTGTTTACTTCATGGAAAGTTAATCACTACTCCTTGGAAATAAAAATTAACCCAGACAAACTGGGTGTAATTTTTGCCAACATTATATTCTGTAAAGTTAGTTTGTATGTTTTCATATGGGTATGGGTGATTTGCCTACCTGTTGGTCTGTGCAACATTTGCATGCAGTGCCTTCAGACACAGAGGAGGGCATAGGATACCCTAGAACTGGAGTTGCAGTTTTGAGCCACAAGATGGGTGCTGGGAATTGAACCCAAGTCTTCTGGCAAAGGACAGCCGATGCTCTCTTAACCTCTGAGCCATTTCTCATCCCCCAACACTATATTCTTTAATTTTTTTGAGACAAGAGCTCTCTACACAGCATTGACTGTTATTAGAACTCACCAGACTGACCTTAAACTTACAGAGCTCAGCCTGCTGAGCAATGGGGTTTAAAGGCATATGCCCACCATACTGAACGTACTGGCTAGTTTTATGTCAACTTGGCACAAGCTATAGCCATCATGAGAGGAAGGGATCTCAGTTAAGAAAATGCCTCTAGGAGATTGTGCTGTGGCCTATAGGGCATGTTCTTAATAAGTCATTGATGGGGGAGGGTCCAGTGTACTGTGGATAGTACCACCCTGGGCTGGTGGTCCTGAGTTCTATAAGAAATCAGGCTGAGCAAGTCAGTAAGTAGCACCCCTCCCATGGCCTCTGCATTAGCTCCTGCCTCCATTTTCTTGACCTATTTGAGTTCTTGTCCTGACTTCCTTTGATGACGAGTAATGATGTGGAAGTGTAAACCAAATAAACCATTTCCTGCCCAAGGTACTTTTAGTCATGGTGCTTCATTAGAGTGATAGTAACTCTAACTAGGACATCCAGCTTTTCTTTTTGGTGAGCCTTTTGAATACGATAGTTTCATATGATTTTTCTCTTCTTCACATCATTCCCAATAACTTTTAGGCTTTGTAGGATTCCAGTTTACAATTAGAATTAGTTGATCATACTCAACCATCAAATAATCATAGGATCTGAGAAATATAAAAATGCACAAAATTTTAGGCCCTGCTTTCCAGGAAATTTCAGTTCATTCTATCAAGAGAGGAATGTTAAGGGTGTGAAAAAATGCTAGGGACACCTATGAGGGTAAGAATCCAAAGCTGTGGACTGTCACTCTAAAAAAGCAATAGAATGGTTTCTCACAGGAGGGGCTAATCACAAGAGAACTCAAGAATGTCAATTCACAAGAAACTGAAAATAAGTACCCATAGAGGCAGGACATGGACATGGCCAACTCAAGGAACTGGCTGGCTCAGAGGAACATGGGAAGGGGTGGGGTTGGTGTAGGTACTCTCATGAACCAAGCCAGGTTGGGTTCAGCTCTTAGAGAACAGAGTGGATTGTCTAACACTGGCCTTGGGGTGCAGGGTGAGTGAAAGTATGGATGTGGAAATGGCTTCAGTATAAATGACATGGGAAAAGACCATAGAAGTCACAGAGATCTACCTGCCTCTACCTCCTTAGTGCTAGGATTAAAGGCATGCGCCAATATGCCCAGCTCAACTTTATATTCTTAAAGTGAGACTTTAAGAAATCTGTAAGTTCTTATTTGTGGGTCTCAGCCTATGAATGAGCATTGTCATAGAGAGTTATATACATTAATAACCATACTGAACTTTTGTTAATTCTGGGACATTATGTTGAAATTTTTAGGTGCTATTGACATGTTATGCTTGCTTGTCTAAAATTCTCACATCTGTGCGTGGAAGTGGGAGGCAGGGACTTTTGTCTACAATTACTAATTTGACAGACTGTTGGAGTTTACTCCAAAATGTTTTTGCCATGCCCATCCAAACTTCCTTTGCCTTCATAAAGAAGTGTTGGGTACATTAGGGCATGTGGTGGCTTGAATGAGAATGGGATCCATACATTTATGTTTGAATGCTTGGTTCCCAGTTTGTGAAAGCGTTTGGAAAGGGTTAAGAGGTGTGGCCTTGTTGGAGGAGGTTTATCACTAGAGGTGGTCTTTGAGGTTTCAGAAGCCTGTACCTTTCCTAGTTAGCTCAAAATGTAAGCTCTCAGCTATGGCTCCAGTGCCATGCCTGTCTGCCTGCTGCCATGCTCCCCAGCATGGTGGTCATGGACTCACCCTCTGAAACTGTAAGCAGGCTCCCAATTAAACTCTTCTATAAGTTGCCTAAGTTATGGTGTCTCTTCACAGCAATAGAAAAGTAACTAAGACAGGCCAAATATTTTTTGTTTACCTTCTGTCATTTTCATAACAGAACCTTAAATTACTCCCCAATACATAAAGCATATAAATTATTCAGTACACCCACCCTCGCATATTAGCTATTGTTGATGTTGAGCTCTCTGCCATGGTGCAGCTGTCAACAGCCGAATGCCGAGAAGTGCTTTTGAGAACTGCAAAAGATGTTATATAAGATTTCTGTTGCTACAAATCTGAAATGCCAGACCGGTTGTTTCATGCACCTACTCAGCCATCCAGTGGCCAGTAGACATTGTTAATCAGTCACAGAACTTTTTCCTTCTGAGAATAGACTCACAGAATTTCATAGCAAATCTCACTCAGGCAGCCACTCTGAACAGATCAAAGTTGAAATGTGAATTGAAACCTACTTGCCATCCACAGGACAATAATCGAAATGCTCCCATGGTTAAGACGGCCCATTCTGGAACTGTGCACTCTACTTAATTAGCACAACCATTCGAAGAGTACAGAGAATTAGCTAACTGTAGTATGCTTCCTGATTATAACAGTGGTGTACTTGGAAGGAACCTGTGGCAGTTCCTTTGAGAGTCAGCTCTGTCCTTCCTCCATGAGTTCTAGGGATCGAGTTGGTGCTGTGATTCTTTAGGATACATATTTGCGCTTAGCTCACAATATCATCCTCATTAGAATTTGAGACTTTTCTTTGTACTACATTTTTTTCAGTCTTTCATGTAATTTTATTTTCTCCCTTTAACCATAATAATATGATATCCAAATTTTGCCTTAACTGGTGGGTCTCTAAACACAAGCTTATCCATCCCACTTATAGGCAAGGCAAAGGCTGCTTCTTGAATGGCCTCACCAAGTCACCCCCTTGTCTGGCTTTATTTTCACTATATTGGTTGGCCACTTCAGTGAATCTCATCCCAGACTTTAACTTTTCCATGGCTTCCATGATTTTTCCCATGTTTTTCACATAGAATGTGTCTGACCTTTACTGAATTGCCACCACCTTTAGGACCCTAAGACTTCTTGTCGTGCTCGCTTCGGCAGCACATATACTAAAATTGGAACGATGCAGAGAAGATTAGCATGGCCCCTGCGCAAGGATGACACGCAAATTCGTGAAGCGTTCCATATTTTTCGGGAAAGGAAATAACACTCGAAATGTATATAAGAAATACTCAAGTTAATAAAAAAAAAACAACAACAACGGAAAAAAAAAAAGACTTCTTGTCAGCACTGTCACTCCCAAAGGTTGCACCTCCTTTTCCCTCTTTTCCAGAACCACTTTTCCCCTCCGGCTGCATCTCTTGAGCTTGCGGTTGAAGTCTTCTGTACTAAAATTTAAGAAGCACTATACTTTAGAAAATCAATTGAACAAATTGTATTGGGTGCTTTCACTGTTTTTTTTTTTTTAACCATAGTATCTGATGGAAATAGCTTAAGAGAGGAGAGATTTATTTTCCCTCACAGTTCCAGAGGGCTCTTTCCACCATGGCAGGAACGGTGTGGCAGTGCAAAATAGTTCATAACATGGCGAGCCAGGAAACAGACAGATGAGGAATTCCACTTGTTTTGGTTTCCTCTCTGTTATGATGATAAGACGCGCTGGCCAAAACAACTTAGAAGAGGAAAGGATCTATTTGGTTTATACTTCCAGGTCACGTCCATCATTGAAGGAGCTCAAGCAGGAACTTGAAGCCAGGACTACTTTCTGTTCCACCTTCAACCCAAGGAAGTAATTTATAGCCAAAGAAATACAGCAGAAACCATGGAGGAACATCTTGGGTGGGCTTAATTGCAGACTCATGCATAGCTGGCTTATTGTATATAACCCAGGACCACATGCCTAGGGATTTGTGCAGCCCATAGTGGGTTTGGCCATCTACATCAACTAATAAGGAAGTTCCTCGCAATCATGTTCACTGGCCAATATGAACTGGACAAGCTTAATGGAGACGGCCTTCTTAGGTGACTCTAGGTCCATAAAATTGACAGTTAAACTAATTAGGCCACCAAGTTCTTGGCTTGCTTTCTACTCTGCTCTTTTTATTCAGTGTAGATCACCAGCCCATGGTATAGTGCTGTGTATATTCAGGGTGGGTCTTCCCAGTCTTCTCCTATGTGATTTTACATTCACCTACACAGGTATGTTTTAACATCTTCTATGTGATTTTACATTCAGTCAAGCTAACAAACCACAATGGTGGTTTTAATCTTTGAATACTAGAAGGATATTAAAATTGCCATCATACCCTTGATAGGAACAGATGGAATGCAGAGTCAATCTGTCAGCCCATTTTTAATAAGGATTTTTTTCCCATTGTGTTCAGAAACCTGATTTTTTTCCCCCTTAGTTTAAAATCGTGTTACTGACTACATTGTTTTCTATTTTAAAACGCTTATGGACGTTTTGCCTGCATGTATGCCTGTGCATCATGTGTGCACCTGGTGCCCGAGGAAACCAGAAGAGGGCATTGGCTTTACTGGAATTGGAGTTACATATGGTTGTGTTCTATCGTGTGGGTGCTGATAACCAAGTCAGGATTCTGTGTAAGAGTAGGAAGTCCTCTTAACTGATTAGCCATCTCTCCAGCTCTCAGAATTATTTTTGACCAAATAGCTGGACGCTGTGTTGCAGCCAAGTTATTAAAGTTATAACCATTACATGGGAAATTATGCCAAAGGACTTGACCTCTTTAAAACTCTTTGTTTTTCTATTATTTTCTATTCTCTCCCAGAACAAAATCTGACTTTCTCACAACTGTCTGCTTTCTCCCACAATTTCCCACTACCTGCTAACCCCCTATACCTTTTGGGAGACAAGGTCTCACCATGTATCCCTGACTGGCCCATAGACCATAGACCAGAGTGGCTTCAAACTTGCAGAAACCTACCTGCTTTTGCTAGAATTAAAGGTACATGCCATTGCGTTAGGCTTCATTTTCTTCTTATTTAACAATTAATTTTTCTCCCACAAGTCCTCATTTACTAATAATATTCTTCATTCTCACTCTTCTCTAATTACCTACCCAGACAACTTTCCTCTCTACCCAACAATTCCTCATTATGTTCTGAAGCTCTTTCTCTTACATAGTTGTAATAAAAGCATGTCACAAATGAGGCCAGGATGAGGTTAATCAAGAGTTCTGTTGTAATGTGTTCTTTTCGCTGTGTTCCTTTGAGGACAACATTTTGACGGCTCTCACCATCTTTAAGTCAGAAATGTAATGGAAGGAGAGGAAGCAAGAAAGAACTGATGTGCAATCCTAATGTTTTTATTATTGGGATGGGAAGGAGGACAGCCAGCCAGTAAATCCTATAGCTACGAGAGCAGAAATTGTGTCTTTGTGTACATTTGAAAAGGTGGGTACTCGCTAAAGATTTATGGGGGGTTTGTTGTATGAACAAGTGTACTAAGTACTATAAAATGTCCTTCTGTGTTCGCTACCCAGTAATATTCTTCCTAATGGGATAGAGAAGACCTGTGATGTGAGAAATTCAACGCATGTTACTGTATATGCACTTTATGTTACCTAAACTATGATTTGAGATAGTACATATGTGCTTGTACTATGAACAGAAAGCAATAGATGTTCGGTTTTATTATGTGCTGCTCTATTTGTAAGCAAAGTTGCTTTAAGAAGTAATTATAGGGGTTGGGGATTTAGCTCAGTGGTAGAGCGCTTGCCTAGGAAGCACAAGGCCCTGGGTTTGGTCCCCAGCTCTGAAAAAAAGAACCAAAAAAAAAAGAAGTAATTATAATTAGCAGTGGGTTATACATTTGATACTTGCTATTTTTCTAAAGATAAACTAGTTTGCCTCTTGTGTGAGATACCTGAAAGCTTTTTTAAAGAGATGTATTTTTAGGGGCTGGAGAGATGGCACAGAGGTTAAGATCACTTCCTGCTCTGGCAGAACATGAGGGTTTGGTTCCCAGCACCAACATGGCAGCTCATAACCATCCATACTTCCAGTTCCAGGGATCCAACACTCTCTTCTCTTCTCCATGGGCACGCATATGGTATATATATATATATATATATATATATATATATATATATATATATATATATATATATGTTTACAAAACGCTCAAGCATATGAAGAAATTTTTTTACCTGAAAAAATTGTTTTAAGGAAAAAAGTGCATATTCATGGAATTGAAGAGAAGGACTTGTGACTATTAAATCCTTTCTACCTATCAACTCCTTGCTACATCTTTCTTTTCGATTTTTTTTGGGGGAGAGGAGTCATCACATCCCAACCTGAGTTGGGGTAACATCTAACCATCAGCACCTTGAGGTTCGTCTTGTTTGCCAGAAGAGGATCAACACCATAAATGTGATTTGAATGAATAAGTCAAAGATTTAAGTACAAGAGCAGCAAGCTAGTTGTAACTTCTCCACTTTTCTTTCGGGGCAGGGGACTGGAAGGGGGAAGGATAACTGAATGCATACTCTCAGAGCACTGAGTCACAACCAGAGTTTCAGTTTAATGTCAAAACAACCAGTCTCGATATAGTAAGAAGGTGCTTGTCACCTAAGAAAAATCATCTGTAAGAGACTACAGGAAAGACTTGAGCCTGTCTGTTTGCTGCCTCTGCCTCTGCCTTGCATTTAAAGTTAGATAAGGCCAGTGTACTAGAACACAATGCCATGGTCCTGCCTTTTTAAGTTAGGTTTTTATAATTTATTTTTATTTTTAAAGTTTATTGGTGTTTTGTCTGCACGTGTGTCTTGTATGAGGGTGTCAAAAGCCCTGGAACTGGAGTTAGACGGGTAGGAGAGCTGCCAAGTGGATGCTTGGGAGTTAAACCCAGGTCCTCGGGAAGAAGAGTCAATTTTCTTTTCCACTGAGCCATCTCTCCAGCTCCTTTCTCGTTTTAAAAGGATATACAAACCGGCTGGAAGAACCATGAACCTACAGTTCAAGTTCAGAGGATGTTTAGAAACTTGGGTAAGTTGAGCTGAATGGTAATGGGAAAGAAAGCATCCAGCATTTCTTTCCCTAGTGATGTCGCCTCTCCCTAGCATGTCAAAATCATGATATTCTAAAATGGATGAAACTTGAGGAAAGACACTTTTTAGACCAGGCTTTTAGGCCAGCATTCTGATTTTATCCAAGAAATGTTGCTTTTATCCCAGAAACGTTGCCTGTGGCAGGCAGAGAAGGGAGCAAGCAGGGTTGACCCGGGTTGGGAAGTTCTCCTTCCCCCCTCCCCTTCTGAAGGAACTCAGAGGCGTGGCTCGGGCTGTGGGGCGTGGCTTAAGTAGAAGCGGTCTGTTAAGCCAGAGTAGAGGCACGCCAGGTCTAAATGGGGCGGGATTAGGGCGGTCCCTAATGGCTCTTGCAATGCTAGAAGTGCCGGGGGCGTGGCTTCTGGGAGGCGTGGCGCGGGTGCCAAGGGGCGAGGCCTTGATGGACAGTAGCCAGTCGCAGCTCCTGGGAAGCTAACTTGCGGGTGGCACTTGTTAAGGACTGTTGGACAAACGGAGAAACGTCCAGGTAAGGATGGGCAGCCTAACGGAGTGGGAACCTCAGGGAGGTTGAAAAGACTCAGAGAGGACCGCAACTCTACTCCCGACAAATTCGGCAGTGACAGCTGTTGGTTCTGCTAGTCGTGCCTCAGTTCCAGCGAGGCTGACTGGGCTTCATCCTCTCTGCCCTAACCCCTTTTCTTTACTATTGGGAGTCACCAGAATCCTCCACATTTTTTTTTCACTTGAGAGAATTTGGGGGGTGGGGCACAGGAGGAGCAGTCCCTTGTGAGGGCATGTTGCCAGAGTTGGTTGAACCTAAGTAAAAATGTTCATCCTGTTTAAAAAACAGCTGGGAGACATGGGTAATTGCTATCAGTTCCGAGGTTGCATAGAAACTGAGGCACAGTTAAGACTCTGGTGTTTTCTTCTTCATCCCCACCCCCACTTAGCCCGGAGCTGGTGACAGGCTCACAGCCATCCCTAAACTGTGGAGCACTATCACAGCACTGCTTGCAAAAATCAGAAACTTTTTCACTGTAGCCTTAACTTTTTATGCCACGCCCTAGACCTAGAGGAGAGCTACCTCAAAAATATAGAATGGTTGGTAGCTGTTATTGTTTGCAACATTCCTTGTTAAGTATTTCTGCCCTGGGGCTGGTGGCAGCTTTTCGATATTAATTTCAGTGCCCTCCCTTTATATGTTTGAGAAACATTTGGCGCTAATGGGCACACCTTAGTTCTGGACAATGCGTGCCTTCTTAGCCGTTAAAAACTACATTGCTCTCTGCTTCCTGGTCTCCTTTGTCGGTAATCTGGTGTCTTTACATGTTCAAAGGCTTGGCTAGATTATGAACAGAACAGAAGTAAGCTCCATTTTTTTCTTGTGGGTGAAACTGCCATGGATCTCTGAGCAATCCCTGCACAATACCCAGAGTAGCTGATGTTCACAGGACATAGAAATTTTTTTCTTATTCTTAGGAGTTTGTCCTTAATTCACAACTTTTAAAATCAGGCTAGAATGCCTTGAGAGCCCAAAGCAGCAAGGTACCACTCTCAGATGGGAGTCATGCTCCCAGGGAAAAAGTGGGTGAGAGGAGGAAACTGGGCTTGCCAATCTCAAGATTTGGCAAGATAATCTCTAATTCAGATTTGAGGAGTTGCAAAAGGCCTGCTTCCTTTTGAAATCAGGAGTCAATCTAATGAGAAATGCACAGTTTCTTTCCATGTGATTGTAACCTTTATTCAGAGTACATTTTCTTTCTGTCTGCTTTTCACAGAGAAAGTTAAATCAGGCAGAGTTCACATGACTTATCACAGTAAATACACAGTTCATCAATGATTCTTTAGTACCTTTTCACACTTTCTCCTCTATACATTTCTAAGTCTACAAAACATCAGACATGTCAATAAAATCCAAGGGTTTACATGAAGAATCAGTGCTAGCAAAGGGCACATCTGTGTGGAAAACTTAGCTTCCCCATGGCACATTGGTACATCTCTCTGAGCAAATGGAGACATGGGTGACTTTTCATGAAACACAGTAATATGTTGTGGTAGATCATGTGATATGTTTGGTAGTTAAACTTTATTTACTGTTTAACAAGATTGGACAGTATGAGTTCAATAAGTAAGTTATAAATAACTCTCAAGAAATTTACTTTCAGTTTAACAGAAAGGATTGACCGTAGATCAAGAATTGTTATAGGTAGTGTAGCCTAGCAGTAATTAAACTGAATTTCTACTTACTTCGATTTTCTTCAAACTCTGTTCATGCCTGACCATCAACTTTCAGTTCTGTCTGGATTCATTATTCCTTTGTGGGCAGGTGCACCCTTAATTGTCCCTTTCTGCCAGCCTTCCTTGGTACACCTGTAACTCTTGGAGGGAGTTGATTTGTGTGTGTGTGTGTGTGTGTGTGTGTGTGTGTGTGTGTGTGTGTGTGTGTGTGTGTAGTTTTGTTAACTTCTCCTGGGCACCAGAAATGCATTGCCAACTACCTTGGAGCTTTCCTCTTGGCTCTCCCCTTGGTGTCTCCAATTGGGTATAATAGATGGTAAGACCGCCATGTTTCCTCGTTTCTCATGCCAGGTTCTGTTTCTCTGTTCAAGGATTAATTTTTATTCTGCCAGCTGTACACTCTTGATGCCTTCTTCTATTTGTTCATTGAGTGTGAGCCCTACTCCCTTCCTTTTAATATCAAACTAGCATTCTACCACTGAGCTACATTCCCAGCACTCTCAGGGCCATTTTGTGGCTGTTGTTCATTTGCTTTTTTGGTTTGTTTTTCTCTGACTGGCCTGGAATTTGCTCTGCAGCCAAGGCTGATGACAAACTCATCATGATCCTCCTGCCTCAGCTCCCCAAGTTCAGGGATTATAGATGTGTAACATATGCAGCTCCAAGGCAACTTTTAGTATGTAATAGTAAGTAATTATTCATTCATATATATCATACATATACATAATATATATCATATATCACATATATATCATATATATTCCTTTGGTCAAAAAATCCTCATTTTGCCCTCATTTTCCTGAGAATACTGTTCTCAGCCTGGGACAACTTTTTTCACCAGGTAACATCTGGCAATGTACAGAGATAATTTTGTTTTTCCAACTCTGGTGTAGGTGCTAGTAGTTTCTAACTGAAGCCTAAGATAGTAGGAATGCAAATAAACACCCCACCATTCACAAGACAGTCCCTAGAAACCAGAAGTCTTCTAGTTAACAATGCCAATTTTGATCAGCCTCGATTTAGAGAAAGAGCCCATTATTATGGTCAAGAAATCTACAGTATGTGACATCTGCCTCTGGATCTCATTGGCTCCTTGTTTTTTTCCTGATCACTTTGCTTTGGCCTTATTAGCCTCCTTACTGCCCCTTTAATATGGCCAGTGTGTTCTTACTTTTGGATCTTGCACAAACATTTTGTTTACTTAGAATTCCCCTTCTTGAAGCTATTTAATAAAAGGGGTATTTAACAGTACCCCTTTCAGTCCATATCTCAAATGTCACCTTGTCAGTTAGGCCAAATATAACACTCCCAGTCCGGTGGCACTCCAGATTTACTATGTCCTGATCTATAGTTCATTGAACATACTTGAATAGAATCTATAACTGACTACTCCATAACTACTTGTTTACTATCTGTTTCTTCCTATTAAAACCTAAGCTTCACATCTTTGCTTTGTTCCCCTGAGCCTAGAAGAGTGTCTGGCATTTAACAGATGTTCAGTTGCTATATTGAAGAAACTAAAAACGAACAAAGGGTGACTGAAATAATCACATTCTCCTTGACTTCTCTGGCTCCCCTCTGCCTGCTGCTACCTGTCCTGTGCTCTGCTGCCAGAGCCACCAGAAATCATCCATTACATGGAAGGACATCCAAAACGCTTCTAGCCACTTGGACACTTGTGTTCTCCCAATTGAATCTCAGATCCTCATCCAGCCCTGCCTTCCACTGTAAGCCCTGCTATCTCCTAGGCCAGTGCAATTTTAGGTATTCATAGAAGACTTGGGGTGCTGGAAAGGAGGTTCAGATATCTTTTCACCTAGTTTCAAGAAAGAGATTTTGAATTAAGTATATTTAATAGTAATATATAAATATATCTGTGGCCTCGTGCAATATATGTGTGTGTGTATATGTGTTTGTATGTATGCGTATGTGTATGTATGTGCACATAAACGCCTGTGTGTGTGTGTGTGTGTGTGTGTGTGTGTGTGTGTGTGTGATATAACCCAGGCTGGACTTGAACTCCCTACATAGCTCTAAGGATGACTTTAAAGTTCTCCTGCCTCTACTTCCTGAGTTCTGAGAACTAGGACAATAGGCCTGAGCCACCATGTGCTGTTTGTGGGGTGCTATTGATCAAACACAGGGCTTCATACATTTTAGGCAAGCACAGCACCAGCTGAGCCGCACCCTCAGTCCTGTTGTTTGTTTTTTTCCCCATAGAACACAACAGTCTGAAGAGTCAGGGCCCCGTACAGGGATATCAGCAACAGAGGTACAGATTTCCAGAATACTGCAGGTCCTTCTGGAGAATTACAAAGAGTGTAAGGGTAACCTTAGGTCTTCTTAAGCCTTCCTGACCCCTACCCCTAAGAAAGCCAGTCTTGATCTGCATAGGCCTTGCTTCTGGGACAGGACCATGAGCCTGTCACATGACATACAACCCTGTTACCTGACAGGGTGATTGTTGAGTGTGAGGCATTCAGCAAGGTGTCCTAAAGGCCTTTTGTTCATTCTCTGCTTGCCAAATAACCCAGCCTTACGTCAGGGGTTTCCTGATGACTGAGTGAAGGGATGAAGCCATAGGCAAGACTTTTCTTGGAAGCATGCTAACAGGTCTAAGGTCCCCAGAGTGTACCTGTGCAGAACCTTGTGCTCTGGCCATGTGTATGGCCATGCATGTGTTTGTTCAGTTCTTGTGCCCAGCCACTGTACCCTTGGCCTTGTCTTATCACAACCTTCCATTTGAAGGCTGAGCTAGCATACTCCTTCTCTTGAGTACACACTGTACCTGGTATTATGTTTCCTGAACGTTACTAAGTCTCCCACTTACACGGTTAGCAAGAAAGGAGTCAGTTTGTCTGTGGAGCCTTTGCCTATGTACCCAACACTGCCATTGCTCGAGGGATAAAGCTAAGTTCTGCCCATTTCCACATCAATTGCCCTCCTTGGCTTTGGTGCCTAATCACCCACCCTCCTCGTGTCACCACTCTGTCGGAAACGTTCCTTGTCCTTCTCTTTACTCTCACCCCTCCTGTTGAATCCTCTCTGATGCCTCTACCCTGAAACTTAGAACCCCTGCCTCTTGTGGTCTCATTGCACTAAGCTGTGGCTGTCATTGCATCTAGGCTTAATGAAGAGATTCCTGTTCTATTACACTGGCCACAAAGGAAGAAACAGACACATAGTCTAGAGATGAGCAAGGGGTGGGGAGGAGGTATTACTTAATAAGTACAGAGTTTACACTGGCGATGAAGAAATTGGTTTGAGCACAGATAGGAGTGATGGCAACATAGCTTTATGAATGCTTTTGAATTTGTAGAACTGAAATTGGTTAAAATGGTAATTATGCATGTTTTATCATACATTTTTAGAGGTAGGAAGAAACTAAAGTATTTGGTTTTCCTCATAGAGTGCAAGTTTTGGGGGTGGGGAGCTGGCATATTCCTTCGTCAGTGTGGAAGTACACTGCTGTCCACTGTGGCTTCAGTGTGGGAATGCAACTCAATTCAGAGAAAGCACAGAGCTGAGCAAGTTTCCCTTATATTTCCTGATAGTTTTGAAATTCCACATTAGTTTCAAATCAGTTTTATAGAGGAAATACAGAGTGGTTGCAGTTGTTTGGTATTACTGGCTTTTAAAAATGACATTTAAAATCATCCCGAACTGCTGGCTGTAGCACTGCAGGCCTAGACCCCAACACTAGGGACAAAGGAGCAAAGATTCCCTGTAGGTTCAAGACCAGCCTGGGCTGCCTAGTGAGTTCCGGCCTGAACAGGGCAACAGAGTGAGACTTGGTCTCAAAAAAAAAAACCTAAAGTGAGGGGAAGCCAGGCATGGCTATGCATGTTTTTAATCCCAGTACTTGGAAGGCAGAGGCAGGTAGATCTCTCTGAGTTCAAGGTCACAGTGGTGTATGTAGCCAGTTCCGGGCCTGCCAGGGCTACCAAGTGAGTTAGACATTCTCAAAAAACAAAAACAAAAGAAAACAACAACAACAACAACAACCACACATACACACACACATACACACACATACATACACACACATACACACACACATACATACACATACACACACACACACACACACACACACACACACACACACACACACACACATATGCAGAAAGCCCCAAAATAACAATCCAAAACTGATATCTTCTTAGTTTTCGGGCTGATATCATGAATAGCATTTTGGCTTTGGATCATACTAGCATTTGTAGTATTTATGTAATGCTAAAGTTTTCAGAGTTTCTTCTCATTATTTGCACTGTTTGAACTCATGGTGTTATTGAACAAATGTGCTTCCTGTTCCTCTAGTTCTGAATTCTTGCTTAACTTGCTCCCCCTCCCCGCCCCCGATCCCACCCCTAGCCAGGGTAGCCTTAGATATCTTGGAACTAGTTCTGCAGACCCAGGCTAGCCTCAGATTTACAGAGCTCCACATCCTCCTGCCTCCAGAGTGCGAGGATTAAGAGTGCTTGCTATGGCCGCCTGGCTGATTCTTGCTTAAGTGTAAGGGTAAGTCCTAACCTCGCGCTCTTCAATTCACATAATCATTTTATTCAACCTCAGTGCAGCCGAACAGTATACAGTTTCAGGCTAAACATAGATTTCCAAGTAAGAAAGTAAAGTTTTTAATCTGAATTCTCACCCAACCTTAAGATGTTTACTCTAAGGTTGATACTGAGCTCTATAGGATTAATGGGCTTTGTGCTAGTTTTCTTAATGTTTTGAAAATTTGATAGTTTTCATGTCCTCTTATTCACACCATCAGAGGTGATTCTATTTACTTTTTTTTTTATTGTGAAACAGGATTTTTTTCCTATGAAAATACAGCCACAGGGCAAATTAATAAGATATCTGAGCTTTGCTTTAAAATAACTCAGAGAGGGGCTGGAGGGAGAGCTCAGCAGTTGAGAGCTCTTAGTGCTGATTCGGAACACCAAGGTTCAGGTCACAGAATCCACGCCAGGTGCTCACACTTCAAATAACTCAAGCTTGGTGGTGGTGGTGGTGGTGGTGGTGGTGGTGGTGGTGGTGGTGGTGGTGGTGATAGGGATCTGACACCCACTTCTGGCCTCTGATGCTCCTACATGCATGTGGTACACACATACACATACACATAATCTACACAAGTAAACTTTAAAAATCTTTAATAGGACCCAAGAGGAAGTGGAAGTTTTAATAAAATCATGATTATTAGTGGATAGGTAATTGTTGAAATAGAATGTTGGATCTGTAGCTGGGTTTAATACAGTATTTCCCATTATACAGTCATCCTTTAATATTCATGGGGAATGATGGTATGAAATACTCAGAAACCAAAATCTGAAGATGCTCAACTTTTTTATATAAAATGATATACTCAACATATATACATATATTGAAATATCTTATAGTCCTCTGTAAATGTGCTTAATTTTAAGTACTTATTATGTTAAATATTTTCATTTATTTTTTTGTTGTCCCCTTTTTGTAAAGAGTCTTACTAGATAGCCGAGACTAGTCTCAAATTAGAAATCTTCTTACGTCAGCCTCTCAAGTGCTGTCACTATAGGTTTGTGCCCTGGCACCCAGTGAAAAACAAATTTAAATTATAAAATAATTCAAACCGAATAGAAGTGTTATGTGTCCAACACAGGTGCAATTCTTTTAAAAATATTTTTGATTCATGTTTGGCTGAATCCATGCATGCAAGTACAGCGGCCCCACTATATGAAATTGAAGTTTTCCATAATAAAAGACTAAGAAAAGAAAACAGAATCAGTTGATGAATTGAGGTGGTGAGTGGGCTATTGTTCTGTAAGGCTGCTCAGTTAATTCAGTTAAAGAATATATTTGAAAACAAGCTATTATGTTAAGACACTCTCAAGATAGTGTGTGTATCTTCCTCAGTTATCCTTTTTTTTTAAAGACAAGGTTGGGAGACCTTGAACTGAGAGTTCACAAGTTGACTAGATTAGCTGACCAACAAGCTGTAGAGATTCTCTGCTTACCTCGCCCTGAGATTACAGGCCTGCTCTGCAACCCCCACCTTTTTACACAGATGCTGGAGATTGGCTCAGAACCTTACACATGCACACCAGCTGATTTACGGGCTGAGCGGTCTCCCCACCCCTAGCATGCCAATCTTTTTATAGTTTCTTACAAGATTATGTTCAAATACTGAATCAGGCTTGGTATATGTGCTTTATCCAAATATATATACATTCAAAATCATGATAATATAAAAAAATTGAGTAACTTTGGTTTGAGAATTTGAAATACCTTTTGAGCTAACTTACACACAGTTTAGAAATCGCTTGCGTAAAACCCCTAGGACGAGAGTCAGGACTAAAAATGAGGACTCTCACTGGCTTTCACAAACTTATTTCTCTTCTTGTTTGAGGGACGCCCTTTGCTGCTCCAGGATGTGCATTTGACAAAGTGATGCTCACTGCATGCTGGCCACTGGGTGAGAGGCTGCCTAGGGCGTTGGTTTGTTGACATTTAACTGTTCTGCTTGGAGCCTTTGACTACCCCTTGTAGAGTAACTATGGGAAGTAACTCTGCTCTTGTTTTTACTGGACACCGCTGTGGTTGCTGGTGACTTCTCTCTCCTTTTACTTAAGGTTCCCCACCTTCCTCCCTCATAGATGGAAAGGAGCAAGATTAGGGATAGCAGTACAGAGGGCAACAGCCAGCTTCTGGCTACTGGTTAGCAGGGATGCGCTTGAAGAGGAGAGGGGAATAGAATCGCATCCTTTGCTTCCGTGCTTTGTCACTGGAGGGAGGGGGTCAGGAGGCCAGTTTTCTGCATGTGTAATTTTCATTTTTTTCATCTTACATTCTTCCTGGGAAGAACACTTCAAGTCTGTATTGAAATACTCCTGGAGACTCTTCCAATTTCTTTCTCTCTCTCTGTCTCTCTCTGTCTCTCTGTCTCTCTGTCTCTCTCTGTCTCTCTGTCTCTGTCTCTCTGTCTCTGTCTCTGTCTCTGTCTCTGTCTCTGTCTCTCTCTCTCTCTCTCTCTCTCTCTCTGTGTGTGTGTGTGTGTGTGTGTGTGTGCACGCACACCTGTGTGCCTTTGCTCCCTAGGCAAGCTCAAACCGTTGAGGGCTGCCTTTTCCATCACCAGCTGAAACTGTGCTGTTGTAAATGGTAAACACCATCCTGTGAAATGGTTTGCTGCATCTTTCTCTGGTTCTTGGCTGTATAAAAATACAAACGTTGAGATAAAAAGTCCCAACTTCTTTAAGTGAAAAATTCAGTGGCACTTAAACTCTTCACAGTTTTGGCCAACCATCACCTCTATTTAGTTCCAAGATATTCCATCACCTCCAAAACAACCCCTTGCCCACTAAGTGTCCCGTTACTGCTTCCTTCTCGCTCACGTCCTAGCAGCCATCAGCCTCTGTGGACAGTTTCCTTTTCTCAGCACTACTGGGGGTTGGCTCAACCTCATATAAGACAGCGCAGACCTCATGGTAAGACCATGCATTTTACTTTACAACATATGAGAAATTCTGCCCACTCTGTTTCAGCTGTGACATGTACAGGATGTTAGGTTGTATTTTGGTAGTCATTCTGAGCAAGACTATTTTAAATTCATATTTATTATTATTTTGATGCATGGGTGGGTATGTATACATGTGTCAGTGAGAGGACAAGTTCTGCAACTTTCCAGACATGAGCTTTGTCTTTCCACCATGGGGATCAAACTCAAGTCCCCAGGCTTCTATGGCCTTGACCTTTACCCACAGAGCTCTCTCGTGCTCTCCCATGTCCCTTTTTGACATAGGGTTTTATGTAGCTCAGGGTGGCCTCAAACTAACTATGTAACCAAGGATAGTTTTGAATTTCTGATCCTACTGCCTCCATTTTCAAAGTATTGGGATTATAGGCACATAGCATTACACTGGCTTTGATCAACATTTTTCCATCTTTAAAACACTCGGGTCCCAAAAGATGTTTAGCATGTCCCACCAGTTAACAAGTCTGGTGTAGATTGCATTTGAAGTAGAAATGACAAAGCCATTGACTTTTTTTAAAAGGTATTTGTTCACCACAATATCCTCGTTTAAAACAAACAGGTACTAATGGCATATTTTCTTGTTTATGTTTTAGTCAGCAGTGGTGGTAAAGACTAATGTGTAAATGTGAGTTTGTCCTAGTTAGCATTACCTGTCAACTCTGTTATGTCTGTATCTATAAGGGATTGTCTTGACTATTAACTGATGTCAGAGGGCCCAGCCCACTGTGGGCAGCACCATTCCCTGGGCCATCCCTGGGTCCTGGGCTATATAAGAAAGCTAGCTGAGCTTGAGCCAGAGCATGCCATCAAGCAAGCGAGCCATCATGCAGCATTCTTTCATGGTTATCTGCTTCAAGCTCATGCTTCAGTTCCTGCCCTGATCCACTTAATGATGGACTGTGACCTGGAAGTGTAAGCTGAAATATACAGCAACAGAGAGGAAACAGGCTTTTTCCCTCTAGCAGAATAACATAAAATCATGTATCAGGATTTACTATCTTTGTATGACTTTTGTCACTCTGAATCACAATATCCAACACAGTATCTGGAACAAAGGAAATGATATGATAATAAATGTTGAAACAGCAACAAAAAGCGTTGAGAGAATTCCCACCTTGAGTGCCTAGGTTGGAGTCACACTCTGGGATTTTCTTATTAGATTAGCAAGACTTAGTGGATCTTTTAGGTCCTAGAAGAAGAGATATGAGATGCTCCTCTGAAAGGGTATATCAAAAATATAAACAATGCGGTCTGGGGGTATAACTGTGGTAAAGAACTTGCCTGGCATACTTGAGACCCTGGGATAGTTAACACTGCAATAAATAAAACAAAACAATACAAAACAAAACAAAATCCTAGGAAAGACCATTAGTACTGTTCCAAATGTCTCAGTCCTCAGTTCTTAAAATTGGTATCAACAACTTTACCAACTATAAGGAAACCTTCTCAAATCCTCAAATCCATGTTTTATTATTATTTTTTGATGTTATGTTGTATATAGGTATTTTATCTGCATGTATGTCTGTGTACTACTACATGCTTATAGAGCCTATGGAGACCAGAAAGAGGGCTTTGGATCCCCGAGAACTGGAGTGACAGATAGTTGTGAGCCACCATGTGGGTCCTGGGAATCCAATCCAAGTGTTCTGGAATAGCAGCCCATGCTGTTAACTGCTCTCCAGTCCCCAAACCCATGCTTTGTAAGGCACTGCCCCCAAGAGATGCAGCTCTGACCAAGAAAGATACAACTTCTCCCACTTGGGGCTTAGGCTCTGGGTAGAATGGAATTGTAAACTGCATTTCTCATTAGCTACTTAGTGCGGCTGTGATAAGTACCAAGAAGAGGATGTTAGGCTAACATGGTGAGCACAGGGTCAGGGGAAGCATTAAGGAAGTGGCTCTGTAATCACTCACAAAGGTAAGAAGGGATTGACCAGGCACAAAAGGCAGAAGAGTGGCTTTAGGAATGGATGTGGTTTTGAAAGAGGTCATTCTTTTTTTTTAATTTCAGAACTTGTTTGTTCACTTGTTACAAGCGTTTTCAGGAGAAGTTAGTGAAGCAATAGTGGGCCAGGGGTGAGGGACTGCTGGAAGGGAACCCTTCCGAGTTGATGTCACCAGAAACTGTGGACCGTGTAGTGAATACCTTGCAAAGCATTGCCTTTGAGACATTCACAGTGGATGTGTGAGTGGTAGACACAAAGTTCAAGACTTAACATTGTCCATGTCTCCTGCGTTCCAGGGCCAGTTTTACATGAAAAACTGGCAAGAGTCACAGGTTATACTTAAGCTTAGATTTCAAAACCACCGGCAACTAATTTGGCAGGATGTATTTACTGTTGGTTTTCTTTTTAAGATTTCTTTATTTATGTAGGTGAGCACTCTACATGTATGCCCTTATGACAGAAGAGTATGAGACAGAAGAGGGCATCTGATCCCATTACATGGCAGTGAGCCATCATGTGTTCTCTGAGAATTGAACTCAGGACCTCTGGATCAGCAGCTAATGCTATTAGCTACTGAGCCATCTCTCCAGCCCTTGCTGTTGTTGTTTTTGTGGAGTTTTTTATTTATTTATTTTTTGTTTTGTTTTTTTAAAGCAAGCTCCTTTCAGGCAGCCTGAATAAGAAAATAAATCATTTCTTTCTGGCTATTTTTTTTAAGGAAGCCAGAAAGAAATGATTTATTTTCTTATTCAGGCTGCCTGAAAGGAGCATTAATCATTGAACTCTTCCCATATATAAATACCATACTGGATAACTAATTACGACTTGAGACAATACATTTTCTTTTAATTTGAAGGAATGGTAGGAACCACAGTCTTTATTTATATGTATGAAGAAGAATCTTTTCTCTGGGCCTCTAACGTTTGCCAACTCTGAGGGAACTGCCAAGCTCTTGAGTCAGTCCTCCCTCAGAGCCCTGCATGCCACCAAGGCACTCAGTTTGAAAAAGAAGAGTGAATGAACTATCACCTCTCCTTGCCCCTCCCCCACATCAGGATGGGAACCAGCCTTCCCAGTGTTGTTCTCTCCCAGGTTTCCTTGTGCTTTTCGCTGCTTGTCACCTTTAGCTTTCCTTCCTCTGTCCTCCTCCAGGTTTTAGGCTCCTGAGCTGTTTAGTCATTGCTGAGTGTTCCAAGCTAAAGATGACAGTGATGAGTCACCTGAGAGTGAGTCTACAAGTCTCTTCGTGCACGCTGCTGTGGAGACGGTTCCGGGTTCCGAGGTTGGTGCCACTGAGGTCCTGCAGTCTGTATACCTGCACATACAGAACCAGGAATCGAGCCTGTGAGTACTCCACTCCTTTAAGAGAGTAAAAAGGTTGGTTGCTAATCACCTGTAGACATTCCAGTGTGGGCTCCTACACCTTAAGAACTGTGAAGGTGACTGTAAAGACAGCAGACATGGAAAGTCCTTTTCCACCTGTTTTAGCGTGCTAAATGATAGCATGCTGAAAGGGAACAAGGGCTGTGAAGATGGTGAAATGTCTTCAAGTCTGGTATCTTATCTCATTCCCTTTGACTAAGGTTGACTTACAAACTACAAATTGTTGCAGTGGATTGATTGTCAGTCAGTTAGTCAGTCAGTCTGTCTGTCTG
This sequence comes from Rattus norvegicus, assembly GCF_021556685.1. Taxonomy (NCBI): domain Eukaryota; kingdom Metazoa; phylum Chordata; class Mammalia; order Rodentia; family Muridae; genus Rattus; species Rattus norvegicus. The sequence goes on from NC_141554.1 coordinate 37,943,365, forward strand.
TCTTTTGAGACACAGTCTCTCTGTAGCCCTGGCTACCCTGGAACTCTCTCCGTAGACCAGAGTAGCCTCAAGTTCACAGAGATCTGCCTGCCTCTGCGTCCTGGGTGCTGGGACTAAAGGCGTGCACCACCACTGCCCAGGTGTTGCATTTCATCTTACGTTTATAGAATTTGCATATTAGGTTTTGCAAGTGAGCCATTGTGTTCATGCTCCAAAATATCCCGTGTGGCGTTATAAATCCAGGAGTTAATTCTAGCTGACCGTATTGCCAGTGTGTGCTCTGCTGTAACCATAGGAGATGAAATGAGGCTGCGTATATTCTTCCTTCAGTGCCCTGCTGCTCGCCTGAGTTATTGCCCATGTCATGGTGTTGCAGGGATTGTCTACCTTAGCACGGGTGCAGGGCTGTGGGGGAATATATTTACTCCCTTCATCCCAGGCTCCCATCAGCCCCCCCCCCCCCCAGTCTTAAAACCCAAAAGTAGACAGTTCTCAATGAATTCTAGGGAACAAAATTGCCCTCTGGAGAAGAACCGACCATTGAGATGAGGAGAAAGAATGCTGTGTACATTTGTGACACGGTTCATTTGAGTTTATGGGCAGATGAGGTCGCTAACTATTAGCACTGAAGAGGAAATTTCCACTCCCAGAAAACAAAACAACTCAACAAAGCACCATACAAACGTTTTGAATGCTGGTTTGCAGTGAGACCTAAGTTTCTCCCTGACTCCAGATGTAAAAGATAGGTAAAAGAAAAACATTTGCCAATGACAGTGTTAATCTCACTTAAGCCTGGGATTCTGAAACTGCTCTATAAATCTATGTTAACTGAAAGTTCCATTACTTTCAACCCTGGGTGTCTTCTCATTAAAACAAACTGGCCTGAGTCATAAAAAATTTCTGCTCGTTGGGTGTGGCTTCCTACAAGTATGCCCACATACTAGCCAGAGTGGCTTTCTGTGTATTCAGTACTTTGTGGTCTATGGCCTGAGGTGGAAAACATTAGTTATACCCATCCAGCTACTAAAGTTTTCTTCTTTTATTTTTTAGCAGAAGGTTAAAAGTTACACATCTAAAATCCCGTGTGCTGTGACGTTAGGACAGTATTTGCAGCAGATGGTAGTGACAGAGAGGGCCAACCTTCCTTGATTAAGACTCAGACATGTTGTTGTTTCTGAGTTTGTGGGGAAAACTGGGCAGTTTCCTTTTGTTTGACCCTTGGCACATAACAGCATCCCAACCCTTTTTTGGGCAGGAGAATATCTTTGCTGCCCCACTGATCATATTTCCCTGTCTGCAGACCTATATCCTACCCCTGCATAGTCGGAAAGACAATACTCATTGTTCCTGACAACTCAATAGCCTGCCAGAAGGCTGGCTACTCTGAGACAGGAAAGGATGTTAAAGATTAGAAATTCAGTTCTGGCTGCTTCTTTTTAGTGTCATAATCATTCTTATCTTCATCCTGTTTGTCATCTTCATAGATTCGGTACTTGTGTCAGAGGTCAAATCTGACCATTTTATCCACTGTTTGTCTGCTCTTACGTAGCTTCTGACTCCTATAGAGCCCAGGATGGTCTTGAGAAATTTTGGTTTTTGTTTTACATTTATTAATCTATCTATCTATCTATCTATCTATCTATCTATCTATCTATCTATCATGTATACAGTGTTCTGTCTGCATGTATGCTGTATGCCAGAAGAGGCCATCGGATCCTGTTACAGATGGTCACGAGCCACGATGTGGTTGCTGGAAATTGAACTCAAGACCTCTGTGCCATCTCTTTAGCCTTAGGCTGGCTTTGAAATTTGGATAATCTTCTTGCCTTAGTCTCTGGGTGTGCCAGTGTGACAGTCACACATCTGTACACCCAGCTTCCAATCTGACCTTTATAACATAAAACAGACCAAGGAATAAAGGAAGTAGGAGATTGTGGAAAATGCAGAAGCTCATCGCCATTCACCTTCTTTCCCTGCCAGTAATCATGGCTGTCTATTCAAATTTCGGTTTACTGTTTTCCTGAGATGTAATCAGGAACTCTTAAAGACTTAATAGACTGCATACCTATTGCCAGAGATGAAAATAAAATTAGTTTCTCTCAGAGTGCCATTTACCTTAATTGTTACATTAAAAAATTAGGCATAAGATGCTAAAACACAGGAAAATGAATTTGATGACTTAGTGATGTTTAATTAATGAAAGGCATAAAGAAGATGATGAACAATAAAAATGGGACAGATTTGTTATTACATTAGTGTTACTTAATGGTCTCCATCTTTCTCTAGTTATTTCTTTAGTCATTTGGATTTCGCTCTTTTTGAGACAGGGTTTCATATACTCCAGATCGGCCTCAGACTTTCTGTGTAGTTGAGTTTGCCTTTAAATTTCTGATTCTCCTGTCTCTATTTCTTGAGTGCTGGGATTACAGCTGTGTATCACATCTGCCTTCTTTTATACAAGGCAGAGGAACATTAAAATTATTGACCTGCACTATATCAAATACAGCCATTAAAAAAAACATGAAATTACAAAGATAAAACAAAAGAAGAAACAAATGACAAAAAGGAACAGAAAGAAATGTCACTAGTCTCATGTATTTACATGTCAATTTAAATTCATTAATATTTTAGAACCCTGTGTGCATAATAGTTGGCCATACTCGAAGTTTCCATCCTCAAAAGAAATTCTACTGAATGTTTCTGTATGGAGTTTTCACAACATTGTTTTATTTATGATGCTTGCTCAGGGGGCTACAGAGATTGCTTAACTAAGCTGCTCTTGCAGAAGACCAACACCCATGTTGGACAGCTCAAGCCCCAGAGGACCTGTCACCACCTTCTGGCCTCCTTAGGCACACATACCATACAGAGACACAAGAATAAAAATACATACATACGTATGTATGTACATAGATACATATATAATCTGATGGGGGAGAACAGCTTATTTAGGTAACTCTCTTTAAGAAGCTCATACTTGGGTATGTCTTGTTCTAGCCTTGTTTTTTTTTAATTGTAACTTCCATCCATAAAATTCTATATTAAACCAGTAGCAGTGGCACATGCCTTTAATCCCAGCACTTGGGAGGCAGAGGTACCAAATCTCTGTGAGTTCCAGACACACAGTAAGACCTTGTCTCCAAAAAAAAAAAAAAAAAAACCTACATTAAAAATGTCTTTTAACTTGAAGGGGCTCAAGACCCCATATGAACAACAATGCCAAGCAACCAGAGCTTCCAGGGACTAAGCCACTACCTAAAGACTATACATGGACTGACCCTGGACTCTGACCTCATAGGTAGCAATGAATATCCTAGTAAGAGCACCAGTGGAAGGGGAAGCCCTTGGTCCTGCCAAGACTGAACCCCCAGTGAATGTGATTGTTGGGGGGAGGGCGGCAATGGGGGGAGGATGGGGAGGGGAACACCCATATAGAAGGGGAGGGGGAGGGGTTAGGGGGATGTTGGCCCGGAAACCGGGAAGGGGAATAACAATCAAAATGTAAATAAGAAATACTCAAGTTAATAAAGAAAAAAAATTTTAAAAAAAGAAAGTAAAACTAAAAAAAGTGTCTTTTAATAATCTCCAGTTCTGTTAATAATCTCAGTTTAGCTGGGCGTGGTGGATGGTGGCTAAAGCTGTATACGGTAATCCCAGCATCAACAAACAAACATAATTAAACAGACAAAAATAAATCAATAAGCACATTTAAGACTTTGTTCTTTTATACATTTAATTTCATTATATTGATTCGTGTGTGTGTGTGTGTGTGTGTGTGTGTGTGTGTGTGTGTGCGCGTGCGTGCGCGTGCCACATGTGTGTGGGTGCCCTCTGGGGCCACAAGAGGGAATGAGATCTAATGGAACTGGAGTTACAGGTGGCTGTGCGTTTCCATGTTGGTGGTGGAAACCATGTTTGAGTCATCTGCAAGAAGGCAGGTGCTCTCCAACCTATTTAACGGTCCTTTGGTCGGTTGGTTGACATTGCCTTTTTATGTTTGATATGGCAGACAATGCTTGTGATTCCAACACAGGTATTCAGAAATGTAAAGCAGGAGGAGTGTGGATCCAGGCCAGCCCGTGTTACAGAGTGAGAACCTGTCTCAAAACTAAACCAAACCAAAACGACATTGTTGGGATGGAAATTGCGGACAAACCACACCAGGCCAACATGGAGAGGTTTATTGGGAGGGTGGGGACCTGGGGCAGGGGCCGAGAAGGAGAAGAAAGAGAAAGAAAAGAGGGGCAAGATAGGTCTGCCTTTTATTTGAAATGACAGAACCGCTCCCAGGTGAAGGTGGGAGCTGAACCAAAGGTATGCTGGGAATGTATGGCTGTTGCCATGGCAACAGATGTATAGGTGACCTGGTGATGTCACTGCTGGAGATGAAAGCAATTCCTGACAGCAACACACATTGATAACTCCTTGATGATAAATGCCCCGGATGTTTCAATTTGTATTTAAGACTGGGAGTTCACTGGAATTTCTTGAGTTTAAGGCCATCTCTGGCTCCTAGGAACTAACAGGAAGCCCTGGAGCTAGACACAGGGAATGCAGGCTTTATTTTCTGAGGTAACAATGCCATGTGATTCCACTGGTTGGTCAGTTCAGCTTCTGGGTTTCCCCCATAAGCCTGATAGTCCAGCAAAGCCATTTGTGCTTCTGTGACTGTCGGTAAAGCTTTAATGAGAGCCTGTGTACTCTGTTGTTCATACCCTGTCTTAAGGCCAAAACCTACTACGAAAGTCTTTGATTCTGTGGGAAAAGCACACTCCTCATGAAAAAGACAGGATAGAGAGGCAGTGTGGGTTAGAAAACAGAAAAGGAAATTAGTTTGGTGATGTATTTTTTTAATCCACTGTATTCTGGATGTTGATGTATTTAACAGGTAATTAGTGTAAAAATTATTCATAAATGGTGCTGCATAATAAATGAGTAACACGAACCATATGTGAGTCATGTAAGTAATTCTGTTTTCTAGTGACTTCACTTTTTTAAGTACAAATAAATGATTCAGTGGTTAATAACATTGACTGCTCTTCAAGAGGACCGAGGTTCAATTCCTAGCACCAGAGTTTGTAACTCTAGTCCCAGGCCACCTGATGTCTGATCTCTGCAAGCTCTAGGCATGCACACATTGCACAGACATAAATGTAGACAAAACCACATATATGTGGGCAAAGTACCCATATATAATTAATCAATCAATCAATAATAATTTAAAAGTACAAATTAGATAAGTTAATTCTAATATATTTTAGTTAACCTAGTGTATCAAAGATATTATACTTCTAACATGAAACCACTCTAAGAACTGTAAGTGAGTTTTTTGCATGATTTTGTGGTAAGCCTTTTGTGAAAGACCTTAGTGTCATTCATTTATAGCACATCTCCGTTTTACAGCAGCCTCTTGAGCTAAGCCAATATCACACTGAAAAGCTCCGGTGCAGAGAGGAACCAGAGCAATACTCTGAGCTATTCTAAATTCAGTGACAAAGTGCCCAAGGATGGGAGGGCAGAGAGGTGGGAGGAGCGGGGAGAACGGCATGTCTTTACAGGCTGTCTTCCTGTCCCAAAGCTGTATGTGTGTCAGGTAGCCCTGTTCCTTTCACTGAAATTCCATGTAGGTTCCATATCAACCACATAACTTCCTCCTCGTGTTGTCATTATATAAATACTCTGGGTTTCTAGAGCTTCCTCGTTTCAGTGGACTGCAGCAACTTGGGCCTGGACTGCTTTCTTTCTGGCCAACATCTGTAATGCTCGCCCCTGAATTTTCTTTAAGATTTGAGGTTATGATATAGTTACATTATTTTCCCCTTGCCTTTATTCCTCCCAAACCCTCCCATATATTCCTCTATTCCTCCTTGCTATTTTTCAAATTCATGGCCACACACACACACACACACACACACACACACACACAGAGTCTTAAATATGTAAGTACAACCTGCTCAGTCTGTATATTGTTACTTCCGTGTATGATTTCAGGGATGACCATTGGTATTGGATAGTCACTTGGTGTGCTCTTTCCTGGGGAAGACCATTTCTCCTGCTCTCAAGATTCCTCGGTCACCTGTACCTTTGTCTAGGGTTGAGTCCTTGTAATCTTTCCCCTGTCCACCATAGCACATCTGTTGCTGTGGTCCTTGTTTGGGTCATGTTTAGGCAGTCATGTTGCTGAGATTTTGTGTTTTGTTTTAACTAAAATTTTAAGAGTAAAGTTTTGTTTCAACAAGAGAGTGAGTGGAGGTGAGTAAGAGCAGACAAGTTGGGGGTGACAGAGCTTTCAGTGGGGGCTTAAACCAATCTACCTGGTGAATTTTTTTTTCTTTTGAGACATACTCACTATGAGAATCTCCATCGGAGATTCTCCATTCGGAGATGACCTTGAACTTTTGATCCTCCTGCTTCCATTTCCAGAGTGTTGGGGTTACAGGCATGCACCACCACACGTCATTTATGAGGTGCTGGGGATTGAAGCTACATGAATAAGAGTTAAGAGCAAATGTATGCTTAACATGGAATCTAAAGTTTAGAGGGGAGGAAGAGGTGCATTAGTACAGCCAGCCATGCAGGCAAAACAACCACATTCATAAAAGTAAAAAAAAAATCAATCTTAAGACAAATAAGTATTGGTGTTTATCAGCTGTAGAATCTTTTATTATAATAATAACTATATAATAAGTATCATTTGCAGTCCTGGGGATCGAACTTAGGGTACAATACCTGGGAGATGAACACGATACCACTGAACCACCACCACAGTGATTACAGATTCTCATGGACAAGCTCAGTCTACCAAGTTGAGCTGTAGTTGACCCAAACATTGCTGTTTTATTTACTATGAGAAATGTGAAGATAAGACCTCTTAGAACACAACACAATCCTCCTCTCTCAAGGGAGAAGAGTGCCAGGAACTCAGTTCCATCTGCTTTTTTGTTTAAAAGGAGAAAGCAAGGGAGAGGGGGAATTAAAAAAATGTAAGAGCTTAAGTTCCCGATGTCCCAATGAAATCTTTATCAAGGATGACAGAGGACCTTATTTTAGGGACTTGCTGACCAGCATTCCAGTTCTTCCGTCATCTTCACAGGAGATTCTCACTTGTTGGCTTTTGAATGGTCTTCTCAGGTATATTAGTGACTATCATAGGGACAAGAACAGGAGGTTTCCTTGGGTCGGGGAGCTTTGAAACTGAGTGGGCTGGGAATCAAACTTTGAGTTCATGTATAGTTGTGGGCTCTACATGAAAGCTTCTCAATTCTGGCCCTGCGGACATTTCCAGCAGTATAATCTTTGCCTCTCCTGTGTAGGGAAGGGTGTTTACCTGGCCTTTGTCCAGTAGGTGTCAGTAGAACCCTACTCCGAAGCACGGGCAATGGTCTCTTGGGGGCCTGATTCTTTCGCGTTGAGAACAGCTGGTCTACATGCTCAGGGATACTCAGTATACATACTGCTGGGGCACTTAAAAAAAACATCAGGCAAACAAAAAACTTAAAGCTAAAGTTAGGCGAATTTAGCTCTGGGCGGGTACTAAAAGGAGGTGAAATATCTTCTCCATAATAGCGAAGCAACGATAGGATTCTGTCCTTGTGTTACTAGGATGAGGATGGTACCAACGTATATGGGAGATTTTCCTGGCTAGCGGCACAGCTGTCGTAGACAAGGTGCACAGGACATTGGTACTAACTTCTGTCCATCTGTGTTAGCTCCCGCTTCTTAAAAAGGTTTTATTTGATTTTTATTTACGTATACTTTTATGTGTAATTTGTTATGTATGTATGTTTATGTACTTGAGGAAGTTCCTACAGGGGCCACAAGAGGGCGACAGATCCTCTCGAGCTGGAGTTACATGTGGCTGGAGCCCATTATGTGGGTACCTGGAACCAAATTCAGATATTCTGGACCCATGTCTGCAGCCTTCCTCTCTGGTTGGCCTTAAATCTGTCCATTCTTGGTGCTTCTATTTGTTTTCCTTTTATTGAAAATATTTTTTTTTGCCAGGAGATGATGGTGAACAGTTTCAATCCCAGTACTCTGGAGGCAGAAGGAGGTGGATCTCAGTGAGTTTGAGGGCAGCCTGGTCTACAGTGGGAGTTCCAAAACAGCCAGAGAGCCATGTTTCTGTCTCTCAGTAGAAAACAAAGAAGCTTCTATAATTGTTGGTGTTGTTGCTGCTGATGTTTTTGAGACAGGGCTATATAACCCCTATATAACCCTGGCTGTCCTGGATCTCACTACATAGACCAGGCTGGCATTGACTTCAGAGATCCATTTACCTCTGCCTCCTGGGTGCTGGGATTAAAGGTGTGCACTACCACCGTGCCTGGCATTTTTAATTAATTATTATCATTATTATTAGTTTTTATTTTCCAGGGCCTATTTAGCCTTGGCTGCCCTGTAACTCATTCTATGGATCAGGCTAGAAAACAGGCTTCTAAAATTATAATAAAATAATAAAAACTAACACATTGGAATAGGACGAAACACACAGAAGGAAAAGAGCAGAAGGCATAAAAACAAAACAGATGTAGATACAGCAGCCCAATCATTCACATACTTAGAACTCCCATAAAAACAATAAACTGTAAGCCATAATATATACACAAAGGACTTACAGGAGGAAAATGGAATATATATATATATATATATATATATATATATCATGTATATATAACATGTACATGTATATGTGTGTATATATACATATAGAGAAAGAGTTGGATATATATATGTATACATACATACTTACATATATATATATGTGTGTGTATGTAAGGCTACTCTTATAAGGACAACATTTAACTGGGTCTGGCTTAGAGGTTCAGAGGTTCAGTCCATTATCATCAAGGCAGGAACATGGCAGCATCCAGGCAGACATGGTGCAGGAGGAGCTGAGAGTTCTACATCTTCATCTGAAGGCTGCTAGCAGAATACTGACATCCAGAAAGGTAGAACTAGGGTATTAAAGCTCATGCCCACAATGACACACCCACTCCAACATGGCCACACCTCCAAATAGTGCCACTCTCTGGGCCAAGCATCTGCAACCCATCTCAGGTGTCTTTTGCCTCACAGAAGCTTTTTAGTTTCATAAGGTCCCATTTATTAGTTGTTGATCTCAGTGACTGTGGTAATGGCGTTCTGTTGAGAACATGTTTTCCTGTGCCAATGCATTCAAGGCCATTCCCCACTTCCTTTTCTCTCAGGTTCAGTGTATCCTGTTTTATGTTCAGGTCTTTGATCCATTTGGACTCGAGTTTTGTGTGGAGTGATATAGATCTACTTGGATTCTTCTGGGTGCAGCTATTCAGTTTGGCAAGGGAGACCACCCCAAACTGATAGGTGTGGGTTCCGTTCATCATTTCTGTGTCATTGAATAGGCTTCTATGTGTTCTTATCAGGAAGTCTGCGATATATTACTGCCAAAACCTCGGCTTGACTTTATGGAAGAAGGCATGGGCCAGATAGCCAGTAGGTGTTTTGGACAAACTGTATGTGTATACCTTAAGAGATAGTGTGCACATTCTTGTGGAAAAATGTGAACTTTGGGGACTTCAGCAATGCTGGTATTCACCCAGGTCTTAGAAGGTGGCTGCTTAGTCCTCACAGATGTTTATAGAGGCTAATGAAGCATGCACACTTATGTGACACAGTCATTGCCTAAGGGGCAGGCTACACCAGCCGAACAACCGACGATACTGAACTAAAGGGTGCTTCCAACAGTTTTAACCCTGTTTCCTTTGTTGAGATAAAGTCCCTTATTGAAGGTTCACTTGACTTTGTTTAGGTGGTTGGAGGTCAAGGAATTGCAATGAAACAAAGAACACCATTTGTGAAAACTCTTTCTATACTCTACTCTCCAGATATTGTGCCGATTCCTCAGAACAATGGCACTGGCTTCAGATCACATTAGCAGACAGGCTGAGATGAGTTGGTTTTCTGAGGTGACAGAATGAACACTCCCCCACAAGGTGTTCTCTGACCTGCCATGATCTGCTTTCTTTACACAGTTGATTAAGGCCCCAAATAACTAATTTCTGAGACTGTGAACTGTCTTTGCCCTTTGGGGTCTTCCCAAATGGGATGGTCTTATGTGTAGTACTAGGTAGCAGTTGCTTTTGCTAATTGCCTGGACTTGCTCTTTCCTAGTACCTCCACTCTGGGAGAACTTGGACCTTGTTCCTGCTGGTGATCGGCAGTCACCCATCAACATCCGATGGAGGGACAGTGTTTATGACCCTGGCTTAAAACCACTCACCATTTCTTATGACCCAGCCACCTGCCTCCACATCTGGAACAATGGGTACTCCTTTCTTGTGGAATTTGAAGATACTACAGATAAATCAGGTAAAGGAAAGATCTGGGAGTCATTTGTATAGTGAAAAGAACTACATTATATCAAAATAGAGCACATCTGGAGCTGGAGAGATGGCTTAGAGGGTATGAACAGTGACTGCTCTTCCAAAGATCTTGACCATCTATAATGAGATTTGCTGCCCTCTTCTGGCATGAGGCATATATGCAGGCAGAATACTGTATACATAATAAATAAATCTGAAAAAAAATACATCATGTATTCTCTATCTCCATGGTACTAGTGACCTTTTTATTAACAGTGGCATGAAACAAACTCACGTTTACTTTTTCAATACATGTAAAATGTTTTTATAATCATTTGTTTCCATCCAATTTAAGTGATATTTTATTGCTTACATATGCATTCTATGTCCACTATAAAAGAGAATATGTGAAATTTAACTTTGCTAGAAATTTATTTTCTATGTATATATTCAATATGTACAACTTTCCCTCTGCTTTCTGACTTTACATGAATCATCATATTAAATAGAAATATTAATCACATTTAACGTATCAGATTGCAATTTGCCTGAAATGGGGCAAAAAATAATATTTATGTATTTGCTAGATTATGGTTTTAAATAGTTAAGACACGTCACATATTAGAGAAGGAAGAAACTTACATTGTGCTAGTTTTGTTAAAGTGTATTACTTAGGTCTGCCAGGTGTGGTGACATACACCTTTACTCCCAGTACTTGGGCACAGAAGCCGGTGGATCTGTGCGTTCAAGGCCAGTCTGGTCTCCATAGTGATAACCAGGCTAGCCATGGCTACATGGTAAGATCCAATTCAGACAAAACAAAACAACAACAGAACACTGTGGATTTGATGATGTCTACTAACTACTACTCTGAAACAATTATTATTCAAAATAGTATAGCTAATAGAGTGGTTGTCAATTAGGGGCAGTTTGGACACCATCCTCCGATTGCTTCACTCCTCCCCAGGTCCCTGGACTGGGGATTCTTGGAAAACTCTGTAGGCATTTTGAGTATTCCAACTAGTAGCAAAGGAGAACAAAGGTAGCATTTAGTGATTCAGGACCAGGGATGGTACTCAATGTCCTACAAGGCACACAGACCACCATTCATGAAGATTAGCAGACACCAGATACCATTCAAACTGATGTTGACAGCTCCTGAGCTCAGAGAAAATGGCTTTCTTGGGCTGGAGAGATGGCTCAGTGGTTAAGAGCACTGACTGCTCTTCCAGAGGTCCTGAGTTCAATTCCCAGCAACCACATGGTGGCTCACAACCATCTGTAATGAGATCTGATGCCCTCTTCTGGTATGTCTGAAGACAGCTTCAGTGTACTTATATATAATATATAAATAAATAAATCTTTAGAAAATGGCTTTCTTTCATGAATATGAGGCGATTCTATTACAGTGATGCTGGATAAATTAAAAAAGTGTAACTTAAAAAACATACACATAATTAATTGGCGTGCAGATCTCAGCTACTCCTTTGTTTATTTGCATTTGCTTGTAATTCTTTGGTGTTTAGATATGGTGCTCTGGTCCTTTTGGCTCCATGGAGAGCAAAAAGACCTCTCTTCTAGGTCTCCCTGTCTCTATCTCTTCTTTCTAGCATCCTTCTCTGCTATGATTTAGGAAGTATCTAAACCTGTCTTTTTGGACTAAAATGTCCATACACACACTCTTCTCTGTTTTGCTCTGTGTAGGTACATGTGTGTGCGCTATGTGTATAGTAGTATACGCAGGCATGTGTAATATATGTAGATATGGGTACCTGTGTACATGCATACAGAGACCAGGAAAGGATGGTAGTGGCTTCCTCTATTGGTAGCCACCTTATTCCCTCCACATGGGGGTCTTTCACTGAAGCCAGTGCTTTCATTTCAGCAGACTGGCCAGCCATTGGACTGGTGAGACCTTCTTTCTCTCATCAGTGCTAGGGTTACAAGCAAGCCTAGCTATGCCCAGGTTTTTTTTAATGGATGCTATCTAGGGTTTAAAACCTGGGTCTTAATGCTTGCACAGTAACTCCTTTTACCCACTGAGCCATCTTTCCACCCTGCCCTGCTTTTTTCTTTAGAGTAGACACAGCCCTGTGCCCCAATCCTGAATGTGTTACTTATCATGCCTCAAACTAAGAAGGAATTTGCTTCTTTTCCTTACAGATTTATGGACTTTGTTTTCATAATGTCCACCAAACTCTAGAGTCTGTTGCCATTTACCTGGAAGTCTATTACCCCCCCATGTGTAAGAATTCCAGAAAATTTCAAAACAGCAAACTAAATCTCGATGTCCCCTGGGACTATACTGGAGCTCCAGTGTCATCTCTGTCAGAGCAGTTGTGGGTGTCTATCCTTATAGTTCACTCTGGGTACACTACAAAGTCCCTTCAGAGCTGAGTCTATCACAGTTCCTGGTAGTCTGTCTTTTCTTCTGCAGGTTCTAGGGTATTGGTGAGCTGCGAAAGCCCTTGGTAGACCTAGCGTGTGGACAGTTGTCATGCTGCATTGAGTGGGGAATCTTAAGAAGCTGGTCAATAGGTTTTCTTAACAAAATGAGTTAAAGCCAAAAGCGTTCAGAGTTAAATAGCTGTGACTCAGTTTTGTTTTGTTTTTTAGACTGGATCTCATGTACTTGAAAGTAGCCTCCAACTTTCTATGTAGCCAAGGATAATCTTGAACTCCATGTCCTCCAACCTCTGCCTCTCAGGTGTGCCACAACTTGGCTTCAATGGCTGTTTTTTTTTTTTTAAATTTAAGTTTGTCCTTTTCTTTCAAATTGTAGATTTAAAAAGTTGTATTCTGTTCATTTGCGTGTGTTGTGTCAGGTGGAGACAAATGACTCATGTTTCTCTTGCAATAGGTAATCAGGGACTATAGAGCTGCCTGACTAAGACCCCTCAGGTCCTGCCTCCCTGACTGAGTGGATGTGTAAAAGTTGGTCCTATGGTTTGGTCATATTTGTTTTTATAAGCATGCAAGAAAATTTCTAAAAAAGTTACTTATTTTTCACTTTCTTGGAGAAGGCTAAAAAATGTCACCTCTTTTTATAGTGTTTGATTATTATTTCCTATAGAATACCATCAATCTCTAGTAATTACCTGACTTTCTGTCTCCCTCTTTTTTTTCCTTTCAGTGACTGACTGCCTCTTAAATTCCTGCTTATTCTTCATTGTTATTTCTTCAACCTGTTTCAAAAACAATCCATAGCACTTAAAGAGGGAAAAGTTAGAGCCAATGAGCAAACAATAAAGAAAACAATGAAAGGAAGCAAAGACATCCTAGAAATGATGAAAAGCAAGAAACAGTTCTAGAAGGAGCACCTACCTTATGGATATCAAAATAGTATATAAACGAAAATGCCCCACGACATGCTGCTGCTGCAGAGTATGTTGTAAGATCCGGAGTAAAGTGGAGGAGAAGGAGCCAGGGAAGTTATGGAGCAGAAACACCTTGGCAGCCCTTACAGGATGCAGCTGGAGGAGCATTTGGAGGGAAGACGTAGATGAAAAGGTCCATAGCAGAGAGGAGCATTGTCCCATCACTAAACTTTCCTTCCCACCCTAGGACATTGCAACAGAAGAGGAAATTAAACCCAAAGCAAGAAAGAAGGACATGATAACAAATTGAACGGAAAATCAATGGGACAATTTCCAAAGTGGGTCTTTGGAGGGCCAAGCGAGACTTGAGAGAAGACCACTAAAATCTGGGATGACAAAAGGGCCTGCTCTTTTCCTGGGAGCAGGGGCCAAAGTAGGGGTTGCCTCCTATCTCTGTTAGACAGGCATTTTTCTTTAATTCTCCTTTATTCGTTGGACGTAACATTAGGTTTCATAAAGATAACTTAAAAGGATATCATATATTTTAAGCATAGGGACCCGGTATCCCACTCCTTCTCCATCTTCCCTCTTGCTACTTTTCCCCTTCCATATATGTATATTTACATGGTTTTATATATCTATAAAAATAGTATCCACAAATAATTACTTATCCTTCTGAGTCTGGCTTATTTCAAGATTCACGCCCATTATTTTCCAGCAAATGACACAATTTTCTTACTCTTTGTAGCTGAAAATGCGCTCTCTCTCTCTCTCTCGCTCTCTCTCTCCCTCTCCCTTTTCAAGGACATTTTAATTTAAAATTTATTATTTTATGTGTATGGGTGTTCAGCCTATGTCTGTCTCTGCAATGTGTGAGTTCAGTGCCTACACAGGTCCTAAGAGGGCATCGGATCTGGAAGTGGAGTTACAGATGGTTGTGAACCACCATATCGGTACTGAGAATCAAACCTTGGTCCTCTGGAAGAGCAGTCAGTGCTCTTAACCACTGAGCCATCTCTCTAGCCCCTTAAGGTCAAATATTGCTACTTTTGAGTTCATTTGGGGGCAAGAGTGCTTATTTGTTTGAGGTAGGGTCTCATGTAGCCTTGAATTCCTGATTCTTCTGTTTTAAACTGGTGAGTGCTAAGATTATAGGCATGCACCACCATGCCTGCTGTGTTGTTGACGTTTATACAAGGTAAAAGGGATCTACTTCCATTCTCCTGTGTGTGGATATTTTCCCAGCCCCATTTGTTGAAGAAGCTATGGAGAGAGTTTTTATTTAAATTTGAGTCAAGTTTGTGTGTGTGTAAGATCCCATTCTAGGCCTTCCAAAGTTCTTTTTCTCTAACTGACTGAAGGGGAGTGCACAAATGTTTTCTTTGAGAATGTCTCTTCTACAAGGGCTTCAGCACGGGGTCAAAGTTATCCAGGCACTCAAAAGAGAAACAGGAAGAAGGTTTGACTCCTGCCTTACGGAGTTTATAGTACAGTGAAAGGGGTACTGCTACTGTACAGAAGTAAGAGCTGTGACATATATATATATGTCCTGGAAGAGGTGACACATAGGGGATTTCCACATTAACAGAGGTGTGAGGCTGTGTGATGTTTGTAGTGTGTGTCAGTTATAGGCAGGAGGTGGTATCAGGGCAAGTTAATAGGTATGGCAGGGGCTGGTTAGGGGAGGGTTGTATATACCATGCACACAGACTAAAAATCTGGACACAGCTTAGCTGGGTGCTCTTCACCTGATTTTCTCACAAGGCTGTAAGCACGTATCATTATATCTCCATTTTTATCTCAAGGTTCCGTAGGCAAAGGATTCTTTTGCAAACTCACTCAAATGGTGATAGCTAGAGACCACCTCATTTTCTTGTCCTGAAGACTTTCTCATAGGACCACTTATCACGTGACAGGGGGCTCCATCAAGCTTTGCAAACAAGCATATGAGAAAAGTCAGGGAGGGCAAGTAGGATGACAGGCAGTCTTTTTTATAACCCAATCCCCAAAGAGACATCCTGTCAATTCCTTATTTAGAAACATGTGGTGAGTCTCAGTTAACACCCAGGGGAGGGGATCATACAACTGTATGAATACCCAGGGATGGGGATGACTGGCCATCAAGTTATAGGTTGACAGCACAGGTGGCAAATGATGCTGCTGGGTAAGGCTTCTCCTTGGTTCTTGTCTTTGAAAAGGAAAGAATTCAGGTGAAATGTAGACAGTTCAAGCAGAAGCTTATTTAAGTGAAGTAAAGCAAGCCGTACACTCAGAAGAGAATGAGGCAAACCAAGATGGACTGAAGGTCGGGTACCAGCACTACATTGAATTTTAAAGACATTTTAATCAATATTTATGAGGTGGGTGCCATATTCATATAAGTAAGGTGACAATTAGTCCCCTCTCAAATCATGGTAGGCCAGATCTCCCTTTTAGGGTATTTCTTCCCATGATCCTCTTAAAAGGGAGCATCAAAACTACCATGTGTGACTGGAGCCATGGCTCATTGAGTACTTACTGTCTTTCCAGAAGATCTGGGTTCAGTTCCCAGCACCTCCATGGTGATTCTCAACCACCCGTAACTCCAGTTTCAAGGCATCTGACACCCTCCTCTAAACACCACGGGCAGCAAGTACTCATGTGCTTTACATCCATACATGCAGGCAACACACTCATCCACATAAAATAAAAATGACTCTTTTTCTAAAAACTCGCAGTGCAAGTGATCCTGTGTGAATCCCGGAGCTTGTAAGCAGACTCTTTGCTAGTGAGCACGTCTGGCAACTGAGGAAATTCACCAGGCATTGCAAACAAGCAAGCCAGCAAGGTGGAAGCCAGTCCCTTTGTTTTCTGTGGCCTGGGTTTCTGATATATGGGGACAAACCTAACTGTAGCTTTAAGAATATTTAGCTCCAAAGGGGCATTCAGAACCATAGGAGGTTGGCTCCCAATGTGCAGGTTCAGTTCATTGGTTTCCTCCCATCTCTCCTACTTCCCAACACACAATACACAATTCCCAGCATACAGCTGCTGTTTCTTTGGTTACCTCATATCTAACTCCTTGCCTATCATGGGTCTCAGTGACAGGTAGACAACTAGTTCACACCACACTTCTTTTCCTTCAGAGTGCACCCTGCCAATCATATTATGTGGTAGAACACTTCCTGCCTTGCTTCTCCCAATTGTACAGTTGACATAGATCTGATGCTAAGCACACAAAGTGCCAGAGATAATTTTGGTCCTCAAACCTCTTTGGGCCCAGGGATCACAAACATGGTTAAATCTACAGGCCATGGAGCCAATGAGAATTAATGAGGCTGGCAGAGTTTGAGGAACACGTCAACCAAGGAGAATATGTAAGTCTACTTCAAGGGGGCAGCTTTTTCACTCACCCAACATGATGTCCAGTGAGATTGTGTACCCATCATGGCCAGGGGAGTTTCACTGATGTAAGTCAGGATGAAAATGTGTATTTTTGTATGAATTTATCTGGCTTTAACTTATTTTTCCCATTTCCATGTTTTGTGTATGTGTATGGTGTGAGGGATTTTGTTGTTGTTTGTTTTTGTATACTCGTGGTAGCACATGTACATGTGGAAGCCTAAGGTTGATGTCAGAGGTCATCCCCAATCATTCTTCCTCCCTTTTGATTGGTCTCTCAATTAAAATGAGAGCCTGCTACTAATGCTAGTCTTGCTAGCTAGCTTGTTCTGGGGATCTCCTGTCTATGCCTTCCTAGGCTGGAATTACAGCTAGGTCATACTGTCACCGAAACAGGCCTGACACACATGGGGAATCTCAGCACTTAGGCAGTGGGGGCAGAAGGATCAAAAGTTCATAGTCATCCTCTGCTATGTAGTGAGTTGCAAGCCAGCCTCTACTACATAAAACCCTATTTCCAGAAAAAAATGATTGTTTTCTTTTTTTAGGAGGAGTGTTTTTATTTCAGTTCATTATAATATTGTGCTCCTATTAAATTAAAGATTTGGGTCACTAATTACCTCACCCCTGCCCTCCAAAGAAAACTTATCCTTGGTAACTTTACCTGCTTAATGAAAATGTCTCCCCCTCCCACCTCCCATGTTTTTTTCAGATAGGGTTTTAACTATGTAGATTCCCAGAGATCCACCTGCCTCTGCCTCCTGAGTGTTAGGATTAAAGGTGCATGCCTACCACACTTGACCTCAAATTTTTTCAATTTTATTAATAATTTTATTTTGTTTTTACTTCTTTCTCTCTTTTCTAATTGGATGTTTTACTTGTTTACATTTCAAATGTTATCTTCTTTCCTCCTTTCCCCTCCACAACCCCCCATTCCATCCCCTCTTCCCCTGCTTCTATGAGGGTGCTCACCAACCCACCCACTCTCACCTCTCTGCCCTGGCATTCCCCTACACTGGGGCATAGAGCCTCCACAGGAACAAGGGCCTCTCCTCCCAGTGATGCCAGATAAAGGCATCCTCTGCTACATATGCATCTAGAGCCACCTCCATATGTACTCTTTGGATGGTGGTTTAGTCCCTGGGAGTGGGGGCTCTCAGGGGTGGGGGCTTCGGTTGGTTGATTTTGTTCTTCCTATGGGGTTGCAAACCCCTTTAGCTTCTTCAGTCCTTTCCCTAACTCTTCTACTGGGGTCCCCATGCTCAGTCTGATGGTTGGTTGTGAGCATCTGCATCTGTATTTGACATGCTCTGGCAGAGCCTCTCAAGAGACAGCTATATCTGGTTCTTGTCAGCATGCACTTCTTGGCATCAGCAATAGTATCTGGGTTTGGGATCTACAGATGGGCTGGATCCCCAGGTGGGGCAGTCTCTGGATGGCCTTTCCTTCAGTCTCTGCTCCATTCTTTGTCCGTGTATTTCCTTTAGACAGGAGCAATTCTAGGTTAAAAATTTGGAGATGAGTGGGTGGCCCCATCCACCAACCAGGGGCCTTGCCTAACCTCAGGATATGGTCTCTACAGTTCTCCCTCCCCTTTGTTGGCTATTTCAGCTAATCGCATCCTTGTTGGGTCCCGGAAGTGTCCTGCTTTCCTGGCATCTGGGACTTTCTGGTGGCTACCCCCAGTTCTCCATTCCCCAATTTTTGAGGAAGAAAGCATGTGAGAAATTTTGAGAGGCCAGTGGGATCCAGAGCTAACCACTGCATAATACATCAGTGTATTTGGTCCTAGGGATTGCCAGACTCCATTATTTGTGGACATAAGTAGCAATATTGAATATTTTTACATTGTATTGATTCCACTGGTGCCCAGAAAAAAATAATTTCAACAAAACATCCTTTGTTTATTATTCATCACTAAAGACAGTGGCAAATGGTGTGATGGCTCCCATGGTTTATTCTACCTGAAGGGAGCTGGGTGGTAATTGTTATGTTTCTTATTTTATTGACAATAACAATATATGCCGATGAGATACAGTGTGGTATTTGGTGTATGTAGATATTGTTGAATGAGGATATTGAGTTAGTTAACATACCCATCACCTCACATGCTATTTATTTGTAGTGAGAGCATTTAGAATATATTCATTTACAACATTTGGAATTGATGCTACTACTCACTACGGGTACCATGCTGTGTAGTAGGTCTTGAAAATGTAACTCACTTATCTAACTGAAACTGTGTACTCTTTGGCCACATTTCCCTGGTGGTAAGTTTTGACTTGCAAACTTCCTATTCCATTTCAACAAAAGTGAAAAAGAAAAACACTAGTATGTTCAAATCTTGGGGAGAGGGGCTGGAGGGTACTCAGCAGTTAAGAACACTGGTTCTTCTAGAGGAAGTAGGTTTGATTTATAGCATCTATTTGATGGCTCACAATTATATGTAAATCCATTTTGAAGGGATCTGATACCCTCTTCTGGCCTCCATAAGTACTGGGAACACAAGTGGTGCACAGACAAATATGCAGACAAAACGCCCATTCACATAAAACAACCTTTTAATCTGAAAAAAGTAGTCAAACCAAAACCAAACAACCAAAAAGAACCCCAAAGTTGAAAAGAGCCAGACATGGCGATGCCTGCCCTTAATCCATGCATTCAGAGGCAGAGGCAGGTGGATCTCTTCCAGTCTGAGGCCAGCCTGCTCTACAGAGTAAGTTCCAGGCCACCCAGGGCAACATAATGAGACCCTGTCTCAAACAACCCTGAAAGTTGAAAAGGAAGGTGTTAGTGTATAAAGAAAGAAAAAGAGCGGGGCTGGTGAGATGGCTTAGCTGGTAAACACGCTCTCTGCCAAGAGAATACCGTACATGTTTACAGTATCTTTTGTCTGCAGAGTTTACATTCCTCCAATTGAATTGGGTAAATCCACCAAGAGAAATTTGCATTGTATTCCACACAGTGGAAAACCTGAGGCCAAAATCTACAGAAGCAAAAATTAGTGAAGCTGTGTAAAGTGAACTTTATCTATGTTATATCATACTCCGAATTATTCAAGGGCAAGGCCCACCTTTTCCGGGTGTTCCCTGAATTGATGGGTGTGTCTTTCAGTAATTGAGGGAGGACCCCTGGAACATAACTACCGACTGAAGCAGTTTCATTTTCACTGGGGGGCCATCGACGCTTGGGGCTCCGAGCACACTGTGGACAGCAAATGCTACCCAGCAGAGGTATGTTTCTTTTCCTTCTATTCTTTTCTTTCTTTTTTGTTTTGAGACAGGGTATTCTTGTAATCTTGGCTGTCCTGGAGGTCACTATGGAGACCAAGTTGGTTTTGAACTCACCGAGATTTCTCCTGCCCCTGCCTCCCCTGTGCTGCAATTAAAGGTGTTCACACCTGGGTTGAACAGCAAAGGTTTTAAAAGGTCCTAAAGGCAATGGATGTGGAAAGATGGGGGATTGTTCTGAGGTTTCTAGTTCAAATAAATTATCAGCAAGTCTCAGGCGATGCTTTAAATCCGATTTAGCTTGTTTGGGGACATACTTCAGTCTTCCCATCTTAGACATGTAAAAATTATATCCATTCTAAATAGCATACATGAAATAAACCACAAGAAGATAAAACTGAGTTCTGGGGCAGGAGAAATAGGTCAGCAGTTAGGAAGAGCCCTTGTCCTCTGACCTGAATTCAGTTCCCAACATGCACCTGGTACCTCAACCATTTATAACTCCAGTCCCGGATGATCTGATGCCTTTTTCTGGCGCTAACAGGCAGCAGGCATATATTCATGTTACACAGCCATAGATGCAGGCAAAAGAGTCATCTACATAAAATAAAATAAATAAATATTTAAAGTTACAACTGAATTCTTTCCGAATTCTGAGTTAAGTGCAATTATTCCTAGAGACATGAGCTACGTAGAGCTGTAAGGCTGGATTTATCCAAGAGGGAAATAGTGGGAGCCTAAGTGACTGACAGCGATGGCAAAAGAAAGAGAGAGAAACAGGAAAAGTAACAAAAGGTTCTGAAATCAAAAGACCAAAGCACCAGAACATACAGATGCGCTCCTTTTCAGGAGAGGGGGAAGCTAACTAGGGCCTTGCAGGGGCTCACTTGGGAGGCCAGGCGATGATGAAGCTGTGGTTTGAGAATGGTGGTGAAGAATAATTGCTATGGAAACGCACGCTGAGCACAAACAAATAGAATTTCTCCATGCAACTTTTCCCATAATTTAGTTTCAAATGTGATGCTAAAAGGGAAAACATTCTAAGTGATCGTCCCTCCAAGAAGAAATTTGTCTTTAGTTCCCATCTAATTTTCACAGGGAGAGTGCATTTCTCTTAATATAAACTTCTTCTCTCCTTTAGATGCAAATGGATTTGGGATATTAGTATTTCATGCAAATCAGGATGGGAATGAAGAAATATTGATCCCTCTCTGCAAAGTTACTTTCCTATGTGAATTTTATTTTTTCTCCGTTAACAAACCCTCTTCTTCCAAAGTAATATTGCTCTTCTTGCCACAAAGCCTTCTTCTCATTCTTTATGTTGTTCTTAGTTCACACCAGACTGTCATATACATCTCAGTGGCTCTATTTTGGCTGATGAAACAAGATTAAATGTTTCATGTTGGATGGGGTTGTCATTTTGGACCAATCCTACACGGTCATGTATAAAGCCATTTCTTTTTTTACTCTTGTTTCAGCTGCACTTGGTACATTGGAATGCAGTCAAATTTGAAAGTTTTGAGGATGCAGCACTGGAAGAAAATGGCTTGGCTGTGATAGGTGTATTTTTAAAGGTAAAAACAAAAATTCAAGCTGGATGTGGTGGTGCACCTTTAATCCCAGCACTTGGGAGGCAGAGGCAGGCAGATCTCTGAGTTCAAGGCCAGCCTGCTCTACATAATGAGTTCTGGGACATCTAAGACTGTAGAGAGAGACCCTGTCCCAAACAAACAAACAAACAAACAAACAAACAAAAACTCATCTTTACCAAGTTCAAATGATATATTGTATCACTGAAAAGATAAAACATTCTAAGTTATTTATTTGAAAAAAAATTAGAATTAAGAGAAAAAATCTGTAGAGATTGCTTAGTAGTTAAGAATAATTGCTATTCACATAGAGGACCCAGTTCAGTTACCAGCATACATATCCACCAACTTATGACTGCCTATAACTCTGCCTCCAGGGGTATTGAATGCCTTCATTCGTATGTACATCAACCTTCTCGTCTCGTCTCGTCTCGTCTCTTCTCTTCTCTTCTCTTCTCTTCTCTTCTCTTCTCTTCTCTTCTCTCCTCTTCCCTTCTCTCTCTCTCTCATACACACACATTCTCATTCTCTCTCTCTCATACACACACACTCTCTCTCTCTCATACACACACATTCTCATTCTCTCTCTCATACACACACTCTCTCTCGCTCTCTCATACACACACATACTCTCTCTCTCATACACACACACATTCTCATTCTCTCTCTCTCATACACACACATTCTCTCATACACACACATTCTCATTCTCTCTCTCTCTCTCGCTCTCTCTCATACACACACTCTCTCTCACACATACATACACACATTCTCTCTCTCTCTCTCTCTCTCTCACACACACACACACACACACACACTAAAAATAAAAACAAAAATAATGAAATAAAGAAATCTTTTTCAACAAAGAACATTGGGCTAGGTATAGTGGCACAGGCCTTTAATCCCAGCACTTGGGAGGCAGAGGCAGAGGCAGGTGAGTTCAAAGACAGCCTGCTCTACAGAGCCAATTCCAGACCATCCAGGGCAAAACAGAGAGACTCTGTCTCAAAAAAGAACATTGAGATCAATAGGAAAGAGGAAGAGGAGAAGGGAGGGAGGGAGGGGAAAGAGGAGTGGATATTATTAAAGTATATGATATACGTATATGTATGGAAAATCACAATAAAATTTATTATTATATATAATTAGTATTTTTAAAAGATTATTAGTACCAGGCCATGTATGGTAGCACACTCCTTTAATTTCAGTACTTAGGAGGCACATGCAGGTGGATCTCTGTGAATTTGAGGCCAGCCAGGACTACAAAATGAAACTCTTAAGTGTACATGCATGTTTTCCATGTATATGGTAAAAATAGTCATTAAAATAAAAAAAACTCTTATGAATATATTTCAAATGGTTTATAAATATAGGCCAGGGGCTAGAGAGATGGCTCAGCAGTTTAAAGTGCTTGCTGATCTTGTAGAAGAGCCTGATACTTAGTTCCCAGCATGGGTATCAGGCTACTCACGGCTGCCTGGAACTCCAGCTTCAGTGGCTTTAGCATCCTCTTCTGACCTCCATGAACATCTGCCCACACATGTATATATCCCTACACATACACACATACATAGAAAAAGAAAATCAACCTTTAAAAAATACACAGCCAAGCACAGTAGACATGAGCCACGTCAGGCAAGTGAGGTTGAGGCAGGAGGATCAAGAGTTCGAGACCAGCCCAGGCTACAAGGTAAGACCGTATCTTGGGGGAGGGGGTTGGTCTTCTAGAGGACCTAGGTTCGATTCCCAGCACCCATGTGGCAGTTCACACCTGTCTGTAACTCCAGCTCCAGAGCTTCTGGCACCCTCACACACACATACATGCAGGCAAAACAAGGATGAACATAAAATAAAATAAATTTGAAAACACTAAAAAAAAAATCAGTGTAAGGTGATACTTAATGGGAGCAGGAGGCACTTTTTTCTAGACACGCTGCTCTTGTCAGCAAACAGCCTGTTCATCGTGTTCTGTGCCTAATTTAATTTAGTGATGTCTATAATATTTGTAATTACCAGCCGGAGTCTAGTTTTTGTCCTGTGGTTTGTTTATATGTAACCACCAGGTGGTTAATTTTGATTCGCATTCTATTTGGATTTCTACAGTGAGGGGCCATTGTGTATAACAGTTCTTCTTTTTTCTTTTAGCTAGGTAAACATCATAAAGAACTGCAGAAATTGGTGGACACTTTGCCATCAATTAAGCACAAGGTAATTTCCCCCTTACATCGCCTGAAGTATGTTTTATATTTAAATCTTGGAGTAGACAACACACTTTGAAGCAGGAAGACAAATTAAATGGACTGTTTGTGGGTCTCTTTCAACAGTGCCGCGGGAGACCTGGTGCAGGTGGTGGTGTATTGGTGGTGGTTACCGTGTTAAAACCCTGCCTGATCATAGAAGAGTTGCATTAGTGGAGCTTTCCGAGTCTGCTGAGCAGTTGCTGACTGAGGCACCCACTCTGCTCCTGATACCAGCTCGTTCTCCATCTTTGTAGAAACACTCAGAGCAACCTTCTTTCCTCTAGCTACCTCCCACCAGTAGGCAGGGAGAAAAACATTCACAGAGACGTGACTTCTCCAGAAGTGAAGAATTCCAGATCCTTAGTCCAGCTCCCCAGATGAATTCTTCAATATTCAGAATCCCATAGGGGCTGCTTCCGGGATATCACTACAGCATTCCTCTGTTCTCTGCCTTTGGTCCTCTCCCTCCCTCCCTTCCTGTCTCCCTCTTTCTTTCCTTCTCCTTTGTCCAGGCTTCTGGCATTTACTTCCTTCTTGCCTTCCTTTTTCCCTCCCTTTCTCTTTCACTGCGGTGCAGGTGATTCAGGGTTTGAGCATGCCAGGCAAGCTGTCTCCCACGGAGCCACACCCTTAGCTCTGTACTAGTTTTAAAAGGACAAATTTGTATTCGTCTCTCTTGAAGCAGAGAAGCCTGTCTGTTTATGAACAGCCACTACCTAACACCACCCCCCAAGAGAATTGAAGAACCTTTTCTGTTTTCCTAGAGAAAACTGTCAGAAATACACGGCGTGTTTTGTGTTACGTCTTGATGATTGTTTCAGAAATTGTCTTAACCTCCCCTTAACCTTAACCTCCCTTAACCTCTCCTGGACCATTTTTTGGTCCCTGGATACTCCAGGAGATTCACTGCCTGATAACCAAGTCTTTCACCATATCTAATAACTCAGAAACTCCTTTTTTTGGACAGGATACCCTGGTGAAATTTGGATCATTTGACCCTTCCTGTCTGATGCCTACTTGCCCAGATTACTGGACCTATTCTGGATCTCTCACTACGCCTCCCCTCTCAGAGTCTGTTACCTGGATCATTAAGAAGCAGCCAGTTGAGGTCGACCATGATCAGGTATTCCCTGTACATTTTCCGTCTGAGGAGTGCTAATCTGCCTGTTCAAGCTGGGCTCAATTCATCACATCATCCTTTCTTGTTCGCTTGCTTGTTTCTTTTGGGAGAAGTAGGGTCTCATGTAACCTAGGCTGGCCTAGAACTTTGCATGAACGGTTTGTGTGCTTGCTTTATTGTTTTGTGGTGATGGGGATTGAACTCAGGGGTTTGCACACACGAGGCAAGCATTTGGGACTATATTCCCACTCTTAGATAGGAAAAAGAATTAAAGCGTAGAAGGACATATGCTATTTGCTTCTATGTTTGCTTAGAAATTGTGGGCTTCCTCAGTAACTGTGAATCTCTATTTAAAATAAAGACCCAGGTGAAGGCCGAGGATAGAGAGACTCTAACAATGACTGTGAGGAAATTTTAATATTTCTTCATAATAAATAATAAACCTATGGTCTAATATTTCCTTAGAGAGATGGTTAAAGTGACAATTACTATACCTATAACGCAGTCTTGTTTAGTTTACGATTGAAGTGGAATAATATTTACTCATGGGCTTGGAGTCTAGCTTAGTCCCAGTTCAACTCCCAGCAACCCCTGCTCCAAACAGATAGTTCCTAATATTTTCTCATACTTGCTATGTGGGACGCATATTGATTTCAAAGCATTGCCACAAGAAACAAACAAAACCTTCTAAGCTCTGTTTTTGAAGGCAAGCTAACTGACAATACACTATTGCTCCTAGCAAAGTAAATTTTAGACTGATAGATACATAAGGATAAAGGAAGGTGAAATAGAACATTAGAAACAGAACCCAGCTCTAGAGCAGAAGCAGAAGGATGCTTGTAACTGTTCATTTCTGTTTTCTTTTTGGTTTTTGGAAACAAGGTTTCTCTGTGTAGCCCTGGTTGTCCTGGAACTTGCTATATAGACCAGGCTGGCTCTCAAACTTACAAAGCTCTCCCTACCTCTGCCCCTGCCTCTAGAAAGCTGGGATGAAAGGTGTGCATCACCACTGCCCAGCTCTATTTTGTCCTTAATAAGTTTTAATAAAATACAGAGGAATAGAGACTTCCTTAACATGGCCAAGTGATCTTTATTCAAAAGTATATACAGGGGCTAGGGAGGTGGCCCAGCTGTTAGGAGCACTTGCTCTTCCAGAAGACGGGTGTTCAGATCCAAGCACTCAGTAGCGCACACAGCCACCTCTAACTTCAGCTCCAGGGGATCCCACACCCTCCTTGGCCCTTCTGGCCTCCATAGGCACACCACACACACACACACACACACACACACACACACACACACACACACACACACCACACTTTCATAAACAAAAAGTCAAATTGCTATATTTTCAAAAGTAAATACAGTCATCCATTGGTTGCTGCGGAAGACTTGTTTCAGAACCACAAATATACAAAGCATGCAGCTGCTCAAGGACCTTACATGGAACTGCATAAGACTTTAAAATTTGCATATAGACTACACACATCTTTAAATCAGATCTATATTTTATACATCTTCCAATACACTTTAAATCACATCTATATTACTTTTTTAAAAGATTATATTGCCCTACAGTGTAAATGCTATGTAAATAATTTTCTTACTATATTGGTTAGGGAATAATGACAAGAAAAATATCAGTACATGTTTAATAGAAGCAGTTTCCGGGCAGACTTAGAATTCACTATTAGACCAAACTGGCCTTGAAATTACAATGTCCTCCTGCTTCTCCCTCCTGAGTGCCAACAGTATTTTTCTAATATTTATGTGTAAACCCAAGGATACAGAGTACCAATAATTGTGTTTAATCTGGAAGTGCTTTTTTTGGGTCTCATATGGCCTCCAGCTCACTGTGTAGTTAAAGATGACTGCTGTAGGGTTGTGGGTCCAGAGTCTACTCTACCATAGGGCCTGGCCACTAGGCCAGGTTGGATGAGGGAAGTTTGACTGCACTTACTCCATGCTGGGCAAGTGTTGGGCCATAGGGAAGCCCCAGGACACTGCTCCAGGGATAGTGAAGCACAATCTGAAATGGGGACAGCCGAGGGTGGGGTGGTGGGGGGCATCCCAGAGCCAAAGAGGCTAGGGCCCTGGAGTTCTCAGGCTCAAGGACACTCGGGTGCCACTAGAAGTCGCAGTAGAGCTGAGAACAGAACCTGGGCAGGAGGGCTGGATCTAGCCTGGGGCCTGAGGGAGGCGGGTGTGGGAAGGGGAGCACTCTCTCTGGCTGCTCCCACCAGGAGAGTCCTTGGCTTGACAGCAGGCTGCAGGCTTGGTTTGGTGACTTGTGACTGGGAGTGCAAAGAGGACATCTATGGGAAATTAAACAGTGGCTCTGTAGGCAAAGGCCTTCTCCATGGCTCCCACTGCTCATCCTGATGGAAGGAGACAGTCCTTGATTCCAAATCATTTATTGCCATGGTGGAAAGTGGACCTGAGGTTAAATACCTTTTGTGGGGAGGCATGTCTGGGAAGGAAAGCTTATTGGGTAAGTCCTCCAGACCTCCAGGTATCTCATTAGCATGGAGATCTCTGTCTTGAGCCTACATGACCTTTAGGGATGCTTCATCCACATGTGGAAAGGCTTGGAGTGTTGCCCTTATGTGACTAATGGCCACAAATCTATGGGGGGAGGCTGCAGTTAGTGACAGGGGCATAGCTCCTGGGAGCAGGCAAAGTCCTACCATCCCTTCAGGGTCTCTGGGACTCCTAGCCTTAGCTCAACCAGGTACCAGGTTACCTCTCATGGTCTCCTGCCCCACAACTTGGAACTCTTAATCTTCCCACCTTTATCTCCAAAATGATGGGACTATAGGTACATAACACCAGGCCCACTGGAAATGACTATCACCATATTAAATGGTATATTAAATTATATTCTAGAATTTTCTATGTGCTATGCATGCCTACAGTCTTAGCTACTTAGAAGGCTCAGGCAAAAGAATTACTTGAGGCTAGCTATTCAAAAGTGGGCTGAGCAATATACCGACTTTTCCCTCCTAAAAAATATGTTATAGAGCTGGGTGAAGTGGCACATGCCTTCAATCCCTGTTTCAAAAACCAGAATGAAAAAATGTTATAGAAATTGCCAATATGATCAGATCAGAAAATAAAATTAATGAGGGAATCAGTTTAGAAAATAGCACAAAATAAGGTAATTTAGCAATTGGTGGGTTATATATAATACTAATGTATAGAAATAAAATATATATTAAATATATGTCAAAGATATAATGATACAAAAATATAATGGAAGGAAGGCCTAGATATGATCAGAATAAAACTATAAAATACCTTTGAGTTGTTTAACACAAGAAGTGTTAACAATAAAACTTAAATCTTCTGGGACACTGAAGAAGACTTAATTAAATTCATACTCTATTACTGGCTAGAGAGACATCATAAAGATGCCAGGTTTTTTCTAAAATTGTTGTATTTTCCATGAATTGTTTATTCTCCATAATTTAATTTAGCTCCTATAAGTATGTCAATAGGATTTAAAGTAAATAAATCACTTTTAAAAGGTTTACTTCTGGGGCTGGAGAGATGGCTCAGCGGTTAAGAGCACTGTCTGCTCTTCCAGAGGTCCTGAGTTCAATTCCCAGCAACCACATGGTGGCTCATAACCATCTGTAATGGGATCTGATGACCTCTTCTGGTGTGTCTGAAGACAGCTACAGTGTATTTATATGTAAGAAGTAAATAAATCTTTAAAAAATATTGTAGGGCTGGAGAGATGGCTCAGCGGTTAAGAGCACTGACTGCTCTTCCAGAGGTCCTGAGTTCAAATCCCAGCAACCACATGGTGGCTCACAACCATCTGTAATGGGATCTGATGCCCTCTTCTGGTGTGTCTGAAGACAACTACAGTGTACTTATATATAATAAATAAATTTAAAAAAATATTGTAAAAGGTTTAGTTGTGTTTATTTTTATTTTATATATACGAATGTTTGCCTCCATGCATGTGAGTATATCTCATCTGAGCCTAGTGTTCAGGAAGACTGGAAGAAAGTGTTAGATCCCTTGAAACTGGGCTTAGGGATGGTTAAGAGCCTCAATGTGGGTGCCCAGGGCCTTGCGCTTGCTAGGCAAGCGCTCTACCACTGAGCTAAATCCCCAACCGCAACAGCAAGTTCTCTTAACCACTGGACCATCTCTTCAACATTTTATTCTGTTTTTAATTGTGTATATGCACACACTCATGTGTGTGGGTGCTCCCAGAAACCAGGCAGAGGGTGTCAGCTACAGCTGAATTAGAGGCTGTTATGAGTTGCTTCGAGTGGGTCCTGAGAACCAAACTCATCTTCTGTAAGAATAGCAAATACCATTAACTACCGCTCCATCTCTCCAGCCCCCAGACATAAAAATCTGAGTCCAAAATATGCATAAATAGCCAGGGAGATTTCTAAAAAAGCAAAGGAGTGATTAGTTTCACAAAGGTATAAAGCTTCAAAAACTAAATGCCCTGGTACTGGCACAGAAATAACAAAAAAAAAATCAAGAAGAGTGTGTGTTTAGACACAGAGATGCATAGCCAATGAGAGATAGTGAGACAAAGAGAGAGAGAGAGACAGAGTGGAGAGAGAGAAAAGGAGAAAGGAAGAGGGAGAGTAGGAGAGAGGACAAGAAGGAGGAGGGGAGAAAGAGGGATGAATTAAAATGGCTTCTCCTGAGCCAGGCTTCTCTTGCTCCTGTGATTATGGAGCTGACAGAGCTGGTTTTCTGTCTCCAACCTGAAGTGTACCCAAGAGGTGAAAGCTCAAAGGCTTTAAAGCTGGAAAGCCAGTGGTGTGTGTTCTGATCTTGGCTTTAAGGTCTGAGAACTTGGAGCTCCCAGGGCAGAGGCAGATGGATGCTGGCTCGGGTCAAAAGCAGTCAAGCCAGATACGGTGGGGCTTGTAAAACATAGAAAAGGAGACAGAACAATCAGAAAATAAGCCACAACCAAAAAGCATCAAGTTATCCCTTTCTTGTGACAGGATTATGGCAGAGGAATGTTTATTAGGACACCAATTGAAATGGCCTCTTTGGGATTTAGCTGTTAAATTTCACTAATCTCTATTCCTCAGGAAGTCAGATAAACAGTTTAGTTTCCTCTTGGTGAAATGTAAGTCTAGTAGGACTCCAACTCCATCTTTCTTTCTTGTTCTGAAACAGGGTCTGATTATGTATGTAGGCTGTATGAATGTATGTATGTATGTATGTATGTATGTATGTATGTATGTATGTAGCCCTGCTGACCAGGCTGGTCTCAACTTCCAGAATTCTGCTTGCCTCTGTCTCTCAAGTGCTTGTGCTGAGGAGCCACCCCCCCCCCCCAGCTCCTGCCTCTTAATTTTTATGTTGGTCTATTGGAACCTCAGGCAGGAACTTAATCCAAACCAGTAGGTTCTCTAATTCCACACAAACCAGGTGTGGTGGTACAGCCTGTAAACACCAGAGCTTGGGAGGTAGCCACCGGAAGATTAGTTATTCAAGGCCACCTTCAGTTACATGGCAGTTCCAGGCCAGCCTAGGCTATTTAAGATTCTCAAAACAAACCACAAAACAGTCAGCAGAGAGAAAAGTGAGCCCTCTACTTTTGGGAGGCTATTCAGGCTCTCCACAGTGGCTGATACCCTCTCCTAGAAGAAAACCATCTGCTTCACTCAGCCTCCCAGTCCAAATCTCTTCAGGGAAGCACCCTCACAGACACACTCAGAGATCAGTTAGCCAGCTATCTGCACACACCCAGTCCAGCTGGCAGAGAAAAAGTAGCCTTGGCAAGAAGAAAGTAGTAAGTTTAAAACTGTGTCCAGCCTATAAGAGAATTTACTTATGATGAAGAGGGCATCTCAGCTCAGTGAGGACAAAGGACAGGGCATTCCATAAAGTGTGGTAAGGGCGATGCTGGGTGGTAAAAGGATTTAGCATTCAAACTTTATACAGGAATATGTACAAAAATAGCACAGTTGGAGCCGGGGATACAGCTAAGTGGTAAACTGCTTACTGAGCACACACGAGGGCCCCACATTAACCTTCAGCACTGCAGAAGAGAAGCCACCCTTTGTCGGACTTCTGGGAGTAGCCACACACTGTAAACCAGGAAAGCACCATAAAAATCAGCACAGGGAAATCCTTTCATAGTGCAAAATGAATGGGGCTCTTTTAACTAGGAGAGAAAACCGGAGGTCTGAAGGAATCCAAGTAGTTTATAAGACTACGTTGAAGCATTTCTTTATGGTCAGACTTACAATCACGGAGAAATGAGAGTCCAGAGCTGAACCCCTCATAAGCCTGGTCTTTTTAACCTACACATTCAGTCCGCCATACTGCCTATCCTTCATATTTATTTATTTCTGAGACATGATTTCTCTCTGTAAAGTGCTAAGATTAAAGGCATGCACTACCATGCCTGGTTTACCCTTCGTGTTTAAAAAAAATTGATATAACACTGAAAAGTAAGCTGGAGCGCCAGTGGCTTATGTAAAGAATGTTCAATAAACTTTTAACATAGTAAGGAAAGGGTTTATTTTATTTTTTACAGCTTACTATCCTTCATTAAGAGAAGTCAGGAAGGAGCTGGAGAGATGGTTCAGTGGTTAAGAGTACTTTCTACAGGTCCTGAGTTCAGTTCCTGACAGCCACCTATGGTGACTCACAACCATCTACAATGAAATTTAGTGCCCTCTTCTGGCATGCAAGTGTTTATGTAGACAGAACACTCATACCTGAAATACATAAGCAAATATTTAAGCAAAAAAGAAGGTCAGGAAAGAGGAAGAGATATTTTCCTCAGTAGCTTAGCCACTGGTAAGGTGCTCACCCTCCTGTAAGTGACCCTAAAGAAACTCATTGGGTCATATAGTATTTTTGAAGACATGAAAGTAGTTATGAAGAAGGATCATGTTAGATTTTTGAAGCATAGAGTAATGCAACAGGAGGCCGGAAGGAGATCAGAGTTTGACCTCAACAGAGGAGATTGTTTATTTCAAACAGCAACAGGCAGGGGATAGAGGTCCTGTGAAGGGAACGAGTTAGCTAGAGCCCTTTAAGAGATGGGTGATGGGTTTGGGAATGAGGACGTTGATGTGGTTTTGGGGGGCTGTGTGTGGTCTGTAGACTCTCCTTCCTGAATTCGTTTGCCCAAGCCAGATTATCTAGGGAGATAGATGGTCCCAGAAAATAGTTCTTCTCTGGGTTTTGTATGTCTGATCAGGACAAACAAGGCCATCTGGAATTTCATGCAAACCCTGTTTTTAAATCCAGACCCTCTGTCTTTCCCGACAGTGAAGCATAGAAAGAAGTGGGGACAGGGCCATCAATTCTGTCTTAACTGGTTTGTGTTTGAGGACTCACTGTAAGGGGGAGAGAAGCGGATTTTTTTCTAGGTCTTTTGACTTAATAAAAGTATCTTGGTTCCTCAAGACCATATATTGGCTTTGTGGGATCATCTGCTTCTAGGACTCTGAGGGGTTGGTGGTCCTTGGTCAGGAGCTGAGTGATAGTTGACATAAGGGCTTAAACTCATTGCTGCAACAGACTAGAGAGGAATTTTAAAACACAAAGCCTGAAAATAGAGCTAGAACTATCAAGATTAAGGGCTCAATATAAAGAGGGTTATTCTTGTTCCCCCAAATACCCACAAACCTGTCCAGCCTGATGGGTGGTATCTGGCTTGCGATTCTATTCTTTCTTTTAGCTTTCTGGCATCATTCTTTATGACACCAGATAATTTCATGTAGAAACAATATTCCTCCACTCACACAGCTCAGATTTCTCCCTTCTCTGCCAGGATGAGATCTAATCCTTATCTATTTTGTAATACCATGGCTGCCAGAAAGTCCAACTATGTCTGCAGTGGCTTTTTGTTTGTTCGTTTGTTTGTTTTTTAAAAGATTTATTTATGTATTTTGTCTGCATATACATCTTGCACACCAGAAGCGTTGGACCCCATGGGATGATGGTTATAGGCAATTGTGAACTGTCATGTGGGTGCTGGGAATTGAACTCAGGACCTCCGAAAGAGCAGCTGCTGCTTTTAGCCACTGAGCTTCAACCCCAACTCTAGAGTTGTTTTTTTTTTTTTTTGATGCTGTCATGTACCAATGTTAGATAAGCCTTGATTTGTTGAGCAACTTGGTTGTGTTGAACTTGTTGGAGTACAATGGTAATTGCTCTGAGGCTCACAGTCCCTGCCATGGTTACTTTCAATGCCATCCCTTTTGGTTTTTGGGGGTTTTTTGTTTGTTTGTTTGTTTGTTTGTTTGTTTGTTTGTTTGTTTGTTTTTGTTTTTTTTTCTGTTTTTTTTACTCCTGCCATGTATTTTACTGATATTCACCATTATGACTGGGGTAAAATGAAATATAAAAGAAGTTTTAATTTTCATTTCCCTGATGGCTAAAGTTATTGAACAGGTTTTTTTATTTTTTATTTTTTATTTTTTATTTTTTTTAAATTTAGAGAATACTTTATTAGTTTTTGTAATCAAACCCACGTAGATAAGACCTTACATATTTAATACAGTGTGTTACCCCTGTACAAATGGAAAAAACTTAAGTTCAACATTTCTAGACCAATATGGCTGTTAATTTCTGTACAGTGCCAACTCAACACAGTAAACAGGGATACTTTTTTCCAAAGTTGACAGCACAGCTAAAGTTTCAAAAAATTCAAATTATATATCTGTATATATATATTTATATTTATATAAAAAGACCAATAATAGCAGTGTGTTATGCATCAACAGCAGCAACAGCTTTTCCAGGTTCTGCAGTCATCTGAACAAAACTGTAGAGACATCCAGCACACTCCATTAAAAAAAAAAGTAAAAAAACAAAACCCGAGAAAACAGCACAGTTCTGTTACTCTTGTGGTACCTGGCACCATTTTTTTTAAATTAGCTTCTCAATCATCATCTGGAAAGAAAACATTCTGAGCAACATCATTAAAAACAGCTCTGATAAAGCACGGTCACTACTACGTATCATAAAGCAGGTACAAGCTATTTTACATCCACAGAGGTATGATACAATACTGTCCTACATCTATAATACTAGAGGATACAATTTAAAAGGCATTATTTGAGACTTGATTCTACTTTTCCAGCAGAGGGCCCAAAGGATGGTGTGACACAGCTTTGTAAAGAAACATACTCTAGACAGGATTTCCTTTCACTAGTGGCACAGTTCTAAGGATTCATTCTCTCCATGAATGTCAGCTAAAACCGTTATTAAAAAAATGAAATATCCCTAGAACAAAACCGTATAACCACCGGATTCACATGAAGATGACCTAGTGGAGACAAGCTGGACCTCACCTTACCAACAAGCTATCAAATCTGTTATGTTTAAACAGTGAGACCCCCAAGGAAGGAGATGCCAAGTAGTGCTTCAAAGCTTCAGACCACAATCAAACACAGCATCCTTTTCAACAGAAGCAGAAGCTCATCTGAATATGCTCAAGGATGCTGACATCAACATTTAATCATCTCCTCACTCATCCAGGAAGAAGGGGAGATCAGTTACTACTGTACTTTATTGTGTTCAACCAAATCACCATGTTACAAAAATAGCAAGATGCCATAATAAAAAATAAGGCTCCTCTATCCAGCACCAGATAGCATCATTTTACTTTCAAGCCTAGAAATTGCACACTTGTCTATAAACCAATCGAAGATGAGGATTGAGAGTTCATCTTGGTGGATTTTTCCTTTGATGAATAGGAAGTGTCCTTCCTTAGCTTTTTTGATGATTTTAATTGAAAATTGATTTTATTTGATATTAGAATGGCTACTCCAGCTTGCTTCTTCTGACCATTTGCTTGGAAAGTTGTTTTCCAGCCTTTCACTCTGAGGTAGTGTCTGTCTTTGTCTCTGAGGTGTGTTTCCTGTAGGCAGCAGAATGCAGGGTCCTCATTGCGTATCCAGTTTGTTAATCTATGTCTTTTTATTGGGGAGTTGAGTCCATTTATGTTGAGAGATATTAAGGAATAGTGATTATTGCTTCCTGTTATATTCATAGTTGGATGTGAGGTTATGTTTGTGTGCTTTTCTTCTCTTTGTTTTGTTGCCAAGATGATTAGTTTCTTGCTTCTTCTAGGGTATAGCTTGCCTCCTTATGTTGGGCTTTACCCTTTATTATCCTTTGTAGTGCTGGATTTGTAGAAAGATATTGTATAAATTTGGTTTTGTCATGGAATATCTTGGTTTCTCCATCTATGTTAATTGAGAGTTTTGCAGGATACAGTAACCTGGGCTGGCAGTTGTGTTCTCTTAGGGTCTGTATGACATCTGTCCAGGATCTTCTGGCCTTCATAGTTTCTGGCGAAAAGTCTGGTGTGATTCTGATAGGTCTGCCTTTATATGTTACTTGACCTTTTTCCCTTACTGCTTTTAATATTCTTTCTTTATTTTGTGCGTTTGGTGTTTTGACTATTATGTGACGGGAGGTGTTTCTTTTCTGGTCCAATCTATTTGGAGTTCTGTAGGCTTCTTGTATGCCTATGGGTATCTCTTTCTTTAGGTTAGGGAAGTTTTCTTCTATGATTTTGTTGAAGATATTTACTGGTCCTTTGAGCTGGGAGTCTTCACTCTCTTCTATACCTATTATCCTTAGGTTTGATCTTCTCATTGAGTCCTGGATTTCCTGTATGTTTTGGACCAGTAGCTTTTTCTGCTTTACATTATCTTTGACAGTTGAGTCAATGATTTCTATGGAATCTTCTGCTCCTGAAATTCTCTCTTCCATCTCTTGTATTCTGTTGGTGAAGCTTGTATCTACAGCTCCTTGTCTTTTCTTTTGATTTTCTATGTCCAGGGTTGTTTCCATGTGTTCTTTCTTGATTGCTTCTATTTCCATTTTTAATTCCTTCAACTGTTTGATTGTGTTTTCCTGGAATTCTTTCAGGGATTTTTGTGTCTCCTCTCTATGGGTTTCTACTCATTTATTTATGTTTTCCTGGAATTCTTTCAGGCATTTTTGCGATTCCTCTCTGTAGGCTTCTACTTGTTCTCTAAGGGAGTTCTCCACGTCTCTCTTGAAGTCCTCCAGCATCATGATCAAATATGATTTTGAAACTAGATCTTGCTTTTCTGGTGTGTTTGGATATTCCATGTTTATTTTGGTGGGAGAATTGGGCTCCGATGATGCCATGTAGTCTTGGTTTCTGTTGCTTGGGTTCCTGCGATTGCCTCTCGCCATCAGATTATCTCTAGTGTTACTTTGTTCTGCTATTTCTGACCGTGGCTAGACTGTCCTATAAGCCTATGTGTCAGGAGTGCTGTACACCTGTTTTCCTGTTTTCTTTCAGCCAGTTATGGGGACAGAGTGTTCTGCTTTCGGGCGTGTAGTTTTTCCTCTCTACAGGTCTTCAGCTGTTCCTGTGGGCCTGTGTCTTGAGTTCACCAGGCAGGTTTCTTGCAGGGAAAAAGTTGGTCCTACCTGTGGTTCCAAGGCTCAAGTTTGCTCGTGGGGTACTGCCTAAGTCCTCTCCGAGGCGGCAGCAAACGGGAAGATCTGCGCCGCTCTTTCTGGGAGCCTCCGTGCACCAGGGTTCCAGATGGCATTTGGTGTTTTCCTCTGGCGTCTGGATGTGCACAGAGAGCAGTCTCTTCTGGTTTCCCAGGCTTGTCTGCCTCTCTGAAGGTTTAGCTCTCCCTCCCACGGGATTTGGGTGCAGAGAACTGTTTATCCGGTCGTTTCCTTCAGGTTCCGGCGGTGTCTCAGGCAGGGGTCCTGCCGCTCCTGGGCCCTCCCCTAAGGGAACCCAGAGGCCTTATACAGTTGCCTCTTGGGCCAGGGATGTGGGCAGGGGTGGGCAGTGTTGGTGGTCTCCTCCGCTCTGCAGCCTCAGGGGTGCCCACCTGATCAGGCGGTGAGGTCTCTCTCCCACGGGGTTTGGGAGCAGAGAGCTGCTGCGGGCCGGGATCCGCGGGTGTGGGACTTCCGGTAAACACAGGAAGTGCCCGGTCCTAGAGGAATTTTGCCTCTGTGTGTCCTGAGTTCACCAGGCAGGTTTCTTGCAGGGGAAAAGTTGGTCCTACCTGCGGTTCCAAGGCTCAAGTTTGCTCGTGGGGTACTGCCTAAGTCCTCTCCGCTGTGGCAGCAAACGGGAAGATCTACTCCGCTCTTTCCGGGAGCCTCCGTGCACCACGGTTCCAGATGGCATTTGGTGTTTTCCTCTGGCGTCTGGATGTGCACAGAGTGCAGTCTCTTCTGGTTTCCCAGGCGTGTCCGCCTCTCTGAAGGTTTAGCTCTCCCTCCTATGGGATTTGGGTGCAGAGAACTGTTTATCCGGTCTGTTTCCTTCATGTTCCGGCGGTGTCTCAGGCAGGGGTCCTGCCGCTCCTGGGCCCTCCCCTACGGGAACCCAGAGGCCTTATACAGTTGCCTCTTGGGCCAGGGATGTGGGCAGGGGTGAGCAGTGTTGGTGGTCTCCTCCGCTCTGCAGCCTCAGGAGTGCCCACCTGATCAGGCGGTGAGGTCTCTCTCCCACGGGGTTTGGGCATTTTTTACTTTTTTAATTTTTATTTTTTTTAACTAGAGTATTTCTTTTTTTTATTTTTTATTTTTTATTAACTTGAGTATTTCTTATATACATTTCGAGTGTTATTCCCTTTCCCGGTATCCGGGCAAACATCCCCCTCCCCCTCCCCTTCCTTATGGGTGTTCCCCTCCCCATGCTCCCCCCATTGCCACCCTCCCCCCAACAATCAAGTTCACTGGGGGTTCAGTCTTAGCAGGACCCAGGGCTTCCCCTTCCACTGGTGCTCTTACTAGGATATTCATTGCTACCTATGAGGTCAGAGTCCAGAGTCAGTCCATGTATAGTCCTTAGGTAGTGGCTTAGTCCCTGGAAGCTCTGGTTGCTTGGCATTGTTCATAAGGGGTCTCGAGCTCCTTCAAGCTCTTCCAGTTCTTTCTCTGATTCCTTCAACGGGGGTCCCATTCTCAGTTCAGTGGTTTGCTGCTGGCATTCGCCTCTGTATTTGCCGTATTCTGGCTGTGTCTCTCAGGAGCGATCTACATCCGGCTCCTGTCGGTCTGCACTTCTTTGCTTCATCCATCTTGTCTAATTGTGTGGCTGTATATGTATGGGCCACATGTGGGGCAGGCTCTGAATGGGTGTTCCTTCTGTGTCTGTTTTAATCTTTGCCTCTCTCTTCCCTGCCAAGGGTATTCTTGTTCCTCTTTTAAAGAAGGAGTGAAGCATTCACATTTTGATCATCCGTCTTGAGTTTCATTTGTTCTAGGCATCTAGGGTAATTCAAGCATTTGGGCTAATAGCCACTTATCAATGAGTGCATACCATGTGTATTTTTCTGTGATTGGATTACCTCACTCAGGATGATATTTTCCAGTTCCAACCATTTGCCTACGAATTTCATAAAGTCATTGTTTTTGATAGGTGAACAGTATTCCATTGTGTAGATGTACCACATTTTCTCTATCCATTCCTCTGTTGAAGGGCATCTGGGTTCTTTCCAGCTTCTGGCTATTATAAATAAGGCTGCTACAAACATATTGGAGCACGTGTCTTTTTTATATGTTGGGGCATCTTTTGGGTATATGCCCAAGAGAGGTATAGCTGGATCCTCAGGCAGTTCAATGTCCAATTTTCTGAGGAACCTCCAGACTGATTTCCAGAGTGGTTGTACCAGTCTGCAATCCCACCAACAATGGAGGAGTGTTCCTCTTTCTCCACATCCTCGCCAGCATCTGCTGTCACCTGAGTTTTTGATCTTAGCCATTCTCACTGGTGTGAGGTGAAATCTCAGGGTTTTTTTTGATTTGCATTTCCCTTATGACTAAAGATGTTGAACATTTCTTTAGGTGTTTCTCAGCCATTCGGCATTCCTCAGCTGTAAATTCTTTGTGTAGCTCTGAACCCCATTTTTTAATAGGGTTATTTGTCTCCCTGTGGTCTTACTTCTTGAGTTCTTTGTATATTTTGGATATAAGGCCTCTATCTGTTGTAGGATTGGTAAAGATCTTTTCCCAATCTGTTGGTTGCCGTTTTGTCCTAACCACAGTGTCCTTTGCCTTACAGAAGCTTTGCAGTTTTATGAGATCCCATTTGTCGATTCTTGATCTTAGAGCGTAAGCCATTGGTGTTTTGTTCAGGAAATTTTTTCCGGTGCCCATGTGTTCCAGATATTTCCCTAGTTTTTCTTCTATTAGTTTGAGTGTATCTGGTTTGATGTGGAGGTCCTTGATCCACTTGGACTTAAGCTTTGTACAGGGTGATAAGCATGGATCGATCTGCATTCTTCTACATGTTGACCTCCAGTTGAACCAGCACCATTTGCTGAAAATGCTATCTTTTTTTCCATTTGATGGTTTTGGCTCCTTTGTCAAAAATCAAGTGCCCATAGGTGTGTGGGTTCATTTCTGTGTCTTCAATTCTGTTCCACTGGTCTATCTGTCTGTCTCTGTACCAATACCATGCAGTTTTTATCACTATTGCTCTGTAATACTGCTTGAGTTCAGGGAGAGTGATTCCCCCTGAAGTCCTTTTATTGTTGAGCATAGTTTTAACTATCCTGGGTTTTTTGTTATTCCAGATGAATTTGGAAATTGTTCTGTCTAACTCTTTGAAGAATGGGATTGGTATTTTGATGGGGATTGCATTGAATCTGTAGATTGCTTTTGGTAAAATGCCAATCCATGAGCATGGGAGATCTTTCCATCTTCTGAGATCTTCTTCAATTTCTTTCTTCAGAGTCGAAGTCCTCATTGTACAGATCTTTTACTTGCTTGGTTAAAGTCACACCGAGGTACTTTATATTATTTGGGTCTATTATGAAGGGTGTCGTTTCCCTAATTTCATTCTCGGCTTGTTTCTCTTTTGTGTAGAGGAAGGCTACTGATTTATTTGAGTTAATTTTATACCCAGCCACTTTGCTGAAGTTGTTTATCAGCTTTAGTAGTTCTCTGGTGGAACTTTTGGGATCACTTAAATATACTATCATATCATCTGCAAAAAGTGATATTTTGACTTCTTCTTTTCCGATCTGTATCCCCTTGACCTCCTTTTGTTGTCTGATTGCTCTGGCTAGAACTTCAAGAACTATATTGAATAAGTAGGGAGAGATTCGGCAACCTTGTCTAGTCCCTGATTTTAGTGGGATTGCTTCAAGTCTCTCTCCATTTAGTTTAATGTTAGCAACTGGTTTGCTGTATATGGCTTTTACTATGTTTAGGTATGGGCCTTGAATTCCTGAATTCCTATTCTTTCCAGGACTTTTATCATGAAGGGGTGTTGAATTTTGTCAAATGCTTTCTCAGCATCTAATGAGATGATCATGTGGTTTTGTTCTTTCAGTTTGTTTATATAGTGGATCACATTGATGGTTTTCCGTATATTAAACCATCCCTACATGCCTGGGATGAAGCCTACTTGATGATTGTTTTGATGTGCTCTTGGATTCGGTTTGCCAGAATTTTATTGAGTATTTTTGCATCGATATTCATAAGGGAAATTAGTCTGAAGTTCTCTTTCGTTGTTGGGTCTTTGTGTGGTTTAGGTATAAGAGTAATTGTGGCTTCATAGAAGGAATTCGGAAGTGCTCCATCTGTTTCAATTTTGTGGAATAGTTTGGATAATATTGGTATGAGGCCTTCTATGAAGGTCTGATAGAATTCTGCACTAAAGCTGTCTGGACCTGGGCTCTTTTTGGTTGGGAGACCTTTAATGACTGCTTCTATTTTCTTAGGAGTTATGGGGTTGTTTAACTGGTTTATCTGTTCCTGATTTAATTTCGGTACCTGGTATCTGTCTAGGAAATTGTCCATTTCCTGCAGATTTTCAAGTTTTGTTGAATATAGGCTTTTATAGTAAGATCTGATGATTTTTTGAATTTCCTCTGAATCTATAGTCATGTCTCCCTTTTCATTTCTGATTTTGTTAATTTGGACACACTCTCTGTGTCCTCGCATTAGTCTGGCTAAGGGTTTATCTATCTTGTTGATTTTCTCAAAGAACCAACTTTTGGTTCTGTTGATTCTTTCTATGGTCCTTTTTGTTTCTACTTGGTTGATTTCAGCTCTGAGTTTGATTACTTCCTGCCTTCTACTCCTCCTGGGTGTATTTGCTTCTTTTTGTTCTAGAGCTTTTAGGTGTGCTGTCAAGCTGGTGACATATGCTCTTTCCTGTTTCTTTCTTCAGGCACTCAGCGCTATGAGTTTTCCTCTTAGCACAGCTTTCATTGTGTCCCATAAGTTTGGGTATGTTGTACCTTCATTTTCATTAAATTCTAAAAAGTCTTTAATTTCTTTCTTCATTTCTTCCTTGACCACATTATCGTTGACTAGAGCATTGTTCAACTTCCACATATATGTGGGCGTTCTTCCCTTATTGTTATTGAAGACCAGCTTTAGGTTGTGGTGGTCTGATAGCATGCATGGGATTATTCCTGTCTTTCTGTACCTGTTGAGGCCCGTTTTTTGACCAATTATATGGTCAATTTTGGAGAAAGTATCATGATGACCTGAGAAGAAGGTATATCCTT
The DNA here is from genome assembly GCF_021556685.1 of Rattus norvegicus. Lineage (NCBI taxonomy): Eukaryota > Metazoa > Chordata > Mammalia > Rodentia > Muridae > Rattus > Rattus norvegicus. Next base: position 37,985,081 of record NC_141554.1, read on the forward strand.
TTGCTTTAGGATAGAATGTTCTATAAATATCTGTTAAGTCCATTTGGCTCATGACTTCTCTTAGTCTGTCTACGTCTCTGTTTAATTTCTGTTTCCATGATCTGTCCATTGATGAGAGTGGGGTGTTGAAATCTCCTACTATTATTGTGTGAGGTACAATGTGTGCTTTGAGCTTTAGTAAGGTTTCTTTTATGTATGTAGATGCCCTTGTATTTGGGGCATAGATATTTAGGATTAAGAGTTCATCTTGGTGGATTTTTCCTTTGATGAATATGAAGTGTACTTCCTTATCTTTTTTGATGACTTTTAGTTGAAAATTGATTTTATTTGATATTAGAATGGCTACTCCAACTTGCTTCTTCTGACCATTTGCTTGGAAAGTTGTTTTCCAGCCTTTCACTCTGAGGTAGTGTCTGTCTTTGTCTCTGAGGTGTGTTTCCTGTAGGCAGCAGAATGCAGGGTCCTCGTTGCGTATCCAGTTTGTTAATCTATGTCTTTTTATTGGGGAGTTGAGTCCATTTATGTTGAGAGATATTAAGGAATAGTGATTATTGCTTCCTGTTATATTCATAGTTGGATGTGAGGTTATGTTTGTGTGCTTTTCTTCTCTTTGTTTTGTTGCCAAGACAATTACTTTCTTGCTTCTTCTAGGGTATAGCTTGCCTCCTTATGTTGGGCTTTACCCTTTATTATCCTTTGTAGTGCTGGATTTGTAGAAAGATATTGTGTAAATTTGGTTTTGTCATGGAATATCTTGGTTTCTCCATCTATGTCAATTGAGAGTTTTGCAGGATACAGTAACCTGGGCTGGCAGTTGTGTTCTCTTAGGGTCTGTATGACATCTGTCCAGGATCTTCTGGCCTTCATAGTTTCTGGCGAAAAGTCTGGTGTGATTCTGATAGGTCTGACTTTATATGTTACTTGACCTTTTTCCCTTATTGCTTTTAATATTCTTTCTTTATTTTGTGCGTTTGGTGTTTTTACTATTATGTGAGGCGAGGTGTTTCTTTTCTGGTCCAATCTATTTGGAGTTCTGTAGGCTTCTTGTATGCCTATGGGTATCTCTTTCTTTAGGTTAAGGAAGTTTTCTTCTATGATTTTGTTGAAGATATTTACTGGTCCTTTGAGCTGGGAGTCTTCACTCTCTTCTATACCTATTATCCTTAGGTTTGATCTTCTCATTGAATTCTGGATTTCCTGTATGTTTTGGACCAGCAGCTTTTTCTGCTTTACATTATCTTTGACAGTTGAGTCAATGATTTCTATGGAATCTTCTGCTCCTGAGATTCTCTCTTCCATCTCGTGTGTTCTGTTGGTGAAGCTTGTATCTACAGCTCCTTGTCTCTTCTTTTGGTTTTCTATATCCAGGGTTGTTTCCATGTGTTCTTTCTTGATTGCCTCTATTTCCATTTTTAATTCCTTCAACTGTTTGATTGTGTTTTCCTGGAATTCTTTCAGGGATTTTTGAGATTCCTCTCTGTAGGCTTCTACTTGTTTATTTATGTTTTCCTGTGTTTCTCTAAGGGAGTTCTTCACGTCTTTCTTGAAGTCCTCCAGCATCATGATCAAATATGATTTTGAAACTAGATCTTGCTTTTCTGGTGTGTTTGGATATTCCGTGTTTGCTTTGGTGGGAGAATTAGGCTCCGATGATGCCATCCAGTCTTGTTTTCTGTTGCTTGGATTCCTGTGTTTGCCTCCCGCCACCAGATTATCTCTAGTGTTACTTTGTTCTTCTATTTCTGACAGTGGCTAGACTGTCCTATAAGCCTGTGTGTCAGGGGTGCTGTAGACATGTTTTCCTGTTTTCTTTCAGCCAGTTATGGGGACAGAGTGTTCTGCTTTCGGGCGTGTAGTTTTTCCTATCTACAGGTCTTCAGCTGTTCCTGTGGGCCTGTGTCCTGAGTTCACTAGGCAGGTTGCTTGGAGTAGGAAGGTTTGTCTTACCTGTGGTCTCGAGGCTCAAGTTTGCTTGTGGGGTGTTGCTTATGAGCTCTCCCCGGTGGCAGCAACCAGGAAGATCTGCGCTGCCCTTTCCGGGAGCTTCCGTGCACTAGGGTTCCAGATGGTGTTTGGTGTTTTCCTCTGGAGTCAGAGATGTGTGCAGAGTGCAGTCTCTTCTGGTTTCCCAGGCGTGTTTGCCTCTCTGAAGGTTTAGCTCTCCCTCCCATGGGATTTGGGTGCAGAGAACTGTTTATCCGGTCGGTCCCTTCAGGTTCCAGTGGTGTCTCAGATGCAGCGGACCTGCTGCTCCTGGGCCCTCCTCTACGGGAACCCAGAGGCCGTATCCTTTTTGGTTTTGATAGGTGTGGGCTAGTCCTTTATTTTAAAAAGGATCTGCAGGAGTAGAAGTAGAAGATAATGGGGATGGGGGCAGCAATGAATAGGATCAAATATATTATTTGTAAGAAAATTTTATAGACTGGAGAGATGGCTCAGTGGTTAAGAACACTGACTGCTCCTTCTTTCTTTCTTTTTTTTTTTTCAGAGCTGGGGACCGAACCCAGGGCCTTGTGCTTGCTTAGGCAAGCACTCTACCACTGAGCTAAATCCCCAACCCCAAACTGACTGCTCTTTCAAAGGTCCTGAGCAACCACATAGTGGCTCACAACCATCTGTAATGGGATTCGATGCCCTCTTCTGGTGTGTCTGAAGACAGCTACAGTGTACACACACACACACACACACACACACACACACACACACACTCACTCACACACCATATATATCTCTTTAAAAGAAGAATTGCCACAGTCATGGTATCTTTAAAAAAAAGAAGATTTCATAGTGAAACCCATTATAGTATACAATTCATATATGCTAATGAAACAATTAAAATGTTATCTTACATTTATAATCTTAATCACTGGGGTCATTTTATCACTCAACATTATTAACTATTTGGGCAAATCCTTCTGATTTTGTAATATATAATCTTATGACAGAGTGGAATCATTTTGTACATAGCATTTTTCTAGTCTTTTCTCTCTACTGACATACCTCAGAATCAAGGAGATGGTGTAACTCACCTTTGGCAAACAGCTAATATGTGGGGACAAGGGCCTTTGTCCCTAATCTTCAGATTCCAAAAGCTTGGCCTTTTCACTACTTCCTGCTGCTGTCACACAACCATGCCAACAACATAAGCATTTAAGCCCTTATCAAGGGGGTAAAGACGCCTCTCTCAGAAATAAGTTCTCTTTCTGAATCCAATTTGAGACGAAGTATTGTAGAATTATATAAATGAAAGCAAATAGGTGTGGTGTGGTGCTTGTCTGTAACTCCATTATTTAGGAAAGAGAAGCAGGTGGATCGCCAGGAGTTGGAAGCCAACCTGGTCTAAATATTGAGATCTAAGGGTCACACAGTGAGACTCACGACAAACAAAATGAAATTTTATCCCTATACTAAAGCTTGGTTTTGATTGATATTTGTAATGTTTTCTGTTTGCAGCTTGAACAGTTTCGGACCCTGCTTTTCACATCTGAGGGAGAGAAAGAGAAAAGAATGGTGGACAACTTCCGCCCACTTCAACCTCTGATGAATCGCACTGTCCGTTCATCCTTCCGCCATGACTATGTGCTCAATATACAAGTGAAGCCCGAGCCGACTGCCAGCGAAGTCTCCCCCTAAGACAGCATATTTAGGCAGCATCTTGTTTTAATGCATATTAGCTTAAAATTTCAACTAGATGATTTTAAAACGGCATTTAATAATACTTATATGTATACATTTCTGGTTTTTTTTCTTCTAATTTTTTGTAAAAACATTTCAAAATTCCTCTTCTTATAAAGCAAAGACAAAGAGACAAAACAAGAAAAACAAAAACCTGTAACAAAACAACATCAAATTACCTAAGGTCACCCTTTCTCATGACAGGATTAAGGCAGAGGAATCTTCATTAACAGTTAAATCTCTTGAATCTATTTCTCAGAAAGTCAGATGAACAGTTTAGTTTCCCCTTGGTTAAATGGAAGCTTAGTGTGAGTGTCTGATCTTGATTTTTCTGTTTGGGCCTAATTCAGGATCTTAACCCACAAGGAGAGGTTCTTGGGAATTTTACTTAACAATAACTCCCTTTTGCTCAAACTGTAAATTGTCTCATCTTTCAGTGTTAGTCCCACTCTTAGGAGGCGAATGGCTTTCAAAGGTTAGGCATACACTTACTGGTTTTAATTTGTGTCTTTTTTTTGTTTTTTTTTTTTGTTTTTTAAAGATAAGGTCATACTATTTAGCCCTGACTATCCTGGAAATCACTATGCAAACCAGTCCAGACTTGAACTCACAGAGGTCTGTCTGTCTTTGCCTCCTAAGTGCTGGGATTAAAGGCTTGTGCCACCACAGCCAGCTTTCATTTGTCTTATCAAATATATTTGCTCTTTGACTTATGATACTGTCATTGGAATATTAACAGATCATGCAAGGTGTGCTTATAGCAACCTGTTGGTAATTGTGTTGTGTTTTTATACCTGACATTGTGTGTCTGTGTGTGTGTGTGTGTGTGTGTGTGTGTGTGTGTATGAGAGAGAGAGAGAGAGAGAGAGAGAGAGAGAGAGAGAGAGAGAGAGTGAGTTCTGAGACAGTGTCCCACTCTGTAGTCCAGGCTGGCCTGGAACTCATAGTAATCCTTGTGCTTCAGTCTCCCCAGCATGAGGAGTACAGGTACCAGGTCCCACACTCTACTAGTATACTTGACACATTTGGCTATCATTTTTATTTGGGAAACAAGGGATCCTTTAGCTCAGATTGTACTAGAATGTGCTATGTAGCAGAAGCTGGTCTGAAACTTCAGATTCTCCGGCCTCCACCTCCCAACTACTAGGATTACAAGTGCGCGCCACTCCACTCAGCTTTCTCTGTCTTCTAGTGTCTATAGTTGTATAGAATTATAAGTAGGGATTATAGTCAAGATGCTAACAGCTCCCAATGGTATTGCTACTGGCCACACAAAGCCTAGGCTTCTCAGAAAACATTTGTATGGGCCCAGCCTGGCAAGCCCTAGCTGAACATTGGTCATAGTTTGAGGTACATTTTGTTTGAAAACTTGGCTGTGAGTTTTTGGATTTAGATTTCTCAGTGAGTATGTCTGTACTAATAATCTTTAGTTGTTATTACTAGCATATGATATGCCTAATTATTATCGATTCAGTATATAGAAAATACTTTTTGTAATCATGGGCTAGCTCAGTGGGTAAAGACACTTGTCATGTAAACCTAGTGATCTAAGCTTGATCCCCAGAGCTCTCGTAAAGGTGGAAGAAAAAAAAAACTAACCCCACAAAATTGCTGTCTGACCAAGCATGTTTTATTGCTTACACACAACACCATACACATTATAAATGCACACAATAATAAATAAAACTTTAAAAGAATAAAAAAGATATATTTTGTAATCACAAGCAAACAAGGACTTATTGTATCTAGAATTTCTTTTGCATTTTTGAAAGTCAGCTGTTTTACCCTGGAGCCTGGGTCATATAGAAAGCATGTCTTAGGGTTACTATTGCTGTGAGGAAGCATCATGATCAAAGAAACCTGGGGAGAAAGAGCGTTGCTTGGTTTATTCTTCCATAGCCCTGTTCATCACCAAGGAAGTCAGGACAGGAACTCAAGCAGGGCAGGAACCTGGAGGCAGGGGCTGATGCAGAGACCACGGAGGGGGCTGATTACTGCCTTGTCCCGTATGGCTTGCTCAGCTGCTTTTTTTTTTTTTAAATAGAACTCAGGACCACGTGCCCACTGGTAGCATCACCCACAAGGGACTGGGCCCTCCCCTATTGATCACTAATTAAGAAATGTATGACAGCTGGATCTTATGGAGGCATTTTGTCAATTGAGTTTCCTTCCTTTCAGACGACTCGAGCTTGTGTCAAGGTGACGCAAAACTAGGCAGGACAAGGCATATACAGAATGTTCTAATGATTGAAATGCTAGAATACAGCAATATTTCATGCTGGATTTACAGAAATACACCTCAAAAACTAATCATCTAGTATTCAGTCATTTGTAACATTAGTTTGCATTGTTCATACAGTTACATAGAGTACAAAGGCATTTCAATAATATCTTTCCTTTATGTAGATGGGTATTTTGCCTGCATGTATGTCTGTACACCACATACAGCTAGGTGCCCAATGAGGCCAGAAGAGGGTGTTGGATCGCCTGTAACTGGAGTTATAATACAGATGGTTATTAGCTGTCTTGTGGGTTTCTCTTCAAGAGTATCAAGTTCTCTAAACTTATGAGCCATCTTTTCATTACCCTTTAATATTTTATAAAATTGATTTTATTTACTTATTAGCCAAGGTGTGTGGGAGGCAGAAAAGACATGCTGCTGAAGTTCTTTATAAGACAGGTGCCTGATTTCAACCTCCTGATTTATACAGCGTTTTAGAAGACTTGTTATATGAACACAGAGAGAAATTCGTCACTGTGAAACCTAGATGATTATTTTGAAGAATCCACAACACTGTTGTGCTTCTTGTAGATATCTTAGAATGTTTCTTGTTGTCTCCAAACTTGTGCTTCAAATATAAGAAGTATTTTATTTAGCCTACAAAACAAGATTGAAGTAATATAAGCTTATAAATTCTCATCACAAGAAGCAACCAGCAAAGTGTAAAAACTATAAAATGGGAACAGATAATCACAAATCACATGTATGATAAGAGCTTAATATCCATAACACACTAAAGAACTTCAATAACTGAGGAATAAAAACCCCCAATAGCCCAATTTTAAAATGAGGCAAGGACTTGAACAGACAGTTCTCCAAAGCAGATACACAGGGGGCCAATAAACACACAAAAATCTACTCAACGATGCTAAGTATCAGGACAATGTACAGCAAAGCAACAATGAGCTATCACAGCATGACCATCATGATATCACTACCAGACAAGAAAAAAATAGAATACAATGATGTGAGGATGCCAAGAAGTGTCAAGGTACATCCACTAAAAGCAGATTTACGATATCATCCAGAAATCCCACCTCTGGGTAGAGAATCAGAAGAATCCAAAGCAGGATCTCAGAGAGATAACTTGCTCACTCTTTCTCATGGCATTATTTCCAATACTCAAGAGGTGGAAGCAACGTAAATGGCCAAGGGCAGATAAATTAATAAAGGGAATGTGATACAGTGGAAGATTAGCTTTGAAGAAGAAAACCCTGCTGCATGTTCGATATGGATGAAGGTAGCAGCCATTCTGCTAAGTAAAATAAGCCAGTTCCAGGACACACAATATACGATTCCATTCCTACAATGTGTCTAAAGCCATTAAAACCATGGGGATAGAAATTAGACAGTTGCTAAGGGTTAAAGAGGGGTGGAAGGAGAATTGTGTGTAGTGATACAATGGTTAATCTTGTCAACTTGTTTTGGTTCAGAGGCTCACAGGAGTTTATACTGAGAACCCATGAAAGTTTCCAGAGATGACTAGATCATTAACCATCTAGTGTGATCAATAGTTTAATCTAATGATGGACTCACAATTTGAATAGATTATTGAGATGGAGTAGAAGTGTAGAAGGTGTGGCCTGGCTGGAGGAAGTAGAACTTTGAGAATGTGTCTTTGGGCATTTTGTTCTATCATGGTTGGGTTCTGTTCCTGTTCTGTTTCCTGGTTGTTTATAGGAAGAGTTTTACTCCGCCAACCTCCTCTCTGATGATGTACTACTTCACTTGAGGTCCAGACACATAGAACCAGCTACCATGGACGAAAACCTATTAGACTCAGACCAGATTTCTGGCTAGACCACAATACTTGTAATAGTCATCCTCATCTTCCCAGCGCCACCGATACAAACAGGCAACCTATTGAGATAGTCAATTCTGTGAATATCTAGCTAACAGACTCCCAAGTGTCTTAATTTCTCACTTGGGGAGTTTTCAGGCTCAGATACATCAAAGGGATATGGATGGCTACCAGTGGTACACACCACCCTCCTCATCCCTTTCCTGCCATCTTCTGGGGATCAGAAAGTCTGGTTGAAGGCTCATGCCCTACATCTTTTCTATTTCCTCAGAAAACTGTAAGAAGGAACCCTGACTCCTGTCTTGACCCAGTTTCTCTTCAGAGTCTCCATCACGTCCAGAGTCTATCTGTGGTGTTGGGGCCAGAAATCCTGAGCCACAGCCATGTGACTGTTTGTGTCTGTCCATGGAATTAATGACTTCGAATACATTTCTTAACTCCAACAATCTGTCTCAGTGTTCCCCTTAACTTCCATATACAAAACTTTTAAATTGTTAGTCCAAAATGAACATTTCCTTCTTCAAACTGTTCCTCTTTTTTCAACTATTTGTTATAGTGACACAAAGTCTAACACAAATAGTGTTAGTGTTACAGGATGAAAATGTTCGAAAGACTTGTGGAATATGAGTATATCTAGCATTATTGAACTTAGAGAGACTTAGGATGACTAATATTAAAAATGGTTAAAATGGTAAAATTTTACATGTATTTTACCACAGAGATAAAAAACAAATTCAGTTTTAAAGAAAGGTAAGTTTGGAGATAAACATGCAGATCTTGGGGATATATCTTCTCTAAACAAAAGGTGGAAGCATATTTTTACACGTATGTCTTAGAACCAGCAAAAGATGCTTATGTTTGATTTCAGACACCAGGACAAGAGACTGAGGTGCATATTTTACATATCAAAGCAGACCTGGCCTCTAGGTTCTCCCAGCACACCTTAGCACCTTAGTTCCTACCTGGCTTACCCTATCTCCAACTCCTGAACTTTCCAGCCCAGGGGCTGGGCTGCCCTTCCCCCAGAGGCTCCTCCCTACATAATCCAGACATTATGCTTGTTCTCTCTCTCTCTCTCTCTCTCTCTCTCTCTCTCTCTCTCTCTCTCTCTTTCTCTCTCTCTCTCTCCCCTACCTCCACCCCATCCCCATGGCGACTCCCCTGGCCTCAGTCCTTGGGACCAGTAAACTCACCAGAGAGCAGCTTCCGAATAAACCTGCCTTTAATATAATCTAATCTGGCTTGAATTGGCTCATTTCACCTTGGAGAAATAATCTATTAGTTTAAAGTGATTAAATGGGGGTGTGATGGTTAGTTCTAATGGTCAACTTGACACAACTTAGAGTTTCCTGGAAAGAGAGTTTTAATGAGGAATTATGTAGAGCAAATTAGCCTGCGTATATGTCTTTGAAGGGTTATCTTGTTACTTGATGTGGGGAAACCTAGCTCACTTGGGTGGCACCATTCCCTAGGCAAGGAAGTTCTGGATTGTATAACCGTAGAGAGCAAGCTGAGCATTAACAAGAATGCATGCATTCTCTCTGCTCTTGACTGTGGCTATTTCAAGTTCCTGCCACCTTGACTTCCCCACAATGATAGACTGTAACCTGGAATTGTGAACTAAAATAGACCCTTTCCCCTTTAAGATAGTTCTGCCAGGGTATTTTATTGCCGCAAACAGAAACGAAACTAAAACAGGGAGAAGGTACAGGGAGATAGATTAGTTGTTAAAACTGTGTAGGTCTAACATGAATTCCAATCCCTGGAACTCACATTAACACACACACACACACACACACACACACACACACACACACACACACACACACACATACCCTAGAGAGAGGCAGAGAGAGACAGATAAGACAGGCAGACAGACAGACACATGCACACACACACACACACACACACACACACACACAGAGAGAGAGAGAGAGAGGGGGGGGTGGTTAGTTGTAGAGTGTTGTGCCTAGCATGTACAAGGCCAATTTCCATTACCACAAAAATAAACATCTTAAAAATTAATTCTGTTAATTAACTTTATGTACTTTGAACTCTGTGTTTTGCTAAGAGCAAACACAAAATATTCATTTTTCAGGGTACATGAGCTCCTCTCCTACCTCTCCTAGCCTCTTACACACCTTGCAGCAACTCTTCCAGATTAGAACAAGAACCAATGTAAAGAATAACTGACTTGGGGGCTGGAGAGATGGATCATCGGCTAAGAGCCCTGGCTGCTCTTCCAGAGGTCCTGAGTTCAATTCCCAGCAACCACAACATGGTGGTTCACAACCATCTTTAGGGAGATCTGATGCCCTCTTCAGGCAGGCAGATACATATGCAGTAGAGCACTCATACATAAAATAAAAGAATAAAAGTAAGGGCTTTCCTATGCCCATCCTTGCTCTCAATAATGACACAGGCACCTTTATGTTTATTAAAAACGTCAAGCACCATAGCTAGGCAGATTCTGAGCCATTCTAACTGAACAATGCTTACCTGGCCTATTTCCCAGACAAGCGACCTGTTATCTGTCATCTTAGATCTTAGTCTCTCCTGGATCTTCCTTCTTCAGTGCTGTCCTGATGGCAACTCCACTTGGTCCACACCTGAGAAACACACCGCCCTTGTCTTTCTCTCCCCCACTCCCTGGAAGTCACGCCTTTTCCTCTCCTACCCAGCTATAGGCTGTTCAGCCCTTTACTTTTACCAATCAGAAGGCAATGGAGTACAATGTTTACAAAATACCGAGTCAGGAGATGCTTCATAATAATGGGAATACCAAAGTCCAGACCGCAACAGGATCTCTGGATACAGAAATCAGCATTTGAATACACAGTGCCCCATACAAAAATATGCCCCAACATTTCTCAGAGATACAAATCCATCTTTCCTTCCCTCTTCATCCCCTTTCCATTTACCCATTCCTTCTTTCTGTTAAATAGAATTAAATAATAAAATAGCAGATGTTAGAGAAAAAGGACACTGACACAATTCTCAGAAGATACAATTTATGGGAGAAAGGACCTTCAGGTGAGAGGAAGAACATTAGACAGAAAAATTGCAATATATGTAGATCTAAACATGACCTTAAAGGAAAGAAGAGATGTCCTCTATGCTGGGGTGAAACACCATGGCCAAAAGCAACTTGGGGAGGAAAGAGTTTATTTGGCTTATACTTCCACATCACTGTTCATCATTGAAGGAAGTCAGGACAGAAACTCAAATAGGGCAGGAACTTGGAGGCAGGAGCTAATTCAGAGTTTATGAAGGGGTGGTGCTTCCTGTCTTAGTCCTCTTGGCTTGCTTAGCCTGTTTTCTTATAGAACCCAGGATCACCAGCCCAGGGTTGGTACCACCCATGAGCTGGGCCCTCCTGCCATCAATCACTAACTAAGAAAATACCCTACAAACTTACCTGCAGCCAGATCTTATGGAGGCATTTTCTCAGTTGAGGTTCCCACCCCTCCTCTCTCTTTTGACTCTAGCTTGTGTCAAGTTGACACAAAACTAGCCAGTACAAGTCTTCACTTTAAACCACGAAGAAGAGTTACCTTAAGAGTTATCATCCTGAGACCACACATGGTATGTACTCACTGATAAGGAGATATTAGGGGGAAAGCTGGGAATACCCAGGATACAACTCACAGATCATATGAAGCTCAAGATGGAAGGCCAGAGTGTGGATGCTTCAGTCCTTCTTAGAAGGGGAAACAAAATAATCATGGAAGGTAGAGAGGGTGGGAGGAACTTGGGAGGAATAGAAGAGGGGAAGGGGAAAAGGGGGGGGGAAGAATAAGTTGTGGGGGGAGGCAGGGAGAGGGGGGAGATGTACAGAGGGTCAGGAAATTGAACAGAAGTGTGCAGCAAAGGGGGATGGGAAACTGGGGGTAGCCACTAGAAAGTCCCAGATGCCAGGAAAGCAAGAGGCTCTCGGGACCCAACGGGGGTGAGATTACCTGAAATACCCAACAAATGGAGGAGAGAACCTGTAGAGACCATATCCAGAGGTTAGGCATGGCCCCCAGTTGAGGGATGGGGCCACCCAACCATCTCAAAAATTTTAACCCAGCATTGCTTCTGTCTAAAGGAAATACAGGGACAAAGAGTGGAGCAGAGACTGAAGGAAAGGCCATCCAGAGACTGCCCCATCCGGGGATCTATCCTATACACAAACACCAGACCCAGACACTGTTGCTGATACCAAGAAGTGCTTGCTGACAGGAGCCTTGTGTAGCTGTCTCCTGAGAGGCTCTGCCACAGCCTTACTACAGATGCTTGCATCCAACCATTGGGCTGAGCATGGGAACTCCAATGGAGGAGTTAAGGGAAGGACTGAAGGAGCTGAAGGGGTTTGCAACCCCAAAGGAAGAACAACAATATCAACCAACCAGAGCTCCCAGGGACTAAACCACCCACCAAGAATACACATGGAGGGACCCATGACTCCAGCTGCATATGTAGCAGAGGATGGTCTTATCTGGCATCACTGGAAGGAAAGGCCCTTGGTCCTGTGAAGGCTTTGTGCCCCAGTGTAGGAGAATGCCAGAGAGGTGAGACAGGAATGGGTGGGTGTGTGGGGCAGGACCCTCATAGAAGCAGGAAAAAAAATCAATAAATAAAATAACCAATAAAAAAGAGTTAGAATAAGGAGGTGTTAGTTAAGAGCACTCAGTGTTCTTGCAGAGGACCCAAGTTTAGTTTCCAGCACTAATACAGACACAATCACCTGTAATTCCAGTTTCCGTGGGATCTAATGCCTTCTTCTGGCCTTCAAGAGCTTCTCCACACATATGCTACACATAAACTCATGCACGTGCACAGAAAAAAAATTAAAAGTGAAAATGTGTGTGTGTGTGTGTGTGTTTGTGTGTATGTGTGTGCTCATGCGCATGCACACCAAATCCTTTACCATGTCCCCTAATCCCTACCAAGTTACACTATACCCAGGAAAATGTAGATCTTATTAGGACCAAGTGCTCTGGTTGCTATCATATGCCTTAGAGTTTTTTTTTTTATTAATCATTCCATTTGTTTACATCTCAAATGATATCCCCCTTCCTGGCTACCCCTCCACAAACCCCCCATCACACATCTGCCCTCTCCTCCCTCCCCTTTGCCTCTATGAGGGTGCTCCCTCATGCCCCACAGCTCCAACATTTCCCTATGCTCCACAGGACCAAGGGCCTCTCCTCCTATTGATGTCAGACAAGGCCACCCTCTGCTACCTATATGTCTGGAGGCATGGATCTCTCCCTGAACACTCCTTGGTTGGTGGTCTAGTCCATGGAAGCATTGGGTGGTCTGGCCAGCTGCTGTTGTTCTTCCTATGGGGTTGCGATCTGCCTCAGCTCCTCCAGTCCTTCTGCCAGCCCTCCCACCAGGTTCACTGTGCAGACATTCCCAACTCATCTAAGGGTAGCATGTACTTCCTACTACCCCTCTTTAAGCTCAGGACAGACTGCACTACCACCTCCTCCCAAGTTCCCTTGGAGCTGCAGATGAAAAACACACACACACACACACACACACACACACACACACACACACACACACTAACACATTTTTTGATATGCTTTATCTCAATGGCCAGCTCTTTCAAACCTTCCTTGGCTATTGTGCCCTTCTTTTCACTCCCAGCTGAGCGCCCTAAATCTGCCCTCAACTTTAGCTCAGGCCCCTAAATCTGCCCTCAGTTTAGTTATGTTTCTAACCTCCCACCCGCTATCCCAGGCCCACTCCACCCTAGATCTCACATGGCTGGTGGTTCTTTCTTCCTCCAAAACATGGTGAATCTCTTCTCCTCTCCTGCAGCTGCTAGCCTACCTGCAGGAAAACTGGATGCAGCTCATTGGCCACTAGCATCTTTATTGATTGAGCAAGAACTAATTTGAGAACAGGACCTTCAGTGTTCACATACAGATTCCGATCAAAGCATCAGAACCACTACCCTCTACGTGTAAGTGGTAAAACAAAACATGTGTATGTGGAAGTTTGTCAAAGCAGATATTTTTCTCACAAGTAGATATAAGGCATAAGTGAATCTTTGGATCATTTGTGATCTGATTCTTCAAAGCTTCCTGAGGCAGATAAAGTCTGGACTGTGTCTGCTTTACTTCTACCACACTTGAGGAACCCCCCACCCCAACCCACCAAAGATTTCTGTGTCCAAGTTGTATACCTCATGGGCTGTGAGACTTACTGAGCGAAATTTGAAGGTCATTGTGCTTTAAATGGAGTGGAATGAACTTTGGGTTGTCCAGAGCAGTTCCTCCCTAATCCAAAATAGGAGATTCAGAGAAGGGCAGGATGGGCAGGAAAAGGGTCCAGGCTGTTTTGTGCAGGCCATGCCTTGCCAGAAGATTTTACAATTATTCTAAAGAAGTATAGGTAAGTCATGAGGGAGAACTGAGTAGGCTCAAAGTCACCAGAGAGCTATCCTGTACACGTGTTAGGATAAAGTTTCTATTCTAAAACTAGGCATTGCTTCCCCCAAAGTTTACGAAGACATCTTTCTTTATTGAATTCAAATGACAGTAATTTCAGTTTAGAAATGGAATTGGCTCTCAGAGTTCCTTCTGCAAAGAAATTAACTTGAGCAATTCAAGCTTGTTTTCTGAAAATGAATTCAGTAGTTAACTTGAAAATAAATGTCTTACTCCAATTGAAGGAGATTTACATTCATTTATCAATCATAATAAAATGAGATCTACATCTGTGTCTTTTTTAAAAATTGGAACGTCTTCCCGGAAGACATGCTTTTTGTTCTAAAGCAACAGTCACACTTGGTGCATGTTCCAGCCACTCCAGCGCTGCTCTCAGAATGGCAGCAATTTGAAGTACAAATCCTAGTCACAGGGATCTGTATGACTGCTGAGTCACGAAGCTGTGACCATTAGTGCCATCCAGACCTGTTTGTAGTTTGGGGCTATTTTGGCCAAATCTCACAAAACCTTAAGATTTATACAAGGGCCAGGCACCTGGCACATGCCCATAATCCCAGCACCCAGGCTATAGAAACAGGTGGATTAAGAGTTAACATCATACTTGGTATCAGGCAGATTTGAGACTACATGAGTCCAGATGAGTTGAAAAGAAATGCAAACAAACAAACAAGCCAAAAATGTTTAATGTAAGAAGCACACAAGTGAAGAAATCCAGGTCAGCATACTTGCATAGATATGAAATACATATGTTGGGACACTGACTCCACCGGTGCTGATCTACATTTGGAAGGAGAGTCAGGAGACTTTCCCACTAATGATGATGGTGAGTATGATGTCAACGACGTTTTTTACAGGTGAGGTTTGGGGATATAATTGCTAAGCACCATGTTGCACCTATAGCAGGGGGCTATCTTATTCAATCTTCACAATAAAATGCTTCCTAAAGTAGGAACTATTTTTACATCTTTGATATTTACAGATGAGAAATCTAAAGACTAGCCATTGAGGGATTCATTTCAGACCACTAAGGACCAAAGAGTGAGTTTTCCATGTCATTCAGCTCCAAAGTCAACTTCCCTAGTTATTGATGCCCTGGGCTGCACAAAGTAAACTCAAGGGGCAATAGAAAGCATTTGTTGCTTGGTGTCCTTTGAATTTTCAAGACAGGCTTTCTCTGTGTAGCCCTGGCTGTCCAGGAACTCACTCTATAGATCAGGGTGGCCTTGAACTCACAAAGATCCTTCTGTCTCTGCCTCTCAAGCACTGGGACTAATGGCATGCACCATCGTACCTAGCTTGCTAGGTGTCTTGATAAGAGAGAGAGATTTCCTATAGGGGGTTGGCTTTTGGCTGAAAGATTCCAAACAGGAGTGAAGAGGGGCAGAAACAGTTTAGCAACTGGGTGTATTAGCAGTTGTAATTTGGAGATGAAAGAAACAAAGCTATAAAAGAAAGAAGGAAACGAAGAAAGGAGAAAGGAAGGAAAAAAGAAAACTGTAAACAAGCACAGTGCCAATGCTTACAATGCCAGCACTTGCAGATGAAGACAGAAAATAAGTTCAAGGTCATTTTTGGCTCTATATGGAATTCGAGGCCAGTCTGAGATAGTTAAGAACTCGGCTTTTAAAAAAGGTAGTGGGTAGGGATGAGGGTGGGAGAAAGGGGAACAGCTTAAGAAATGGCTCAGCTACTAAGAACACTGGCTGCTCTTCCAGAGGACTTGGGTTGAATTCCCTGCCCCCCGGGGGGGCAGTTTATAACCTGTAATTCCACTTCCTGGAGCTCTGACACTCTCTTCTGCCCTCTACAGGAACTGGGCATGCATGTGATATACACATACATGTTCTCTGTGCTCAGGCTGTTGGATTAACAACAGGGACTAAGCCAGGCCTGGTAGCACACACTTTTAACCCCAGCACTCAGGTGCTAGAGGAAGGATTCTTGAGTTCCAGGTTAGCCTAATCTATGAAGCAAGCTCTAGGACAGCCAGAGCTAAACAGAGACACTCTGTCTAAACTGACGAAACAAGACAAATGACAAGACAACAGCCTCAACAAATTCAATAAAAACCAGGAACCACGTGTTTCATCAACTGTCACAAAACAAAAATCTTGTGTCCCAGGGTACAGTCTTTGGTAAACATTGTAGCTAAGTTGCTGCAGAATGGGGAGGTGTGCACTGATGCCCTCGAGAGCAGAAAGAGCAAATGCAAGCTTGTCCACCAAGATCCCTACATCTCCAAGATCTTTCTGTGGAACTTTCCATCAAAGTCCTGTGCAAGTACTCATGCCTAGCAAGTAGGGTTCTCTTCCCACCTGAGAACACTGCCCCATGGTGAAAATATAACCTGGTTTTTATTTGTTTTGTACAAAGCTCGATTTAGTAGAAACATTGGTGAAGGTTTTTCTTTTCCCTTGTGATGGTTTGAACATGCTTGGCCCAGGGAGTGGCACTATTGGAGTAGGTGTGTCACTGTGGGTGTGGACTTTAAGACCCTCATCCAAGCTGCCCGGAAGTGAGTCTTCCACTAGCTGCCTTCAAATAAAGATGTAGAACTCTCAGCTCCTCCTGCACCATGCCTGCCTGGATGCTGCCATGCTCCCACCTTGATGATACTGGACTGAACCTCTGAACCTAAAAGCCAGTCCCAATTAAATGTTGTCCTCATAAGAGTTGCCTTGGTCATGGTGTCTGGTCACAGTAGTAAAACCCTAAGACAGCCTTGTTTCTGATTTTGGATGTATACAACAAAGTCTGATTATTAGCAAGGGTTTCCTTTTTTGTTTTGTTTTTGTTGTTGTTTTTACATTTATTTATTTAATGGGGGAGTGCATGCCAAGAGGACAATTTGTGGGAGCCTATTCTCTCCTGCTATATGGGTCCTTGGGGATCGAGTTCCGGCCCTCAGCATCTTTACCTGCTTAACCATCTGCCGGCCCTATTTTTATTTTTTCTTCCTAGATCCACATCACCCCTCACCTAGGTTATTGTGATACAGTATTACCTTTTTCTTGTCTTTTTTAAGCGAAGTGTCAGGTAGCTCAAGTTGGCCTTGAATTCTTTAAATAGCCAAGGTTGACCTTGAACTCCTGATCCTCTGGCCTCAGTTTCTTAAGTATTGAATTAGGTGTGAACTACCCTGTCCTGCTAATTTAATCATTTACATTGCAGAGTACATTTTACCCCTAATACAAATACCCCGGGAGGCTGCCACAGTTTAACATTTTCTCATTGCATATGCATATATTTTAAAAGGTTTATTTTGTGTATGTTCATCGCCTGCTTGCAGCACAGGATCCCCTGGAAGTAGAGTCACAGACCGTTGTGAACTGTCTGGTGGGTGCTGGGAACCAAACCCGTATCTTCTACAATAGCAGTAAAGAGCTCTTAACAGCCCAGTCTTCTCCAGCCCACCTCCCCATTGCAGAAAGGCATGGGGTGGCAGCAGCCATTCTCTAGATACCCTTGCCTTGCACTTTTATTGGGGTTACAAAATTCCCTGCTTCCCTGCACATTCCAGTTTCACCTCCAGGCACCTTCGCTTGTTTTTTTATTTTTTATCCTTTCCTCTCTTGGTAAAGACCATATTCCTTCCAAGTTCAACTCCAGCTCCAGCGGAACAAATCCCCTTCACCTGCACTTTATGTGCGTCTCTTTCTGCTTCTCAGGACTAACCACCAGCGTAACAAAACCTGACTCCTTTGGAACCAGAGCGGGTGGGCTTTACAAGGAGGAGGCGGAGTCTTAAACTCAGTCTGGGGCGCTGATGGGTGGAGCCGCGGAGAGAGGCGGGGCCTAGAAGCACCTCCCAGGAATTTAGATTAGTATTTTAAGGGGGTGGAGCTAGGCCTTAGCGCCTTGAATTCTGGGCAAGGGGTGGTGCTAAGGCAGCCGGGAGGTCCTGAGGAGCAGAGGCCGGAGTTTCCGGTGGTGGAAGAGCTCGGGTGGCCGCTTTGGTGAGGAGATCTTTCCTCAGGCCATGGTACCTGGCTGACTAGCTGAGGCAGGAAACCTCCCTCTTTCCTTCTCCGGTCCGCCGTGGTGACTGCGGCGGCTTCATTGAGTGTATATTTTCTCAGGCCTGGCTGCCTGGCTGACTAGCTGCAGGAAGAAAGCCCCTTCCTTCGGTCTCGGGCCGGTCCTGGTGGCTGCGCTGAGTGGGCTCCCGAACACCAGGGAGGCTGCTTCCACTCAGAGGAGACAGCGACGGCAGTATGGAGGTGGTGGGGCCTACCGCGGTTCCACAGAAACTGAGGTACAGGAGGTGACGAGTTGAGGCGATCAGAGCCTCCGCTGCGCGCGTGGGAACAAATATTAATCCGCTCTCCCTGGCTGTCCCAGGCTGCCGGAGTAGTTCAGGGATGCAGGAAGGGAGCAGGAGGAGGGTTGGGGAACGAAGCGATGGTGGCTGGAAGGTAGCACGGATAGCACGCTTCCTTCCTCCGCCTCCAAGCGCTGTCCTAGGTAGGCCTGAGCCGGAGGGTGGCGGGCACTCACTCTGTGTGTTATGTGTGCTTTTCAATTTTCCAGCCGTAAGAAGTACATGGCTCTCCGGAAGAAGGAGAAACGTAAGAAACGACGGCAGGAGCTTGCTCGTCTGAGAGATGCAGGTAGTAGAGGCCTTCTCTGTTCTGGATATGAAATTGCTCCCTCTATTCCTGCCCCGCCCCCCCCCAATATGGCCGCAAACATGCTGGCTTTAAATTCACTATGTAGCTGAGGATGACTCTTTGAACTTCTGATCCTCCTACCTCGGTCTTCGAAGTGTTCGGGTGACAGAGGTGCAGCGACCATGCCAGGTTGCATTGGATCATTTCATGCATGCTAGGCAAACACTCTACAATTGAGCTACACCCCCAGGCCATGCAACTGCGCTCTCTTTCCTGCCCAGACTCGAGGTATAAAGCTCATCTATGTAGCCAACCACCATGCATTTTGGCCCTCACATGACAAAACCCGATATTTGATGTGTTAGATCTATAAATTTAGTGGATGTGTAAAATTAGATGTTTATAGAATGATCGAGCACTTATAAATGCAAGCAAGTGGGTTGAAGTCAAACAGAAGTACTAGATTAAGATAGTTGCCAGCCATACCACGGAGACTGTGCTTAATAGTACTTGAGAACTAGTTCAGGAGAGGCAGGGCTTAACATTAAGGATGAAAAAGAAAAATAACAGTAAACTGTTGTTATTGATGACAAATTCCTCCTCTTTTAAGCCTGAAGCTGATCTGTTGCAATTTCTTAAGCTCACTTCATTTGTCTCCTCCCACATGTCTCAACTGGTAATCCTTTAATTAATTGTTCCCCATTCAAATTTGGACTGTGACTAGAAGGTATAGACTTTTCTTCTATTAAAACTTTTTTTGCCAGGTTTTTTATTTATTTTGAAAAATATTCCAGTGTACACAAAGTTGAAAAAAATAGAACACTTAAATATCTATGAGTACTTCCTATAACTTTGCAAAATTGTTAAATATTTGCAGGCTCTCCTTCCTTCTTACTTTCTCCCTCTTCCTCCTCTCCCCTTTTTGTTTTGTTCTGAACCTGTTGTACAACCATGTCATTAGTATCATTACGGAACCATTTTTTTTAAACCTAATGTGAGGCTAGAGGGATGGTGAAGAACACTTAGCCAGTGCTGTTGTAGTATATGCCTTTTATCCCAGCACTAAGGAAGGAGACTCAGGGGGATCAGAGTTCAAGGCTCAGCGTCTATGTGGTAGCTTACAACTACTATTCTTTTTAAGATTTTGTGTTTTGAGATAGTATCAATAGCCCTGACTGTCCTGAGAAGCAAACTCAGAGATCCATTTGCTTCTGCCTCCTGAGTGCTAGGATTAAAGTCTTTACCACTATGCCTTAATTTTAGTTTTTTTTTTTAACCATATTGTAAAGGTTAAATATTTATATATTTTTCATGAATAATGACCAAGGATTGTGAGACTTCATTTAATAAAACATTTGAATTTCTACAGAACTGTCACAGAAAGAAGAGGAAGAAGATCCTCTTGGTGAAGAAAAACGATTAGAAGAAGAAAGGTTGTTGGAGGCAGAGAGGTCAGTACTAACTGAAACACTTAAAGTAAACTTATTTTATTATAAAATTATCTGTCTTTACCAACTTGTAGAGGCTTTTCATATATAATCTTGTAAAAGATGGGTTTTAGAAAATAACCTCTTATAAACTAAATCCCTCCTGACAGGCTAAAGTTAGGGTTTTTTTTTCTTTCTTTTTTTTTTGAGACAAATCTAGACTAGACTCCAACTCAGGATCTTCCTGCCTTAGCCTACCAAATGCTGGAATTACTGGCATGTGCCATTGTACCTATTTTGTTGTAGTTGTTTAGTAGAAATATTTTTATTGCTTTTGCTAATTGGTAAATAAACATATGTATATTTTAGTGTTGACATAAAGACCTAATTCTAATGACACTATGGCATATGTTGTATGGATGTAGCATAATTGTTTATTCATAATTTTTAGTCTTTGTAGCTCACCAGAGTGGGGATGGTATGGTGTTGAGAGCTGCTCTTGCTATGGCAGCAAGAACCATCTAGAAGTAGCTGCTCCAATTGTGTCTGTAGTCAGGGAGCAGGTACTTAGCTTCATTTTTCCCTTTCCCTTTACTACTCAGCCAAGAACCCCAGTCCACAAGATGGTTCATTTAGGGTCAGTTTTCCCTCCTCAGTTAATACTCCTGGAAACTCCCTCAACAGATATGATCAGAGCATAGGTGATTGATTACAAATCTAGTCAAATGAAGGTTTTCAATGAGAATCTTGCACTGTTGGATGTCTGGGACTTATTGATTTAAGGTAACATTACCTTTTGGGGTGGGGAGAGGAGTTGTTGTTTGTATGTTTGTTTTATAAGCTCAAATTAGCTTAGAACCTGTAATCCTGCCTCATCTTTTCAATTGCTAGGACCATTGGCATATACCACCTGGCTAGTCTGTGCATTTTAAACGTTAGTTTTCTGATTAGGCTCTTAAAAAAAAACTGGCATCTTTTTCTATAAACTTTAAGTTTATATTCTATAGAGTCAAGGGATTCCTGTGATTTGCCTTTAAACAATTAAACCTCTGGGAAAATGTTTTGTGAGTTGTGAGCATATCTTTAAAAGAAGGAAAGAAGGCTCACTGTTTCAGAACACTTATTTTGCTGTTTCAGATTATCCAAGTGTGGTTCCCAGCACACACATGGTAACTCACAGTCATCTGCAACTCCTATTCCCTCCGTCTTTTCACCTCTTCTGCCCACCAGGCATGCACATGAGACTCATCTCTACCTGCTGGCAAATGTTCATTCACATACAAATAAAGCAGAGGTTTTAAGACAAGATGAAATGGAATTATAAAATCAATTAGTAAATGTACATTCAGCCAGGTGTGGTACACAACTTTCATTCCAGCACTGGGGAGGCAGAGGCAGGTGGATCTCTGTGAGTCTAGCCTGGTCTACAGTGAGTTTCAGGACAGCCAGGGCTACACTCTGTCTTGAAACAAATAAAAAAAGAAGAGGATGAGGAAGAAGTAATGTTTGTGGGAAAAGAATGCATACGCATCACAGATGCAAATGCTTATGAAAGCTTGAAGCAGTGATCATAACTTATTTTTGCCCAGGAAGATAGTTGTTCTTTCAAGAGCCACACTCCCTTCTTCACTGCTTTGTAGAAAATATGTCTGGATTTCCATGTCATATATGGGTTCCCTGTCTTCTCTACATTCTACATTAATTCCCATTTGTTTTTACTGACTGTCATTATATTAACAGGCAAAGATTACATGAAGAATGGTTGCTGAGGGAAGAGAAGGCACAAGAAGAATTCAGGGCAAAGAAGAGAAAAGAAGAGGCAGCTCGAAAACGGAAGGAAGAACTAGAGGTAGGGAATTGAGTATCTAGTTCACTGAGTGCTTAGCTGAACTAAGTCTCTTTAAGAGCTGTTTGTCAGGAGGTCTGATTGATGGCTCAGAGGTCAAGAGCACTGGTTACTCTTCTAAACAACTTGGATTTGATTCCCAGCACCTTCATGGTGGCTCACAACCATCCATAACTCCGGTCCCAGTGTATCCAATGCCCTATTCTGGCTTTCGAGGCACTAGGCATGCATATGGTGCACACATGTAGATGTAGGCAAAACACCAATATACATCAAGTAAAATAAGATTATTTAATAATAAAAAAACAGGTGTTTATTATGGGGTTGAAGCGATGGCTCAGTAGTTAGGAACACTTGGCTGCTTTTCCAGAGGACCTGGCTTCTGTTCTCAGAATCCACATATGAGCTTCAGCCTGTATGCGCAGGGACACTCAGACAAATAAAAAGACAAATAAAATCTTTTAAAAAGTTGTCTTTCTTGGAGTATAGAACTCAGTTACAGAGCTCTTGCCAGGCATGTGCAAGGCCTCGGATTCCTTCCCCAGCATGTGTAAACAAAAAGAGAGCTACATTAGTTAACAAAAAAATAGAAACTGATATTGTCTCTTTTTCCAATGAACAATCTTTCTAAAGCTTTTCAAATAATGACTCTGTAAGCCATGTGTTTTTAAGAATGGATTAAAAAATATTAACCTTCTCTTTTTCCTTTAAAGAGAAAGTTAAAGGCAGAATGGGAAGAACAACAGAGAAAAGAACGAGAGGAAGAGGAGCAGAAACAACAAGAGAAGAGAGAAAGAGAGGTGACTTCTGTCATAGGAGGATAGAACCCTGCATATCTTCTTACTGTGCACGTGTGCATGTAAAGGATTTGCAGATTCAGCAGTGCGTGTTCAGGGCTTGCACATGGTTTTATTTTTTGCTCATGCTCTGTTCATTTGGAAAGAGTCAGTTTTTGTTAGAAATACTACATTAGTTTCCAAATGGTTTTCTTCTTTGTGTTGTGCAATGACAGATACCTTTACCCAAAGTACCTTACTGTTTATGTTAGAGATGGGTGAACATTTTCCTTAAGTGGTAGATCATATTTTAGGCTGTGATGTCTGTATGGCTTCTGTGTACATCTAGCTCTGCCAGTATACCTTTAAGCAGACATAGATAGTATGTCTATGAATGGATGTGTCTTTGTTCTAGTAAAACATTTCTGTAAACTGGGCAGCTAGCCCTGCTTTTCACTCTGTACCACTCTATATCAAGTGTTACCTTTTCCTGTGGTTCTGTTGTATATGTGTTGAATTCATCATAGAAGAATAGTATTGTGGATAGTTCCCATACTTACTTAATTCATAAGAGACTTAATAGCTAATGAATATAGCTATTGATAGCAAGATTTAGTTTAACAGACATTAAGGAATTAAGAAATTATTTTGTTATTACATCCTGGTATGCTATCTAACTTTATTGTCAGAGCAAATGACAGTCATTTAAGAAATTCTTTGAGAAACCTGTGCCCACTGTAGGATACTTGCTACTGTCCTTTTCTTACATGTTTTTCTCCCTATCTCTTAATGCTTATGCTTAAATCTTTGTTAAAACCTTTCCTTAATAATCCCCACCATTGCTTAAAAAAAGAAATTCTGTATTGTATATGTATATCTCGTATACATTTTCTGGGATTCTTTTTAAGATTGGTTTGTTTTGCTGCTGGCCCTCAACAGTGTATTTCAAATATAACACACACAGTTCATCTTGCCTTGACTGGTTCATGAGGATATTGTTTCCCTTTATCATCACTGAATTTAAATGCGTGACATTCCATAGTCATTCATCTTATAATGAGGAGAGATATGTTGATGTTCTAGGCATGGAAAAGTGGCAGCAATCTCCACAATCAGGTTTGTGTCTCAGGTGGCTATCCAATGCACATTTTTGGCACCATTGTTTGAGCACTGCCTTCAGATGAGGCACCATCCAGGGGCACAAAAATTGTCTGGAATGTTATACTTTACAAAGATGAATCAATTCCTGTTTTTTTCCCCCATTTTTATTAAATTGGGTATTTCTTACTTACATTTCAAATGTTATTCCCTTTCTTGGTTTCCAGGCCAACATCCCCCTAACCCCTCCCCCTCCCATTCTATATGGGTGTTCCCCTCCCCTTCCTCCCCACATTACCACCCTCCTCCCAACAATCATGTTCACTGGGGGTTCAGTCTTGGCAGGACCAAGGGCTTCCCCTTCCACTGGTGCTCTTACTAGGCTATTCATTGCTACCTATGAGGTTGGAGCCCAGGGTCAGTCCATGTATAGTCTTTGGGTAGTGGCTTAGTCCTTTGCAATTCCTGTTTTAATAGTAGATTATTCTTCAACTTTCAGGGATCTGATAAAAGCTAAGACTTCTTCTGAAAGTGTTTCTTTTAAAGGGAGTTTGGTTAAGGCAAAGTGGGTAAAAGGAAATCCATTCTAAGCATATATAAAGGAATACAAGATGGTGTGTTTCATTTATGTGCTTGGACAGAGACAAAAAGCAGTGAAAAGCACACAGTCTTAGCTCTCCCTGAGTGATTTTCCTGGATGGGAGGTAAGTCAGCAGAGCAGATCATACAAAGCTTATAAAAAAAAAATCAAAACTAAAAGGACAGTGGTATGATAGAATAATAGGGGTCAGGATACTTATTTGAATTGCTGGCCAACAAAGTTCCTGAGGAAGTGATGTCTGAGATAATTAGCCCCTGAGTGTAGAAATATTGGGAGGAAGGGCCTGGCGGTACCTGAACATTTGAGACTGGGGCAAGAGCATGGGAGACAGTAGGATGGAGCTTGGAGATACTAGGAGGATCAGAAGGGGCAGATCATAATGGAAAATAGATTCTTATACAATACATCCTTACCACAGTTTCCCCTCTATCTACTCCTCCCAGCTACCCCAACCTCCTTTCTCTCCAGATCTACTCCCCCTGTTTCCTCTTCAGAAAAGAGCAGGCCTCCAAGAGAAAACAGTCAAACAAAATCCAAACAGAAAAAAATCAAGATACGTTAAGACAAGTTGAAAGCCCTCATAGGAGGAAAAGAGTCCCAAGAACAGGCAAAAGAATTAGAGATACACCAGTTTCCATTCTGAGGAGTTCAACAGGAACACCAAGCTAACAGCCATAACATGTAGAGGACCTGATGCAGACCCATGCAGGCCCTGCGCTTGCCACTTTAGTTTCTGTGAGCCTAGGTTGTGGTGGTGCATACTAGTAGGATTTGCTGAAGGAGGCAGAGGCAGGAGGATTAAAAGCCTCTTAGATTTAAAGGAGTTTGGTTTTATTTACCATACTCTAATGAGAGTTTTTAAACAAGGAGTGACTTCAACCTGTTAGTAATGTTACTTTCAACAGATTATCCTAATTTTTCTACAAAGAACAGGGGCCAGAGAGAAAATTGGATAACTGATTATAATTTGGGTGATAATGGTATTTAGATGAGGTCAGACCTTCAAACAGGTAATAGGACTCTAGCTGGCAAATTCTGTGGAAGGAAGAAGGAGCCATGCTAACGTTAAGGTGTTTTGGTTTTTTAGTTTGTTCGTTTGTTTTACACAGATGGGCAAATGGCAGGAAAGGTTCCTGAGGATATTTAGGTTGGGTGCTGGGGGTGAGTGGATGGAGGAAATGAAGAGGTCTGTTTTGTGAGTAGGGTATAGCTTAGTGGTAAAAGTAGAACCTTCAGTTTGATCTCTAACTCCCAACGAAAACTAAACCCAAAAGAACCTCTTTTGATCACATTAAGCTACAATGACTCTCTTGGTGTTTTATTTAATTTTGTTTTGTTTTGTTTTGTTTTTGAGACAGGGTTTCTCTGTGTAGCCTTGGCTTGCCTGGAACTTATTTTATAGACCACGCTGGCATCAAACTCATAGAGATCCACTGTCTCTGCCTCCGGAGTGCTGGAATTAAGGGCATGCACCACCACACCCAGCTGCTACAATGACATTTAAGTTGCCAGAACGAGACAGACTTACTAAGTAATCCACTAGACATACTCATATGTATGGTTTTGAGGCATTAAGGAAGCTAACTTTATATGTATTTAAAACAAATTAGTTAGAGGTTTATTGAAGCCTTGTTGGACTTCCTATATAATTTTTCCTAAGTCCTAATTACTACCTCTCAGATGTCATGTTTTTGCTTCTGTTAAATATTTGTGATGTTTAACCTAACTTAAAAAATAATCATTAATATTTCACAAACCAGAATGTGGTATTTATGTACAAATATGTTGCTAAAGCTATTATGACTTAAACATTTGCAATGTGCTCTATTCAAATTTTGTATTTGAATAAAAGTTCTAAGCTATATATCTTTTGAAAACTTTTTAGGAGATATATGCTTAGAAAGGAAATCAGAATCAGAAGCCTTTTGTATGTGTGTTCACGTGTGTGTTGTCATATATGAGATTAATAACTAGAGAAACCCAACATGACTTAATCTGACATCCTGGTTTTCATTAGTCCTATGTTTACACCACTTATAGGAAGCTGCGCAGAAGAGGCTGGATCAGGCTGAAAATGAGGTATTTTCAAAAACTTCCAAACTAGCAGTGGCACATTCCAGTCATCCTACCCCTTGGGAGGGGGTGGAGGTGGGGCTGAAACGGGAGAATGACTACAAGTTTGTGGCCAGCCTGGGCTACGATAGAGAGACCATTGCCTTAAAGAATAAATTTTGAGATCGAGTGATATTTCATTAGAAAACAGTAGTTTAAATAATTTGACTTTTGTGGTACGTGGTTTTGATTATTTCTGGATACCCAGAATCTCATTTATAACCCTACAGTTATATAACAACAGAAGACAATTGATGTGTTTGTTATTGAATCATCTCATGGGCTATACTTGTATCAAGTACTTAAAATGTATGTAAGTGACATCACATACTACTGGTCCCAAATGGCTAGCTAACCCACCTTGATTCAGAGTAATTTGTACTTCTTTCTGGTGGCTCCCTACATCCATGGACCCTTTTGAGAATAGATGGACAAAAGAAGACCTTTGTGACTACGTCTGGTAACATTAAGTGAGTCCCCCACCCCCCAATCAAGAAAAATGAGTAGGAGCCAAAATAGAAATACAGCTCATGTTTCTGAAAATTGCCTATAAAGTCTTGATTCCTTATTGAATTTAACTACACATGTCTATATATGAAACCATTTATGTTCTGATTAAAATAATTTGGCTACTTGGAGAAACTCTTTCATGGACTTTTACATCACCAGTAAAGTCATGGTTGTTTTTAACAGTTGGAAAATGGTGGCACCTGGCAGAACCCAGAACCGCCCACGGATATAAGAGTACTGGAGAAAGATCGAGCCAACTGTCCATTCTACAGTAAAACAGGAGCTTGCAGATTTGGAGATAGGTAATGGATTTTGCTTTGTGTGAGAATGAACTATGGAAAGTGTCGGGGTTTTGGAAGAGGCATAGATGTTAGTCTGATATGTTTATAATCAGGTATGTGGTACTCCCTTGCCCTGCTTACTAAATAGGCTTAACTGAGTGAATCCTTTGCATTCCATAGCCTTGGAAGACTTTTTTTTCATTGAAAACAGATTTTTTTCATATAATATATTCTGATCATGGTTTCCCTTTCCAAAATCCTCCTAGATCTTCACCCAGCTCCTTATCTACCAGAATTCACACCCTTCTTTCTCTTTCTCATTAGGAAATGAACAGGCATCTAAAAATCTAAAATAAAAACAAAACAGAATAGGACAAAATAAACAGAAAAAAAACACACACACAGATATACAGACACATTCTCA
The DNA here is from genome assembly GCF_021556685.1 of Rattus norvegicus. Lineage (NCBI taxonomy): Eukaryota > Metazoa > Chordata > Mammalia > Rodentia > Muridae > Rattus > Rattus norvegicus. The sequence goes on from NC_141554.1 coordinate 38,012,969, forward strand.
CATATAGAAATCCCATGCATAGCATACACATATATGCATATACACACATAATATATATGCAAATATATATAATATGCAATATATATGCAAATATATATATGCAAAGGACCTGTAAGGGTTAAAAAAACAAAACCTAAACCAACCAACCAAACAACCCCAAACCAATGTCCGAAGTATTATGAAACAAAAAAAAAAACAAAAACCCTCTGAAAATACCATTGGGATTGTTTTATGTTGGCTGCCTACTGCTAGGCATGGGGGCGGTCCTTAAGTGTGGTTTGTATGCCCAGTGAGACTTTAGGAGGACCATTTGCTTGTTGGTTTCATCCATGCTCACATGAGTCCCAGGAGGACAACTTGGATAGGGGAGTTACATATTGGAAATGATTAGAATAGTCAGAAACATCTTTTCAAGAGTAAACCTGTCTCCTAAGTAGTCCTTTCCAATTTGGCATGGGTATAGGGATGTTTATGAACGATGGTATTGTAGCAAGTAGAGGAACAGGCTCTTAATTCTCTGCTGTCAGTATGTTCAGCCTTAGGAATGGACTCCTTGGGCTTTGTGGCAGTAAGAAAGTTTACTTAAACTCTCTCCTTCTTAACTCCTTCATCAATGAAATTAAAATGATGCATAATCTCACCTTTTCGAGGTGACTTGGCGACTGAGCTGAGCATGGTGAACACACAGGGCTGGGTGCATGGCTCCTGAGTTTTCATCACTTTCATTGTTCATTATTTTTGTTGTTACCATTGTCATTTTTTGATAATGGTCATGCTTCCTGTCATCCAACTTCTTTTTTAAAGGTAAGATACATAGAGATGTAGTATTGACGTCTTCAGTTATTTAGCAAATAGTTGAAACCTACTATATGCCAAGTAATGATGTTTTATACTATGACTTTATGTATAAATCAAAGTAAGCAAATGCTTCCTAACAACAGTAAGCAGATCTGTCGGAGACATAGTCTAATTAATATTCCCCACTCTGTGGGAGAGAAGTGTTATCTGAATCTTTGTCTTTCTTTTTTTCTTTTTTTTTTTGTTTTTTTTTTTTTTTTTTTTTTTTTTTTTTGTTTTTGAAGTCTTACTGTGTAGTGGGCTTGGAACTTGTAGAGATTCATCTCCTTCTTCCCAAATGCTGAGATTAATGGTGTGTGCTACCATAGAGCCCAGGCTGGCTTTGAACTCTCCATGTAGCCAAGACTGGCTTTGGACTTTTGATTCTAAAGTGCTGAGATTATAGTTGTGACCACCATGCCAGCTTATTATTTGTTTTTTCAAGAGCAATAGCTTTAGGCTGGAGAGATGGCTTGGCAGTTAAGAGCATGTGCTACTTTTCCTGAAGAACTAAATTCAGTTCCCAGCCTCTGTATCTGGCTTGGCAGTTAAGAGCATGTGCTACTTTTCCTGAAGAACTAAATTCATTTCCCAGCCTCTGTATCTGGCAGCTCCAGGAGATCTGACACTTGTTTGACCTCTACAGGCAACTGTACTTATGCATACCCCCGTAACACACACAGATACACATAATTAATCTTATGTGTAATTAATCTTTTTAAGAACTAAAAGACAATAGTAGTTCCCAACCCTGGATACATAGTGGAATCATGTAAAAAGGAAAAAGGCTAAACAAAATCACATCTCACTTCAGATTGAGTAAATCAGAATTGTAGAGACATGTGAGAGTTTTGAGATGCTTTCATGTATTTCTGTGTGTTCCAGAATTAATGTATAATATGTAATACCTTGTAGATTGGATGGCTAGAATTGTAGATTGTCAGCATATCTGTAACTCGGAATCTGGTAAAGTAGAAAGGGCTTCTGAGAGTCTGGGGAACTGAGGGAAGGAAGCTACCTTCCTTTACATACCTTTAGAAGTATTTTTCTAAAAACAATTCAGTCTCAAAAAGAAATAATAAAACATGGTTTAAGAGCCAGTGAGATGTCTCTGTGGGTAACGGTGCCTGCTGCAGAGCCTGCTGACCTGACTTCAATCCCTGGATCTCCATGGTGAAAGGAGAGAACTGACTCCTCCTAGTGGTCCTCTGACTTTCCCATTTGTGCCATGGCATTGTGCATCCACACACAAAATAAATAATGACCTGGATGAAACACCTCCCACTGAAGAACAATGGTGGACAGATGGCCTAATGAGCCCCAATTTGGTTCACATTTGCACGGGTAGTTGAACCAAATTGCCTTTAAGGTTTTCCAGCTGCTCTTCTTTATGATGTATTTCTAACACTGCCTTGAAATGTAAGATCTGTGAAAGCCAGATTCAGGGTTTTCCTGTTGGGTATGAGAAAAGGATAGGTATATTAAATAGTTTTATGAAAACTGATCCTTGTGAAAAATGGAGTGGCCTTTCAGGTTCTCAGATACTGTCTCTCACAGTCATTCAAAAAAAAAAGACCAAAACAAAACACAGACAGTAATCAATTACTTATCCATGTCATAGGCATATGGAATTTTTACCATCACAAACTTCAAAGTGTGAGAACAACTTGGCTATTTGCATTGTTCAAGTAATGAGTTGAGGCATAACATTGTGTGAACTCAGTAGTTCTGAAAGCCAAAGCTGTCTTTTCAGACAAATACACTGTTCTGCTCCCCTTTTGTAGAGAGGCCAGGTCACTTACTTCAAGTGACATAACTGGGTCATCCGCATTACGGTTGGTGATGCCAGAGAAACATTTCCACTGCTTTTTCTTTCTTTCTCTTTCTTTTTTTTTTTAATGAGGTCTTAATCTATAATCCAGGCTGAACTGGAATTTGTCCTGAGTAGCTAGGATTATAGGCATGTAAACACCATGCCAGGCAGAGAAATATTTCCTTAACCTAAGCATTTTTTAGATGTTTACTTTTGTTAAAATTTTTGGTCATAGTTTATTTTTTACTTGATAACTTCATGTCTATAATGTATTTTGATCATATTCACCTCCATTACCCTCTTACCCCCAGGATTCCTTCTTTCCAGTACATCTTCCTTCTCTTTTAATGTCTTTTCTTTTTTAAATAACCCACTGAGTTTAATGAGTGTTCCTTGCATATGCACGAGTGTGATGTTATTTACTAGATTATTGGCGAATTACCAGTGGCAACATCCCTAAAGTCCCCTCTCCCCAGCAGCTGCTGACTGCCATGTCATGGCCTTTAAGCACCTTTCCCCTATCTATGCTAGGATATTGATGGGCTTGATTGCCTTGCTGTGAAGAGACACCATGCCCAAGTTACTCTTATAAAAGAAAGCATTTAATTGGGACCGGCTTACAGTTTCAAAGTGTGTAGTCCATTATCATCATGGTGGGAAGCAGATGATGGAACATTAGCTGAGCACTTTATTTCCTGATCCAGAGGCCACAGGGAGGGGCATAGCTGATATGGGCTTTTGAAACCTCAAAGCCCATCCGCAGTGACATACCTCCCCCCTATGAATCCACACCTTTCTAATCCTTCCCTAAACAGTCTACCAACTAGGGACTAGACAGTCAAATACATGAGTTCATGGGGTCCATTCTCATTCAAAGCACCACATGTTTCAAAGGTAACCATAGTTGCTTTGAGCTCATGAATGCAATGGCTATGTTGTATCTAGGAAACAGTGTTTCACAATGTTCAATTCCATCCACCAGCTCCTATATTATTCCTTTCCTTCTGTGATGTTCCCTGGGCTTTGGAGCAGTTTAGAGGTGAGCATTCAACAGGCACTTATTCTTAGCACTTTGGCCAGTTATTAGCCACTGTCCATTACAAAAAGAAGTTTCTCCAACTAAGGTTGGGAGCAGCAGTAGTTAGGTGCTAGGCCACAGAGATACCTTAATTACAACTTTGTTGTTGCTTTGCGACAGGATCTCACTCATCATGTGTGGCCCAGACCTTACTGTGTAGACCGGGATAGCCATTGTCCAGACCAGAGCCATTGTACCCTTTTTCCACTTCTTTCTCTTAAAAGTTTGTCTTACTGATATCTAATTGGAACCCAGGAAAATTTTATGTAGGACTTTGAACTGTGTCATCCCTCCTACTGTTTCACTTTCAGGAGAAGGGAGTAAATAAGAAAGTGAACTCATAGGATTTTTAAGAAATTACTCGGAAATAGTGTAGTTAGCTTAACCTTGTTCCATTTTAAACTATGAAAAGAAATTGTTCTTCACAGTTATTAGATACCTTCAGTGAATCAAAATTAAGTTATATTTATTATAGTCTATAATTCACCACATGCCAGTCACATGACTTGGCAAGGTGTGCTGCTTTAGGGTTCAGCTGCCTTGGTGGATTAGATTCTTTTCTTTTGCTGGGGTAAAATATCCAGCAATTTAAGGGAGAAAGTTTACTTGGCTCATAGTTGCAGGTTTCCAGTCATCACTGTGGGGAATTCAAGGTAGGAGGCACTTGAAAGCAGCTAGTTAAGAGCGGAAAGCAGTGACTTAATGCATGCAAGCCTGTGCTATTTGACCTTTTCACAGTTCAGGATCTCCAGGATCCTCTGCCCAGGGAATAGTCCCACTCATGATTAAGGTGGCTTTCCCCACATCAATTAAAGTACCAAGGCAGTCAATGCCTCACAGACATTCTCAGAGGATAACCTTAGTCTAGATAATCCTTTATTAAGACTCCTTTCTCTGATGATTCTAGATTCTGTCAACTTGACAGTTACTACTAACCATCACACTTTGCAAAGTGAAAAAGTACAAGTACCATCAGCCCCACCAGATTGTTAAGGATAAGAGTGGAAAAAAATATTCAAAAATGCATGAAACTTTAAAATGCTGTATGTAGATAAAATGACAGTACTCGAGTAACTGGAAAATTTTAAATTACTATATTGTATCTTTTAAAAGTAGATCTTTAAAATTCTATCTGTCTATCTATATCATCTGTCTGTCTGTCTGTCTGTCTGTCTATCTCTTTTTGAGGTTACCTTATAAGACCTTATATGGTTGGCCTGGAACTTACTCTGTAGATCAGGCTGGCATGGCATGGTCCACCTGCCTCTGCTTCCTTGCTGGCGGGATTAAAATGTCTACTACTGTGCCCAGCTTAAAAAGACATTATTGTATGTGTGTATGAGAGGTGTGTGTGCGTGTGTGTGTGTGTGTGTGTGTGTGTGTGTCTGTGTGTGTGTGTGTGTGTGTGTGTCTGTGTGTGTGTATGTGTGTGTGTATGTGTGTGTGTGTGTGTATGTGTGTGTGTGTGTGTGTGTGTGTGTGTGTTTAGGAGGGGGATATGGAGATCCAGGGATCAAATCCAAATCATTAGGCTTATGCAGCAAGGGCTTTTACCCACTGAGCCATCTCACTGGTCCAGATCACTAAATTCCATAGCTATGAAAATTGTATATCTGTCACATGACTGGGCCTTCCTTTGCTCAATAGTTCAACATAGAGAAATCTCTTTGAATGTATTCAAAGGCTCCTGGGTGGTATATGGCCTTGGAAACCATTCCGATTCTTGTATTTCAATGAGAAACCAGCCAGTTTTAGAACATTTTTCTTGGGTGCTGTAACTGGGCTTTTAAGCAGCGTTCATTGTCATATAGTTAAATCTAAACAGCTGTGTTACTTGAGTCTTGATCTTGGAGTTAATGGTATGCTTTTAATGTGTGATTTTGTTATTGGACAAATGAATTCATTTTTCTTTCTTACGCAGGTGTTCACGTAAACACAACTTTCCCACATCAAGTCCCACCTTGCTGATTAAGAGCATGTTTACAACGTTTGGAATGGAGCAGTGCAGGAGGGATGACTATGACCCTGACTCAAGCCTAGAATACAGTGAAGAAGAGACCTACCAACAGTTCCTAGACTTCTATTATGATGTCCTGCCTGAGTTCAAGAGTGTGGGGAAAGTGATTCAGTTTAAGGTGTGCACAGACGGGGACGCTCGCTGGGTTGGGGCTGACACATCTTCTGAAATAAGCATACACGGGCAGAGCTAGGGCTCAGGCTCTTCACTTCTCATGTTCCATATAGTCCTGCTCTGAGGCTGAGCATAGTTAACTTGGTAAACTTTGCTTGGTAAACATCACTTGCTTCTCTTCCTTTCCATTCCCTACCCTGGGCAATGCTATGCAGATACATTAGACATCATAAGCAGTGTTGCCATGTTTTCTGAATGCTAGAGCCTGGGTTGGAAAGGAGTCTTCTTCAGTGCCTTTGTGTTGCAGCTCTTTCCAGAAGTTGAATTCACTGTCAGGCCTGCTGTACCTAGCCATCCAAGCCTTCACTTAGCTGCTGTCTGTGATGGACATGGGTCCTTTCCTTTCCTCGTTCAGCACCTCACCCAGACATGCTATATATACCAGCATTCAATTTCACTCACTGAGGACAGTGAGATGTGTCCCCTGCTGTTCCAGGGACTCAGTGGGTAAATCCTAACATATAGAGCTCTTACCTTGTCTGTGATTTAATCATATCTGAACCTGAATGACTTTGTTATGTGAGAATAAGGGAACTATCCCTTATTTTAGAGAAAAGTAGGAATAAAGCCATGGGTCTTTTTTCTTGCTGTCAGAAATGAAAGTATACAGTTGGACTAATCAAGTGCCATAGATATTCAAGAAATATAAGATTACAATCTGCTTTCCAGACTTAAAATATATTCTTTAAAATTTGTTTTCCAAAGAAGGGGAAATAGAATATAACATAGTATTATAAAAAGAAAGGAGGAACTAGAAAAGGGGGATTAAATGAGGAGGAAAATAGGCTTTTTGTTTTAATAACATTTTATTTTAAAGGTGGTGGTGGTGGACACCTTTGATCCCAGCACTTAGGAGGCAGAGGCAGGCAGATCTCTGAGTTTGAGGCCAGCCTGGTCCTCAGTATGAGTTCCAGGACAGCCAGGGTGTACAGAGAAATCCGATCTCAAAAAAAAAAAAAAAACAAAAACAAAATATATAATAAATAAATAGATAAATAAATAAATAAATAAATAAATAGCAGATAAGCAAATAAATAGGCTACACAAAGAAATCCTACCTCAAAAACCCCCAATAAATAAGTAAATAAATAAATAGCTAATAGATACAGTTTAAATTTCTTTATTTTTCTTTTTTTTTTTTTTTTGGAGCTGGGAAAGTTTAAATTTATAAAAAGTAAAAATTTGTTTTCCTCTTGGGCTGGAATGATGATGATTCAGTGAGTAAAGTCACTTGCTACCAAGCCTGACAGACCTGAATTCAGTCTTTAGGATGGTAAGAGGAAGAGAACTGACTGTTGTAAACTGTCCTCAGACCTGCACATACACGTACAAATAAACGTAAAAGAAATGCTTTTTTTAACTTTTTATTTCTGTGGCATGTCCTTTCCTCCCTTCTCACTCCTTTGAGCAAAGCATAAGCACTAAAGTGGAAGCGCTCGCTCATGCCTGCACTGTTCACATGGCAGCAAACACCAGCCAAGGAGGCAGTGTGCTTTGCTCTTCTGATAGATGTCACTTTACTTCTCTGTGCCTCTTCCTAATCTCAAGTGACACTGGTTTACATCAGTGGTTTCCCACATATATAGCCCTTGGATCCTGCTGCTTCTGTGATGTAGCAATGTACAGGCTGGGCAAAAGTGCAGTAGCACTTTTTATTTTGAGATGGGCTCATTCTGCAGCTCAGGCTGGCCTGGAACTTGTAGTAGTCCTCCTGCCTCAGCCTCCTTATTACTAGAATTTTAGACATGTGCCACTAATCCTGACTGTATTAACTGATTTTTAAGGTCCCTAGACATGGGTGACATGGACTCCTGAGGCCCTTTAGTCTTCCTTCTAAAGATGGCATTACAAATTGAGTAGGATCCTGTCCCGCTTTGGGGACATCCTGAAGCAAAACAGAATAGCTTCATTTTGAAGATAAAAGCTAAACCCTAGTAGGAATATTTAAGGACCTTTTTATATGTCATTTAAGAATTAAATTTATAATTTTTGAAGGCAATGATCAATTATTTATCCTTATAGTAGGAGTAACACATATGAACATGAGGTATTACTCTCAGCTACATGATATAAATTCTACTAATACCAGATCAACTAGTAAAGGTAAGCTGAGAGCAGCACATGTACAGCATAGTGAAGTAGAAACTCATAAATCAGCATGCTCCTGTTTAGGCAGACTAGAGAAGGCCTTACATCTACAGAGATGGCTTTGTAAATGGGAGCTTGCAAGCACTGTGGATAATTATGAGCAGGTATATAAATATGATGATTTGATATGTATAATATATAGTAGTTGAATCATTAAGCTTGTATCATGTGAAAAAGAATAAAGAATACTATCTATATAAAAATTGTAGAGCCAGGCATGGTAGCACTCTCCTTTAATCCCAGCACTTAGAAGGAAGAGGAGGATCTGTGAGTTTTAGACCAACCCAGTCTACATAGTGAGTTCTGGACAACTGCAATTGAGTTAACAAAAACAAATTGGGAAAAATCTGGACATACTTTGCTGGTATTGCTTTGTACCTTTAAAATTCTGAAAGTATTTTTGTGAGATAGACTTTCTCTACAGAATTTTAAAGGTACAAAGCAATACCAGCAAGTGTGTCCAGACTTTTGACATTGTGACATAATGCCGTCTATAGAGTTCATGGCCTAAGAACTACAATTGTGTTAACAGAAGCAAAAATAAATTGGAAAAAATGTATAATGTTTTAATTAAGTTTATGATTTTTGTGTTTGGCTACATTTCTGTCAACTCATAGTCTACAGGAGGCTACATGTTGGCTATATATTCAGACACACTTGAATATTCAACACACTTGAGATATATATATATATATATATATATATATATATATATATAAAACTTTATATATATTTTGGCTAGTATATGTTTATGTATATGATATATTTTCTGGCATATATGTATGCCTATATGTGTACATGTATCTGTGAAAGTCTATATATATATACATAATATATATTCCAAATAGAAACATATACATACATACATACACACACACACACACACACACACACACACACACACACACACACACACACACAAAAAACAAGTTCTCTTAACTGCTAAGTCATCTTTCTAACCCTTGTATTCTGTTTTTATGTACATTTTGTGTACATGTTATGAAACCTTTTATACTTAATAGGGCTTACAAAGCAGCAGACAAGGATCAACAGAGACCATGCAATTGAGGTCTGTAATGTTGTTAGGTACTTAGATCTGCCTTGAATTAGGAAAGTGTTGCCTGTCTTGGACTCTGAGGGACTATTTGCATGGACAAAATGCAAATTGCTACTTTTGAATACTTGTGTGTGTGTGTGTGTGTGTGTGTGTGTGTGTGACAGAATTCTTCTTTGTTCCTTAGGTTAGCTGCAACTTGGAACCTCATCTGAGGGGCAATGTATATGTTCAGTACCAGTCGTAAGTATTATGAACATACACACATCTTCATGTTTCACCATTGTTTCTTTGATGTCTGTCACTGAATATGTAGCTTTCCTATGCATGATACTTTTCAAAATGTCAATATGAAGAGCTCATAAACAGGCAAGATTTGAAAATAATACACTTTTATTTCATTCTTTGTGTATTTCTGTAGTTTTGATTCTTTTATATAGTATAATCTTCATAACTAAAATAGAAACTGAATAAGGGCTAGTTGGAATAGAGTAGAAAATATCAATCTAAGGTTCAAGGGGTTAAAGCTCCAAATAGTGTGCATTTGACCAGATAGCAGTGTAGTTACTAAGTCATTCCTGCATGCATTGCCGTTTCTCTAAGCAATGCCATGGCTAATGGCTTCCACTAGCCATTGTAGTAAGAGCAGCAGTCCTAGCTGAGAAAACATAGGTTCTAACAAAGGGAAACACTTTTGCAGATTTAATTGTCAAATCTTGCAGATTAAGAAGCCTTAACTCTAGCCAATTTCCATGTGACAAAACTTTTCAGAAGTCAATGACAAAGGCCTCTGAATAAACTAGAATGTGGGAATCTGAATGCTCTGAGGACTACCTAGGCAATACAAGAACTGAATTCCTACAGTAAGTGGACAAGGGGGCTAATTCAGAATAGGTTTGCTATGCTTATAAGAGTGACTATAAAGCACACCCTTTGATTTTTGCTTCCAAGGGAAGAAGACTGTCAAGCAGCTTTTTCTGTTTTTAATGGACGATGGTATGCAGGACGACAGCTTCAGTGTGAATTCTGCCCAGTGACCCGGTGGAAAATGGCAATTTGTGGTAAAAGCCAATGTAGTGGCACCCCTCCCCCATGGCTGCACTATACAAAAGGAATCTTCATAGGAAGAAAACAATATTTTAAAGGGATGAATCACAGTTTTTGTCTCATACCACAGATGAGTAGAATAGTTATATAAAGGACACCACAGTTTAGATCTGTAACAGGCCTTTGGTCACTATATGGATGAAATAAATGCCTGAAGTCACAATATATTGGCGACAGAATTCCAACTTGAATGTCAGTCTTCAGATCCTCAGTCTTGGGTTCAGGGTGTGACAGTGCAGCATCTAACTAAAGATACCCACATTATCCATGTTGTGGTTTCAAAGGTGTTTTCTAATCATTGGCTTTCCTCATTTGAGCTGTTTGTTTCAGTCTCGATCCATAAGGAATCTTCCATCATCACCACCACAAACATTACCTATGGCTAACATTTCCCACGTTACTTGAAGTAGGTGTGGATCAGTTTAGTTGTACATTGGGTGCTCTCAGTTAAACTGACTCAGCTGAGAGCGGCTGCCAAACCAGGAAATGAATCACCACTGCAGAGAGTAACCAGCTTCTTTGAAGCTCTTATCATTTTCTGATTTCTAAAAGACTGCCTAGCTAGATCAGTCTGGAAGCTCCCCAGCTGAAGAGGTGTGCTTCTGCCTTCTCCCTGGGTTTTTCTGCTCTTCCTTCCCAGGTGCTTAAAACTTGAGTAAAAAATATATAATTTGTTAAGCAAGTCTAGATCTTTAGCAGCCTTCTCTCGATGGATGTTGTGAATTAACAAACACTTACTATGATGGACCTGGATGGTGCCACCTTCTGTTCCAAAACTTGTCTAGGGAGGCCAAGACAAAAGGGTTGTGAGCTCAAGGCCAGCTTGAACTATATAGTGAGACCTCTTTTTGAAATAAATAAACTAATTTATTAATTTAAATAGTATTTTTAAAAAAGGAGGAGCTGGAGAGATGGGGATCTGATAACCTCTTCTGATCTCTATGGGCACCAGGCATATACATGGTGCCCATACATAAATGTAGGCAAAACACTGATACACATAAAATAAACCTTAAAAAGGTTTAAAAATAAATTTAAAAAATTGGACAGTGATGGTACACATCTTTAATCCCAGCACCCTTGAGGCAGAGACAGGTGGATCTCAGCAAGTTCTCGACCAGCCTGGTCTATAGAGGGAGTTCCATGACAGCCACAGAGACCTTGTCTTGAAAAACAATCTCTCTATATATAATAATATGTGTAATTTTCGAATTCCTTGCTTAGGAAAATGAAAACCACCATTATACCCTAAGATTAAGGTTTGGGCAAATAAACAAGATGGTAGTGTGTTTGCTTTATAGGCAGTTAGTTTTGCAAGTTTTTAGAGATGCAGTGTGATTCCAGTGATATGCTTCAGTATAACTGAAACCTCCAAAACAGGAGTTTTATTTTATTAACAACAACAACAAAATATAAACAGCTTTAGTATCTTTCTTGTAACTAATAACTTTTTTGTCTCATTATTGACTTCTGGTATATCTTCTTTAGAGAGATCTCTATTTAGATAGCTACCCATTTTTAACAAGTTACATCTTTTTATTATTCAGCTATATAAGTTCTTGATAGATTCTCTATACTAGTACCTGATCACAGAGGTCATCTGCAAATTCTTTCAGCCACAGAAGTTCCTTTATTTTGTTCTCTTTCTTTGTGTGTGTGTGTGATTAGAGATAGGACCTCATGTATCCCAGGCTGGCCTTAAACTCACTATGTAGCCCTGGCTGACCATGAATGTACCACTATGCTTGGGTATTATGTTATTCTTATTATGTAAAGAACATTGAAGGATTCCCCGACCTATGTTAGACCTTCTTCAGAGTAGTGTATGCTTTCAGAAAAAAAATTCATCTTCAGACTTCAGAAAAAGCATTGTCCTGTACAGTGATAATCGCTGCTTCTTCACTTGTCCTCACAGGCTTATTTGAAGTACAGCAGTGTCCAAGAGGAAAGCACTGCAACTTTCTTCACGTGTTCAGAAATCCCAACAATGAATATAGGGAAGCTAATAGAGACATCTACCTGTCTCCAGATTGGACCAGCTCCTCCTTTGCTAAGAGTTCAGAGAGGAGGGAAAGGGCCAGTCACTATGATGAATACTATGGCAGGTCAAGAAGAAGGAGGAGTCCGAGTCCGGGCCTCTCCTACAAGAGAAATGGTGAGTCTGACAGGAAGAGCAGTAGTAATCACAGGGTGAAGAAATCTCACAAACATGGAATGAAGAATCGTGAGAGGCACAGTTCTCGGAGTAGAAGAAGAAAAAGAGATCACAGTCTAGGCCCCTGGAGCCAGAGCAGGAGGAGCCGCCATAGCAGGAGCCGCAGTCACAGTCAGAGCCGCAGCAGGAGCAGCAGCCGGAGCCGCAGCTGTGGCCGTGGCCGTGGCTGGAGCCACAGCCGTAGCCACAGCAGAAGCCGGAAACGAAGCCGGAATCGGAGCCGGAGCCGGAGCCGGAACCGGAACCGGAACCGGAACCGGAAACGCAATCAGAGCAGGAGTTGGAGCCATAGCCATAGCCATAGCCGGAGCTCATCAAGGTCCAGAAGTCCTGGCAGGAGGAGGTCAGGTAGTAGAGACAAAACCACCCAGAGTCCCAAATCTAAATAAACTTGGTTGTTTTTAAACATGTCTCTTTTTTTTTTATGGCAGCTACTCACCTGTATAGACTGATGATGCTACCCAAATGCTATGTAAATCATACTTTTTGATAAATTATACACACACACATAAAATTATTTGTAACCCTAATCTTGAGAACATCAGTTAATGCTGCCTTGCCCGCCCCCCTCCTCTCTATCTGTGTGTGTGTGTGTGTGTGTGTGTGTGTGTGTGTAAGTGTACCATAACAAGTGTGGTACTTTTAGAGGTCAGTTACACAGTGGGATCTAGGGATTGAACTGAAGTCATGAAGCTTTTACACCAAGGACCTTTACTCACTGAGACATCTTGCCAGCCCACCTTTTTTCTTAGGAGTCCATACCCTTTATTTTTGCTTTATGCATATGGGTATTTTGCCCGCATGTAGCTATGTGTACCATTTGTGAACCTAGCGCCCATGGAGGCCAGAAGAGTTTGTCAGATCCACTGGACTGGAGTTATAGATGGTTGTGAGCTGTCATGTGGGTCCTGAGACTTGAACCCAGATCCTCTAGAAGGGCTCTTAACCACTGAGCCATCTTTCCAGCCTGACATACTTTATTTTTTAATTCAAAGGTTGCATATAGCTTTGATATTTTCACTCAATTGTCTCATTTCATTAATCTGATTCTTAAGTTCCAAAATTCTTATTTTTATGTACTACATAGAGTAAGTGCATCTACCAGTGGATTTGACAATGTTCCAGTTGTTGGGTTTTTAAAGGTGACCCTCTTAGATTTCCTTAATGATTTCTTAGAATAAACTATATCAAGAAAGGTAATCTAAATTTCCTTTCAGGAAGACTATAAAAAAAAAGTCACTTTAACCTTATAGCTCCCACAGCATAGAATTATTACTTTGATATTTGCTAGCTTGGCAGGTTTTAGGTATTGAAGTGCTTGTTTTTATTATCACTATTTTTTTTTACTTACCATTTTTCCTATTAAAATATTGTATTTTATCTTTTCTATATGTACAAGTTGATTTTTCTCCTCTAAAACTTATTTCTTGTTTCAAAGTGTTGAAGTACCCATTTCTATACTTCTCTTTCCCCATATCTAGAGTTCTGCCCTCTCCTGGGGTCTGTCAGGTTACATCTTGAATAGTGTGTTGTGAAAGATTTTTATAGAGGTAAAGGAGTTTGTCATTTCCCAGAAAATTAGAGTTGTCGTCGTTGAACACATCCGCTGTTAAAACTGCCCTTGTGTAACAATCATGAGTGGTCAGTGAAGAGAAGTGAGTGTAGGCTTATGTGCATTATTCTTGCTTTCCTAGATGCTTCTCCTTCTCAGACTTTCACTGTCATGCTTTGGGCCTCGAAATTTGCATGGCATTTAGCAATCTGACATTTGAGAATTCACTAAAGATGCATACAAGGCTTATGCCAGTATTCCCTGCACTTGGGAGGCTGATGCTAGAGTGAGGCCCTACCTCATTTTTCAAAAAAAAAAAAAAAAAAAAAACCAGGTACAAAGTATTGAAAGTTTAACAAAATCCAACTTGTTTCAATTTTAAATGCCTGCTTCATCCCCAAAATGATAGATTTCTAGATTTACTGGGTTTATTAATGTATGGCTTTTAAGTACATTTGGTATTTTTAAAATACTGTTCAAACTGCAGCCAAGATTATGTAACGATAATTTTGTATGTGTGATGCTGGAGCTTCAACATGGTAGGCAAGGGTACTTATCAGTAAGGTACATACCCAGTCCTAAAGCTGTGAATTCTTAGAGCATAATGGGAAAGGAAATAAAACCCATCTTCTTGAGCTCAGGACAATTAAGCAAGCGAGGACTTTCTCCTCAAATGTTAATGGGCCTGTAGAGAGTACAAGGAAAGTTTAGAAAATCTGATTGGGTCGTTACCTTGATAGTAACTTTGAGCTTACATTTATCATAATGGATGTGTGCCTGCATGTGTCTGTGATAAACCAGATTTCTACTTATGATTCAACTCTGCATCACTGACAGAAGCCCACAGGCGAACAAGTGAACAGTTTCATTCACAAAGGCCCTTTACTTTAGACCTACAAATGTCTCTTTCAAAACTTGATGAGAATACTTTCCCTGTTCTTAAATATCTCAGGGTTTGAATGTAATAATTCCTATTTGCAGCAGCAAAAGGCCCCAAACCATGCTCTTACTGTAACTAGAAGTTTTGATTTGTGGCTTACATTAGGCAACACATTCAGCAAATATTAATCTGTTTCTGTTGCATGTACTAGCAACTTTCTCAAATGGAGGAGGCGAGAATTTGTCATTTGGATATCATTTGACTAATCTGGAATAATTGAGTTGCTAAATCAGAAAGCGTATAAAAGTCAATTGCATCATGGTTTTAAAAGCGGCATTTATTAATTGAAAATGTGGTGTAAGTCCTTGATAGCATAGTATCCATATGATTTTTTTACTGAGTTGAAGTACATGAACATTCCTTGACCCTTCTGCCATTTTCGTGTGTACTTGCAACCACATTTCAGTGCAGGGGTGAGGTGTCAGATGAGAGGAATTGTCAACATTTTATTGGAAAAAAACCCCTTCCTTTAGCAGCTCCTCCTAGTTCAACAAAACTTTGGGAAAGAGATAAAAGCACACCACAGTGTTTGCAGAACATTTATTACCATTAATTGGTGATGTGATAAGACAGTGTTCAGGTGGCTTGAAAGTTGTTCACAATCACAGCAAAGCTTACTCCAGCCTAGCATATTACAAGGGAACATAGAAATCAGGGAGATGTGTTCAGGTATGTGTCAGGATGTATAAAAGTGATGCCAGGAATTTATACAGCTTCAAAAAATATAGGGCCAACCAATGCCACTTTGCTTCAGTCAACTCTCACTTTGCTATACGAAAGGTATCTTTTAAGCTGTCATAAGACTTCCGACGACTAGGCAGTGACATGAAAGGATAGGGAGCTGCTGTCAAGTCTGCAGCACTTCTAACTGGAAGGAAGCAATAGGGAAGCAAAATAAATTTGGCTTTAACAAGCACCCTAGAAGGAACATCATGCTTTAGATAATGACTTTATGTAATACTCTGTGAGGAAAGCAACATACTATTATGAAGAATACCTGGTAATTAACCATCCTATTTTATTTGGGGCATCAAAAACAACTACATGATTATGACCACGAAAACTTCACCTCAGGGAATCAAATGTTACTTGGCCTTAAAAATTATGTGCTCAAGATTAGGAAAGTCTTTGTTCCTTGTCCCATTCATTCAGAATACTTAATGAATTTTAGTATAAAACAGCATCATTCTAAGATAGTCCTCTAAAAGCATCTATATTCCTTTTGTTTTAATGTATGTTGTATCTAATATGGGTCTTTGGTAGAAATTTGGTTGCTTAAATTTTCAATAAACTTTCATTCATATGTCAATTCCCTTCATTCTTATATATACTGAAATGCTACTCTAGTCTTTGGTTTCATTAAACCAGGTTTCACATAATTTAAGTTTCCTTGTTGAAGTACAATTGTAAATATATTTTGCCAAATTGTTGGATATACATGTAATAGACATATTTTTATATAAGCACATAATTATGAGACTGACCTTTAAACTTTAAGATGTCCAGAAGTGGTATGTTACTTTTTCTACATCTTCCTAATTCATATTTATGTCCCTTCATTTATCATTTGATTAACCAAAGTTCCCTTTAAAAAAAATTGGGTAGGCCTGAATGAAGCAGCTTAGCAAAACAGTAATACTGACAAGACATCATCTTACACCGTTAGCTAACATGGACATGGGAGGCAGTGACCATCTACAGTGTGAAATGCCACAAGAAGTCATCAGCAAGGGAGGACAGTTATGTCAGTCCAATTTCTTCAAGAACACTACGTGGGGTTTCAGCTTCCTGTGGAGGGAAAATGTGAGACTCTGGTAAGCAGATACCGAGTGTCTTGAGAATAGAAAAAGCTCACACGAAGGGCATGCTCATTTTAGAGATTCAAGAGGCAATGCAGGGTCGCAGGAGCAATCTACTAGTAACAGTCGGTAGTTTTCAGATTTGTGCCTAAAACGTCCCAAGAATGTTTTCAGCATTTATTAAGTACCTATCATTGACTAATGTGCTGGGCACCATTGCTATAACACAGAAGCAATCAAGCCCATTGTAAACTAACTAGCAGCAATGTGTGAAATTACATACAGAAAAATATTATCTAAAATATTAAAATTCAAAATGTTTTCCAAATAAAAGGCTCCTTTCCCTCAAGTTTTTAGTTTTCTAATACTTTTGATGTTCAGTTTTGTCACATGTTATCAAGAGAAATGTCTGCCTTGTATAATTTTTCCTTAACTGTCTACTGCAATGGTTTAGAAATAGCTACCTTCCCAGACCTCCCCTGGGCAACCACTGGTATTGGTGGAGGTGACATACAGGAAAAATACTATGGTACAAAAATCATTCTTGTCTTGATATAAGAATGAATATTTGCTTTGAAATGTCAAAGACAATTCAGCCAAATCTAAGAGAGGTATTTTAAAATTTTCCAAATTGACCAATTTTGTACACTAAACTACAAAAATAAAAAAAGGACCATATAGGTCAGACTTTAGCTATTACTACCAATTTTGTAATTAAAAAGCAACACTGTTACTTTAATAGATGAAAACAATGTAAGATTTTGTTATCCAACAATAAACTTACTTTTGCATCCTAATCATGAGACAGCACAAAACAAGGAAAAGAAAAATTAAATTACACCAGGAATCTTTAGAATGTTAGACTGAATGGTAGGACTCTATACAGTGAAATCTTAAATGACTTAAAGTCTATTGTTTTCATACTTTGGATACAAAAATAGTAGTACTTACCTCCATTTGTTGAGAGAGTTTAAGGCTCAATGCCTGATTTAAAGAAAGTGCTTCAAAAATATTAGCTGATAGTTATATAACTAAAATCTAAATGAAGGGTTTAGCCTTTAGTAGTAAAACCATGGCCAAAAAAAAAAAAAAAAAACCATAGAATATCTGTTAGTATGCTTGTCTAGTAATGAAAAATGGGTGAAAATCAGCTTTAGTGAAAAGGAACATTTTCCCAAAAGGTAGTATAATCTCTGATGTACACTTATACCCCCCCCCCACTAATTTAACTTCAATCTAATCAGCTTACAGATCTAAGAAAGATGGAGGATAAAAGAGAAAGGTAAACATTGCCACAAGAATATAACCACTTAAATAGGAATGTAGCAAACTGGTATTAAAAGGCTTCTTTTTGCTTTTTTAATGGCAAAGAGTGGGGGAAAAACAAGCTTGAGGGACTGAAGGTCTATGAACCATCTGATACAAAATGTCTTTGGAACCTAATTTAACTGTAAGAAGTCATTTCCCTCTGACAATTAGAAAAATGCAGCGAATCAGCCAATCACAAGACAAAATTAGTCCCAATCCATTTTGTTTGGTGTGGTTCTTAGCTGTTAGGAATAAATGCTGGAGCATTTAAGATGAAATATCAGTTTGTTTAGGGTTTGTGCTTGAGGAAGTGGATGTGAAGTTGATAACTGTTGATGCTGAATAATGTATGTATGGATACTTTGTATGGGATTCTCTATTTTTGTCTACATGTTTTCATGATAGTTTTTTTTTAAAGACAGTCTAATAACAATAGTGATAGATGCCCATCTCCCCAGCTTCAAATGTTTGGTTTTATTTAACCATTAAATATACCATGAGTGACATGTAAATGACTTAACTATTTTGTACTGTGGGCTCAATAATGGTTAAAATGGTGAGTTCTATGTTTGTTTGTCTTTTTACTCAATTTAAAACATTACCTGGAAAAATGAAAATCTAAAATATATTTATCAAAAGGGATGAAGAAAAAAGTCATTCCCACGAGTCAAAGTACACGTAAATTTAAAAGTTATTTCCATTTAACATTAAATCATTTTAAAACTTCATGTAACCTTTAATTTGTTAAAGGATCCCTACACTGAATTTTATACAGTTTATACGCACAGCGTGTCTAGATAAAAATGGCCCATAACTACTCCCTGGAGCTGATCAGATTTCTCCAAGGTATTCACTGCCTGTGGTCTGAAGAGAGTCAAGTTGCTTTCTGAATAAGCATTATTTAATAATATATGCCCTTTCTAAAGGTCTAGTTTAATTTATACATTATGTTCCTTTAAGACTGGGCAAGTTCAATGTTTTTCCAAAGTGTTTATAATTCAAAATGTAATTTTTGCAAGTTTACACTGAAATTGTAGCTCAAAATTATTTAGGGAAACGATTAAAATAGTATGGTTGTTACCAGGGCCTGCCTTCAGTAAGAGAGAAATGGGAAGTAGTTGTCTGATGAGTTATGTAATTTCAGTTCTGCAAGATGATAAAGTTCTGGAGATCTGTTGTACAATGATGTGAATATATTTAGTACTATTGTAGGTTTAGAAATCATTATTTTTTTTAAAAATCACAACTTAAAAAATTACCTGGAGAAATGAAAATATAAAATGTTATTTTATCAAAAAGGATGGAGAAGAAAGAAGTCATTCACATGAGACAAAGTACATGCAATACTTTATTTTAGACATGCAAGAAAAAGCTATTTCAGAATCTGCTAATTTAAAGCAAGCAGCTGTATACAGATAATCCCCCCACAAAAGCACAACATTTTCTTACAGCTCAGCACACAGCAACCAAAACAAACAGGCATGAGACAATGCATATTTATGCAACATTAAAATCAGATGAACAACATGTAGTGTGGGAGGATGGGAAAAATGGAAATGAAAGACCAATGCTTTGTGATGTTGCAGATGGCAATGGAGAGCGCTGAGCTGTACAGCTGCCTAACACTGCATTTCCTAAAACATTTCCTAGATCTTCTTTCAGTGGGAAACTGGTAAGGGTACCTTCTGAAGTTACTAGAGTTTTTTGGCATACTTAGCTTTTTTGTCTTTTGAGACAGGGATGCCCTAGGTACTATAGTACCTCATCTTCCTTTTGCCTCAGCCTCCCAAGTACTAGGATGACAGGCATGCACTACCATGCCTCCTAAGTTATTGTTTAGTAAAAATTTACTTAGGTTTTAAAGTCTCAATTTGCTGCTTATTAAAACCATATTTATATAAAATTAATATTAAAAGTTTTTAGTATTCCAAAATATACAAGCATAGTTAACACATCACTGAATGTTTAGAAGAAGGCTTAATATATTAATTAGGAAGCCATTAATTAATAAACTATAAATGTTTGGATATTAAAAATGATTATCTGAATTTTTGTATCACATGGGTAGGCTCAGTATTACTGACTCAAGGGCTGTTACTGAGCAACAATACAGGAGACTTTGTGACATAGTTTTCTGACAGTTCATAAAGGGACTTTTGACACTGCACAAATGTGGCTTAATAAATATTGGCAATACAAAATTTCTTAAAAATTGAAATGTTTTAACCTTAGATCTTAGAGAATTATACAATTGATTTTTCTTATACTGTTCCAACATACACTTTTATGTGATACAGTCCAACATATTAGCTCATACAGACTGTAAGATAATCTTAGCACTAAATAAAGCTTGGCTTTCTTCAACAGTGGAAGATCAAACTACATTAAATATTGTGGTATGCCTAATTTTGCCTGAGCTCCTAACTGTTTTCTTTGGTAAACATTTGTGATTGTCCCCGGTCTTTCACTTATACTCTCATAAGATTAATCACAGATTATTTACTAATGATAACTTGTATGTGTTCAGAATATTAATCAAAACATTCACAAGTCATATTTTGTCAAGAAGAAATCAGTAGTAGACAGAAAAAACTATGTCAATATCATATACAAAATAAATAGAATTAAGAATAGGCACAGAAAAAAATACAATCATAAAGGTACTAGTTCTAAGATGCTATATATTATTTTACAGGAGAATTAGTCACCAAGCTGAGGACATTTTCTTTCATAAGTATATCAGTTCTCTATTTCCTCTGTGAAATTCTGCATAGTCGATGAGCAGTCATTAGTACACAGGGACATTAAAATATTCATGGCGTGGCTACAAAAGAAATGCATATATTCTTACACACAGTATACAAGCTGATGGAAACACAATCAGAATGCTTAGTTCACAGTAAAATTACCTAAAGCATCAGATTTGCTTTTGTTCTTTGGTTTGTGGCTGAACATTTATGTTCTTAATGCCCAGTTCAGATTTATCTTTTTCAAGTTCATGGGATGTAACAGTAAACAAGATGACCTACATTCTACAGACTCCTAAACCACTGTACTTATTACTAATCTGAAAAGATTGCCAGTTTAAATTCAATGCTAATTTAGTGGCAAGCTCAGTTAGAATACTCCCTTTTCACCAGTATGTTCCATTTACTAGGGTCCTAGTACACTAAGAAGAGATCCCAGAGAAAAAGCTTCCCAATAACTTAAAACTATTTACCAGATGGTATTCTTAAGTACCTATGAAAGCTTTTGATTGTTGACTTAGCTAAAAAAAATTGACTTTGAGGCTACAGATTAATTTTTTGAAAGTCCTCAAAATGATTCTAAGGCACTCCCTATAATTTTTAAATGTCTCCCTATAAATAATTCTAATAAGATGCTAGATGTTCTCACATCAAAGTGACAAAAATAACCCAAGGTGGGGTCTTAAATGGACCTTACAGCATCCCAGATGAATTCTAAAGTTAGAACTGTAAAATATTAGGCTACAAAAGCTGCCCCTTTCCCATTTAGAATAGTGCAATGATAAAACAAGAAAGTAAAGTAATATTAGTAATAAATGCCCAATGCTTCATTTTACAGAAGCTTTCACTCTCACAGGGAAAGTCCTCATCTGTACTAACATTACTAATAATTTACTATATTTAAAAATACTTTGTCAATGACTCTCACCCAATTTCAATATTCTGTATAAAAGGTAAATTATAATCCCAATTATGAATTATAGGGAAAAATTTCCTAAAAGCCATCAATTTAATGAAATAATAGGGATTTCCATTAGTATTGCAATTAATTTTCCAAATAATGCCAAAAAACAAATAATAAACTTGACAAATTAATAATTAAAACTGAATTCATATATCCTACTACATTTTGATGCATGTCTGTACTCCAGCACGTATTCTAGTATGCTTTCTTATACCCAATGAAACTCTTGCTGTGATACATATTCTCTGTTTTCTGGAGAGAGAACAAGAAAAGTTTAAGTCTCAAATAACCTTATACTTCAATACCACTTCTTTGCCTTTATGTTACAGTTTTTAAACTTTTTGATTTCTTAACTTTGTATCATGTCATATGAACGCCAACCATAATTTTTAATGCTTATTGAAAGAGAAACGTGGTTTCCCAACAGGGTTGAATAAAGTAAATTATAATAAAATTAAAAATAGAATAAAATGCAGTCATTATTTCCTGGGGAAGACTTACAAGAACAAAAGTTCTATACGAACAATTTTGAAATGTAGCCACCCCTGGCACTGCCATTGTTTAACTAACAGGTTTTGGCTTGTTTGTTTTTGTTTTTAATGACCCTTTTGAAAGCAAAAGTGTAGAGGATAAGCCAAACTACTTTTTTAAAGCCAGGGGTCCATACTGCTGTACCAAAACAAGAAATTAGCACCTATCAACTTCAAGAATATTCTTTATAGGAAGAAACCCCTCTTTACTGAAAGAGCATCCTTCAAGAAAGACACCTCTAAAATGCACAAAATTAAATGGTGGTATATATAGTAAGTGGTATCCTTTAATCATTTTTAGGGCACTGGGAAATGTCCAGTTCAGACTGTTAACACCTAAAGAAGTTCTGCTATAAATAAGTGCTTTAGTGACTACTTAACATTTAACACTGGACTTTCAGGTAAAAGATTTAACTATGACTATAATTGACCAAGATTTTTCCCCTTTCATATACAAAGGATATAAACATAAATGTCAGTATTCTGGACCCTCATATTATCACTACATTTTCTGAATAAAAAACAAGTATGTAAGAATTAGAGGTGATGGTACAGCCCATCACAGCATACAAAAGACCCTGCACAACTAGGTCTACTATCTTGCTCTTCCCATGGGCACCTTTGAAAGCAGTCATATATATAACCCAGCAAACTGAATTTATGAATATCACAAATGTGTTATTTTCAACCTGAAATGAGTCTTCATTTTTGGACAATCCCTTTGCTCAGCACTAATTTACTCTTTGGTGACTCTGTTGCCAAACCCCACACTTTGCTAGTTATTTCCTCTTTTTCTCCAGTCCCCAGTGGTTCTCCTCTAGATGTCATTTTTCAAGTCCAAGAATAAGAACTTTCTCAAGTTTGCTCATCTAATTCATGAAGATAAAAGATCTCTAGCTTTACTCCATTAGTGCCTTATAACAAAGGAGACATTTCTTGCCTACAACCAGTGCTTTTGATTCCGTCCCACCTCCCCTTCCAATACAGCATACTTTCTCCTTTATTCCTAATGCTCATTACTTTTTGCATGAGCTCCTCGTCAGTATGCATGCTTTTTCATCTTTCCTCTGTACTAAGAATAGTTTCACTCTCAAGCAACAAAAGGACTAGATGTAGTGTGTCAAGTTTAAGATGTCAAACACACCAGACAGAATCAACTTAGCTCTCTTTTCAAAACTACCTGCCTTCCTAAGAAAAGACAGGCCCTACTACCATAAGTTTTCCTAGATATTCATTCACCATTATAAGTTTATGATGTTACTCATAAGTAAAACTAACCAGAAAGCTTAAATACTTGTAAAATAGCAATTGCATTGGCTTTAGTACTGTTAAACTGAGAGATCCTTATGTAAGCTAATGGTGTTAGATATCAAGACTGAACGGTTACTCTCTTGACTCTAGTTCAATGTGATAAAGGAAATATAAGTAATGAAGAGCAAATATAAGAAAGTGTGATTTCAAGTTTATTACCTTACTTCACTTGTTTTTAGAGGAGTTTCTTTCCATACTCCTTGTATTATAAAAGTGTATTTTATCCCCTGTTTTACAACACAGGGTCCTTTTTATTGATCCTAACTGAATTCTGTGGCAAAGCATGCAAACATCCTATGCTCAACTCTGAAATAATACTCTTTGGGTTGAAGCCCCAAAGGGCACCACAATATACAAAACCACTAAGCTCTATTTTGAGCAATTAATTTTATAAGGCACCTTTTAGATGACAGGACTCATGGTGCAGTCCATCTGTGACTCTTTTTTTATTTTCTTTTTTCTTTTTTGGAGCTGAGGACTGAACCCAGGGCCTTGTGCTTGCTAGACAAGCGCTCTACCACTGAGCTAAATCCCCAACCCGGTGCAGTCTATCTGTAACACATCAATATAAACTCTCATTCAGACTGCAGCATTCTTCCACCAAAAATTTATGATATAATATAAAAATTTTAAAACTTGTTTGTTTTTCTCATTTGAAGATGGAGGGAGGAGCTATATGATAGTCAATATCCTGCTTCTTGATCATTTGTAATTTCATATATCCTCAGTATCTTTCCATATCATTCCATGGAAATGTATTCTTATTTATTTTACATGATATTAGCAATGGCAGATATGACTACTGTAATTCTCTTTACTTGTTTCCCACTGATGAACATTTGGGTATATTCCAATGGCTTAATATCATGCGGAGCCTATGTCTTTATGCACATACATAGATATGCATGAATATACACATTTCTTAGTTGGATAAACTATTTGGATGTGTACCTAATGGGACAAAAGATATAGTACATGTTTCATTATGAAACAGACACCACAAAAACTGATCCTTAATGAAATAAAATGCTAAGTGTTTACAAGCAGTAACAAGAATGTCTTTTATTATTGCAAGAAAAAATTGTTTAAAAGGGTTAGTTGGGAACTCAAGCAGTATTACAGAGCAATAGTGATAAAAACTGCATGGTATTGGTACAGAGACAGACAGATAGACCAATGGAATAGAATTGAAGACCCAGAAATGAACCCACACACCTATGGTCACTTGATTTTTGACAAAGGAGCCAAAACCATCCAATGGAAAAAAGATAGCATTTTCAGCAAATGGTGCTGGTTCAACTGGAGGGCAACATGTAGAAGAATGCAGATCGATCCATGCTTATCACCCTGTACAAAGCTTAAGTCCAAGTGGATCAAGGACCTCCACATCAAACCAGGTACACTCAAACTAATAGAAGAAAAACTAGGGAAGCATCTGGAACACATGGGCACTGGAAAAAATTTCCTGAACAAAACACCAATGACTTATGCTCTAAGATCAAGAATCGACAAATGGGATCTCATAAAACTGCAAAGCTTCTGTAAGGCAAAGGACACTGTGGTTAGGACAAAACGGCAACCTACAGATTGGGAAAAGATCTTTACCAATCCTACAACAGATAGAGGCCTTATATCCAAAATATACAAAGAACTCAAGAAGTTAGACCGCAGGGAGACAAATAACCCTATTAAAAAATGGGGTTCAGAGCTAAACAAAGAATTCACAGCTGAGGAATGCCGAATGGCTGAGAAACACCTAAAGAAATGTTCAACATCTTTAGTCATAAGGGAAATGCAAATCAAAACAACCCTGAGATTTCACCTCACACCAGTGAGAATGGCTAAGATCAAAAACTCAGGTGACAGCAGATGCTGGCGAGGATGTGGAGAAAGAGGAACACTCCTCCATTGTTGGTGGGATTGCAAACTGGTACAACCATTCTGGAAATCAGTCTGGAGGATCCTCAGAAAATTGGACATTGAACTGCCTGAGGATCCAGCTATACCTCTCTTGGGCATATACCCACAAGATGCCCCAACATATAAAAAAGACACGTGTTCCACTATGTTCATCGCAGCCTTATTTATAATAGCCAGAAGCTGGAAAGAACTCAGATGCCCTTCAACAGAGGAATGGATACAGAAAATGTGGTACATCTACACAATGGAATATTACTCAGCTATCAAAAACAATGACTTTATGAAATTTGTAGGCAAATGGTTGGAACTGGAAAATATCATCCTGAGTGAGGTAACCCAATCACAGAAAAACACACATGGTATGCACTCATTGATAAGTGGATATTAGCCCAAATGCTTGAATTACCCTAGACGCCTAGAACACATGAAACTCAAGACCGATGATCAAAGTGTGAATGCTTCACTCCTTCTTTAAAAGGGGAACAAGAATACCCTTGGCAGGGAATAGAGAGGCAAAGATTAAAACAGACACAGAAGGAACACCCATTCAGAGCCTGCCCCACATGTGGCCCATACATATACAGCTACCCAATTAGACAAGATGGATGAAGCAAAGAAGTGCAGGCCAGCAGGAGCCGGATGTAGATCACTCCTGAGAGACACAGCCAGAATACAGCAAATACAGAGGCGAATGCCAGCAGCAAACCACTGAACTGAGAATAGGACCCCCGTTGAAGGAATCAGAGAAAGAATTGGAAGAGCTTGAAGGGGCTCGAGACCCCATATGTACAACAATGCCAAGCAACCAGAGCTTCCAGGGACTAAGCCACTACCTAAAGACTATACATAGATTGACCCTGGACTCTGACCTCATAGGTAGCAATGAATATCCTAGTAAGAGCACCAGTGGAAGGGGAAGCCCTGTGTCCTGCTAAGACTGAACCCCCAGTGAACTAGATTGTTGGGGAGAGGGCAGCAATGGGGGGAGCATGGGGAGGGGAACACCCATAAAGAAGGGGAGGGGGAGGGGTTAGGGGGATGTTTGCCCGGAAACCGGGAAAAGGAATAATACTCGAAATGTATATAAGAAATACTCAATTAAAAAAAAAAGTTAGTTGGAATTTTAATTTGTATTCCCTTAGCAAAGAATTTTTTCACCCCTTACTTAGTCATGTCCTTTGGTCTTCTATACTGGACTACTCATCTATTTCTATTATTGTTTTCTTAAAAATAACACGTTGAGTAATTTTTAAATTATGTCTTACAAATGCTACTTTAAACCTGTTAATTATATGATACTAAGGACAAATTACTTTCTCTGCATCTAATTATACTTTTAAAATAAAACTTAGCTTAAAGAAATATTTTAAGATTATTCTAGTGTAGGTGAATTTGCCTTGAAATACTCTAAATTTAACCAGTTTTCCAAACAAACAATTTCATAGAATTTCAAACTCTTCAGGTCTAATGGGATGAGGAAGGATAAAAAGTTGGTAACAATAGAAAGTCTGACTATGGAACGTCTGGTGACTTTAGCCTTTCTTTAAGACATGATCACATCCTAAAGTGGATGAGGAAATCAACAAATTCAATAGAGTTCTGCCTGCCTGCAGGGTAGATTCAATCTTGTTTCCACATAAAAACTCAATTACCTTAATAGAAGTGAACAGATCTAGTTGTTGAGGAAATTAGATCATTCCTTGACATCCCATAAGCTTTGCTGTGGGTTAGGTTCTAAAGGCAACCATACATTATCTCCCCAGTTGCTAGTTATCAGGCAAAAGTAATTTGTATGAATCACCGGGGTGATTTTTATAGCCATTTATGTGTTAACATGTTCTTCTTCTTTTCACAATTTTAACTTTTTTTGCACTCCTTAGTATTTCTAATTTTCAGCCATTATTTATACTGAATAGTACATATATTCAGTATATTAAAAAGATGTAACAATTCATAAATGAAAAATGAAATTTTAGTTCAAAGTGTTAAATTAAGTCAGGGTTTCTCAACTTGAACACAACTGACTTTTGGGGCTGGATAATTCTTTGGTACCTGTGCCTGTGTAGCATAGGGTATTTAGCAGAGTTCATCTAATTGGTTCCGCTTGGTGGATAAGATTATTTACTAAGTTTTCTGCTATGGAAATTATTTTTTAAAGTAACAGAGGAAATGAAACAAATTATAATGTCAGTAGGAGAATAACTCAAATGTAAAATTTTTCATCAAGTACTGTTCAATGAATAAAAACCACCACTGACCACTCAGAATATGCTCTTAGTAGGTCCTAACTCTAGGATCATGAAATCAATTATGAAGGTTAAGATTGACATTTAAAAAAAAAGAAAAATGGAATAGAAGACAAAATTTGAGAGAGCAAAGCAAGTAATGAGAATATTATTCAATAATTTTTGTACTTTGTATATATTGTGATACAAAACTGTATTACTATGAGTTCTAGTAAAAATTGTTTCAAGATCAAATTTATAATAATTGACAATTTAAATTATAACAAATTTTAATCATTAAAAAAAAAAGCCACGTGAAGCTAGGGATATAGGACTATGGCTGAGGGTTTGCCTAGGGTGGACATTACCCTGAGTTCTATCCCTAGGTGCTGCAAAAACAAGAAACAAAGAGCTCACAGTAGCTACCATGAGTTCACTATGAGTTAGAAAAGAAACAAGGGGGTTGGTTTCAAAATTCCAAAGAAGAAACAAAAAGGAAGAAGAGGAGGAGTAGAGGGGGAGGAGGAAGAAGAGGAAAGCGGGGAAGAAGATGAGGAGGAAGAAGAGGAGAGGGGGAAAGAAGAGGAGGAGGAAGAGGAGGAGGCTGACTAAAACTACATAGAACAAAATGATTACAACTTGAAAACCAGACAGCAATGACACTAGTCATATTGTATGACACTAGTCATATTGTACGGTTCTATACATAAAGCTAAAGGATAGAGCTCTATTCCGCATTGTCTATCTGCCTGCTTCTGGATTGCCTGTTTCAAGTATCAATACAATTTTATTTCTCCATAGCTGTTCTAGCAGATCCCAAACTACATTTAAAGTGCTCTTGCATTAATAATCATAACTTTAAACCAATTAAAGACAGAGGTTTAGGCTTAAAAGTTATAACATGAAAGAGTAGTACTTACTAAAGAATTTTAGGGGTTTTATATTATTAAAGGAAACAAAGCAAAAGAAAATAAAGCAAAATATTTATAATAAAATGTTTTGTTTTGCTGTTAAATGACAATTTTATATGGTTGAAAAGTTACGTGCTTTTTACACAATTTAAGATATTCTTGAGTCTCTCTAGCATACCTAAATATTCTTAAAGTAGCAAGGCTTAACTTTTTGAAAAACTTAAATCTTCATGTTGTAAGATATTTTAAGAAGTACTAATTTGCTTAATGTTATTATAAAAAACTCATTTCCTCACAGAAATCATCCTTTCTCTCAAGATTCTTACCTTTCCATTTTTATGCAGTCCCACAGATTAATGATTACTTTCACAAAGACGCAGCAAACTATTTAAGATATTTCATGCAGGCCTCAGCACTAAAACAAATCCATTTTAGCAGCAGTAGTTCTCCATAGACTATCACGTTCTAGACAAGACAGACCAACATCTGCAAGTCCAGTGACCCTATTCATAAAGTGGATCATCTTCAAGTAGAAGCAAATTCATGAGTACAGTGCTTGCTTTTGGTACCTCACCTTTTTCCATTTCATGGATTACTTTAGTGAGAAGCAATACCAACAGCAAACAAAGATCAAAAGAAAAAATCCCCATGAATTTCAAAGTGATGCTGTTAGTATAAGAAAGAAAGGTCTACACATCTCAAAGCACTGATCAACATCATCATGCATGTACCGATAGGGTTATATCAAGCCTGATGCCTACAATTTAACTATTTGATCTTCAGAGATCGAGCAAGAACTTGAAATCATCTCACGTGCAACAGTCTCTGCATAGTGCCATTGTATTCATGCCACGAAAATGGTAAATTTAGTAGTTACCAATAAATAAGTTGGGGGTCAAAGGAACTAAAGTCTTAGACTGTTCTTTATCATAAGATATCCTCAGACAAACCTCCCCATTCTTCATTCTGGCTCTATAAAATTAAGGAGCAGAAAAAAGCTGGTAAGTGCCTGACTTTACAGGAAAAAAGGCATACTATTATTCCCTTTGTCACCATCAATATATGTGCTTATAAAATAAGTTCAGTGGCATCATTAGCCCTCACAATATCACCCCCAAACTAGGTATGTGGGGAGGGAAATATGCTAAGCATTGTAAAGAATATAATACCTTCATTAAACTCAGCGTGTCATATCTTCATATAAAAATCAACTTTAGTACCAGTGGCATGTTGAGAGGACATGTTTTAAATTCTAACAGTCAAGTAGTAACAAATTGAATAATAGGCCAATTTCTGCGATTTCCCTCCCAGAGGTAATTATGAGTTCATGCAACCAAAAGAAATAAACACAGAATTGATTGCAAATGTCAAATATGAAAGGTATACTATTAAATCATGTTTATTAATATTTTGGCAGTTTTTATTCATATATATATATATATATATTTGTTTTTGTTCTGTAGTATGATAACAGGAGAAAATCTACTTTAGCCACTGGCTATCTGCACTGTCTGCCCACAAAATGAAAGACTACCTAAGTTACATATTGACATAAATTGTGGAAAAGCAAATTTTTAACAAATTTTCTGAATAGATATTATAAAATATATAAAAATCAAAATTATTTTAATTTATATATACTCTTAAGTCAATAGATAAAGTTCATTGTTAAATCAAAATCATCTTTTTGATTTTTTTCATATATATAACTACACTGTCCTTGACACATCAGAAGAGGGCATCGGATCCCATTACAGATGGTTATGAGCCACCATGTGGTTTCTGGGAATTGAACTCATGACCTTTGGAAGAGCATCCAGTGCTGTTAACCATTGAGCCATCTCTCCAGTCCCCAAAACATTTTTGGGGTTAAAATAGTCCAAATAAAAATTTTGACACTAAGTAGAAAAGTCAAAATACATTAAAAATTATATTAAAATTAGGTTTTTAGTACTTTCACTTCAAATATTAGGATGAATTTAGCTACAATAACTATGCTTAAACAATTCCAGAAACAAAATCACTTCAGGACATCAACGAAGTGACTAATACATCTCAAACTATTATGTACTAGGCACTGTGTTAAATCTAACAAGAAGAGACTTTTGAATATACTGTCTATAAATCTATTCAATGAAAAGTTCTAACTACTGGTAATGACAACAGTGAACGTCCTCAGGTCTAAGAAGTAATAAATAGCACATACTGCTAAAATAATGCTTTGTATCATCACCTCATGGGATATACACACTATTAAGTAAACATGATGTTGTTGTCCTATTATAATGCATAGAGCAATTTTCCAGTAGCATTTACAAAGTAACCCAGGATTCAAGGAGATATCAGTGTCCTAAGCACTACTCTCTGGGAACACATTAAAAGCAAAAACTGGACTTTAGCAGCTTTAAAAATGTCTTTAAAAACAACAAAAAATTAATCAGAAAATGATGAAAAACAGAAGAAATAAGATCTGCAAGAGATTATAGTTCTATAATAATTAAAATTAAGACAAGACACAAATATGAAGAAATTTTCAATTCCCAATCCTGGGACCTAACTTTTGATTAGGTTTTATTTTTGGCAGGGCCTCAGGTTACCCTGAGGCTTCCCCCAAAACTCCCTTTGTAGTCCAGACCTTTAACTCCTGATTCTTCTGTCTCCAATTCCCAAGTGTTCATATTCAGGCATACACCACCATAACTGGTTTATGCTGAGCTACGAACTGAAGTCAGGGCTTCATGAAGGTGGGCAAACATTCTTCCAACTGAGCTCTATCCCTAACTTGACCTGATCATTTTTGTTTGTTTGTTTGCTCTTTAAGTTTCCTTAGTAAACAACAGAAGGAGATGCTAACTTTAAAACCAATTTCACAACAGTAAAATATAGACTTGGAGTCAGCATACCTGATGTTAAAATTACAAACCTCCAAAATGACATGTTTGCAATCAATTAATAATCCATCATGGCAAACTGCACCCAAGGAAAAAGGTCTGTGTTCATTTGACTACCAAACAACAGATGGTACGAAGGCTGCCACTGAAATAGTTCAGTTTTGCACTCACCAACCTATTTTCTGACAACCACCACATTAAACACATAGTCTGCAGCCTCACATTTAGGAGTTGTAGAGTCTGGATGGTATCAAGAAAACTTTAAACAGGCCCTATAGCTAATACAGAGGATTCACTAGGACTTCCCTCCATTATAAAGACCAAAAGTAAAGAACTTATAACAGAAAATTAGTTATTCTTCTCTTACTCATTCCTTTAAAGCTAGCAATTAAAGAAATACTAAAAATGAATTTAAAGTCTGTTTTAGTAATTAAAAAATTAACATGTAATAGATAAAGGGTTAAAATAAACAACAAAAACAAATCTACTTTTAACACTTCTAGTAAATGAACCCACAGGACACAAATATTTATGTTTCTACACACACACACACACACACACACACACACACACACACACACACACACCTTAATGAAAACAGCCTATTTTTTTACTAACATGTTTTCATGCTAAACTCTCTATATTGTAATAACCACCATAAGCTCTAAACCATAATTTAACTCGGTACCTCAGCATCAAATACATGATTAGCTCAGGATGGTGAAGGCAATTAGAAGGAAAAGGGGTTGCTATGGTTCTGGATATGGAAGTTAAGACAAGAATATAATAGTTTTGGCAGAAATGGTTAGTTATTTCAAAAGAACAAAGAAGTACAAATTCATTTTAAGTTAATTTTGTTAACACAAAGCCAGAGGGTTCTCTAAAAAGTTTAATTAGAAAACACTAACAATTGCTTGGCTACATTTGCTCTTAATGGACATGAGGTGAAAACATGAACCAATTTGGAAAGGAAATGTCATAATCTCACAGTCAACTCCTAATTATCCACACTAAAGAAAAAGGTGGAGGGGTTTTAAGTAATTCAAAACAAAGGATGACAAGTTCTTAAATGATTGTTATTTTTGGCCAATTGTTTCCATCTTTTAATATATACATTTATTTCTCTTTTGGTTCATTTATTTATTTGAATTAAAGCCGTCTGTCCTCTGAGCCTGACTGGCAGGCCATCCCCCCAGAGAACCACCCATTCATAGATAAGTGAGTTGATGTGATTGACACATGAATACTCCATACCAAGCATGCTTTGAGGTCATTTCTAAAACTTGTAGGAATAATGCCTGAGATGTCCTTAGCAAAAGCGAAACATGCTAGTTCCTTTTCAGGAGCCTACGGATCTTACCTCCTGCAGGAGATCAGCCTGCTCAATTGCTTTAAGGACATTTTTCTTTGATGTTTCCTGAACTTCTCCTCCCAAAAGAAATTCATCCAAAATAAAATAGGCCTTCTCAAAATTAAAGATGATATCAAGTTCACACACCTGAAAAGCAACAACAGAAATAAGCAAACAAAAACAAGGCCTGGTAAACTTAAGCCAAAGATGCTTATTCACTACTGGGCAGTGAATAAAATCTCATCAGACTGAATTGATCTTAATTCTTTTCAAAATAGAAATCTTGCTGATTAAGCACCATTGATTTAAACAAAGCCTACAAGTAAGACCTGGTTCTGCACCACTCCCTATATAGTCAACGTAATAATTTTTCACTCATAAAAACTGATCTTTAAATACACATTTTTGAGTAATGTGATTAAGCTGCTAATGATTCTGAATGATATCCTTTACTCTTCCAGAATGCTACTGTCAGGAATAGGGTTCTTCTATCTCATGCGTGTGCTTGTGTGCGGGTACACTGCTGTTGTTCCTCGGGAGCCATCTACCTGGTTTTTAGAGATAAGGTCTTTCACTGAGACCCAGGCCTCACAGACTAGGCTAGGCTGCTTGGCCAGTGAGCTCCAACCTGTCTCCACCATCCTGGGAATTAGAAGCAAAAGCCAGGGGCTGGACAGATGGCTCAGCATTTAAAAGTACTGTCTGCACTTGTAAATGACCAAGGTTCATTTCCCAGCACTTACATCAGAGCTCACAACCATCTGTATCTCTACTTCCAAGGGACTTGGCATCTTCTTTTGGCTTTTGTGGACACAAGTGTACAAGTGATGCCTAGATGTCCACGTAGGCAAAACACCCATACATAATTTAAAAAGAAGCAGCAGCAACAGCCAGCACTGGTTTTTTATATGCATACTGGGGGTTGAATTCAGGTTCTCATACTTGAGTGGTAAGCACATCACCAACTGAGCTATCTTTCCAGCATCCTTTACCATTTCAGAATTTATTCTCACTATTATAATTAAATGAGTACATCTTTGGGGCCAGAGATTCTGAAAGTTGACTAGAAACACTGATGAGAAATAAGTCAGTCCTGTCCTCTCCATACAGTTAGAATCCTCAAATAATAAGCTTGTAAGAGACAGAATGAAAACTAAAACTACTACTCACACTGCCAAAATACTTGTCAAGTAATTCCACATAACGATGGATTATTTCCAGGGTAATCAGTTCATTGTCCTGATCCTCAATAGCACAGCAAAAATATAGACTGGCATATCTGTAATGAAACGGAATTACAGAAAAATGTTACCCTTATAATCATGTTATCTAAATATATTTTCATGTCCTGTTTCACAAGTCCTCATGCTTATTATAATTATGTTTATTCTTCTTTTAAAACAAATTCTTTTTCTACTAGATTACAAAAGTAATAAATGTGCAAGAGAAATTTTGGAAAGCACAGGCAAAAAGAAAAGAGAAAAATAATTCAATCATGTCTCTTAGAAGTAATTGATCTTGCTCTTTCTTCCTTTCAGACTGCTTTCTGAGCATTTGAAAAATATAATTGAGCCAGTTTTTCTTAAATTTACTTAATTAGAACAAAATATACAGTATGATTGATTCACACTACAAGCAAATGGGAGAAAACAAGCTGTCAATTTATCCCAACTGAAGGGCTTGTTGAAGATACTGTCAATGTTTTAGAACATGTTATTGAAGGACAATGTATACACAGAAATCTCTAATCTGCAAGCCTGTGGTCTCTCAGAGTAGACGTTTCAATGTATTCCTTAGTCCCCAGTAAGAGAAATCAGGAAAGATAAAACAGGGCACCATCTCCTACTTGAGCAAAGAACTTCATCTTGTTCCCACCATAACCTTGTTTTGTTTATCCATTTAAAAAGCAAGGGCTCTTCCAACTTTCCATCCTCCCTAATCCATACTCTTCAACAGCATCTGGAGAGCCTGGCACAAACGACATTGGCAGTGATTCTCAGCCTTCCTAATGCTTCGACCTTTTAATACCATTTCTCATGTTGTGGGGAACCCCTAATCATAACATTATTTTTATTGCTCCTTCAAAACTGTACTTTAGTTACTGTTTTGAATCATAATGTAAATATTGTTAGAGATAGGGGTTTGCCAAAGGGGTTATGACCAACAGGTTGGGAATCACTGATGTAGGAGATTTTCTGCATTATGAAAACTAAAGATTAAATGATATAAAGACGACAGACCAAAAGGCAGATACATTGTTTCTATAAACAGAACAAATAACTCTATTGCAGAGGTGATTAATAACTCATCCTATGCTACTGTTGGCAGCCGGTATGGGCTCTCTCCTGGCTTCTTGATCTACGGTACAGCCTCTTTCTTTACAAGGAAACAAAATACTTAAACAACAAAACATTTGAGGGGTCTAAATTATACCAGTCATAAATTTAAAAATGAGCAAAACTGATGTATCGAGGCACCAACTAAAAATACTTTAAAAGGGAAAAAACCCAACAGTATTTATTTTAGGTTTTTTCCAGTCATAGTAGAGATCAAAGCAGGGTTTCTCGTGCCATTCAGTGGTAACTTCAGTCCTCCAAATGCTTCCTTCACTAAGAATGGGGAACTATTCTTTCCAAGAAAAAGACATCTATTAGCATGGTAAGAAGACCTCTTCAGGAAGCTGGGGAAGAGAGGAAGGAGCGCAGTAGCAGGCACCAGGAAGACCACCCTATCAGGGAGACAGTAAGTGTTAGCCAAGGCTTTTGCGTATTTTACCATCTCAATCTTCATAGCATTCTTGTGACGATATCATTATTATTTGCATTTATAGGAGACCCAGGCTTGAGTAAGCAGCTCAGAACAGAAATTTGACCCTGGAGCCCAAATTTTCTATTAAAAACCACAGCTGCGAACTGTATTAAAATAATCCTGCACCTGGCCAAAATTAAAATATGCTCAATGCAATATATTAAGAGCTTTGAAGAAGGGAAAGAGATTTTAAAAAAGAGATTTAGTAAAAGATTACCAAGAGAACCTGAAGAATACTCCCTATTTTTAGGACCAAATGGTGCTTTAAAACTCAATAACAGGCTCATTTTGTTCTCTAAGTACATATTTGTAAGTCTAAATCTGAAGCACAATTACTAATAGACTAGTAAGAAGAGAGGTATGTTTAGTTATTTTTAGCACCATGGATTAAGGCTTACTCTAATTACTGGCACTCAGAACATCTGAAAGTGCCTATTCTTATATTCAAAACACATGACTTCTCCTCAGTCAGCTAAATATCAGCTGACTGTGCATGAATGTAGCTAAACAATTCTCAACACCCACTGGTATGTCGGTAGCACTTCTTTTGTTAGTAAAGAAAATCAATAAGTATCTTTCAACAAATTCTCAAGCTAGTAACATGGAGCTGCGTTTTAAAATTAATTTTAAAAGACCGAAATTCAATTGCCACTACTATGAAATGCTGCACAAACTAGGCATATAAAGTTCTGTCTCTAAGGGATCTTCAGGAGCATTTATTTTAAAAATGAGGAAACAAAGGCAAAACAACACATTCAAAGTCACAAAACTAGGTAATGGCCCATGGGAACACAATGTAAGTCCTCAGATTTTTCAACTGTATTACCCAAATACCCTAGTGCTTCCTCCCACAAGGGAAAACATGTATGCCAAATGCTCAGGGAGGAAGAATGTGGACAGGTCGAGTGAACAAAGACGACATAAATAACACACTAAGAGGAACAGTGCAAGTGCTAGGGCAGGCGCTCAGTAGAAAATCTCTGGCTTAAAAGGTCTTCCAGCCAGAACAGAGAAAATGCATCCCCTGGTACTAACAAAGCACACGGTTAAGTGGGCAGCAGGTGAGGTTCTTACGGTGAAATGGAAGGGAGTATAGAGAAAAGCATTATACATTTTGTCTTCTCTATACAAAACATCTCAATAAAGCTATCTTTCTCTTTGTCAACTCCAAATTTTATTTGAAAAAACTTTGCTCTAAGTATCAGATCAGGTTGGAGTTCTTTTTGAAGTTCTGAAAAAGGCAGGGAGATGAATGGGCCTGGGCAGAGTGGCAGGTTTATGTGCTCCAACCTGTTCTTTCCTTTCCCCTTCGAATGGCCCATTCATGGGCTTGTTCTCTTGCTAGGATTTTCCTCCTCCACACGGGGGACTCCTTTCACTATCTAGAAATAAGCTTAAACTTCTCACACCTTTTATAAACCCTGTCCAGCAATCCAGAATTCATGTCTATGGATAATTACAACCTCTTCTGTCCTTGGCAAAGCTCTCTTAAATACTCTATACATGCTGTTTCGTTTCTCTACCTCTCCACCTTTGCCTCATTATATCCAAAGTTCTGTCTCTACCTCCACTGAAAATGTTCTGGCAAAAGTCAAGGCATAAAACTCTCACCACAAGAATCGAAGAGCTCTCCACTTTTAGCGAACTTCATGGGAACCTGGAATTAGTGTTCTTACTCTCGTATCTCTCTGCCTCTGTGACTTTACTGACCTGACATCACTCTTTTGCTTCTTTATCACTTCAATCTGCAGGCTCCATCTGTCTTTATCACTCCCCCCTGCAGCTGCATGCTGGCTGATAACCTTATGGCTAACTTCCACACTCAAGTTCCACGTCTATGCCCACCACATCCCATCAGAGGGCCAAGGGAACAATAAAGGCCACATCAACTTGCCTGCACATTAACTGAATTTCCTAGCTTACCTTACTTCCCATAAGCCAAACTCTAAAAATGAAGGTGATTCCACTCCCTCTTTCCTACGTAACAGGTCTCCTTTCTGGCTCTCAGCTCAGGAACCAATTCGGATGCAGTCCCCTACTGATCCTGCAGGGGCCAGTCTCAGCCCACTCCTCAGCCACTTTTACCTCAGTCTTTGCAGAAAGTGCAAACCTGATCTCTATCTTTCCATATCTACAAGCCCATCACTAGTATATGACCTTGGGCCAACTCACCACTCACAAATTCTCATCTTTTATAAATTGAAATTTGAACAATAAACTGTTTTTCAAATCCAGGACCTGTCTTTTGTGCAGAGAGCAGAGACCAACTGATCCAGGGTGCAGGATTCTTATTTCTGATTCTAGAAAAGCAATTCTTTTCTACGTGTTTTATTCACGATTCTATCCTTGGGCAAAAAGGTTGTGTGTGTGTGTGTGTGTGTGTGTGTGTGTGTGTGTGTGTGTGTGTTCTTAAGGCATCTTCCAGTTTGCAAATGCTATTATCTTTCTCAACAAACACTAAGCCAAACGTTGGATACAAAATCACCCAAACCGATATGAATTTATCTATGAAAGGAAGAGAAATCTAATGTACTTAAGAGTGTCTCTATGTCCTATTAATCTCCATGACTTCCCCTGCCACCTCCTCCACAAAACCCATCCATATTTGAAATGTAGTGATAGAAAACTAGACTTCTCTTTACCTTCATTGAATTCCATACTGTTAGTTCTCTGAGCACTCCCCATACAAGAGAATGTTTTATATGAAGAAATGCTTTTATCTTAAATTCAGTAAATTATTCAAAGGGGATCAGAAATAAGGGAAGAAATAAGGAAATGTTCCTTCAAAAACATTATATAAAAGAAATTATATTTCTTTTAAACTGCTTAGAAAATGTTTGTTTACCAACAAAATAAAGATGTGTAGCATTAAAGAAAAGAACTGTGCAAAAAGCTATTTTTTAATAAGTTATTTTGCAACATCATTTAAAAATATCCATCCGTGGTAAAATTATCATATCTAAGCATAACTCCTTCACAGCAACAAGTCTATTTCAAATTAATAAATGCTATTAGGAAAGAGATACTGTATATATACAAAGTATTTAAATATCTGTATAATGAGATAGTCTATGTGTCCAGGGTATTTATGAATAAGATTGATTCTAAATATCAGAAAAGAAATACCAAATATCGGTTATTATTTTATAAATTTGTTGTAAGAAAGAGTTATTACACTGTTATCTATGCATATCTGAATTTATTAAAGTACTTAAAAATTTAAAATACTGACCCTATTTACTCCTATAATAAATCTATTAAATTATTCTAAAATGGTGATTAAGCATGAATAATTGTCTCTCTTGTTTATATAATTAGTTAAAAAATGATTCCCCTAAGGCAAGCAATCAAAATAGCAGTTACTTATTTTTAAATGGAAAGTTTTCCTTCAAATTTATTTCATTTAAATATTAATCTTTGTTTATTGACCTAAAAGTCTGCAATTTCCTCATTAGAAATAACCCTAATGCTTGACAGTACTTCACCTTTCTGATAAATAAAAAAAGGATTACCTTTTATAAACAATCTTCAGATCTCTCCACTCAAGGAAGCTGCACATCTTGGGTTTCCGTGCTAAAACGGTTTGCACAAGTTCTCTGGTGATTTTCTTCTTCTCTTTGTCTGACAGTGGGACATACCATTTCTGCAGTCGAAGCTTTCCCTGACGACTAAAAAGCAACATAAACTGCATCTGTTAAAATAAATAAAATCAAGATTACATACAATTACCTCGGAGCAACAGTTAAGAGCACATGATTTTCAGAGCCGCTTTGGGGGGCACAGTAAACGCCCTGACAAATGATCAATAAGCCATCAACATTTCTATGGAGGTTATAATAGCATGGAATTCTTTTGGAAAGATCTTCTTACTATATGTATGTAGGTAAGTGTAGAAGAGAGTGTGTAAAAAGCAGAACAGGTGGTAAGCTGGAGTGAATTTTTTGAAGAACAAAAACTCTGATAATTTCAGGAAACAATTTTCTACCTGTTCCACACTCCACCACTCTACATGCATCAAAGGAAAATGCAGACATCAGGTAGCTGATTTAGGTACATTTCTAGGAAAGAGGAGACCTACTATTTTCACCCTGAGGCTATTCTAGTTCCAGGCGGAATTTCAAGCACTCCCTTCAATTTATGCTAGCATATTTTAAACAAAACAGAATATTAGTCAAATATTTCACAGTACATTTTAAAGACAAAAGTCTGATTTTTTATGTTTTCATTTCTCTTTTATAAAATACAACATAAATAAGCACTCAAAAACTGAGTTAATGTCTGTAAAAGAGAATAGAAGTTTAAAAAGCTTTACCCAAAAGTTACCCATATTGAAACACAGGATATTTAATTTAAAACAACATTTTGAGACATCACACAGTATACATCTTTTAAAACAAACAAACAAACAGAAACCACATTCGAATGTATGCTGGATTCAAGTATATTTTATATTGAAGCTAATTTGTATGGATTTACTTAGCATTTGCATGTCTGTTGGTCAGTCTGTTTTCTAAGGCATGTATTTTATAATTCAACTGGTAAAAATGGGCTGTATTGTAAAGCTAATTTGAAGGTAAAATTCGGATAAGTGTTCTGTTTTAACCTTTTTAAGTTCCTTTAACAGTGACAGTGCAAGTAAGATCCTCTCAAGGACAATTCTTAATATTCACCACACTACCTTAAACATGAACACACGGAGGAGGAATTTACGTAACTAATATAAAATCAAATTGGCTCTAAATTTCGACAGGAAAACCACCTCACAATATAACAAAAAGGCACCAAGAAAACATCCGGATATTTATGGCGTAGCCATTTAACTTTAATAAAGTTAAAATTGGCTATTACTCCACACAACACTCTATATAATTCATTGAGAGCAAAGTGCTACCCGTGTAAGTCCTTAAGACAGCGGCATCGAAGAGAACGGCAAGTAAAGCATCAACTGGACATTGAACGCCGACCGTTAACAGAACTTGGGAAAGGAACCGATCGGTTTTCTTAAATCTCGACCAGGAGAGACGGTTTGCTAATGACAGGGGTGTGCTCTAGGCTATCTGTAACGGGGTCTAGTATCCGCCCTAACACTTTGTAGAACGAAGAAACCAAGCATTTTCCTCAAAACAAATGATGTGCTAACATGGGACGAAACCCGTGGCACAAGTATTCCTTTTCCCTCGCTTTGATTTTGCCTCAAATCCTGGGACAACAATTTCTCCAGATTGGTATTAAAACAAAAACAAAACAAAAAACAACAATGAGCTCAGCCTTGGAGTGGGCTCTGGTCCAGCATCCCTGGGGTCCCGCAGTCTTGGACGCCTCCCCTCCTCCCGGGACCACACTCCATCAGTGCCCAAAGCTGGGCGATGTGACCGGCAAGGAGTGGAGAGAGACAATGGCATCCGCTGGCCCGCCAGGGGCGCCAAGTCCTCGGTCGCCACCACCCCGGCCCCTCCCCAAAACACCCCGTCAAACTTGAGGCGATCAGCGAACCACAGGTGCCGCGGGGTCCCCGTGGAACCCAGGACCGTCCCCCGTATCACCGGCGCGCCGCAGAGTGGAGAGCGGGGCGCTACCGCCGCCAGAAGTGAGTTTTGGGGCGCGGCGCCCCAAGAGGACTCGGGGTGGGGTCGTCGGGGCGCTCACGGGGCAACGGGGGGCGCGCCCCGGCCATCTCTCCCTCTTTCCATCCCTGCCACCTCAGCGGACTTCTTCAACACTTACGGCGGCTGCGGGCCGCGGACGCGGCGGAGCTTGGCTGGCTGCGGAGACTGAGGCGCCGGCAGCTGCTGAGGGGAAGCCCCCGTCGCCAGGCTGTTGAAGGGAAGCCGTGGTGCCGCGGGGAGGGGACCCGTCTGGTGGAGGGCAGGCTTAGGCGGCGAGGGTAGGGCGAGCCAACAGATCCCGCCCTGGAGGCTGGACGAAGGAGGAGCCCAGGCTGCGGTGAGCTGAGAGGCGGACCAGAGGACGCGCGCCAAGCTGCCGAGGGGGCGCCAACCGCCTCTAGAGTCAGCACAGTTGCCGGCAAGAACGAGAAGCCGATTGGTCAAATGGCCACAGGGAAGGCGTGGCGAGGGCCGGAAGTCTGGCCACGTGACCCGGAAGCGGCTTTGGCTGTGGCCGGCACGCCTGCGTACTTATGGCCGTGCCGCGGGGACGCAGCGCACCCGGCTGTCCTGGCTTCCTCAGTGGCAGGGTGATGGGGTTCCGCGGCGCCCTTAGCTGACCCCGTGGTGCAGGCTAAGGATGGTCCGCACTACAAAGAGCTGACTTCGAGCTCCGATGACTCTCTGGGTCCCCAGAGGGTTGGACGGGGAGATGTGACAGTGGGTGATGATGGTGGGAGCAAGGACAGGAGTGCTGCAACTCTGGGGAAAATAAGTCAGCGCTTTCGTGGTGCTCGCGCCCGCGTTTGCAAGGAGGCCCCTCCTCTCCAACGCAGTGCTACAGCCCTAGCTAACCTAGACACTTCTGGCCCCAAGCTTTGCAAGAGCCTTTCTGCAGGGCTTGCTTCGCCCAGCAGTGCGGCGGACTGGATGAGTTGTGGTCCGCTCTCTGCTGCAAAAATCCAGACAGCGCTTAGTCCTCCAGATCCCGCTTCCTTCTCACGGTCTCGCCCCCACCTTCCCCAACCCGGGTTCCAGTTTAGCTTTGCTGACGACTCGCTCTGCTTGCCATGCCCTTCCTCTAATGTCACATCTATGAAGCCTCACTCTAAAGCCCTGGAACAACGAATTCCTCTTTTACCCACATGCTTCTGTTTAGTGCACCTTGGATTTTATTCGTTTAACAATCTAGCTCC
The DNA here is from genome assembly GCF_021556685.1 of Rattus norvegicus. Taxonomy (NCBI): domain Eukaryota; kingdom Metazoa; phylum Chordata; class Mammalia; order Rodentia; family Muridae; genus Rattus; species Rattus norvegicus. The sequence goes on from NC_141554.1 coordinate 38,055,471, forward strand.
CTGCCTGGTTTTAACACCACTGATAAATGTGAGTTGCCTAATAAAATTATAAAATAATGATAGATTTATTAAAAGCTGAAATGTTGACTTAGTTCTGGGCATATGATGGATTTCTATGTTTTATTTGAATGCTGGAATGGATGGATCATCTAGTTCAACTTATCATTTATAGATAAGGGGAGTGGAGATCCACGGGATTAGGTGACCTTGCTTGGGCAGCGATGGATTTCCCATGTCAAATGCTACTCATTACTACAGTCACCTCCGTCCCTACAAAAAAAAAAAAAAAAAAAAAAAGCCAGAACTGAGTATTTGTTGGGTATGCCTTTCTTTGCAGAGATTGCTAAACAGGAATTGTAAATTAACCAATGTAAGGGAAAAGATGCTACATTTTTAGCGAAGTTGTGTTTATTCAATTTAAAGAAACCCCTTATTAGAGATCAATGTTGATTTTTATGTCTTACAGTACCAATGTAATAGGATCATATATGATAGGAATTTGAGGTCATTTTGTAAATGCTTTTGTTTAGCAAAAATAAAACTAGAATATTTCCCCTTTTCCAGCAATACTATGCTGCTTGGAAAGTTTCATATTAGCACGTGTGAGTGAAATATACTAAAGTGAGCAACAAAAAGCAGAATTGGCTTTTGGTGGGTCTTTAGGCCCCCCCGGCCCAAATTTCTGTTTCCTGTTCAAACATGCCCCTGAAATGCTAATGTCCTTTCTCTTCCTTCATACAAGGAACCGATGTTTTTTAGCCAATTCACAGATAGCACTAATACTACATAATGAAAAACTGCCTTCTAATTCTAAACACTGCCTTTTCTTTTTGTGTGCAAAACACCTGTCTTCCAAGGTTCCTAAGTAGTCACCTCCCAAGTTTAAATTGATTGGATATGTTACTAACGTTGGTTAGTAGTAGCTCGGGAAATGATGGGAGACTTGCTAATTGGCAGTTTCATTCTGTGTTCCTAGCCAGAGAGAGAGGAGAGAGAGAGGAGAGAGGAGTGAGGAGAGAGAGAGAAGGAAGGGCTGGGGTAGAGAAGGAATTATGGGAAAATAATTAGCAGCTGAAAGCAGCTATTACATAATCTTGGCTGCTTATTAATTTAGCAGAAGGAATGGCTTATTAAATTCTAATAGCAACAGCAAAACTGCAAACAACCTACAATTAACAGAGCAGGGCCCATTATTTTGTTAATACGTTCTCTTCCTTTGGCAAGTATATGAGTACAAAATTTATAGAAGCAGATGGTCTTTTTCAGTAGATTATAGATGGTTTATTCCCCAGTCTTAGTATGAAGTGCTAATGGTGCATTCACTGTGAAAGACAAAAGGAAGCACGGCTACCATCTTTGTTAGTAATTAGCTAGTTTGACTTTGATTTCCACATTTCTCAAATTGTAGGGTTTGTTTTAAATAAATAAATATATATACACATATATATGTGTATATATATATATTGCCTCTGACCTACTACCTTTTTCATCTGTCATGTCAATATATAATCTTATCATTCCTTTGTCTTTGTTTTCAGGGTGATATTGCCTTCTTTATGTTAACGTGGAAAATTATACGATAATCATGTGTGAAAAATTAATAACCAGAATTTGTATTGTTGGTTAAATTTCAAAAAGTGTTTTGCCGTCATGTCTGCTAAATACAAGATGTGAGGGTAAAATAGAGATGCTATTTTTTAGTAATAAAATTAAGATACTATAATATCTAAGGTTTTAATAAATAATTATAGTATCCTATTAAATTTCTGATACCCATCCATTTTTATGTCTGTTCCATCTCAAATTATGACTAAACAAAAAGGGAAAAACAGTGCAGTGTTTAAAACATGTCCACATGGGGCTGGAGAGGTGGCTAATTGGTTAAGAACATTGGCTGCTAATGCAGAAGACTCGAGTTCAGTTCCCAGCACCCACACATGACAGCTCCTAATTGTAATGTTAGTTCCCAGGGGTCTGACACCCTCTTCTGACCTCTCTAAAAGCCAGGCACACAAGAGATGTGCAGATAGGCATGTAGGCAAATCACCAATGTACATACAATTATTTATAAATTATCTAAAACATGGCCACATGGATGATGTGAAGAGGCATTAATATAATGAGGTCATTAAGGATGTCAGGGTGCACTATCAACATATTGCAATACTTAGGATTTAAATAAAGAGTTAACAAATTGAAAATATGGGCGATTCAAGTAGAAGTTAGAGCAATACTGCAGTAAATAACATCTGAAATAACCCTGGAAATTGAATTATTAGCTTGTTTCTTCAATTCTAGGAAGCACACTCCAAAAACAATGGTGAATTTCCATGGATAGAATCCCGAAGTAGGATATAACAAGAGAGATTAGTATATTTTATTTCAATTTTTACATTACAAGAAGTATTGTCATAGAGTAACTAAAAACCATTTAGTTAGAGGTGTGTTCTATAGTACTGACTTGTACAGAGCTCCTTCGGCCAGCCTTTGGAATACTTAGAAATTACCCAATAATGGTATTCACTATTAAATCCGTTTTCAAATTCTGTGCAAAAAATGATGTTTAGAGTTTATAAATTTGCATATCCCATGATAAAGTTGTCCCGCAGGAAAAACAGTAGACCTAAAAGGATGAGGATTCGTGAACTGGATCCTTTCAAAATAGTTCTGTCACTGAGAGTCTTCAACAGTAAGCCAGAGAAAAATGTAGAACATATGCTCTTTCAATAAAAATTATTATTAGGTTATTCTCCTCCTGGATAAGGATTTCCTTGGCAGTACCTGTGATATTTGGTTTGTCACAACTGGGAGTCCATGATGCTACAGGCATCCAGTGGATGGACAGAAGTCAGAGATGCTGCTTAATTTCCTATCGCCCACATGGTAGCCCCCAAACAAAGAATGACCCAGCTCCAAATGTCAATGCTACCAGGGGGACAAAGCCTGGGTTAGTCACTGCAAATGTTAACATGAAGTAGCAGATCTTTTATAGATATTTCTAGAAATGGAACAGCACAGCCTTCATGGAAAGCTTTTTCTGTGTCTGTCAGAGGAATTGGAGGTATTAGTCTTAATACTTGATAGATAAAATCTTAAGCTGCAGAAAAGGCTAACCATCTATCTAAGGCAGTCGGTATTCTTTAATAATACTTAAATTACATAAAGTATCAAAATGTGATTAAAATAACTGACCCCACTCCAGAACAGTAGCCACAGGTACTTGAATCCACGAAATGACTACCCATTTATTCACATAAATGCTTATGTGTCTCTGCTAGAAGACAATAGGGATATAAAGATAAATACAGTATTCACTATGTCCTTAAGCAAACAATTCTGACAATTACTTTTCCTCCCTTCCTGTCTCTCATCTGATCTGACTTATTTCATTCACAATCTCGCATTTGGCTCTGAACTCACTGTCCCAGCCAGGCCTGGAACCTACAACAGTCCTGCTTCATTATCTTACTGCTGGGATCATAGTTGTGAGCCTCCAGGCTCATCACTTGGAGACAAACCCTGGATGGCCAAAGGAACAGTCATAGCTCACATATATGACTACATTTTTAAAAAGCAAGCCACTAGACATGCTTCATTAGAACTTTAGATATTTATGACTGGCATTTTTGAAAGATGCTTTTGTGATGCCTCAGGACTCTTAAGAGCAGCAATATTTTCATTTTCTGAATTTACTACATCACCCTTAATTCACAGCAACACGAGGAAAGAAGGAGAGGTTTTAGGTTCGTTGTTTGTTTTCTGGGTTGATGGCTCAGTGGGTACAGAACTTGCTGTACAAAGATGAGGACATGAGCTTCAATTCCCAGAACCCATGTGAAGTCTGAAGTGATAGCGTGTGTCTATAATCCCAGCCCTTCTTATGTGGAGATGGAAGGCAGAGACAGAATGATTGGAAGCTCTCAGGTCGGCTAGCCTGGTGCCCAGAGACAAGCAAGAGACCCAGTGTCAAGCAAGGTAAAAGTCGAGGACTGCTGGGATTATAGCAAAGTTATCCTCTGATCTCTACATGCATGCTAACACACACACACACACACACACACACACACACACACACGCACACGATTATGCACATGAAGGTGGGAGAGAGAGGCAGGAATATGGGAGTGGGGAGGGAGAGAGAGACAAAAGTTGAAAAAACTGAAATAATATTTATACTTGGTCCTTGAATTAGCACCCCCAAATCCAACTCTACTAAATAACTGGACTAGTGGCTCTAGAATACTCTGACAGGACTTGTGCAGATTACTGGGCCATATTACCTAATCTGCGGCAAAGGCGAACCACATATAGAAGACAGAATCTGAATTGGGACCTGAAAAATTTTATTACCAAGTTACCATATAGTACTGATAATACTCTAGGGACCATATTTTGAGAAATAGTACTCTACATCAAATAAAAGCTGTGGATCTTACAGGAAGGTTCTTAAAGTCAGCAGCTATGATTTAATTTCCTAGATAAATGGCCTAAGGGAAAGTGGAAGCCAGATTTCTTTTTAATCATTGACCTCTTAAACCTGATAACATTAGGCAAGTAATATTCCTAGTTTTATGAATCTGAAGCTAAATCTATGTGTCATCCAGAGTGACATATGTTCACCATCTACACTGTAAAAAGTGACATACTGATATTCTAAGGCACAAATGAGAGTGCCTAGGGAAACCTGGAGCTTGCACCGTGATAAACCATGCTTACTTGCTAAGTATCAACACTCTTAATTTGCTTGCCAATTGTTTGTGGCTTGTTGGTATCAACTCTGAAATATCAGTAAATGACGTGGTAGAAAAGAGTCAGCTGGGAGGGAACATGTAGGAAAAAAATAATCAATATCCATGGGTAAGGCAGAGCCCAAAGACTAGCATGTGGTAATCAAAATTTGCTATTTTTCTTCATGGGCACATAGCTAGGTTCTCTTCCTCAACCTCTGCTGTAATTACAAGTGCTCACCTTGCTAAGGTCAGTCCCACAGGATGTGGACAGAAACAGAATGAAGACTAGTCACAAAAATCATTCAGCAAGCATCTGAGCATGATGGCACATGGCTTTAATCCCCAGCGCTTGGGAGGCAGAAGCTGGCCGATCTCTAAATTTGGGGCCAGCCTGGTCTACATAGTGAGTTCCAGGCTAGCCAGAGTTACTTTGTTAAGACCCTTCCTCAAAAAAAAAAAAAAAAGGAAACAAAAAACCCACTCTCATCAACCTTGCCACTGCTGCTGCCACTGCGGCCACCACCACCACTGCACAAAACAATAAAAAAGTATGACCCCTTCCTCCCATACTCTTAAACGTTGCTTTTGATATCTGAACATTAACACCCCCTTGGCTGTCCTTGGTGGTCATAGATTGTGCCTGAGAATAACTGAGTCCCTGTCCCTAATGACAGACTGCATGAAACAGGCCGATATCAGTGCCACCATCACTCTTGCCATCAATTGTACTGTAAAGGAAAGAGAAATGGCTTTATTTGAAGTCACTGCTCTAGCTGGGCTCATCTGTTATAGCCGCTAGCACTTCTGACCACTCTTGTAAGATGTTGCAGGCCCACTTACAAAGAGAAGATCAGGTAATGAAATAGCTCTTTTCATGATCCTAATCCTATTTTTTGTGTGCCTTCATATGTCTCCCTTCCACTGATATTTGAAGACAATTGTCACACACTCTGAGTCCAGAATTTAAAACGACTCATTTATCAAAGCAGGTTAAAAAAATAGCCCACTTATTTGAAGTACCCCTTTGCATTCCACTAACAAAGACTAGCATTCCTATCAGGCAATACATAAAAGCAAAATACAAAGAAAATCAATCATAAGGCTGGAAGGGCTGAGAAAGTGGAGTGGGAAGCATATTTGAGCCAATTGTCCCCAACTGGCAAAGGTGACTATTATTATCCATCTCTTAGAATCAAGAAACCAAAGCTGGCATCTGTGGTCATGCTACGTCCTTATCTTCTAAACACTATAGGAAGTGTTAGCACACTTAAAGTGATATTAGCATTTTTTCATGTGTACTGACATTCTAATCAGATGATTGCGAAAGTTTTAGAGCTACTTCATAGTTTAGATATGACAAATACCTAAAATAATAGAATCTTAAAGGTCATTTCATTTTAAAAAGTTCATCTTACAAATGAGAAAATTAAAAGAAAGCTGTGCAACTTGTTCTAGATCGTGTGACCAGACAGTAGGAGGTGAAGAAGTCAAGAATCCTGTGTTCTTTTTCCAGACAGGCAATGTTCTTCCCACCAAGGTACACTATGTTTAATGTCACTGCTTACTAACCCATGAACTTTAGACAAAGGAAATGAGAACTTTCAAAGTCCACAAAGTCTCAAAATATAAACTCTCCAATTCTACTGTCTCCAACTGTTCTGCTTAATGTTAAAGTATTTAGATTTCCAGCTTGCTAACCAAAACCCTTGCAACCATAAGGTTTAGGGTGTTTTAGCAATCATAATTTCTCATAACTTAGTCCAACACTTTGCACAGAAGTAGGTAAGTAGGTATTCAAAATATGTAAATTAAATGGGTTTGAAATGTCGCAATAATGCTATTTTATGACTTTGTTTTAATTCTTATTTATGTTTACTCTGTGTGTGTGTGTGTGTATGTGTGTGTATGTGTGTGTGTGTGAGCGTGTGCATGTGTGCATGTACACCATGGCTTGCTTGCGCATGAAGATGAAAGGACAACTTGTGTCTGTCTGCTCTCTCCTACCTTTACCCATTCACTGAGCCACCTCACTGGTTCTAGTTCTTGTATATTACATTTTTCTAAAATAGTCTCCCTTTCATTGCCATGAATACCACCCTACACCAGAGCGGGAAACCGGCCTTTCTATCTCAGCCTCTTCCCTCTAACTGATCCATCACAGCTCCTTTTCTGCATATATATTTTCCTAAGACACTAATACAATAAAGATTGGACATTCTGTTTAAAATGCCACAATTTGGGCTTGAGCAGTGGTAGAGCAGGTTAGTGGTAGAGGAGTTGCTTGTCCATCATGCCTAAGGCCCTAGGTTGGATCCCTAACACTGTCAAAATAATCAAGAAAGAAAATAAAACCTTGCATTTCTTTATCAGTTCATCTAATTGAAACATTCCACTCTGGGCTAGGCACTCACTGAGTAGTCAGAATTAGAAAGGAAATTAGACATTGACACTCCAATGTGTCCTAATTGGGGTAGGGTGGGGTTCGCCGTTTACAGGTGGCAATCCCAATTCACTGGAGTGTTTCAAAGGTAGGGGTCAGGATGCTGTGTGAGGACATAGGTAGGCATTAGCCCAGCGTCTGGGTGAGAATGATGGGTGGTATGGTCATAGATGGGGGACACAGCTCTTAAACCAAATTGAAAGGAAAAAATGAGGGTTAGCCAAGAGAAGACAGGGTGAGAGGGAGGACAGGAGATACTGAGGCAAAGTCAGGACACATGACAGTTTTAGGGACCTAAACGAAGACAAATATGGCCAGAAGGTAAATGGAAAAATATAAGTCTGGAAAGGCTTATAAGAGGCTCCAGGTACAAGATTAAAATTCTCAGACATAGGCCCGAAGACATGCCCGAGTCACTAAGAGTGCTTCCTGATCTTCTAGAGGACCTGAGTTTGGTTTCCAGGTCTCATGTCAGGTAGCTAATAAGTGCGGTTGACTCCAGCTCCAGAAGAGAATCTACAATGCTTTCTTCTGATCTAAAAATCTTCATTTATTTCTATTTTACTTATATTTTATTTTATTTTATAGTAGTATATATTTTTTCCTTTTCCTTCTCTACCAGAGACCCCAATTCCAGTTCTCAGCACCCACATCAAGCTCGCACCACCTGTACGTCTAGCTCTAAATGATCCAATGCCTTCTTTTGGCCAGCCCGGGTACCTGCACACAAGCAACATACACCCACACAGATACGAACACATACAAAAAATTAACAATGTATCTTGATGAAAAATGTTCAAACTTGATCAAATGACACTGGAGCTATTGGAAGATCTGAAGGAAAGGTCGGGCTATCATTGATTTTGAGTTTTTAGAGTTTGAGGAAATCACAGTGGGCGAGATGTGGCTGTTTGTAGCAATGCAGTAGTCAGAGTTCAGGTGCAGATAAAATACACCTCCTGGGTATAAATAGAAGCAGTATAAAATGATTGGAATAGTTAGGGGAGGAAAATCTATACTGAGCTTCCAAGAAACCTTTCAGAATAAATAACCTGCCTGTCAGAGATCTGTTGCTGCTGCTATGATCAGTGAGCTGGAATATTAAGACCATCTCCACATAAGGCCTGGCTCCAAGACTTCTTAGCCGTGGTCTGGAAATCATCCAGCAAACTGAGTGCCTTTTTCACTCATATAGCTAGAACTTGGACACTGGACTCCCTCCACAGCAGCCACTGAGGCCCAAATGGAAATAGCAGAAGCAAGGCCCTCGGGTCATGACGCATCACTTCCACCTTCTACATCTTGCCTGGGTGTACTTGGTGGTTAACCTGTCTAGCCCAACTAGGAGCCTGACTAAAGAATGCAGTTTGCTAAAAGGAACTGAAAGGAGGTTACAGTGGAAATCTGCAAGGTGCTCTCTAGAGGTCAAGGCTAAGAGACAAATTATGGGGCTGCTGAAGAATTCATGTGAGGGGTGAAGATAGCCTGAACTGAGAGCAAAGAGGCAAAGGTAGGTTGGAGAATTTGGAGACAGGATTGATTGGAGTAAATTTCTGTGGTGCTTAATTTGAATCTCCACTTGACTGGTTTAAGAAACACCATACATGGGCTGGGTGTGGTAACATACACTTTTCATCTGAGTGCCAGGAGACAGAGGCAGACAAATCTCTCAGGTCAGTCTGGACTACAGAGTGAGTTCCAAGACAGCCAGGGCTACACAGAGAAACCCTGTCTCAAAATATGAACACACACACACACACACACACACACACACACACACACACACACACACAGAGAGAGAGAGAGAGAGAGAGAGAGAGAGAGAGAGAGGTGGGAGGGAATGAAGGAGGGAGGGAAGGAGGGAGGGAGAGGAGAGGAGAAGAAAGAAAGAAAGGAAGGAAGGAAGGAAGAAAGGAAGGAAGGAAGGAAGGAAGGAAGGAAGGAAGGAAGGAAGGAAGACAAGACAAGACAAGACGACAAGACCCAGGAAATACTTGAAGCACATCTTTAGTGAAGTCTGTGAAGAATTTTCCAGCAAAGATTAACTTAGGGGGTATGCTTTGCTCTGAACAAAAAGCAGGACAATCTCAAGAGATAGATAAAAGAGGAGAAAGAAGAAAGCTAGCTGAGTGTGAATGCTCCCACCCCCACCCCTTCTGCTGCTTCTTGATCCATTAAGATATGAAGAGTGTCTGGCACACCCCCCCCACTTCTATGAACTTTCTATGCTTCCCCTATGGTGAGAGACTTGAACCATGAGTTAAGCAAATCCTTCTTCCCTTAAGTAACAGCAATGGGGAAAGTAAGGCAGCTGCAACAGCAGAGCATGGGGGTATAAAATCAAGGATGACCCAGAGAAATGATGCTTTGAGGGAAAGGAACCTAGAAAGAAGTCCTGTTGGTGGTGAGATGATGGCTTGGTTCTCAACATCCTGAATCCCACAGGGCCTCTAAATAGAACAACAGGAATTGTTGATCCAAGTCTAAAGACTCCAGCATGAGGTTGGGAGCTAGAGGTAATGTTTGAGAGTCATCAGCACCTCCTTTGAGCTGGTTGGAAGATGAGATCATTCCAGAAGTGGATACACAATAATATATCTGAAAGTACCATGACAGAACTATCAGCTGCTTCCTACACATTTCCTATTTGATTGCTGCTATGATTTTAGTTTACTACTCACAAAAAATTAATTTGAATGTGTAAGGTACCAGACAGTTGTCCTCTGACCTTAACAATTATATCATCATGCTTGTGTATACACAAACACACACACACTCACACACACGCACACACTCACACACACACACCATCATGTTTGTGTACACACATATATCATCATGCTTGTATACGCATACACACATGCACATGTACATTCAAATAAATTTAAAAAATGTTTTAAATGTGAATTATTTGAAGCATAAAGAAGTACAATATGGGAGGGAGATTTTTTAAAAATATTTTTAGGTTTTATTTTATGTATATGAGTTTGTCCATATGTAAGTATGTCTGTGTCCTATGTGCCTGCCTGGTTCTTTCAGTGTTCAGAAGAGGGCATTTGGTCCTCTGGAGCTGGAATTACATATGGCTGTGAGCTGCTGTGTGGGTGCTGGGAACCAAACCTGTGTTCTCTGCAAGAACAGAAGTGCTTTTAACCAGTAAGTCATCTCTCCAGCCTAAGAGGTTGTTTTTTGTTTTGTTTTGTTTTTCACTGTGGAAATGGAGGAGGCCACTTGGAAGGACATGAGTATCGCCTCTAGGAAATGAAGAGAAGCCAACTGATGGCCAACAGTAACAACAACAAAAACAAACAAAAGCACCCCAGTTCTCTATCTGTTACTTAGCCAATAGCCTTGCACAAACAAAGGTAACCAGGCAATTTAAGTTAGATCTTAGACAGATATGACCAGTACCTGGCGACTATTAACCAGGGACCTACAGCCTTTTTACATTGCTTTCAGGAGGCTATGTAAAAGTCCGTTCTGCTCTCTCTTTCAGTTAAGGTCATATCCTTCACCAAGACAGAGTTGTTCCTCAATCTGCCCCTGACATCTGAAGGAAATGACAAAAATTGTCTTTGGGCACTAACACCTCCATTGATGGCCCATTAAATACAGCAAAACCTGTTTTCTATAACCAGCATCTAGATGAGGAACAGAGCAGATAGAAGGAGGCTAAAGCTAACAGAGGTGGAAGAAAACCAGGCAGAACTTCTTACAGCATAAGGTCTGAAGATTTCCCATTGGTTCTGCTCCTGCAGAAAATCAACTGACAAATGCTGTGTCATTGTAGGAAGGTCGCTGCAGAAAACTGTCCAGATATTGGATGCTTTCCTAAGGCTACTTGCCCTCAAAATGATAAAGAAGACACTGGTAGCCTTACTACCTATCAGAGCCTCATGTGTCCATGGAACAAAAAAGCCCTCAGCTCCAGTTGACCTCTGACCATTAACATCAGTGGAATGGAGCCTTGGGTAAGTCATGTGTGTATTCTCCTGGGTACTGAAGCCTCCTATTTGCTTCTTACCTTATATCATTTCTATTCTCATATTATATATTTATATTATAACATATTACCTCATAATATATATATATATATATTATATAACTATAGATAATGGTTATAATATATAGCATATAGATAATTGGCCACCAGCTCTTGTCAAACGGTAGGCATTCATGGGACTCCTATAACCAAATGTTTTACTCTGCCTTTATATTGTCTATGGAATAGTGTGTGTGTGTGTGTGTGTGTGTGTGCGTGCGTGTGTATTGGTCACTTTCTACCTTATTTTGGGGACAGGGTCTCTCATTAAGATTGGAACTCAGTGATTTAAGCTCTCAACCAATGAGCTCCAAGAATCTGCCTGCCTCCACCTCCCCTCCCTAGCACCAGGATTTCAGGTCTAGGTTGCCACTTGGCTTGTAAGTAGCTGCTTAGGATTTGAACTCAGGTCTTCATGCTTTGTCAGCAAACAGGTTACCAGTCCTAGTTATTTATTCTTTCTCTACATTCTTCTAGCAATCCCTGAATATCCTCTTACTTTACTGGGCAGAGACCTATCAACAAATACACGAACCTAAATTATCTTTGATCCTCTACAAAATCCCACAGAAATAGCCATGATCACCTCTACTGGAAACAATGATTTGGTTCTTACAGGTATCCTCATTAACCCCTAAGTATGGGCTGCTAACATGCCAGGTACAGTAGTCATAGCTATCTCTACAATCAGATTAAAGGGCTTTTGTGCTTTCCCTAATTATTAAGAATGTTTTTATGGCCTAAAGTGTGAGTACAACTTAGAACTCTAATCAGTAAATTACCCTCATTATGAGTCTTTACCTCCTGCCAGTCAATCAAAATACCTTAACCTTGGCCATTAAAATTACTCCTCAATTTGGACTTCCAAGATCTCTTTAAAGCTTTTAACTAGGAGGTTTTTTTTTTATTTACTTTTTAGTTTGCTTAGTATGCAGCTAACTGAGAACAACATACCATTTTCATTCCCCTTGAAGACCTCAGTTCTCTGGAAAGGTGGAACATACCAACTAGACCCTAAAGTTGGCTTTTAAAACCTTTGCCAGGGGACTCAGCTTACTGGGAGGGCAATAGTGCCATCAGCTCCACAGAGAGCCCACACAGGCTCTCATTCAGTTCCCAGTCTGGCCCTTTGAAGGGGCTTCATGAACAGCCTGTTCTATATTCAGATCTATACCTAGATGATAAAGCCTTTAAACCAGTTTGCCTCTAGTCTCAATGAATTCCAACCAGATATCAAAGAATCTGAGATACAGAGACTGCCTAACCCATAGAGAAAAAGCATTAACCTCTTTTTCAACTGGGAGAACAGGTGCTAATTAAACCTAACAGGGAGAGCCCTCAGGGCCAACAGTCTCTCTTGGAGAGGTCCTCTCCTGGAGCTTTTACCTTCTCTTATGGACATCAAGGTCTCAGAAATTCTAACTAGGTCCATCACTCCCCAGTACAACCTTGCAAAGGAGACCTTCCAGATGAAATACATCAAATAGACTCTTGGGAAAGTCAACACATGCATGATCTTAAATATTGTTTCTTCTTTCCTCATAGCTATAGATTACCTTAGTAATGACCTGTGTGTTACACTGTCACTGAATTCATATTTTCTGGCTCTATGTTTATACCATTTGTTGGACTAAAGGATGTCATTTGAACAAGGTTAAATGCTGTGTATATATAGTTCCAAAAATTTCACTAATGTTTCATCTGATTTCTGTGGTCTACAAAACCAGATTCAAACCACATCAGATACTACCATCTCTTTCACTGCATAGTTTTGGAATTGGATCTCTGGGTTTTCATGGTGGAAATGGTTTATATGTGTTATAACACTCATAGTGATTCTATTAGTCTTTGGACCCCAACTACCTAAAAGCTGTTGATCCACCATCAGACGGTCCTGTGCCAATATAACCCCATATGTCTGGATCCTCTTGATCATCCTACAAAGCTGATAGCCAAATTGAAGACCCTAAACCCTTCTATATTCTACTTTAGTTAAAAAAACAGATCAACTCAATACTCATCTCCTAAAAGGCCTTAGGGTCTCAAATCTTGAGAAGGATGTTTGGTAGCTTAAAAAAACCACTGGGGATAGATCCTTACCTTATAATCAATGGCTTATAGAACAGTAACTGAATGAGACTACAGGACATTGATTACTGGGCAAAAGAATGGTATCTGAGTCTTAGCTCTGGCCCTGGCTAGAGCTATGACATCCTAAACTGCCACTAAAATACTAAGGTTTCTATGATCTTTAAGACTTTCTAATAAAAAAAGAAAGCATTTTGTATGCTAACATAAAACAACAATAATAATAAAAGACATACATCTTCATCTCTCTTAAAAGTTAATCCAAACAGGCTTGTTGATCACTTGGGCAGGAGAACATCTCCTTGGAAAGCAGTCTATTCCAGAAATTTGAAGAAATAGTATGAAGCATATTTTAAAATGCAGGCTGGGATAATAGTCTTTCTGGACATTGCACTTGTTTGCACAATCAATGACAGAACATTGTCATCACTCTGTAAAGAAATCCCATACCTCTCTGCCATCACTCTGCAATCCCACCATCCAGTCTCACAGTCCACTGGGAACCAGTAATCTGCTTCCGGTCTGTGGATTTTCTTATTCTGTCAATTCCATAGAAAACAATATTTGGTCCTTTGTAACTGGCTTCTTTCATTTTTTACAAGTTTTTTGTTTGTTTGTTTTTGCAATTCATCCATGTTGTAACATTGTAACATTCATCTATATTCCATGTCATGATTATATTTTTAAAAATTATTCATTTTATGCTATTCCTTTTATGTGTATGAGTGTTTTGCGTGCATTTATATATGTGTGTGTGTGTGTGTGTGTGTGTGTGTGTGTGTGTGTACCACATGACTGCCTGATATCTATGGCACCTGTGGCCAGAAGAGGGTGTCAGATTCTCTCAGATTACAGTCAGGAATGGTTGTGAGCCCTCATGTAGGTACAGAGAACTAAACATGGTCCCATATAAGAATGCAAGTGCTCTTAATTGCTAAGCTAACTCTCCAGTCCATCATGCTAATGGATAAAGTGAATGTCAAGGAAATTAGCAGAGGTACAAGGCCAATATTTCCAATTGGACTCTGATTATTTATCCTCTATGCTTAACTATTACAACAGCCTCTTTCTCCTGAGATGAAAAGAAGGCAATAGTAAGTGTTCCTGTTTACCTCTGTCCACTCCCAGCTGTAACGACAACAGAAAACCTTGCTTGATTATAAAACTGGACTCAGTCATTGATGCTTCATGTTAACTGCTTGCCAAAGAAACACATTCATCTTGTCGAAGACATAATGAGCAAAACTGGCAATGCCCTAATAAGCTCTAAATTAAGCATACATAATGTTGAACAAAATATAAGAATCAGCAATTTTTTTTTACTTATTGATCATTAGTGTTAATGAGAACAGCAAGTAGCTTTGTTCCTGTTCACTTAGAAAGTATAAAAACAAGGTAAGCAAGCAATTAAGAAGGTTAATATGAGGATTCAGTTCTTATCCTGATAAATGGAACAATTTATTTCCCAGCCTATTGACCTCAGAAGCCCTCAACGACTCCATCTTCTCTGCTTTCAAACTAATTTTCAAGCACATTGGTAACAGGAATTGTGGAAATAGCACTAGAGCTTACCAAAAGCAATAAAACTGAATAAATACATCTAGTTCCAGGAAATCTGTGTTACAAACAAGCTAAAGTACTTGTTTGTGCGAAGGTACTAGAGTCCCTAATGATAATAGCAGTGCCTTCTTTGTGCAGCTACAACAGAATGCCACAGATTAGGTAGCTTAAAAAATGGTAGGCTGGGATGCAGCTCAGTGGTAGAATGCATGCTTTAGCATGTATCATATCCCCACTTTAATGCTCAGCACTCTCAAACCCACAAATCAACAACCACGGCAACAAGAACAAATATTTATTTCTCACAGTTCTGGAAGCTGGGATGGTCAAGAAGATTACAGGGCAGCCTATCCAGATGGCCAGGGCTCTCTTCTTGGTTGGGGGGCAGCCAGACTTCTCATGTATCCTAAGAGTGGAAAGAGAGATGGATGGGAAGGGAGAGGGGAGGAGAGTACCATCTCTCTTGAGCCTCTTTATTATAAGAGCATTAATCTCATCTTGTAAATTTGACTATCAGAGTCTAATTATATCCCTCAGGCCCCATCTCCAAATATAATCATATCAGGGATTGATATTTCAACATTTGAAGGGGACATGGACATTAAGTCTACAGCACAGACAAAGCAACTCAGAAACTCAAAGTTTCTGGGGAGCAAGGCTAAGGCTCTCTGAGAAGCTAAGCTGTAAGACACAGAAAAGTCTGGGAAGAGGCAGATGGGAGTCAAAGATTCAAACCACAAGAAGAGCACGGATGTGGAATAGCAATTTCAGAATGACTAACCAGAAAGAACTAAGTCTTAAGGGATATTTACATTTGTCAGTTCACTACCATCATGAAATCTGTTTTGTTTGCCCACTATCCCTCTCTCACATTGGAAGCAGTATTGTAGATGGTCCTTGCTACTTTGTGAGTTCTTTTTCCCACCCTTTAGCCTCCTGGTTTCACCCCCTATCACTAGATAGGAGAGAAACAAGGATAAGAGAGAGAGAGAGAGAGAGAGAGAGAGAGAGAGAGAGAGAGAGAGCGCCTGAGTTTAATTTCTTTCCTTTTGTTTCTTCCTTAAGCATGGCTACTAACAAACTGCAACCAACCCCCAATCACCCCTTATTCCCCACCCCCCAAACAACCACCAACCATCAACTCAGCCTACTGGGACTCTAGCATTTCTATACCCTCTGAAACATTCCCAGAATTCCAAACATCACACAACCACAGAAACTATCTGCAGCGAGCCAAACCATACCTCTGCTAGAGCACGAGGCAAATCATAGTCAGTTGCTGTGGACAGTCCGAAGCAGTTTCATATCTCCATATCTGTGATTAAAATGAAAACAGGTTTCCTATAATATTTCTATGTCTTTGATAAACCAAAGTTCCAAAATTGTCACTACACAGTATTTCCATTTGGGGGTGGGGTGGGGGTGGAGGATGTGTTCTCCTCATACCCTCATCAGTCCATTCCCAATATTGCAAACAAAAACAATGACCAGGAGGAGCCTTTAGAAAAGGATATTTGGACTGGGGATGTAGCTCACTGGTAAAACACTTGTTAACCATATACAGTGACTTGAGTTCCGTGTCCAGCCCTGCAAGGTAAACAAGCAAAACAAACCAATGACACTAGAAACAGAGTATAAATCTTCAGATCTGGATAAATCTTGTTGAGAACTTGGCAACAATTTTCAAAACATCCACAAAAATCATCTGCAATCTATGGGAAATAGAAATAGGTTGTGAAAACAGGAGACGGCAAATGTCTTGCTTTTCAAAACTAGAAAGACAATAGATGACACAAATGTTACCCTGAGATTTCAATGTTAAATCTGTATTAAGAATACCATATATTCTAGGGCTGGAGAGATGGCTCAGCCGTTAAAGGCTAGGCTCACAGCCAAAAATATAAGAATACCATATATTCTTATTAGTATACTTTAGGGATGAAGATGTAGTTTAGTGGTGGAGTGGTGGCCTAGCACATGTGAGGCCCTGGCTTCAAACAACTTGTAGTGAGAAATCAAATGAGAGGTATGTCAGTGCAGAGAGGAGAGGGATTATTTTACCAAGAGAATGACACACAGTTATTGAGGATTTTGTGATATTCTTATTGTCCTAGTTGACTAAAGGAATCCTGTGGATCTAGTTTCTGTATTTTCACAAGGAATTTTCAAAAAGCCTGTCTTAGAATTACATGGAAAAGACCTGCGTTCTGATTAACAGATCTGTCTTTGTCAAATCTGACTATTTTTTTAACAGTCCATGTGGACCAGGGCTATTTTCCCAGAATAGTCTTTTTCCAATCTCGCTTTTAAGTAACTTGGATAGGGGCTGATTGGACATGGGTCTCAATATTGGAGATCAAAAAGCTGGGAGGAAATGTGAATAAATCAGCCTTTAAGGTAAGACCCAAGCTGACATTAATCCAGAGATGATATATTGGCCACCCAATACATTTTAAGGAATAAAGCAGGATACATGTTTAAATGGATACGTGTATTAAGGTGAAATTGAATTTGTTTTCATGATGCTGGGGATTGGATCTGGAGCTTGGCATATGCTAACATGGATTCTATCACTGAGACATACCTCCAGCTCCAGGTGTAAAATTAAATTGTACCCAGTTCTGTGTTCCATCCTCAAAACAAAAGTTATGGATGTAGGGAGAACTTGGTAAATTAGCAACATGTGAAAGAAATTTATTCGAAGGCATTAGTGTGGCCTGAATTCATTGGCAACCAAGCAACATGATGAAGCTTCAAAACATGGGTTGTGTGCAGGGACACCCAAACCAAAGCACTTCTAGGCTGTTGAAATAGAAATATAGCATTCTGACTGTTCTGTGCTTTGATGATACATCTTACCATACTCTGATTTATTACATTCAATTCTGGGAAATATATTTCATGGAGACATACACCAACTTCAAACCCTCCACAAGACTCACATCGTACAGCATTATAAATCATGACAGACGAGCAACAGACAAGATGAGTGAGGATGGTTTGTTCAGGAAATAAAATATTTAGGGGCACAAGGCAGGTCCTTTGGAGTTAGCATAGGAAGATAGGCTTATCTTTAATTCCAAGAAGAAAACAAGGATGCAAGTTACAAGCTACTAGACATTTTTGGATAAAGTATAAACAAGTAGCAAGTAGCAATTAGGAGTGGGAGTTGGAGTGGGAGAAGTGAACTTGTTGGAGATATTCAAGGAAGGTCTGGCCAACCAGAACTTAAGAGGGACTTTTAACTCAACTCCGTGATTCCCAAAAGCCCACTTGAAATATGCTGCTGTTTCTTTAAGTAGAAATGAAGTGTTTCATGAGATATGAATGCTAGAGACGATTGGGCACACCATGTTGGAAAGCCAGTGTCTAGACATCCCCTTAGGATTATTTCCATAATTGCTAATGTGCTAGTTCTCAAGGAAGGAGCCCTTTTTCTTAAGTGTTCTTTGTGGTGGTCATGAAAATGGTTTCTTATTGTGTGCTTGCCCTATCTATATTCATGACTTAGATTTGAAGTGAGTTTTGTTTTCTTAAAGGTCTTCCCTTCAATCTTTCTTTGCCCTATACATATCTCCTAATCTTTTTAAAATTTTTGACCATTTCGTACATTATATGTCATGACATTTCAGTTCTTTTACCATCTATATGACCTCTCCTTTCCCTCCCACTCCCACCATGCCTCCTTCCCCCACTTTTAGACTCATGATTTTTTTGGTTTGGTTTTGGTTTTGATCTTTTATGACCCACTGAGTTTGCTTAAGCATAGGTGTGGGGTTAATTACTGGAGCATTGGCAACTTTACAATGTCTACACCACTGAAGAAAATGACTCCCTCCTCCAATAACAGCCATCAACTGTCAACAGTCCCTCCCCCATCCAGGATGGAATGGTGAAGGACCCATCATGCATAGCTCTTCTGCAAGAAAGCACAACTACTGTGAGTTTGGGCAAGGACCGACTATATTAAGTCATGAAGACAGCTTTTCAAATGGTTTCTCTCTGTCCTTCTGCACTCACATTCTTTTTGCCTCCTCTTCTTCGATGTTCTCTGATGGGTAACATCTCCTAATTTTAAGAGTAGCGATGTATGCCTTTTCACAACTACTATACAAAACAGCTTTTATTTCATTGCTTCTTACTATGATTTTTTTAAGCAAATCATTCTCATTTTTTTGTAAAGCTTATTCAATATATTCTTTGTATGTATGATGTGTGTATGGGGGTGCCTATGTGGAGGTCAGGGGGCAATTTTATGGAGTCCCTTCTCTCTTTCCTTCTTAACCTGGGTTATGGGGATTAAACCTGGGGAATTAGGCTTGAGAGGCTGAACCACCTGGCTGGTTCTGTGGTGGGACTTTTATTGTGCCTACCTGAAACGCAGGATCTTGTTGTGCATGCTAGGCAAGTTCTTAACCATGGGCTTAGACCCTGCAGTCTTGAACTTTTAGTAGGTACTTGATGTTTGTCACAAAAACCCGAACAAGTTTCTTGGAAATACAATCCAAAACAATGTGCCCTCCGAGTCAGACTGACCTAGGCTTCAAGTCATGGCTTCTTTATATTCCTAGGTCAGCTTGCTTATTTTCTCAGGAACTCAGTTTTCGCATCTATTTAATGAGCTCAGTGGCATGCATACATTCCAGAAAGCCGTTGGAAGATGAAATAGAATGAAGCTTGCCAAGGACCTATCACAACACTTAGTATGCAGCAGGTATACCATGAAATCCAAATATTATTATGAACTCCCTACTTTCCAGCAATTCCTAGCATTGCTTTAAAATAATACATTAAATTTAATTTTCTAACACTATATTTATATTTAAGTTGTTTAGTGCCAAGGTGCATTTATTTCTCGAATGTAACCATTTACCTACAGCTAAAATGTCCTCACTTCATAATTACTGATGGCTTCATTAAAACACAATTGACATAATAGTAGCTAAGTCTATGGAATGTATTTGTCAGTCGTCAAGGGCATTTGAAAACAAACAAACAAACAAACAAACAAACAAACAAACAAACCTGTGTTCCGTCTAGACCGGCAGCTGTAGTTTTCCAAAAGTATTTTGTCCAGAGAAAAGCAATTGCAGGGTTCCTGCCTCTGTAGCCAGCCCTGGTCGCGCCGAGGGCACTGGCTGTTTCCTTCCCACACTTTGCAGAAATTGGCCTCCTCTGTTTGATTTGAAGTCATGAGTCTGGATCGCAGTGAGCGGTACAGTCTGCTTAATGAATCATTAGTAGAACAGAGAAAAGGACAGACTCAATTACATGCTGGGTTGGTTAACCAGCCTTTCCCTGAACATTGCCCCACTCTAACCTATACTGAGACAGGGAGGCTTTTGTCTGGCAACTACTCCCTCGCCAGTAGTTCTGTCTGTTGAACCTAAGACCCATATTCTACATTCTTGATTGATTTTAATCTGACTTGACAGCTTTCTTAAGTACTATGGCCATCTGTAAGCAAGGATAATGTGGGCTTTGTACAAATAGCATTATTGGCTGGGCGCTCAGCCTTGTCCCCCTACTTTCTGTCCTGTTGATCACATTGTTCATTGCCCACAGGTGTCAGACTCTGAGTGGTGGCTTCTCAGGGTCAGGCTCTTGGAGCTTGATCTGAATATGAATAAACCCAAGAGGCCTGGGAAAAGAAAACAAGAAGATAGATGGACAAACTGACAAATAATGGGGGTAATAATAAACTGCTACCCTTTTCTCCAGTGCAGTTAAAACCCCTGCCTCAGAATTCCGAGCGCCTCAGAAGAAGCTGTGATCTCTTGTACCTCAGTGAGTTGGACTATCCATGGAAACCTTCCTTGGCCTTTCAAGAGAATCTCAGCCCTTTCCACGGTTAGCATATCTCAGCTCTTTGGATGGCCACCAGGGCCTAGGATGTCAACGTTTCTCAGTAACTCTTCTTTGATCAGTTGGCCGAGTAAGAGGAGTTAAAGCCCAAATTTTGATTTATTACACAAAGAATTACTGACCACCCATAATGTGCCAAGCAGTCCAGATAATAAAAAGTGCATAAATGTGTTAGGGAGGAGTGTGCCAAGAGGTAAGAGGATGGAAGAAACAGTGGATGTTGCACAAGAAGCAGATGAATAAATGGTCCAGGAGATAATAAATAGCAAGAGAAGAATGTCACGAGAGGCCACTGTTTGGGACACAATGGTGAGGGAATTGCCCCCTTTCCCCTACCAAGTGGGCAAAGTGATAACTGAGTACAGATGTGAAAGAAAGTGACAGTTTCCAGTCATGCTGAGCATGACAGCAATCAACTCTCTGAAAAGCATGAGGCAGGAGGATGATAAGTTGGAGGCCAGCTTGGACTATATCTCTGAGGCTGGGCCTTTAGCTCAATGCTAGACTGCATGCCTGACATACAGAAAAGCCCCTGGATCTAGTACCAGCACCATGCCCAAAAGGTGAGGGCAAAAGTGTAGACCATAAGCTTTCAGTCAGAGGAATCTGAGTTTGGGAGCTGAGTAGGAGAAAATGATGACTTTTCCTTTTTTGAGGTAAGGAATTAAAAGTTAGCGTTTGAGGCTGGGGTATACACCAATGATGAAGTGTTTGCCGAAACATGCTAAAGGCCCTGGCTTGTATCTCCATTACCAGAAAGGAAGAATCTGGTATGACTGGAGCAGAATGAGCAGAGAAGGGAAAAGTCAGGGGCATTTGGAAAGGAGACACGGGTGTTGCCTGTAAGCAAGTACAATGTTATCCCCAGGTAGTGATTTACAATATTCAAGGAATGATTTTCAAGCATCCACACACGATGTCAGTGAGCTGCAAGAGCTGGGCCACTGGGTGGAGGGGTCACAAAGGACATCCTATTATGTCACTAAATCTACTTTCACCTACTCTTCCACCAACGCTCGGCTGATCAAAGTAAAGTAGTACAAATAGGGTACAGCGACATCTGCACCGTACTTGGTCTTGGTATCCCTGTGGGAGGGTTGGACAGCTGATATGCAAAGTTAAAGGTGGCTTCTTTCTGTTTGTATTGCTTCGAGTGTGGCAAACTACATATAACACAACATTTGCCATTTCAATGATTTTCTGTTTTTTCTCGAGACATGGTCTTTTGATATAGCCTTGGCTGGTCTGAAACTCAGTCTTCCTAGCTTGCAAAGGGCTAGAATCCTAAGCAGGTGCTACCCTACCCATCTGATTTATGGTCTCATGTAGTCTACCAAAGCCAGCTTCTAATTCACTATGTTTGTTCATTCATGCTGTCCTTGAATTCCTCATCAGCCTGCCTTTATTTCAGGCCTGTGCCATGACTCCTAGATCTTTCGACATAATAAAAAAAATTCTTTGAGACAGGGTATCATGTATCCCTGGCTGGTCTTGAACTTGTTATGTAACAGAAAGTGATATGGACTCTCTTTTCCTCCAGCCTCTATCACTTGAGTACTGACACGACAGCGCTTTATCATCATGCCCAAGGTTATGCAGTAGTGAGAATTGGAACCTGGGACTTTGTATTTGTGCTTGCCGAAGCGAGCATGAGCCCGGGACTTTGTACAACCTAGGCAAACACTCCACCAATTGGGCCATATTTCTGGACTACGTTCAAAAATCTATCAAAAAGCTTATATAATATTTTCATCTTCCATATCATGATCACTTCAGAGAACAAGGCAAATACTCTCTAAAAATTTTATGAACAAGTAAATCATGAAATTCTGTTCAATTTTTAACTATGTGTAATATTTATGAGTCTACAAATTGCAAATGAAAAAGAAAAAGTAAAAGGTAATAAAAGTCATGGGTTTCCACCTGGGGACCTACCCTTCTGAAGCCATGTTTGCGCCATTTGCTCTTAGGGCCTTGAGCGTTGGCCCTCCTACGTAGAGATTTTCAGGTGAAGAATGACCCTCCAGTTTTAAATGTGAACAAATGACTTTAATTTTGACAGTTTTACGTGCTACTTGAAGGCTCAGCTCTTAGCCAGCCACAGGGGAAAAAAAAACTTTAGAATAATTGGAGGCTGAGGATGGAGCTCAGTTGATACAATACTTGCCAATGATAAAGCAATGAAGCCCAGCTCTGCACGAAGCGCCCTTCCTCAGGAGGTAGAGGAGTGAGGATCAGAAGCTCAGGGTCATCTTTGGACTTCAGGACCAGCCTGGTATAAATAAAGAATCTAAAATAACCGAACAAGGTCTCAAGGTCTCCAGGGCCAGAGAGATAGGTTAGTGGTTAAGAACACACACTGCTGAAGCAGAGGGCCCAATTTTGGTACCCACCCACTCTGAGCAGCTCCCAACTGCCTGAAAGTCCAACTCTAGGAGAGCTGACATCCTTTTGTGGACTCTGACGGTACCTGAACTCACACCTGCGTGGGCCCCCACATAGATACACGCTTAATCCTAATAATTAAAAAATATAGAAGTGAAATTGAAAGAGAGCCTCTTCCGGACCTCAGGTAAGAAACATCAAACTATTTTCACTCTCAGGACTATACATTTCAAACATATTATTTTCCTACCCTTGAAGTTGTTTGCAGACTGGAATGATGCTCTTTGATAACTTAGAGAAGTTAGCACTGATGAGGACAATAATCCTAACAAATGTTTTTGGAGGGCTGGGCAACAATCCCCTCTTTCAGTCAAAAATCTGCCTCAGAGGAGATATGCAAATATTGCTTGTGCCCTCCACCCAAACTCATTCTCATTGACTGTCTATGAACCAATAACCAAGATGGGAAGTCCCAAGGAAATATTGAGAGCTAGAGGTGTAACTCAGTGATAGAGTGCTTCCCTAACCTACATGAGGTCCAATACAAGTATTGAAAAGATCATTGTATCTTCTCATTTCACAATGAAAAGTCATAGTATTTGCTGTCAGAAAACAGATGAGTCATATTTATAGACATATATACATATATAAAACTTTTGTTCATCAATATATGTGTGTATGATATCTGTAGGTGGGTGTGTATACCATGGTGTTTGCATGGAGGTCAGGTGACAATATTTGGAGTTGGTCATCTCCTTTCACCTTTTTATGGGAATCAAACTCAGGTCATCAGGCTTTTTTTTGGAAAGGGTCTTTACCCATTTAGGCATCTTACTGGTCTGAATGATGGATTTTTACAATGTACGATTTTTGCAGTTGATCCATAGACCGGCCAGACTAATGAGCATCATGATCTGGACATGGCTACAGTTTTCATTAATAGATGAACATGCCCATTACTGCCACTGTTGTCGTCAGGAATAAAAATGTTAGACTGCAAATGCAGTCTAAGCCTCTGATCTCCCTGCACAGGATGATCACATTTAAGTGGAACTGTCTGTGTGCCGTGGAAATGCCGACTGTACTGAGGAGGTCTTCAAGTGTCCTTGCCAGCAAACACAGCACTTCTCTGGAGCGCCACTAATTCTCATTGTCTTTATTTCCCTATGTATCTGCTTCTTATTCTTGAAAAAAAAATCCTACCTCTTCAGCTTGCACGCCCTTCTGTTAGATGAGTCTGGCAGGGCTGGCAACCAGGCGTGCTCCAGATGTTGTCTTTGTTAGTCTGACTTCTCCCTCAGTCATGTGTTACTTACATTTCTTTTCCTTTGTTTTCTTTTTCCCCCTCAGGAGCAATTCGCTCTTTCACTGACATACTCCATTAAGAAATACTAGCATTGCACCCACTTTCTCAGAATGACCTTGATCCTGTTCTGACCCCCACATAGGACTGAAATTGCCTTTTTTCACTAAGGTCTGGAACCAGAGGTTTAAGTAGAAAAAAATTCTGAAAGATTATGATATCACTGGTGAATGGAGTTGTTTCAATGTTTCATAATCTAGATTTTCTCAAAAAATAAAGCTGAAACGAAATATAAAATTAAATGTTAACTATCTGGCTAACAAGATATGTTCTGTATTAATTTGACTTCAAGGAAACGCTTTAAAATTTCTTACAATAGAAAACCAGAGTTCTAAACTTCAGTAAAGAGGCCTAAGAGCTGTAATTGTATTAGGAAGAAGTCCTGCTTTGTGAGGAGAAACATGCAGGGTAGAGAGCCTTGGCTCGCCATGCAAGAGACCATCACTGCTCAAATCAAATTCTTCTACTGTGGGATTATCCATTCCATTAGGGATTTGAACTCAGAGCTGTACATTTTTGCTCATTCTTATTCTCAAAATAATAATATCCCATCTTTGAGCCAATTTTATTTCAAATTCTTTCTAGCTAAGACTGCTATAAGCTATAATACCCAGCAAAGAAATAGCAAAGTATATTGCTTTTTTTTTCATGCAACCCTGGTGATCTTTCCCTTTCGATTTCATTTTTATTTAAATTGTAACAGGACAGGGAAAAATATTGAATTTCTCTGTCATTCCTAGCCTGTGATCCATGCTAAATTGTTTTTGTTCCCCACTCAGTGAAAAATGTTTCCAAGACACACATTTTTTAACACAGAATTTTACATAATGAAGCATGGATTCATGATAAATCTTGAAGACAAGAATAGCCCTGATATTCAATAACTGCTTGAATATCCTCAATATAAACAATAGGATTATTTCTAATGTTTCCTTGAGTAGGTCATTTTTCCTTGGGAGGAGCCCACTAGAAGCGAAATTTATGCCTTTAGGGAAAATTAATCTATGCTTGTCTTCATTGTGATAACAGTAAACATTTCTCTCAAGAATTTCAAGCCCATGGCATCCATTCGAAAACACTCTTGTGGTGGTGCTAGACAACATTCTCCTCCTTTTGTGATTAGAACGAAAGCATCAGGGAAGGCTATTTATGCATGAATTAGTATCTTCCTTATCTTGAGAGCTGAAGTCAAAAAGAGCCACTCAGGCTGTTTTAGTTTGGGTCCTGCAGTGCTGACTCAGAAACTGAGATCGGAAAACTTTGAGTTAACTGTGGAGGTGACCCCAGGGAAGCCTGGGGGACAAAGGGAGTATGTTATGCAAGCCCAGGGGAAGTCACTGAAAAGGATGAGTTACCAAGTAAATAATCAGCGAGTGTACTAAGCTGAGCTTCCAAACGGTCTCACTGAGGACAAGAAAGCTGAAATGCTTTAGCCACGAACTTTTTGGTTGGTTCCTCACTGGTTAAGGGCTGCCTCAGCAGGTGATAAATTTGAGGCATTTCCTGGACAGCCTGGGCACAAGATGGGCAGCTCTAAAGGTGCTTTAAGGAAGGCACAGGCAGACAAGCAGAGAGACACTGGCAGTTGCCTGAGGGAAGAGCTTGTCTGCATGTGCCAGACAGTCTTCTTTAGTCACCACAGATGACCCTGGAATGGGTCAAGACGTGGGGAAGGAAATTTTCGGTATGTGCCAAGTTGGCTAGGACATGCGACTTCGTTAGCAGAGCCAAGGTCTGATCCCTGGAGGTGATCAGCGTTGTCTGTCCTGCCCCAGGCCTATCATAAACACTTCAGATGAGTGAAGCATCCTAGGTGAAATTACCCAGCGTTTCCTTTAACACTGTGGACCGGTGCCTCTAGAGCTATTTTTAGATGCAGCCTCTGCTGTTTCATGCTGTGGTTTGAGAGGAAGCACATACTAGCATAATTTGTTCTAACTCTGGGTTTTCATTTGAAACATCTGAAAGGCTTTGAAGGAAAATACAGATGCTCAGGCACCACCCACTCAAAATAGAATCTCTATGCTCACCAACAAATGAACGGATGAAGAAATGCAGATATGCATGCAAGGACATCTTATTCAGCTGGGGAATGCTTGTTATTCGGAGGAAAATGGGTGGAACCGGAGATCATCATGTTAAGTGAAATAAACCAGACTCAGAAGGACAAACATCTGTTTTCTCTCATCTGCAGACTTTTGAGTGAAGTAGGAATGGAAGTAGAGCATGGAAATAAAAGGAGCTACTATGAGGTGAAAAGAAGAGACAGAAAGAGAATAATGGGGAAGAAACACAAACTTCTCTCACGTGCAGAATAAAGATTTAAATATACACATGTGTATGTGACATAGAAGCAGAAGGGGGACCATGGAGAGGAGCAGAAGTGGTAAGAGGAGACTATGAGAGAATTGAATAAGAGCGGGGTGTGATGATATGTATATATGAACATGTCATTGTTTAAAAAAATAGATTCAAACTATATACTCCTGGCCTGGAACATGCAATGTAGACCAGGCTGACTGGGAACTCACAGAGATCTGTCTGTATTTGCCTCGAGGTTTCTCCACCAAACTGTAATTATTAGACAATAAAAATAGGATTTCTAAGATAGAAGTCTGTGTATGTGTGTGTGTATGTGTCTGTGTGTGTTTGTGCACACGCACACACGTGTGTGTCTATGCACATGTAACTGTCCAGATGATTCTGATATATAGCCAAACTTGACATTGTCAAGTAATGAAGTGTATGACTGGAAAACTAGATTCCGACAGGCTGGGTATAGGTCTCAGCTACTTCACTGATTCAGCCTCCCTACAGCTTTCTTTGAGTACTGCTCCCTCCCTGGGGCTCAGTTTCCCCATTAGGGAAACAGGGATACCATATGTTTGTCACCAACTTCTTTGAGGAAAATGTCTGCTCTCAAGACAGGCACATAATTGGTGCCTGTTCATTGTCACCTTTTACATTCCCCAGCCCTGAGCAACTTGCTCGGAAAAGGGCCAGTGAAGTGTCAGTGCATGCCCATATTCTGGCAAATGAAACTGGAATGTACGTGGAGAGGGTGGTGGTGCAAGGACAAAAGGATAGTTACAGTGTCAGAAGTAAACATCTAAGAACGTAAGAGAGCAAACAAGGACCTGAGAATGGAAACAAGCAAACCATTAATTGACTACGAAGCCATAGAGCAAAGGCTCATTTCAGAATGTATTTAACATGGCATGAGGACCAGTTCCCGCCCATGGTAAGCAGAAACTACAGGGTCAGGCCACCTAAAAGGTATCTATATGGAGTTTCAAGTCCCAACTGAAAAGATGTGCAAGTACTGGTAAAAAAAAAAGATAAAAATAAATTTGTTTTTTCTAGACAGAGTTTTTCTGTGTAGCCCTGGTTGTCCTGGAATTCACTCAGTAGACCACGCTTGACCTCAACTGAACTCAGAGACCTGCCTGCCTCTGCCTCTCAAAAGCTGGAATTAAAGGAATGTGCCACCACTGTCACGTTTATACACTTTTTGTTTGCGACAGAGTCTCTCAGTGGGACTAGAGTTCATGAATTAGACTGGGCCAGCTGGTCAGCAAACTCCAGGGATCTGCCTGTCTCTCTTCCTCCAAAGCTGTGCTTTTACATAGGTGCTGGGGATACGACTCAAGTCTTTGTGTTTGTTGACTGAGCCATTTCCTCAGTTCCTTACTTTAGTGTTAATTTTCTTTTTATTATGCTGGTTCATGTAAGAACTTTTTCATTCACGAATACAATATAATGTTCCTCGAGTATATTCCCCTGCATATACTCCCAATACCCCTTCAACTTTTGTTTGTACCAGATGATTCTATGCATTGATATAAAATCTAGGGTCATGGGTTACCTTTCAATGACAGTATGACAATAAAAGTAGCTATTTATGTATTTGACTAGGGAACTGCTTCTTTGGAGCAATACTATGTTCTTTCACCAGCAATGTCATGTACATAATAGATTTAACAATTATCAAATAGCCTCGGCTATTGCAGTACATCTTAAAGTTTTCTCCATCAACAAATGGCAGCTTCTTGGGCTGGAGATACAGTTAAGGTTTTTCTAGATGATGGGGAGCCCACAGGATGATCCTTAGCACTGGAGAAACCAGTAATTTTAGCATACATCTATAATTCCAGGACTAGGACTAGGAGGCAGGGGAATCAGAAGTTTAAGGTCATTCTTTGCTACACACTGAGTATGAGGCCATCCTAGTATACACAAAACCTTGCTTTAACCTAACAGTAATTAAAACAAATAAGTAACCCCCCTACAAAAAAAGAAAAGAGCAAATGACACCTGCAGTAGTTTGAATAAAAATGGCGCCCATAGATCCACAGGGAGTAGCACTGTTAGAGGTGTGGTCTGGTTGAAGCAGGTGTGGTTTTGTTGGAGGAAGTGGACACTGGGGGTGGGTTTTGGGGTTCCAGAAGCTCAAACCACTTCTCTTTCTGCTGCTTGCTGATCTGGATGTAGAACCCTCAACTCCTTCTCCTGCACCATGTCTGCCTAACATAGCAATAATGGACTTAATCTCTGAAATTGTAAACCAGTCCTAATTAAAGGTTTTCCTTTATAAGAGTTGCCATGGTCATGGTGTCTCTTCACAGCAACAAAAGCCCTAACTAAGATAACAATGCGCCCTTAATCTCTTCTCTTATGATTCAGGAATGTTGTTGTTTGATTATGAAAGAGTTAAATTTAGGGGAGACAGAATTCTACAACCTTTTTGCTGCCATAAAGATTGTGAGTCCTCTTATGGAATCATTTTTAAAAAGAAGGACAAGAGGTAGGCAGTATTGGAGGGGGCGTAGCAAGAGGGAGCCTTGTACACAGGAGATAGGAATGTAGATTACTGTAGCCATTGTGGGAAAGGAGTGTGAAATCTCATAAGAAATTCGAAAGGAGCTACCATATGAGTCAGCAATCCTTTTCTGAGTTTACACTGAAGAGAAGAGAAATCAGCCTGTCCCAGAGATAGCTGTACTCCTCTCTGTTCACTGAAACATCATTTACAATAGCCAAGACATGGAAACAACTGGTCTTCATTATAGATGAATGGGTAAAAAATTGATATAATATAATATAATATAATATAATATAATATAATATAATCCAATCAAGAAAGTGTTCATAGATCTATCCAGATGCTTGGATTTTAGGTGATTCCAGATGTAGTCAAGTTGACAAACGTGATCAACTAGCCCACCAACCAAATCCAATAAATTCTGCCCATATACTCATGGGTATGGGGCTATCTACTGGGTGCCTGACCTACCAGGGGTCACACTCTTAAAGGAAACAGACTTTTTTCTTCCCTGGAATCTTCAACTGTCAGTAGCTCTTCAGTTAGGGGTCAGGGATCATGAGCTCCTTTCTACCTCATGCTAGAGTGTTATTGACCTGATCGTGTGCAAACAACCGCAGCAACTGTGAGATACTGCATTTAGTGATTCGTCTCGTCCACATGACATTGTTTCAGGGGGTTGGAGAGATGGCTCAGTGGTTAAGAATACTGGTCCTCTTTTAGGGTACCAAGGTTTGATTCTTGGAACCTACATAGCAGCTCAGGGATCAGATGCCCTCTTCTAGCCTCTGTGACATAGACATGCTTGTGATACACAGACATACACTGACAAATAAGCACATGAATCAAATAAAAATAAAACAATAAAAGAGATACACTGTTTCACTTTGGTCCTCTTCATTTCTGTCTATTGTAACCACCTCTTCCTTTACAATATGAGTTTAAAAAAATGAAAGTAAAAAAGGTGGCTATCGGGAGCAGAGGAAGATGTAGACCAAGGGGTTAAAGCTGCAATGATGTATGATGAATAATCTATGGAGCTGATGTCTAATATGGGGGGACATAATAAATAGTATACTATTATGCTGTGTTATTGAAATTTGCCAAGAAACTAAAGTTTAGATATTATTGTCACTATAAGGAAAGAAGGTGAGTGCACATGAAATGGTGGATGTCATCATGCTTGACTGTATAATACTCGCTTCACCTTATTATCTATACACACACACTCGTATGTATGTATATATATATACATGTATATATATGTATATATATGAATATCAAGACGTCATGTTGCATACCTTAAAGATATGGAAAAAAATAAAGTTCAAAACAATTACTAGCCCTAGAAAGGTAACCATTTTTCATAGCAACACAGAGACTAGAGGCACAACTAAGTGAAAGAGGGATTCCTACACTGTACTTTGTCAGTTTGGCAAGCTGATCCTACAATCCAGCTAGCATTTCCACGTGAAGATGGTAATATTTATTTGAATTTAACACCAAGGACAGCAAGAGCATTGTTGTCACATAAGCTGAATAATGGTTAGACTTCTGAGCACCCATTTCTGTTTCTGTTGGAGCTTTCCGCAGCAGATGACAAAGCATCACTGAAGGACAGTTAGGTAGAGGGGGATTTATTGGAAGGATCTTTGGACAGCTCATTGCAGAGCAATCTCAGCAGGATGCTGATGTGATTGGTGGAAAGATGCCCACAGACACAATAAAGGAGTATGCTTTCTCTGATAGCAAGAGGTAGAGATATTTAGCTGCACACAGCAGGCTCATAAAAGAGAAGAGGATGCAGCTTGCATCTGAGGTCCCCAGGAGATCTTCAGAGGATGGATGGTGCGAAGAGAGGTTTGCTGGCTTGGAGAAACACTCATATTCCCCTCTCCTCATGGAAACATTATACTCTCTTAGTTCCTGTCAGTCATACTAGAGAGCCTAGATATCTGCATGGCTACTTACCAGACATAAGAAATAAACACAAGTCTGTGCATATGCTCGATGTTTGCCATAAGACTTGTTGATACTGAAGAAGGTTAATTAATGTATTGCCAGTTTCTTGGTCTGAGCCCTCACATTGGCTCCATTCCACATTCCCAGAATGGAGGATGAGATCAATAAGCTGAATCTCAGGGAAACAAGACACAGAATTAACCTTGAGGCCCTAAGGGACAAGATGGTGATACCTTTGTCCTCAAGACTCAGCTTCGCTTTCACCTTAACTATTCTCTGCAGTTTTCAGCCATAACGCACATTCATGTGGAGACATGCATGCATATGGGTATACATGTATGAGCATGTGTGCATGTGGATGACAGAGGTTGATGGCAGGATTCTTTTTAAAAAAATTTTATTGGTTATTTTATTTACATTTCATTCTATAGTCTCTTTTTGAGAAAGGGTCTCTCACTGTCTATGGAGTGCATTGATTTGACTAAGGTAGTTGTCTTAGTTACTTTTCAATTGCCATGACAAAATACCATGACAAAATGAACTTATAAAAGAAGGTCTTTAATTTGGAGCTCATGAACCCAGACCATCATGGTTGGGAACATGGCAATAGGCAGGCAGATAGGCAGACAGGAATTTGGAGTAGTAGTAGATAGTCACGTCTTAAGACACACGCATGAGGCAGAGAGAATGAGCTCACTGGAAATATTATGGGCTTTTGAACCTTGAAAGCCTGCCTTTAGTCACACGCTTCATCCAATGAGGCCATGCCTCCTAATCCTCTCAAACAGTTCCACTGATTCGTGACCAAACATTCAAACACATGAACCTATTGGGGACCATTCTCATTCAAACTGCCATAGTAGCTGGTCAAATGAGTTTCAGGGATCTGACAGTTTTGTCCCCTTTCCCTCTAACCCCAGGACATGTGTTACAGACATATGCTGCCACTCCTGGGTTTTTACGTGTGTACTGAAAATCTGAACTCAGGTTCTTGCTTGTAATAGCAGGCTATCTCTAAAGGCTTTCTTCTTTCTTTCTTCCTTCTCATATTTGTCCTTTATTTCTGATATAGTATTCTTGCACAATTTTATTCTCTTTTTGAAGTCATCACACATGTGTAGCATGTATTTTATTAATCATATTTACCTCATTACCTTCTACTGTCCCCTCACACGCCTGTCAATTCCCTTCCTCTTTATGTAGTTTGCTTCATTTGCTTGCTTTAATAAACCAATGACTTTAATAAGGATTGCTTACAGGAACACGAGTGGGTATTTTACTGGAGCATGGGCAATTTACCAGTGGCTACACTACTGCAGAAGATGTCCCCCATCCCCCCAGCCACCATTAAGTACCTATAAATCTTCAGAGATCAGTTGGGCCCTTGTGAACCTCCTTTCTTTTGTTGTTGTTTCTGTTTTTCAACTCAGGGTTTCTCTGTGTAGCCTTGGCAGTCCTGGAACTCACTCTGTAGACTAGGCTGGCCTTGATCTCGGAGATCTTCCTGTCACTGCCTCCAGAGTGCTGGAATTAAACGTATGTACCACCACCACCCATTTAAAAAATGACATGTTCAAAAGAAGCAAATTCACAGGGACTAAAAAAAAAGATTAGTGACTTCCAGGGCCTGGAAGGATAATATAAAAAGAAGTTTATTTTGAAAACTGAAAGTCCAATGTTCAACAGTCCCATTTACTGAGCCTCTGGTGAGGGACTCATAGCAGATGACTGCATGGCAGGAGTACATGTGAGAGAAATCACGTGACAAGGCAGGATGCCAGAGGAAGCAAAAGGGGCTAGACTCACTCATGTATACAGCTCTTTGCTGCGTGAACTTACCTTGATTTCTCCGGAGACCTCACCTCCAATGCTTTATTCATCTCATAGTAGACATCACCTTTCAAAAAAAATATGTATTTTTGTGTATATGTGTATGCCTGCTTGCCAAAATTGTACTACATTTGTGCACGTATCCCCAAGGGCCATAAGAGAATGGTGGACCCTCTGGAGTTGGAATTATAGGCAGTTATGAGCTGTTCAATGTAGTTGCTAGGAGCTGAACTCAGGTCCACGTCTCATCTCTTAATGGTTCCTTCCTCTCCACACCACAACACTGAAGACAAACTTTCTGACACATGCATTCTTGGGAGACAAACTACATTCTACCCCTAGTAATTACAGTTCTTTTCGAAGTAGTGGTACTGTTCCAAAAATTAGTGTAATGGTTGCTGTACTACTCCACTTTTTAAAAAAAGATATGATGGTTTGAATGAGATTGGTGTCTGGATTCTGGATACCCAGTTAGTGAAAATGTTTGGGGGGAGGATTAGGCGGCGTGGTCTTGTTGGAGGAGGTGTTTCACTTGGGGTGGGCTTTGAGGTTTCAAAACCCCACATAATTCCTAGTTAACCTATCTTTTTGCCTTGTCTTTGTGGATCAGATGTGAGCTCCCAGCTATCGCTCCAGTTCTGTGCCTGCCTGCCTGCTGCCACGCTCCCCATCATGATGGTCATGGACTCACCCTCTGAATGGTAAGCCTCTCCAGTACATCATTTCTGCTATCAGTTGCCTGGGTCATGATGGTCAGTCACAGCAGTAGGAAGGTAACTAAGGCAGCTAGCATGACAGGATATTACAGATTAGGTAATTTATTATAAACAAAAGTTTATTTTCTCATTCTGGAGACTGGGAAGATCAGGATCAAAGCTGTAGTAGGTTCAGTTGTCTGATGAGGACGTCATTCTCTAGAAGATGGCTGTATCATGACAACATGGTAGAAGTGAAAGGGGACAAGAGAGCCCAGATGCTATGGGAAACCTCTTATATAATGGCATCAAACCCACAGATAAAGCAGGGACTCTCACAGATCTATTCTCTCTCTCTCTCTCTCTCTCTCTCTCTCTCTCTCTCTCTCTCTATCTCTCTCTCTCTCTCTCTCTCTCTCTGTGTGTGTGTGTGTGTGTGTGTGTGTGTGTGTGTGTGTGTGTGTGTATGCAGGAACACGTGTCCAGATTAAAGGACAACCTTGCAGGTGTGTTGGTTCTCTGCTTCTACAACATGGTTTCCAAGGCTTGAACTCAGGCCCCCAGGCTTGGTGGCAAACAGCCTTACCTGATGAGCCATCCCATGGACCTCTAATCACTTCTTAAAAGCTCTGCTTCTTAGTATCTACACTGACATATCCACCAAGCTTGAACTCTGCTTATTTTCAGAGTTTAGATGTGATCAGCCGGAGTCAAGATGTTATGTATGGCTGTAGACCCCGCTTCTTAATCCTATTCCACTGGCCAGTAAGCTTTAATACCTGAATTTTAGATGGCAAACATTCGAAGGGTAGAGTTGCATAAGCATATATATATAATATATATATATACATATATATTATATATATGAAGAAGAATGCTAACATTTACTCTTCAAGTGAAAAATTGTATGGTAAAAAAATTCTGTCTCCATAGCATAGTTCTTAAAAGAAAAAAATAGAAAGAGGTGAGATGACTCAGCAGGTAAAGGCTCTTGCAAGCCAGCCAGGCAGCCTGAGCTCTGAAACCCACACACAAGTAGGAGAGAATTTCTCAGAGTTTAGGGATATAGGTAAAGTAGGTACAGCTCCTCACTCTCAGCAACCTGAGGGGTACCTCAACTCACTCAGACCAGGATCTGTGGCATTGACACTGAAAACCACTGCAGGATTAGCCAGTTTGTGAAGCAGGTCTGGGGCTTTTATTAAAGATGTTGTAATAGGGGCTTAAGCACAAGAGCTGGGGGAAAAAGAGCCTCTTGGAGGAAAGTCAGGCACATCCAAGTACAGGCTCCCTAAAGGAGAATCAGAGCTCATTGTTTTTACAGTTGCCACAAACAATGATTTGGTGAGGTCTGAAGATACTACGATGTTGGTGGTTCCCAAAGCACCAATAGGATTGTAATAGATAAGGTAAAAGTCTAACTCCTAGGGATGGATGCAGGGCTATAGGCTATCTTTACTATAAACTGCTTCCTTTGAGATGCTCAAGCCATGTCTCAGGAAAGAATCAAGCTCTCCTCAAAGTCATATGCATTCAGGTAGTAAGCTTGGATCTCTGCTGCTTTAGCATAAACTATCTGCTCATGAAAACAATACTCCGCATTGGTATCCTTTCACTGTTATTGTATTAGTCTTCTGCTTTCTAAACTGTCAAGAGGCTTTAGACACTGGGACAATGGGCTTCTTTCTCATGTTCCCATGATTTTTCTATCTTATCCTGAGTCAAAGTGACAAAGTTGTCCTCTGATCTCCACACACACACATTTGAGGCACATGAACACCCACGTATCATACACACACAATAACAACAAATAATTTTTTTCTAAGAATTACCATATAGTTGGGAAAATATTGAGAACTGGGTAGTTTCTGGGAAAAGTTTAGAAACATACAAAGGAAGAAAAGTGCAGGAACACACCTTCAGCAAATCAGGAACATACCCGAAGACTTGGCAGAGACAAGATCATTCCTTCCCTTAGAGCTGACCAGATGTACCCAAATTTGGGTATGTGTTTGGGTATGTTCAATGTGCATTCTTAAGGATCACTCCAAGCTACCAGTCAGGAAGGTTTCTTGGGATCACTAAAGTCTAGAAAATGGTAGTTTGAGTCACTGCTGTTTAAAATAAACACTAACTTCTTCCCTACGAGTGGTCAAAGGTGCTACGAATAGAACGGCTCAAGCAAGATACAAAAGCCTCAGTAACTGCTTTTTTTAACCTTAAATTTTAATTTAAAATCTAATGATTTATCATCATTTTTATGCCCATATATGTTTTGCTTGCATGCATTTATGTGGACCATGTATGTGACTGGTGCCCATGGGAGTCAGAAGAGGGCACTGGATTCCCTGGAATTTGAATTACAAATGGTTGTGAACCACTGTGTGGGCTCAGAATTGAAGCCAGATCCTCTGCAAGAACCGGAGATGTTTTTAACGTCTGAGCCCTCCCTTCGGCGCACTGCTTCCCCGCCCCCTTTAATGGTATTAAGAGAGATCTAGCTCAGTTGGAAGAATGTTTGCTTAGCTTGCACATGGCTCTGGGCTCTATTTGATGTCACATTCCTGTAATCATTCTGGACATCAAGGCAGAAAGGTGAGGTGTTCAGGTTCACCTTTGACTCCAAAAGGAGTTCTGAGCCAGTCCCAGACACATGTGACCCTGGTTTTTTTTTTTTTTTTAAAGAAAAAAATGTTAATGTTTCTTGGACCAAAGACCTTAATTCTGTACTTCCCAGCTAATGACATAGCTGGGCTTATTGACAAATGGCAGTTATTCACAGCGGAAGTGGGTTACTGTCTGGAAACTGCTGAAGCAGTTACCCAGACTGATGTGTGTGGGACCCTGCAAGAGCTTCCTATAGGAGCCTCTGGAAAATACCGCTATCACTTTTCTGCAGTGGAGATACTGAAATTGGTGTGAATGCAATGAAAGCTGAGACGCAGGTGGAAATTCTGAGATAGTTTTGTATCTTGAAAGCCAATTACTTGCTCCAATGCTGCATTTCCAGATTCAAGGTTTGAGGACAAATTTTTGCCGCTTTTGATCATGTGAGGCCTGGCAAATGCAGAACACACATAGGAAAGACTAAAAAAAAAAAAAAAAATTCCAAGACTGCTCCCAAAAATAGTAAGAAAGTTTCTTTTGTAAGCCGGGGGTGTATTTAACTCTGTGGGTGAGGCCCTTTAAGGGATACAATGCTGACTTGACTCTAGGAGGTAAATTTTGACCCTGATAGTTTTACTATCAGGAAGATTTTTTTTTAGGAAGGTGACGTCATCCTCAGCAGGACTCCACCCACCCAAAACCATCATGCATTTTCTCTGACTTCAATTGCAAATGAACGTTTATTTATTTACTACAAAATTACAAATGTATGTATGTCGCTCTGGTTGATTTGGAGCTGGCTGTGTAGACTAGACTGGCCTGGAGCTCACAGAAACCCACCCGCCTCTGTCTCTGAAGTACTGAGGTTAAAAACATATGTGATCACACCTGATGCTATGCTTGTTTTGCTTTTTTTTTTTTTTTTTTTTTTTTTCCCGGAGCTGGGGACCGAACCCAGGGCTTTGCGCTTCCTAGGCAAGCACTCTACCACTGAGCTAAATCCCCAACCCCGCTTGTTTTGCTTTTATAAATATTATTGTAAAGTATATGTGTGAGTGAGTGAGTAAGTGTGTGAGTGTGTGTGTGTGTGTGTGTGTGTGTGTGTGTGTGTGTGTGCGTGCGTGCGTGCACAAGTGCCAAGGCATGTTGGAGTTTAGCTTGCAAACTTTGGTTCTCTTCTATTGTGTGTGTTCTAGGGATGAACGCAGGTCATCAGGCTTTCATCAGCAACGACATTTATCTGCTAAGCCACCCGACTAGTCTGATTGCACAATCGCACCTTTTAAAATTCTCTGTTGTCATGAAAGACTGAGCTTTTGTATTTAGTAGGTCTGTGGGATGGCTTTGTTTTTCTTCTCATATTGTGCCTTTTTTTAATTCTGCTGATGGAGGTCCTCACACACTGGAGACAAGTGCCTTACAGCTGAGCCCTAGTAAAGGAATGCTTTTTTAACGTTTTTAATTTTAATTTTTTATTTTTTAGTTTGTGTTGAAAGATGAGTGCTGTCTGGATTTCTAGAGCAGAGCCTTTCAGCAAGAGGCCAGGCCTCTCTTGGGCCTTGGAAAGGAGGAACTAGTTAAAACTGAAATGCTTTATATGCCCCACCTCTTCCTTCTGTGGATGAAGAAATGGAGATGAAGGGAAGTACCTTTGGTGGGGGAAAATGCACAGCACTTTTTAAAAAAATTCATTATACCAGTTGCAAAACGGGCAACTCCAGCAAAAAGAAAACCTCTTTGGTGAAGAATATCTTAGGACGCGATCCCCTAAGCCCTGCTGCACTGCCAGTTCAGGCCTGCCTTTCCATTTCTATGTCTTTGCCTGATGCCCAAGGCTTGCTATTCCAGCAATCCCGAGAGGACTGTCTAGCCATTGCTGCCCAGGCAACCTCGGTCTTTGCTTCTTCCCCTCTTGACCACAATAGATGCTGCATGAGACAGTGGAGTGCTCATGTTAGACACTGATGTGGTGGTCTTAGATTCCTGAGTGACAGCATGACATGCCTACAGAGCACGGAGGACTAGAATCTATAAATAGGAATTTTGTTTTTCAGACAGAGTCTCCTTGCAGACTGGGCTGGCCTTGGACTTCTATCACACTCCGTTTGCTTTTCTGTAGTGCTGGGGATCAGGCCTGGGGCTTTGTGAATGCTCTGCGGGTGCTCGAGCAAGTAGAGCCAAAGTTCCTGGCCCTGATTTCATCTCGAAAGAGCCACACACAATCCAAACAGCAGTGACTAGTAAACGTGTAAGTCCCTCTTTCAATCCCAACCCCCATTTTTCTTCTCTCTCTCTCTCTCTCTCTCTCTCTCTCTCTCTGAAAAGAGGAAATGAAGAGTAAGCTAGCTTCCACAATAGCAGCAAAAAAAAAAAAATGAAGAATCAGGTTCCAATTATAGGTGTGGTCAGCGCCAAAGTCCATGTTATTTTCACAGTAATCCACAGACTATAAGGTACGTTGTCCTTTTCCTTCTGTTTAATCTTGTTTCCAGCAATTCATTTGGAGTAATTTATTCATGAATGCTTCTCTGAAAATAAGGTTGTCAGATTAAACATGAAGCAATATTTGGGACACATTTATACCAAAAAAATCATTTGTCATTTATTTGAAATTTGAAATTTAAATGTAACTAGGCATTTGATTTGAGACAGGGTTTCACAGTGTAGGCCAGACTGGCTTTGAATTCAATATAGTCCTGCCTCATTCTCCAGAGTGCTGGGCTGGGATTATAGGCCTCTACCAACACACTAGGGAAGAGTGTTCTCTCTCTCTCTCTCTCTCTCTCTCTCTCTCTCTCTCTCTCTCTCTCTCTGTGTGTGTGTGTGTGTGTGTGTGTGTGTGTGTGTGTGTCTCCCTCTCTCCCTCTCTGTCTCTGTCTCTCTCTGCCTCTCTCTCCTACTTCTCAGAGAAATAATGTCAAAGCCGTTTATGTGATGAAGTTAATTTACAATTATGGATGCTGGCACAAACAGGAGTAGCCTCAATTTGCAAAATACTTTAGCAGCAGGTACCACAATAGACTGCTATCCGTTTCTGTGCCTTTCATTATGTTCACTGAATGATGGTTTTCTGCTTGCAATGGTGGCATGGTCAGAAATAAAATAGTCAGCTAGTAGGCTAAAACAGATGGTGGTCAGAGCAGGTTGATTCTTAGCACTTTCCTGGGACCAAGCTAATGTGTGCCTCCAGGTGACTTTGCCCAGAAAGAAACTTTCTAACCCCATCCAACCTTTGAATCACAGAGCCTTTGTTAGTCTCAAGGGTTCCTGTGGCTTTTGGTCCAGGGATAAGACTTCCACTGAGCAGCCAGAGGGACTGTTTTAATTACTCGGGAACTTGGTCTTGCTGTCTCTTCTTCCTTCACTCTACCCCATACTTTCCTTGAAGTTGGCCAAATAGAACTGGGACCCCCAGGCATGGGACGTTCACCTAAGCCTTTAACTGCAAGGGAACCTGCTAGTAGTAGGGATTGGTGCCGTTAACATTTTATATTCAGCTTTATCTTAGGCTCTTGAGGTAAACAGCGGGCATTGTGTGTTATTTATTGTTATGTCAAGAACCCCTAGAGATACATAGGACAGGAGAAAAATTGGAACTGCTTTTGTTCACCCTTCTAACAAATGAGTACACAATATATTTTGGTGTCAAATACTTAGTGGGGGGGGGAAGCCTTCTTTGTTAAAAAAAAAGACTAAAGACAACAGATACTGAAGCGATTTGAACTTTGTAGCCGATATCCTTCTAATATTTTTAGTTCGGTACCATCTGTTTATCTGACATTAAATTTCCAGCAAATGGTCATGCCGGGAGATGCTGTTTTCATTTTTATGTGCAGCCGAAACACAGAATAATAAGAATCTGCTTGAGTTGAAGAAATATGTTTGTAAATGGTCTCCCTCTCGTTTTTTAATCAGAGCTGGCTGAGAAAGTGACTTTTGAAGCTTGTGGCAGCACCTTTTTGCCCAATTTTCAGTCCAAATAGCTGAGGTTGGAAGACAGCATTTGTCGTGTATTTAGATGCAGCAGAGGAAGGCCTCTGCAGCTCCAAGAGAGACCCAGGTATCACAAATATCTTCTTCTCCTCCCCATTAGACGGCTCTCTAATTATTTCTTGTCTCTTTGCCTGACACCAGCGACAAGCAGGCACTGGGTCTGTAAATTAAAAGCGCACATAGCAAATTACATACCACCCAGTCGCTGATGTTATTTTTATTTGGCTCTACGAAAATCACAGCCTACACATTAATTGGCATTTGTTTACAGGAGGGGAAAACGATGACTTTTTGAGAACTATGACTCAGTGGAACCACTTCTCCTCACACTGGCTTGCAAATGGAATCGCTAGGCTCCCTTTGGGCTGCATGGGTGATTCCAGCAGGAGTCTGGGATTGTGCCCAACAGAGTGTTAATTAAAGAGAGCCACCTCTTGTCACGTTCTCACTCCTGCAAGGCTTCAAAATCCTCCAGTCGCCTCTTTAATCAACAACATGTGTTGGATGCCTACTTATAGTGTGAAGCACTCCAGCTACCATGCGGATTTCAAAGGCAGTGGTGAGGACAGGGTTTGATTGCATGGCTTTAAAGTCAAGGCCGCTAAACCGACATTAAGCGAGGCCCTTTATACCTGCCAGTGGCATAGGATACATTTTGTGAAAGAGACAGATCTTGCCTCTTTTTTTTTTTTTTTTTTTGTCTTTGTACTTCCAGGATTAACATCCATTTGCTTCAACACAGGGTTTCTGGTAGCTGAGGCTGGCCCAGACTCACCAAGCAGCCAAGGTTAACCTTGAATTTCTGATCCTCCTGCTTTTATCTCCCAAGTGTTGCATTGCAATCTTGTCCTGCTATGTCACTTCATTATTTTTAAACCAATCAAGTCTTGTGATGCTTATCAAACAACCTCAACTTTCATTTCTTTTTTGAGACAGGGTCTCATGTAACCCAGGCAGACCTTGAATTCACCATTGATGAGAGGATGAGCTTCTGCTTCTGATCTCACTGCTTCTGACCCTCAAAGGGTTGAAGCTGACAGGTGTGGACCACTGTGCCCAGTTTATGCAGTAGTGGAAATCAACCCCAGGCTTTGTGTATAGGCATGCACTCTACCAGAATGGGCTACATTCCCAACCCCAGTAAAAAGGAATTTTCTTATTGAACAGGATGAAATTAATTTGGTGTGCCAACTTAATACTGAAAAAGAAAAACAAAACAAACACACAGAAAACCTCAGTGCATTAATTTGGACTGTAATGGTTGGTCTTCAGGATCAAACTTCACTCGGAAGTTCCCACTGGAGGTGTAGGTCAGTTGTAGATTCCTAGCGTAGCCCTCACAAGAAACATCAAATGAAGTTCTTACTTGAGCTAAGGTGGGGGATAGGGACCGCATTCCTTGGACTTCTGGGTACACACCCAGGGCACTCAGGGCATGCTGAATGAGTATCTAAACGAATAATAATTTATACACATGGTATTAGGTGAATAAAAATATACGGTGTGCTTTCATGCCTAGTTGTCCTTCTCTTCTGTATTGCAGTTTCCTAATGTAAAGTCCAGACTGAACAATGCCAAAGTTATCTGTAAACTCATTGAGCAGAGGACACTTATCACATATTCAATACACAGAGAACATAGGTTGTGGATAAAATTTTCATTTCCTATTCTGTGTTTTATGCCAGTCAGAAAGTCTTTATATAGAGATAGATCTATTTATTGACACAAAATGCATGGCAAATAGAAGATAAGCTCACTGGGAATGCAGCCCTGTGCTAAGGCAGTTACCTAGCATGTGGTAGGCTCTGAGGTCTATCGCTAGCAAGAAGAAAAAATGAAGGTGAAATTACATTTTTTTTTAAAAAAAGAAACTTGATGCTGTAGTCAATATAGGCTGCTGTGACAAAACACCATAGACTGGGTGGTGTAAACACCAAAAAATCCCTTTGCACAGAAATTCCTTCTCTTTCTAGTATAGTAGAGACGGTTACCTCTCTCCCGCCTTCTTGCATGGTCACAATGTTTTCTGATTAGGGCCCTTCACTTATGACCTTCCATCTTGCCTCTTGAGGGACATCTACTCCGGGAAGTCAGGGCTTGAGCACAGGAATGAAGGAGAAAGAGGATAGTTTCCCCCATAGTGATGCTCAGACTGGTCTGGCAAAGATACTTTATAGAACCCTCAAGTTACTAACACACACACACACACACACACACACACACACACACACACACACACACCTTTTAAAAGACCTGTGTCACAATTGTCTGTCAGTTGTATGTCTTAAAAAAAGTTGGCCTTTGAATTTTAAAGTTGAAAAATATTAGCTGATGAATGGAATGTTAAAAGTTAGGAGAGCTGGTCCTCTGCTACAATGACTGAAGAGAGGCAGAAGGCTTTTAGGATGCTGTCATGTTCTACTTCCTGGTTCATGTGAATTCAACAAATGGGCTCAGTTTTGAAGCATTCCTTCAGTTGTTCATATACAGTTTGTGCGATTTCTTGCACACATATTTTATATAGGTCAATCAAAACTCAAGGCATCATGACTGGGGAGGTAGCTCAGTTGATAGGGAGCTTGCCTGTGTGAAGCACTCTGTAAACTGGAAATGGTGTCATAGGCTTATAATCCCAGTACTCAGGAAAAAGTGGCAGGTGTGGAAGCTCTCAATTCTAGGTTACCCTTGAGCTACTTAGCAAGTTCAAGGACAGCCTCCCGGGATAAACAAAACCTGTCTCTAACTAAACCAAATGAAACCAACCCCAAAAGAAACAGACAAACAAACTAAATTAAAGGCAGGAAAGAAAAAGAAATCAGAGCGATGCATTTAACACAGGAGATAAACTCTACAAGTCATGTACTACTTTAGTCCAGACTAACAGGCCACTCCTCCTTTGTTCTTTGTAGTTCAAAAAGTCATAAGAGGTTAAAATCTAATGAGTCAGAGTGTACAGAGGAGACTGGCCTTGTAGTTGAGTATAATATTATCTTCCCAGAGGCATAGGCTGAACTGCAGACACAGTTAAAATTTCTGGCTGACATTGCTTGATGCTGTTTCCCAGTCTGGTAGCTTAATGGCTGGAGGCTAAAAAGCCACGTTTCCAGGGAGAGGAGGAAAGTTTTCTGAGCAGGGGGGCAATGTGGACTCAAGCCCAGACATATAACTAGGCTTCTCTCAAGAGAGGTGGCAGTTTCAAATGACTCGCAAAGAAACACTGTAGCAACAAACCAAAGGGGGAGTGGGAAAGCAAAATATAAAGTTAAAGGCTGTGTTGTGTTCTAGGAGATTCCAGCTGCTCTGGCCAGCAGCTTTGGATCTAAGCAGTGATAGAACTGGTTTTCTTAGACGATGGGTAGAGTTGAAAAATGAGGCAATATATTTGTGATTCTTAATATCAGTGTTCTTAGAAGCTTCGAGCTCATGCACCCAGGGTGGAGCACTTTCTAAAAAAAACAAAACAAAAAAACAAAACAAAACAAAAACAAAAAACAAAAAACAAAACACCAAAAACTACAGCTAAGGAATTAGCCCTGTCAAAAGCTTGTGACTAGCCAGTGGCTTTGGAGAGACCAGTGGCTTATGAATAGGTTACTGCGTGAATTTCAGAATACCGTGACTGCTTCTTTGTCCCCAGCTCTTTCATTCACTTTTCACTGTTTCACACTGTGCTTTAAACTTCTAACAGAGCATTAACAGCAGTAGCCAGTTGGATATTTTCAAAACCCTTTCAACTGGAGGGAGCTAATGGCACCACTCAGTCTAATGCAAGTCCCGTGTTTCCGTGAACACTGTTATCAACCATTATCTTGGTGACTTTGCGAGGTTGATCATGTGTAAGGTAAATACTATCTACCTTTGTTTATCTTTTATGGAAATAGAGGTATAATGTTGGTTGTGAGCCTAGCCTTTAATGGCTGAGCCATCTCTCTGGCCCTGAGATATAATTTAAAAAGCCAGGTTTAATGAGGTGCTCTTGTTATCCTAGTACTGCGCATGTGGTAGGTTTCAGATGGGAAAATCAAAAGTTCAAGGTCATCCTTGGCTATGTATTGAGCTTTAAGGCCAACCTGGGAAATATGATGTCTTCTCTTAAAATAAATAAGTAGCCAGACAGAGTGGCACATGGCTTTAATCCCAGCACTCAGGAGGCAGAAACGGGTGGTTCTCTATGAGTTCAGGACCAGCCTGGTCTACATA
The DNA here is from genome assembly GCF_021556685.1 of Rattus norvegicus. Taxonomy (NCBI): domain Eukaryota; kingdom Metazoa; phylum Chordata; class Mammalia; order Rodentia; family Muridae; genus Rattus; species Rattus norvegicus. The sequence goes on from NC_141554.1 coordinate 38,100,053, forward strand.
CTGAGGTATAGGATTATATACAGTGAGACCCTGTCTCAAAAACAACCCCTTGAACCTCTTTTCCATCTGTGTCCTGCCTGATGAGTAACAATGATTTTTGCATTGTTGAAAGATTAGGATTTGGTGTGTGAGGGTGGCGCACCTTATACTGAGAATAGGCTTAATTCTTGGAGCTTTAGTAAAGTAGAATTCTCTAGATACACTCACTTTGGACTCTAGATATTGATAGGTTTACGGTGCTTTCTCTTCACTATTATGCAACCATCGACATTCCTAGTGGTCCTGGACTGGCAGGTCCTGGACCCTTACCTCAAGGCTCTTTCAAAAGGCACTTTCAAGCATTTAAGAGACACCTTCAGTGGCTAAGATCATGTGCTGCTCCTCCAGAAGACAGGTGTAATTCCACCCACGAAGTGGCTTACAACTGCCTGAACCTCCATTTGCCAAGGGATCCAATGCTTCCAGCTTCCATGGACACTTGTGTGCATGCATGGGCGTGTGTGCGCTCTCTCTCTCTCTCTCTCTCTCTCTCTCTCTCTCTCTCTCTCTCTCTCTCACACACACACACACACACACACACACACACACACACACGAATAAAATAACCTTCAAAAAAGAAATGCAGTTTCAGATGTCCTCCCCCAATACAATATAGTCATACCTCAGTCTGCATAGAAAATAGGTTCGAAGGCAACCTATTATCTTTGGATACTCAAATCCATAGACAGGTCTCTTTTGTAAAATGACATACTGTTGACATAGAACTTGTGAATGGCCTCTTTTAGCATTTATGCCATCTCTGATTGCCTCATATTACCCGATACAGTGCTAAACAAATTGTTCAACTGCATTGATTAAGAAATGAAGACAAGCGGGACAGGGATCCTGTACATGTTCCTATCTCCTAATAGTTTTTTTTTTCTGAAATTGCATCCCAGATGCAGAAGCCCTGGGTACGGGAGCTGACTGTATGAAGCAGAACCATCTTGGTTGGCCTGTTTCTCGGGGGTTGAGTGCTTACTTACAATAGATGACAACTTGGGTTTATTCTCTAGCTACATCCCCCTCATACACACACCTTTAGCATATGTATATGTGTGTATAGTATATGCCTCATCACTCATGAAGAGGTAGGAAAATGGTGAGTTTGAGGCTAGCCTGAACTGTATTGTGAGCTCAAAGGCATCCTGCTCTGTAGGAAGATCCCATTTCCAAAAATGAACTCAAAACCAAAAAGGAGCGGGTCAACATCTGCAATTTAAAAGTGTCTTTACTGTTTTTTTCCCCCAATTTTACATATCAATGTACTTCACTATGGCATTTTCATATATTAAGACATTTTCATATATATGTATGTATATGATGTAGTTTGGTCATATTTATCCTTTATTACTCCTTTTTGTTCCCTTCCTTCTGGTTGATCTTTCTTTTTCCAAAGGATCCTCTTGTATATTCATCTCTTTATTTAAAATAAAATTGTGTATGTACAGTATATGCATGTGGTATATATGCAGGTGCATTTGCATGTGTACAGGTGCATGTGAAGGACAGATACCAAATTCAAGTCCTTCTTTTGATCATTTTCTAAATTATCTTTAGGACAGCATCTCTTACTAAACCCAGTACTCAATAATTGGCTAGACTGTCTGACAGGGAGCTTTAGGGATCTGCCTGTCTCTGCCCCTATTACACGAGGGTTAGAGATGTGTAGGATCACGCCTAGCTTTTTTTTTTTTTATTACAAGTGCTGGGGATCAGAATTCAGAATTCAGAATTCAGAGCCTGGTGCTTGGCAACAGACATTTTACTAAGCTATCTCCTCAGCTCCCAGTGTTTGTTGAGTAATACAAGTTTACAGGAGCATCTGTATCTTACCAGTGGTTAGACCACTGAAAATAAGTCTCCCCCTCAACCCCTGGAAACTATTGACTACCTAGACATCCTTAAATAGAGGCGGTACTTTGTAATTCCCTCCTCCTAGCAACTGTTAACTGCCTATAAATTCTTGGAGAGGGTGGGGCACCCTAAGCTCCTCCTACTTTGTGAACAGACTGTTGAGCTCAGTCTTTATATGTATGTGTGTGTGTGTGTGTGTGTGTGTGTGTGTGTGTGTGTATAATATTGAAGCTGAAGGACAATATCATGAGTTCAAACAAACAAACAAAAAAATCCAAGGGCAGAGACATTATGCATTTCTGAAGCTGCTAGAAGGAGAAGAAAGAAGAGAAAGGGACTAAAACAGCCTCCTGTTGAGGAAGAAGCCCATGATGATGAGGAGGAGTTGGGGTAAAGAGTAAGGGAGCCCCAAGCACCAGAAAAAAAAATACAGACTTAGGTTGTAGCCAGAACACAAACAAACAAACAAAGAACAAAACAGAAAAAAAGAAAGGAAAAGTTGTACGTTTCTGAGTCAGAGCACAGAAGGGTGGACCTGCCCACAAGACTCTCATGGAGACTCATAGGGAATCATTCTGGGGGCAGGGATTCTGGGAAGAAAAACAGATCTGATTTCATTAAATAGACAATCATTTCCTCTACCTCTTTAGCATGGCTTAAAGTGAGTCTAAAGTCCTAGGGTGGTTCTGTTATCCTGAGGACTGTCCTCCTCAGTCTCTGTGTAGGATCTATAAATAGTTCATGGTTTCTAGTGGATAAGGGGAGATTTGTTTTCAGTGGTCTGAACTCTGGTAGGATGCTTCTGCTCCTGTCATGGGCCTGCTCAACTGGATTAGCTCATAAAGGAGGAAACAATAGAATATCTCTCCTCCAAAAGGGTAATGCTAAGATAATTTAGGAGGTAGACTAAAATTGGGTTATAATATCCCATTTTCACCACAAAAAAAATCTAGAGATCCAGATCCAAAATGGTCTACTACAAAGGATCAATGTCTGGGCTGAAGTTCTAGTCCCCACCCACACATATAGCCTTTAGGCAGGAGTACTTATTGATGAGATGAGAAACTGGGCCTTTCTTCTGGTGTTCCTGGCCAGAGAGCCAAGAACATTTCTAGACCTTCTACCTTTGCGATCTCTGCCATGAGCTGACTGTCCAATCTCTCCTTCCTGTTCTTATCACTCCCTCTCTGAAGAAGACACCCTTATTGCCAATAGGGTGTTGAGATGGTAGCTGATCTGGTTTCTTTTAGGTAAATTAACATATTGGGTGTGGTTATTGAGATAACCCTTTAGTGTGTTTATCTAAAAGACTCCCAAAGTACATCAGTGGTTTTATTTGTATAACTGCCAGGTATAAGAAGGGGAGGAAGTCCTTGACTGGTGCTTGGAGAGAGATGTGAGGAAAAGTAAAGGCAAGAGTTATTTATCTTACAGGTTTGAAGCAAGCAACAGGGAGAAGCCAGAAGAGGAGATTTTAAAATGTCTAAATCGAGATCCACTAAACTCTCTTAATGGCATCACTAGAGCATCGATCCATTGGGATCCTCCTCATTTTTCTCCCTTTGACTTCCAAGGCTGGACTAGAGATTGATGAAGTCAGGATCTGCTTTGAGCACTTTGATAGATTTGGGGGGGGGGGGGTAGCCAGGATTACAGTGCAAAGTCATCCCCAGATGGGTTCTAGACAGGAAGAGAGTGAAGAAATTTAACTATCATTTGATTTGTAGGCAAAAACAATAGTGGGCCTGTGACTCTCCTTTGTAGGAAAGCACTGATGTGTTGAAATTGAGCCAGGGTCATAAGAGTCTTCTATCTTAATGCAGGTCTTGCACAGGTGATCACAGCTGCAAAGAGTTCAAGAATACAGTGGCCATATCATGCTTAGAAGGCAGCATTCCACAACATGCCATCACTTTCTCTGGATCTTTAGTTCTTTCCTGGTCCTTCTGAGATGTTCCCTGAGCCTGTGGATTGGGGGATACAGGTATCTTATTTAGGACTGAGCTTAGAATATGCATTTTAACAAGATCTCCAATAACCATGTAGGCAATGGTAGTAATTGAGTGTTCTCTTCTGCAAACATCCCCTACCTGGCTCAGCGTGCAGTTCTTTGGGATGACTTTCACAAGTTTATATCACTCCTTAGGAAATATTCCAGAGTGGCACATACAGGTAACTTAGCAAGTCAATTTTCAGTCAAAGCTTTTCATGTGACTTCATCCCCTCAGGCCTTTGAAACTAGACAGATGGCAGAGAGCAGGCTGACTGGTGGATGAGAATGAGAGGGCCAAGCAGAATTGAGAGCAGAGCACCTTGGGTAGAAGAAAATAAGTAGAATCCATAACTAGGGTACTCTGGGACCCTGGAGCTGTATGAGAGGGAGGGGGATTGCACAGAAAATAAAAATATCTATAACAATGGTCACAACAATAGTAAGTTAATAGCTGTTGGTATAGAGCTTCCTAAGGGAGGAAGAGAGGAGTTCCTTAAAAAGAAACAGATTCGACTTGGACATAATGGTGCACATCCACGCACTAAGCAAAACCAGCACTCAGGAAACAGAGGCAGGAGGATGAGGACTTTGAAGCCATCTTGGGCTACAAGAGACCCTAACTAAAAAAAAAAAATAAAATGAACAGTACCAACCGCAAAGCAGATTACTCAGAAACAGGATTTCTGAGGGTTTAGGACACTCAAGTCTTCATGGGAAAAGCTTGAGAATCATATTCTTTTCTAAAAGTCTTATTTCTTATATCACATATATTAGTATCTTGCCTGCATGTATGTATGTATGTATGTATGTAGGTACACTATGTGCATATAGTGGCCATGCAGACTAGAAAAGGGTATTGCAATCCCTGGAACTGGAGTTACAGATGGTTTTGAACCAACATGTGGATACTTGGAACCAAACCAAGGTCCTTTGAAAGCATAGCAAGTTCTTTTAACTACTGAGGCATCTCTCTATCTCCAAGAATGTGATATTTACTATCAGGGCTAAGTCAGTGAACAATGATTCTGGATGCCGTGCCTCGTGGACCACAATTGTCACCATTGCTCAGTGATCCTGAAATAGGACTTCTCAAACTTTCTTAAACATTCAGGACTCCCTTTCAGCTGAGAAATTTTTATGCAATTCCAGATATATAGGTCTATAAAATAGGTATAAAAGTCAAACATTTATTGCTAACAAATCATGGGGAAATATATTTTACAACCATTCTTGAGGGAAGGTTGACAAAACCAAAACAATTCTTTGGTATACATATCATATTACCATTTATCACTGATCAAAGCAAATTTGCATACTAATGAGATTGGTATGTTTGCTTATTGCTGTAAAGGTATGGTACTGCATGCCATAGAGCCGTTTCAATGTTTTTCAGAGTTGAAGAATATGTTTTAAATTTTGTATTAATTCTTCGAGATTCGGTACAATACATTTTGATTGTAGTCACAGCTCCTCAACTCCTCCCAGATCCACTCCTACTCCCTACCCACACAACTTTCCGTACTTAAAATAATGAAGCCATCAAATCCAAATTGTGCTGCACGCATATTTTTTGGATGTGTGGCCTTTCTCCTTTTCTCTCCCCTACCAGGGGCCACAGTCTTAAAGAAAACTGACTAGTTGTTTTCTGGTGGCTCTCACTTGTCAATAGTTCTTTAGCTACGGATGGGAAGTTTTGTGCCCTCCTCCATTCTACATGCTGGGACTTTATCTGGCTTCAACATGTACAGGTTTGCCCGCACTGTCACTACTGCTGTGTCCAGAAGCCACTGTCTTCTTCGTAGCTTTCCATTGCCTCTGACTCTTCCACCTTTCCTCAGAGATGATTCCTGAGCTTTGGGGATGCAGAATTGTTGTAGTTTTCCTTGGTCATCACTCTCTGTGGCAAAAGATTCTTCTCTGATGAGGGTCGAGAAATGTGCTAATTGATGAGTAGAAATGGAAGTTGTTAGAAGTCAGTTTAATACTGTGTCTATTTAGCAGGACCATAGTTTGGAGGTCCACGGGAAGGTGACCACTGGGTAGCATGCCATGATTGCCCAGCCCTACAAGACTCAAAGAGCAAATTGGTGAAGTCCGGGGATTTGTCTGTGGACTTCACCTAAGAAGAGGAGCTGTAACCTGATAATGCTCAGAGGAATCTCTACAAGGATGTGCTGCTGGACAAGTGTCACATTGCCAACTTTACCCAGACAGGTGTGGGACCTGAGGACCACCCCTCTTCAGGTAGAAAACCTGGACACACAGGGACAATATTCCACCCATTCCTGTAACCTGCCTGAAGAAGACATGTCATGTACCTGTCTTTCTGCTCTCCCTCCTGACTCCCTGTATTCTAGTGGGGACCCCAGATTCACACCACCAATTCCATCCATTCCCACCAAGCACTCTTGGTTCCTATTTCTAGGCTGGGACCCTAGACTAGGAATATTTTGTTTTTATAATCATCAATGCTCAGAATCCTGCCTCACATAAATAAATAGTTAGAATATGGCTGAGGTTTGCCAGATATCCTTTGGATTATTATTATTTTTTTAAATGAAGCCCAAGTCATCAACTTAAATAGCAACTTAAAAAATAATTCTAACATGAAGCAGTACATAATTGTGCTTATTGGATACTTACATGCTAAGGAGTGATACTAGGAAAATATTAAGTCTGTCTTCTATAATCTTGTGTTTCTCTAAGGGGCAGAAAATGTTGTGTGTGAACTGAAGACACTGAAATTCAGAGTGTACAGTAGCCTCAAAAACTAAGGTGTAGAAGAAAATGAAGGAAGAGAAGTCGCCATGGGTTAGGTGAGTTCAAGACAGCATGGCCCTTAGGCTTTGCCACTTGGAGTTAAGAACAGCCCAGATGGAACATAGTAACATCTTATTATAGGAAAGAAGATTCAAATAGCATAGAGAGGAGATATCTGCCCAGCTCCAATTTAAGGCTTATTCTAAATATAAAGGTTGTGTGTGTCTTTTATCTGGCAACTAAATGGTCCAAGATGGCGTAGAAACCCCTAGTCAGAATTAAAATTTTCTACAGCAAGGGACTTGCTTGCAGTTTCTGAGGATTTACCAATAATCATCATGGTGGGGAGCAGACAGACAGCTGCTGAGAGCTTTGTACCCAATCCAGAGGCATCAGACAGAGAGAGAGAGAGAGAGAGAGAGAGAGAGAGAGAGAGAGAGAGACAGAGACAGAGACAGAGACAGAGACAGAGAGACAGAGAGAGAGGAAGATGGAGAGAGAGGAAGATGGAGAGAGAGGAAGATGGAGAGAGAGGAAGATGGAGAGAGAGGAAGATGGAGAGAGAGGAAGATGGAGAGAGAGGAAGATGGAGAGAGAGGAAGATGGAGAGAGAGAGAGAGAGAGAGAGAGAGAGAGAGAGAGAGAGAGAGAGAGAGAGAGGCAGACAGACAGGTCTGGGTAGGCTTTTATTCTACCCTCAGTGACACACCTCCTCCAACACCTCCTAATCCTTCCCAAACTTCATCAACTGGAGATCAAGCATTCAGACATGTGAGTCTACAGGACTGAGGGTAGAGGTGGGGCATTCTCATTCAGACCCGTGCAGCAGGCCAGTGCTTTGCAGTCAGTTCTAGGTCAGCCAGTCCTACATGAGGCCCTGACTCAAAAACCAAGATCAAAGGCTGGAGAGATGGCTCAGTAGTTAAGACCATTGACTGCTCTTCCAGAGGTCCTGAGTTCAAATCTCAGCCACCACATGGTGGCTCACAACCATCTGTAATGCGATCTGATGCCCTCTTCTGATGGTGTCTGAAGACAGCAACAATGTACTCATATATAAAATAAATAAAAATCTTTATATAAAAATACTCAACCAGAAAAAAAGAAAACCAAAATCAAGATGTCTCATGAAGCATCGTTTGTGTCTCATGGTGTGTCAGCATGTGCAGTATGAGACGTGTTGACATGTCCATGTGCCTGTTTAGAACCAAGGCTGCAGTGAAGCCATGCAATGCAACACGCGTGAGTCCTGCCTGAAACACTCTGCATTCATGATTCATCTTGTTTCAAATTAGGCTTTTTTGTCTCTGTGTATTCAGAAACCTTTTATATTCTCAAATTTTTATGCCCTCCCTTTCAGTTATGCAACTTCAGTTGGGGTGCAGGCTTATGGTTTAAGAAGCTGGTACCGAAAAGATTCTGTGGTATTTCACCAACTGCTTTTCATAATGGAGAAGTGGCTTGGGTTTCTCAATGCCAAACATGCAGATGGAGGAGGCCTGTATGACTCTGGAGTTTTTCTTCTTTTGACTTTGTTGCAGGGATTGGAGGGAACCTCTCCATCTTCTGAAGAGTCCACCACTTAAGTCTATGGAAACCAACAAACTAGACTAACAGGGGAAAGGCCAGGCGAATTGGTTACGTACATGAGACCATCACAGTAAAGTGATTATTTCATAACCAACTGACACTTCATAGATGAGAAGGAAGTGGTGGGAGTGTAGGCAATTTTGAGATGGAGTAAATGACTTTTGAATGTGACTAAGGGTCCTCAGGAACAGACAGTGATCTGGGACAAAATCTATCTGGGCTGTGGATACGGTGCCGACTCTAATTTTTCTTTATGCCACATTTGTCAACTACTTCTTGTTGATCAAACATTAGAGGAAGGGATTCTAAGCCACTGAACATCTTCTGGAAGCTCTGGCCGTTAGGCACTTAGGGGAACTAAAGAGAAAGCCCATCCTTATAGCTGCTGCTTCTCTAACTCTTTCCATGTGAAGCATCACCATAACAAAGTGCCATCCTCTGAGTATTGTTTTCTGAGTTCCAACGTCATCAGATCACTTTCCATAAAGCTGTCACACTGAGAGGTGCTGTGTGTGTGTGTGTGTGTGTGTGTGTGTGTCTGTGTGTGTGTGTGTGTGTGTGTGTGTGTGTAAGGGTATTATTCATTGGTGACAACAGTTTCTATCTACAATTTTTAATTTGGTCAAAAGCGATGACATCAATGTATATGAGTTGTGAAAGGAAACTAGACTGGAGACTCAACAAGGATGCCTCCTCCTTCCTCCCATCTTTTCTGTTGGTAATAACCAGAAACCCAAAGTATTCTACAGGTCTCTCTAGGGATGCAAAGCAGACTCTCCAGGATAATTGAGAGAATTTCTGCCAGCCTTGGTATTAAAGCAATTTCCAAATGTGATGGGAACAGGCACATACTGCTTCTGCCCTCTGAAACCCTTTTTTTGTTCCAAGAATTCCCTAGAAAGAAAATACAGTAATTTAATACAGAAAAGCTGAACAGCAATAGTAGCGAGAGTGGGGAACCATCTGGTACATTTCAGTGATTGTCAAGGTTAGCTTTTGTTTAAATGTTACTTATTGCTCAGTCCACCCCTGTTAAATGACTAGAGCTCAAGGTCACCGGTGATGGTACACTGGAATGACAGTAGTGTACTTTCCCCTTAAATGTCTTGACTTCGGGCTCGGTTAGGAATCCAAACCCAAGGCTTGATCTGCACCCGTATATAATCTTCTATAGTTGTTTCCGACTCCCTTTCGAAGTCTGTTTCTAAGACTACTGATCGTGCAGTAGGAAGATTATATGCATTATATGCAGAGGAAGATCTTAATTTATGTGTATGTCATCATGCATATAACCTTGTGCTATAATAAAAGAATGTGTGAAATTTGCAAATAAACGTGTATAAGCATATCAGGTGGTATATTGTTTGAAGTTCCTACACTTCCTTTAAAATTTTTCATAAACTCTTCATCTAGTCTATTAGCCTGTAAGCATCATGTTACCTCCTCATTTGATAATAATGTATTCATCTTGATTAGATTACTGAGCTACAAAGGGCCCTCTGCATAGTGTTCCAGTGTATACACCCAGATGCCGTATTTATTGTTCTCAGGAATGTTACTACTGGGAACAGAGCTAATGATAATGGTGGTACTTTGGGGAATGTGGTACACTGGTAACATTTCTGATGCTGCTGGTGATGATGGGGATGAGGATGAGGATGATGGCAACTGAGGAGGAAAAAGGGAAAGTGTTATTTATGGCTGAGATGAAAGCTACACAGGAGCTGAATGTTTCTCCTTTCTGCTACTTGGTAATGAGACATCTTCCCCAGCAGCGATGTTCTTTCCTGCTTATTTATCTTGCTTCCTATACAGCCTAAAAATACTTTCAAGTGTCCCTGAGGAGCTATTGACAGTTAATGGCTTTTGGGGGTAGCATCAGTGATGTAGCCACTGGTAACTTGCCCATGAGTCAGTAAATAATCCCCACGCATGCTCACACAAGCAACCCTAATTAAACTCAGTGGGTCACAAAACAAAAACAAAATCAACATGCAAGAAAGTAGGAAGAGGGCTTGTTAGGAAAAAGAAAAGTTTCAGTGGGAGTGGGGGGAATAAGGGAGCAGTAGACTATGACTCAAATTCATTATACACACATATAGAATTGTCAAAGCATTAATGAGTAAATAAGAAAATCATTTGGTTGGGGATTTAGCTCAGTGGTAGAGTGCTTGCCTAGGAAGCGCAAGGCCCTGGGTTCGGTCCCCAGCTCCGAAAAAAAGAACCAAAAAAAAAAAATAAGAAAATCATTTAATGCCATCTTTCAGCCTGTAATCTCATGGGAAGCCTCCTAGGATTGCAGCCTTGGGAACAGCAGGTTTTCCTAGGCCCCTGGCATTCTTTGGTATTTTGGTCCTGGGCACTCAGCAAGATGTGAAAGCCATGAGTCATGATTTCCATATGGTGGGATTCCCTCCCCTCTCTCCATCTCCATGCCTGCCCCACCATCTGCTGCTGCCACTCTCAAGGTTATGGAGCAAGGGGTGACACAGGAAACAGAGAAGAAAACAAACACTGTTTTATGAATAAGAGAGGAAAAAGATGCATTATTTGATTACCAAAGCTTTCTTTGTATAGTACAAAAAAGTCAGAAGCCAAATCTCTCTCTCTCTCTCTCTCTCTCTCTCTCTCTCTCTCTCTCTCTCTCTCACACACACACACACACACCAAACAAATATGCACACACCAACCCTAAACAAAACAGTGTTACTTGTTCATTCAGAACATTAGTAGTCATTCTATCACTTGCCTAAACAATCATCCTGTATTTATGCATGTAGCAAGCTCAGAAGGAAAATGGGATCATTATCACATAATTTTGTGACCTTTTCTTTTTGTTTTAGAAATTGTATCTTCAACATTTTTCTGTGTCAGGAAACATACCCCAACACCCTCATTTTCAATGTTTAATGAGTATTTTCTGTGGAAGGCATCATTCCAATTGCTGGAGTTTACATATAAAAATAGGCAAGACAGCCTCTTTCGCCCCTGTGAGTATCATAGATATTTTTCCCTGTCTAACATTTAGGTAATTTCCATATATTTGCCTTTATAAACAATACTGTGATGACTATCCTCATGGCTAGGTTCTTGCTGACACATAATTTTCCAATGATAATGCTGACTATTCTCTCTCTGCCCCTCTGTGTCCACTTTCCATCCCTCTCTGCCTTGCTTCACAGACCATATCTTTGGGCTTATTTGCTTTGTGGCAATGGACAGCTCCCACAGGACATTACAGAAGTACAGGAGACAATGGCAGATTGTATATTATGTCTCCTGCCTTGCCTCTTGGTGGGCTGTTGCTTTTCTTGTCGTTCTGACAGACTATCTGACAAAATCAACTTAAAGAAGTTTGAGTGAGGGGCTCGAGACCCCATATGTACAACAATGCCAAGCAACCAGAGCTTCCAGGGACTAAGCCACTACCTAAAGACTATACATGGACTGACCCTGGACTCTGACCTCATAGGTAGCAATGAATAGCCTAGTAAGAGCACCAGTGGAAGGGGAAGCCCTGGGTCCTGCTAAGACTGAACCCCCAGTGAACTAGACTATGGGGGGAGGGCGGCAATGGGGGGAGGGTGGGGAGGGGAACACCCATAAGGAAGGGGAGGGGGGAGGGGGGAGGGGGATGTTTGCCCGGATACCGGGAAAGGGAATAACACTCGAAATGTATATAAGAAATACTTAAGTTAATAAAAAAAAAAGTAAAAAAAAAAGTAAAAAAAAAAGGGGGGGGGGTTGGGGATTTAGCTCAGTGATAGAGCGCTTGCCTAGGAAGCGCAAGGCCCTGGGTTCGGTCCCCAGCTCTGAAAAAAAGAACCAAAAAAAAAAAAACAAAAAACAAAAAACAAAAAAAAAAAAAGAAGTTTGAGTGAACAGTCCATCATGGCGGGGGAGATGCGATAGCAGGAGCATGAGACAGCTGGTCACACTGCACCCATTCACAGTCACTAACTAAGGTGGATGAATTCTCTCATGTAGCTTGACTTCTCTTTTTTCTTCAGTTTGGAATTGCAGCCCCCAGGATATTGGCACCATTTGGAGTAGGGCCGTCCCAGCTCAGTTAACCCAATGTAGAAATCTCTTCACAAACACGTGATTCTAGATCCTGTCAAGTTGACAAGATTAGACATCATAGCCAAGCATGGAAGGGCAACACCTTTAAATCCCAGCACGTGGGAGGTAGAGATGGAGGCAAATCTCTGTGAGCTCAAGGCTGGCCTGCTCTCCACAGTGAGACTCTGTTTCAGAGGAAAATTAATCCCCATAGTTGTCATTTTTATTCCTATACTGATGGCTGTGGTATCTGGGCCACCCTCTCCTAGAGCTCCGTTTTTGGGAGTTGCTAACCCCACAATACTTCAGGATGTCTTGTTTGTTTCCCTCAGCCTTAGCCTTCGCCTTCTAGAGAGTTCTTTATAAAACCTTATCACTTACCTCTGGGAGTGTTCCATATGCTTCCTGGCAGGACTCCAGATGATGAATCATCTGTGCCTTGTTTCTTCTGCCTCCCTGTGACTGCTCACCCGCAGTGGGAGCCAGCGATGGTTGTGTAGAAAGGCTGAAAGCTCCTGTTTTCTCCTTCTCTTCAAGGCCTGGACACCAGTGAACACTGAAAAGCAGCTGCAGACAGGGACTTTACCTATACTGCAAGACATTCTGATCAGAGCACAGGAAAGATATGAGGGAGAGAGAGAGAGAGAAAGAGAGAGAGAGAGAGAGAGAGAGAGAGAGAGAGAGAGAGAGAGAGAGAGAGTTTATCATCCCACTCATACGTAGCCATGGCTGTACTGTCCTTGTTTATTTTTAGGTGATACCCTCTCTGGGGTCAGAATGAGCCAGGGACAGGTTATTTGGCCAGTTCTCCTGAAACCAGAATGCTAGATGGTTGTGAGGTATCATGTAGTTGTTAGAAGTCAAACTAGGCTCCTTTGAAAGAGCACTTCAGTTCTTGCCTCCGGGTTTCTGCCTTGATTTTCTTTTGTGACATTTGTCAATGATGGACTGTAACCTGTAAACCAAATCAACCCTTTCCTCTCCGAGTTGCTTTTGGTTATGGAGTTTTATCACAGCAGTGGAAACCCTGAGAAAATCATATATTGACTGTGATTTTAAGGCTCTCCTTTCCCCTCTCATTTGCTGTTAGCAATTCAAGCCTGGGGCTCATCTCAAGCCTGACTTTGGCAAGCACTCTACCACTGAGCCACATGCCAGCTGTCTCGAACTTCTCTTTGTCAGGTCAAAGCTTCATGATCTTCCTCACAAGGATGAGACTGCAGTGAGATATTTTATGTAAATGTCATCACTTACTCAGTCCACATGACTTACTGATCCTCCTTCCTATCCCCAAATCCATCACCACTAGCCTTCCTCTTACCTCTCTTTATTGCCCCCTCCTTCTTTTCACACAGTTTCCCTTCCTCTCTCCACTTCCCCTTTCCTGTTTTCACTTACTTTTCCCTCTTGACCAATGTCTCCTTCCACTTTCACTGACCCTGAGACTAACATATGGACAAGAAGGATGGAAAAGCAAGTCAACACATCAAATGGTCTCACAGCTCCTTGAAAATGGACCATAACCACGCGAGGAATTGTTCTCAGGGAAACTCTCAATTATAAATTTGCACCCCAAAGGCTTCCCTTAGATTTTATGAACTCTTACCTTGGAGCATCAGCTTTGAAAATTACCTAGCCAGTGTTCCAGATTGAGGATTTGTTCTGGCTAATCAAAAGATAACTTCTCGAAGTGATTAATCTATCTGTCAAATGGTCTTATCTGGTGGTAGAGAGCGGGATAGCGGGATAACATGAGCCAGCTCAGTGTTGGAAGGGTGATTTGGGATGGTCAGAAACCACTATGTCAGCAGAGAGCTTTAAAGGCCAGCTGCAGTAATGTCTTTTGGTCCAATGCACCAAAATTTAGACTTTCCCTGCATGTCTGGTTTCTCAATTTCTCTCTCTCTCTCTCTCTCTCTCTCTCTCTCTCTCTCTCTCTCTCTCTCTCCTCTCTCTCTCTCCTCTCTCTCTCTCTCTCTCTCTCTCTCTCTCTCTCTCTCTCTCTCTCTCTCTCTGTGCATGCATTCTCTGTGTGTGTCTCCCTCTGTTGCCTGGGCTAGCTTTGAACTCCTGATCTTCTTGCCTTCTCTTCCCAAATGCTGAAATAATAGACATACATCACCGTGTCTAAAGCATCTCAAATATTTTTCTCTAAATATTTATTTAACTTTATGTGTGTGTGCACCTGGGTATATAGTATACACACACACATATATGTATATATATATATATACACACACACACATACATACATATATATGTGTGTGTGATATATACATACATACATACATACATACATACATACGTGTGTGTGTGTGTGTGTGTGTGTGTGTGTAGCCTCCATGCAGGAGCCCTCAGAAGTCAGAAGGAGTCAGATCCTCTGATGTTTGTAGTTATAAATATTGGTGAGTTGCCACATGGATGCTAGAAACCAAACTCAGGTCTTCTGCTAAAACAGTAAGAATTTTTAAGCACTGAGTCTCTGAATTCTTATACATCTTTAATTTATCATGAAAAATTAGATTTGTTTCTAAGTATTTTCTCCCAAAGGTTGTAGATTGACTTTAAGACCTTATGCATGCTAGGCAAGTGCTAGACCATTGAACCACACCCCCAACTCATTCTTAAGATTGTTTGAGAATTTGCCCCACAATAGGATGGCAGGGAATATATCTTTCCTTAAAAGTTTTTTTAACCAGATGATAGTTTATGTATAAAGCAATAAATACGGCATATAATAAATATGCAGGTTGTGAAGAATATTAAAATATGAACATTCAGAGGCTGTCTCTCCTTCATAATTTCTGATTCTCCCACGAAAATAATGACTATTCTGAATTTTACACTCTTCCCCTTTAAAACAAATTTAGCACATGTGTTCATAAACAATTTTAGTTTTGTTTTGAGCTTTACAAAACATATGTAATGTCTTTTCGTTCAAGCTTCTAACATTCATTGCATCATCTGTGTGGTTTGTTTCTTTGGTTTTTTTTTTTTTTTTTTGAGATGTTGTCTCACTACATTTTAGTTAGCTTTTCTATTGCTGTGACAAAACATCATGAACAAAAAGTGAGTTGGGGAGGAAAAGGCTTTATCTAGCTTACACTTCCACATTGCTGTTCGTCATTGAAGGACGTTAGGACAATAACCCAAGCAGGGCTGGAACCTGGAGTCATTATCTGATGCAGAGGCCATGGAGGTGAGTTGCTTATTGGCTTGCTCCTCATGGCTTGCTCAGTCTGCTTTCTACAGAACCCAGGACCATCAGCCCAGGGATGGCACAACCAATTCAAGAGCAGGGCCGTCCTCCATTGACCATTAATTGACAAAATGCTTTATGAAGGCATTTCCTTAACTGAGGCTCCTTCCTTTCTGTGACTCTACCATGTGTCAAGTTGACGCACAAAACCAGCTTGGACACACTATGTAAACCTAGCTGATCTCAAACTCACTATCTATATCATTGTTTGTATCTGTGTTACTCAACTTTCTGTTACCATAACCAAAACACCAAAGAGTTTTAGAGAAATGCTTTATTTTGGGTAACAGTTTTAGAGCTCCCAGTTCATGATTAGTTGGCCTTGTGAGAGTAGATCCTCTTGGGGGTGTGGAGCCAAGCAAAACTGCTCACTTTATTGTCTGGAAGCAAGCAGAAAAAGAGGGAAGGTCTTGTTTCCTGCGATCTCCTGCAAGATCACATTTCCAATAAACTAAATATGTCCCACCAGCTCATACTTCCCAAGATATTAAGATTCAGACTATAGCAGTAGCTGAAGCCCACTCTCCTTGACTAGTGCTCTTACAATGCACTGGGAGAAAATACACGACTCTTTTGTCCATAATTCAGTCTATGAATATTTTGGGTATTTATTGTTTCAGGATATTTGCACCATATTATTATTAACATAGACAAAAATATGAGCATTTTTAGTATTCCTCTGTCAAATTGTCATAAACACTAGATTAATTTGTCTAGTGTTCCTTTGAGTTTTATCTATTTCATCATTTCCCATTTATCACCTCAAGAAACGTAAATGCAGTGAAGAATGTGCTTTGCTCATTCTCTTCCACTGCCACTGATGCTATTTCTATTCTTGTCAATAATCCCAGGGCTGGGACTATAGCTCAGACATAAAACTAGTATGTGTAGGGCCCTAAGTTTAATTCTAAGGATACACATACACATGCACACAAGGATTACTCCATGAACCAGTAAAATCCTGAAAACTCCCTCTTGATTCTCTTTCTGAACAAAGAACAATTTCAATTCTGATACTAGAATTAGAGCGATACTTATTTATTTACTTTTATATTGTGACACATTGTCTCCTGTCTCAGGCTGGCCTTAATCTTGCTAAGTAGCCAAAGACGACCTCAAACACTTTATCCTCTGGATTCCCCTCTGGAGGGCTGGAAGTATAGGCCTATATTCATTAGGGAACAAACCCAGGGCTTCTTGCATTCTGGGTAAGCACTCTACTAACTACCTGCCTTCTCAGAATGTCTATTTCAGTCACAAAATTTGTTTAATGTTTTAATATTATTTTATTTTGCACATATGGGATGTTTTGCTTACATGTCTGTGACTGTGCACTATATGCATCTGGTCCCTATGAAGATCAGAAGAGGGCATCAGATCCTACAAAACTGGAGTTACAGACCATTATGAGATGCTATGCGGGCACTCTGGAAGAGAAACAAGTTCTCTGTCCAGCCCCTAACAATGCTTTAGATCCAGGAGACTGTGTTTTAGTGACAATAGCATATATTCAGGAAACCTGACTTTTTCAATTGTTCCCCCAGACAGATCCAGTATTTTAGGAAGAAGTACTCTTTATTTTTGGGATTCAGCACCTTATTTGTGGGAACTGTACAGGCCATTTGAAACCTAAGACACAAACTTTGACCACAGTGCCCTTCCAATAGAACGAAATAGCTAAAACTTGTCTGTTAGAAGTACATAATAAATCTCTATTAACCAAGAAGCAGCAAATATTCCACCTCAAAGCAGGTGACTTAGGGTTTTAAATGCTGGTACCAGTACCTGTAGTCGAACTCTACCTGTGAGAGTCACTTGATTCTCCTAATCTTTGTTTTTTCATCTGCAAAATGGACAGAGCAGAGGTTTTCTCAAAAGGCAGTGCACCACATCAGGGAAGATATGTGAAAGGCCCAGTTTTCACTATATGAAATAAGAAACAAGAGAGATGCCTCCCAGTCTAATTCTCATAGCAGAGTATCCCACTCTAATATCAGTTCAGAAGGTCAGAAGGAGCAGTGAGAGGCCAATTCTGGGGTGTGTGTGTGTGTGTGTGTGTGTGTGTGTGTGTGTGTGTGTGTGTGTGATTTCTAATCTTTTTGTGGGTGGTTTTGGCCAAACTGGTAATAGCCAAATCCTTCACTAATTCTACTATAAGACTGTAATGTGTTGGCTTTTCTTAGGATGTCAGAGTTTTCTTCCAAATCTGTTTTTTTGGGTTAACAGCCATTTCATGCAGGGCTACTAAAATAAATCCTTTGTGCTTTTTATTTGACTGGCAAAGAAATATGCCTACTCATAGTGTCTAATAATTGAAGCCAGCATGCTAGATTCTTCTGCAGAAAAACATAAGCTAATTGATGTAAATTCATGCTAGGGCTATTATGGAAAGCTTTGGTTTTATTCAGTTTTGTTGCTTGGGGATCAAACCCAGGGTCTTGTATGTGATAATGTATGAGCTCTAGTCACAGAGTTACATTCTCAGCCTTAAATAAAGTATTTAAACTCAGACATTGGACTAGAGATCCTATACTCACAGTTTCTAGCAGTGTCTGCCCCTAGCTGCTTAATAAGTATTTAATGAATAAGTGAAAGGACTACCTCTTTCTTATCTTTCCGTATTGTTAATGTCATACTGTTTTTGTTTTCTTTTGTGCCCATGTGTGTGTGCTCATGTGCTCATTTGTCCAAATTTGCACATCCTTGGATGTTGGCCCTTTCCTTCCATCTTGTTTCTTCTCCCCCTGCCCCCCTTGTCCCCATTCTTATGCCAGGTTAGCTGGTCTGCAAGCTAACCGTCTCCTTGTAGGAGTAATGAGATTACAGATGTGTGCTGCTCTGTTTGGCTTTACATGGGTTCTAGACATTCTAATTTTGGTTCCCATGCTTGCACAGCAAATGCTTTACCCACCAAGTCATCTCTCCAGCCTTGGTTTTGTTTTCTAAATCTTGAGTAACAGAGACTTGGCATATCTTGACAGGTTGTGTTTGCCAGTTCAGAGCATTTATTTTTGAAATGTAAATACTCCTATTATTATTGTTTTTGTTATTACTATTATTATTGTTGACAAAGTGCCTGGGTCACTGTAGCCTACACTGGTCATAAATATATAACTTACTATGTAGCCCTGGCTTTGAACTTGTGACACTCCTCCTACTGTAGTCTCCCAAATAATGAGATTACATTATTGAATCACTGGCTAGGTTTTTGGTGTTGTTGTTGTTATTGTTGTTGTGGTGGCGGTGATGGTGGTGGTGCTTATGTTAAGAATTGAACCCAGAGCCTTATGTGTGCTAAGTTATGTGAACAGCCCGTTATTTTGAAAAAAAATACTATCATTAATATTCATAGTATTATTTTGAGACATTGTCTCACTCCATAATAGCTCAGGCTGTCCTAGAATCCACTGTATAACCCAGGCTGGCCTTGAATTCACTGTGTTCCTGCCTCAATTCCCGGAATGCTGAGATTACAGGTGTGTGTCACCATTCCTGGCTTGGTTTTTAATTGTACTTGCATAAGATTTACAACTTGATTATTTGTTATGCACATAACTTAAATAATCACCACTATCAAGGTCATTAACATATCTAATACCTCCCATAGTTCCTTTTTCTTTGTAATGAGAGCACTGAGATCTGCATACTGATCAAATGCCAAGAATGCAGACTGTCACCTGTCCTTACCCTACTGTGCATTAGACTTCTAAAATTGATTCTTCTGACATTCCTGAGCTGTTTGCACCTTTTGACTAACATCTTCCCATATCCTGCTAACTGCATGTGTACTCTCTGCTTCTGTGAGCTTGGCCATTTTCAGACTCTGTATAGTAGTGTGATGATAGTCATGTTTATCTATGCTGCTGAAAGTGGCAGGGGTTCCCTCTCTGTATAGAGGCTATGATAATTCTCTCTCTCTCTCTCTCTCTCTCTCTCTCTCTCTCTCTCTCTCTCTCTCTCTCACACACACACACGTATAATTTTCTTTTTGAATGACCATTTTCATCATTTTACATTTACCTGTGTCTGTGTGTCTATATGTGGCTATGTGCATGTGAGTGCAAACACCTGAGGAGTCCAAAGAGGGCATTGAATCCCTTGGAGCTTGAGTTACAGGTGACTGTGAACCTCCTGCAGGGTTCCTGAGAACCAAACGTGGGTCCTCTAGGAGAGTAATAGGAGCTCTTCCTCACTGGAGTATCTCTGGCTCCCATGCACCTTATTTTCTGTACCTGTTTACCTGTGGACAGACACTTAGGTTGACTCCATGTTTTGTCTAGCAGGAATAATGTATCAAGGAACTCCTAAGTGCATTTATCCCAAGATCTTGTTTCCCATTGCAGAATCATCACCATTTATTTTCCCCTTTTCCTTTACAAATAAGTTTCAATAGCATACATTAGCTATACATGAAAAGGAGTTTCATTATGACATTTCCATACACATGCATATTTTCAGCATATTCACCCCCATTACACTGCCTTACCTCCCTTTCCTCTCCCACTGATCCCCCTCCTCTTCTCAAGTAGTCCTACTTTCCTGGTTTTGCTTGTGTGCATGTTTGTGTGACCTAATGAGTTTAATTAGGGTTGCATACAGGAGCACATTATTTACGTGCTGAGGAATTATTTATGAGAGCATGAACACCTTATCACTGATTAGATCACTCAAGAAAATGTCCCTTCCTCCCACAGCCACTATTAACTCCCTGTAGATCCTCAGAGACCGGTTGGTCTCATGCACCTCCCCTTCTTTGCAATTGTTAGCTACCGATAAGTCCTTAGGGCATCGTGAGCATTTTCCTCCTCTGTGAAAGAATCTCTCGCAGATCCTTAACAGCTGCTGAGAGGGCAGTGGCCACCTTATGCCAGGAAAAGTGTTCCACATGTCATTTATCTGACTCTTTTTTTTTTTTTTGGTTCTTTTTTTCGGAGCTGGGGACCGAACCCAGGGCCATTTATCTGACTCTTACATTCTTTCTGCCTTCTCTTCCATGTTTGTTTTTGGGTTTTTTGTTTTGCTTTGTTTTGTTTTTTGTTTTTTGGTTTTTTTTGGTTTGGTTTTTTTGTTTGTTTTTGGTTTGGTTTGGACAGGGTCTCATGTAGCTAAGAGTGTTCTCAAACTCTGTAGCCAAGGGACGACCTTGAACTCTTGAACTTCCTACATCTATCCTTTAAGTGCTGGGTTTATAGGCATGCCTCACCATTTCTGACATGAGCCTTTCATTTATTTTTTTTTGGTGGTGGAGTGTGTGTGTGTGTGTGTATGTGTGTGTGTGTGTGTGTGTGTGTGTGTGTTAAAGGTTATGTTCACTAATTCGAACTCTTAATTTTATTTGTTCAGCTTCCCTTTGTCTTTCTGATTCAGCTTTGGTAGATTATACACTTCTAGGAATTTATCTGTTTCTTCTAGGTTATTCAATTTGTTAGTTTCCACTTGTTCATGGTAGTCTCGTAAGCCTCTTTATTTCTGTAGACAAGTGTGCTGTTTTCTCTTTGATTTATAATTTTATTTCTCAAAACTTCTTTTCTCTTCATTTGCAGGTTTGTCCATTCAATTTATCTTCTTCTTTTTTTTTTTTTTTTTTTTTTTTTTGGTTTTTTTTCGGAGCTGGGGACTGAACCCAGGGCCTTGCGCTTCCTAGGTAAGCGCTCTACCACTGAGCTAAATCCCCAGCCCTCAATTTATCTTCTACACACACACACACACACACACACACACACACACACACATACACGCGCACATGCACACATTTTACTCCATTAATCCTTTCTACTGTTGTTTTGGAGTGAGTATCTTTCATTTCTTTCTGTTCTAATAGGTATTTTCTTCCTTCTCCTTAATTTGAGCTTAGTTCTTTTTCAGGTTCTTTTTGGATGCAAAGCTAGAGAGCTTTCCTTTTTCATACTTAAAACTACTTTTCCTGCATCCATAGGATTTGATGTTGTATTTTGGCTTGTGTCAACATACATCTTGATTTTCCTTTTGGTTTTTTCTTTGATGAGTTGGTTGTTCGGGAATGCATTGTTTTATTTCCTCTATTTTCCCTCTAGAATTTCCTCTAGTTATTGATTTCTGGTTTTATAGCATTGTAGTTGGGAAAATGTCATATGATTTCTACCTTCTCAGATCTGTTGAAACTTGTTTTGTGGCCTGTATTAGTTGATTTTCTATTGTCTGGATAAAACATCATGAAAAAGGTGATTTGTAGGAAAGGGGAGTCTATTTGGATTTATAGTGCCTGAGGGTTAAAGTTAGATGCAGAAGCGAAGGTGTGTCTGCAGGGAGCAAAGTTCATATTTTGAATCACAAACTGGAGAGAGAGGGAGGGGGAGTTAGGAACATCATGAGTTTTTTTTAAACCTCAAAGCCCACCTGCAGTGACATGTTTCTTCCAGTAGGTCCACACATCCTTAAGCTTATGGGGGGCATTTTCATTATAAGCACCATATGACCCATTCTATGATCTATTGTGAATTTTCTGTATACACTTGAGAAAAATGTGTGTAGATGACCCTGACTTATGATGGTTCAACTTTGATGTTTTCAACTTTAAAATTTTGATAAAGAAGAGCTGGCAAGGATGGATCAGCTTATAAAATGCTTTCCATGTATCTTAGTTATTTTTTCTCTTGCTGTGATAAAACATTATGACCAAGTAAACTTATAAGAGAAAGCAATTAATTTGGCTAGTGGTTTTAGAGAATTAGAGTCTATTATGACAGAGCAAAGGTACCTGTGAGAGCTTACATTTTAATCCACAACCATAAACTACAGAGAGAAAGACACGAGCATCACACGAGTCATTTGAAACCTCTAAGCATGCTCCCAGTGATATACCTCTTCAAAGGCCACACCTCTTAGTCCCTCCCAACCAGTTCTACCAATTGGGGACAAAGTGTTCAAATGTATGAGCATATGGAGGCCATTCTCATCCAAACTACCATACCATGCAAATGTGAGTACTGGAGTTCAGATCCCTAGAACTCACTTAAGAGCCATGTGGGCGTGGTCCTTCTGTAATCTCATCTCATGGGAACTGAAGACAGCAAATCAATCTGGCTAGTCAGATGAGCCAAAAAAGGCAATTTTGAGGTTCAGTGGGAGACCCTCACTATAGGAGATTTTTGATATATAAGGTGGCATGTGACTGAGGAAGACGCTTGATGTCAGCATTGGGACTCCATATGCTTTTGCATACCTATATGCATATGTACCCTTAATGTGTGTCCCCATGCATGCATATACACCACACACATATACATATGTACACATTTTAGATAAGGCACTCCCATACCATTATTGTGTTTTTCTTTTCACTCAGTATAACATTCAATAAACAATAAGAAACAGTCAATCTATTGTTATAAAATAGGCTTGGTGTTAGATGAATTTGCTCAATGGCTGGTGAAAGGAAAATTATACAAATTTAAGGTTTGAAAATATGAGATTAAAAGAGTAAGTTTCAAAATTCACCGTGACAGCCGTCGGTTCTCAGCCCTCACCAGCTGTGTACTAGCTGTTGGGGCTGAGAGCTGGGACCTAGAGGGAAACTCAGATCTTCAAAAAGCTCCCTAGACTTAATTTCATGTTTGCCCTGGGTTCTATCAAGATAGGTGTGAGGATAGGCTTGATTTCTGTTACAAATGATGTAACATTGCATATGTTAGTACAGTACTCCTAACACTTCTTGGGACTGTGCCTCAGGAATCACAATCTGTATAAGTTTAGAAGTTCTAAAAGCTAGTCATGACCTTGGTATGTAGGTTTAGATAGTGTCCAGATTGGAATCCTGATGCTAAAGACTTAGTAAGACAAAAAAGAGTTGAGAATTACTTAAGGCTATCTAGGTGCTGCAAGGGCAGCACAAGGACATCTGCCATTGCCCTGCAATGCAAGGCTTATAGAGAATTCAGAACTGCCATTGACTCAGATATAAAAAGAGTGAAAGACGTTTTAGCTGACCTCCAAGAATAACTAACCTCCCTCTCAGAGGTAGTCCTTCAGAATAGGAGATTAGACCTGATATTCCTTAAAGAAGGAGCCTGTGTGCTACACTGAAAGAATGATGCTTCTATGCAGACCATTCAGGAGTAATTAAAGACTCCATGAATAAACTTAGAGAAAGGTTAGACAAAAGACAGACAGAGAAGCGCATCAGGGATGGTTCGAGAGCTGGTTTAGTAGGTCTCCTTGGATGACTACTCTGATATCTTCCCTTATAGGACCCTTTTTAGTTTTGCTTCTGCTTCTGATTATAGGTCCATGTGTGTTAAAGAAACTAGTTAATAGGTTTGACTCCTACAAAAAGATAGAGACGCTCAACAAGGTTGGTTTGAGTCTTGGTTCACTCGGTCTCCCTGGATGACTACCCTACTCTCTGCTATAGCTGGGCCATTACTAATAATTTTCTTGGTTTTAATTTTTGGCCCCTGCGTGACAAACAGGTTAATTGCTTTTGTTAAAAAATTGAATGGGTGCTGTGCGGTTGATGGTTCTGAGACAACAGTACCAGTCAGTTAGGACAACTGGTGAAACCAAATATGAGATTTGATATCAAAATTCTAAGATTAGAATTACTTAGTAGAAGAAGAGGGGAATGAAAGGAAAATTATACAGATTTAAGGTTTAAAAATATGAAATTAAAAGAGTAAGTTTCAAAATTCACAGACTCAGGCCTAAACATTGTGAAAAGCAAGTCCAGGCAGCCCCGCCCTGCCGCTAGGACTAACAGACCATAAAGATAAAGAAAAGGAATGCAGGAACCAGCCCGAGTTATCAGGACTGACCCAAACCATCTGGCAGAAAGGCACCTCCCCCAGCTTACTCAGAGTCACACCTTAACCAGATGTCCTTCAAACCCTGATACGCCCCTAGCTTCTAAAATCCTGTATGCTCCAGTCAATACATATTCTCCTGCTGTGCTGTAATCTCACTGCTATGCTTAAATGAGCCAATCACTTATAGCCATGCCAGAAATTAGCCAATTGTGTGTAACCGTGCCAAACCCCCTAGCCTTCCCTATATAAACCCCTGACTTTTGAGCTTCGGGGTCGACACCTCTGTCTCCTGTGCAGGATACGTGTTGACCCGGAGATCCCCATAATAGATCTCCGTAATAAACCTCGCCTTTGCTTATTACATCCAAAATGGTCTCTCTGTGTCTGGGGTCCGCGATTTCCCGCGACTTTAGAAAGGGTCTCTCTGCGTGGGATCTTTCAGTCGGCTAATGTGTTCTGAGCAAACTTATGGCAAGCTAAGGTAAATTAGATGTGTAGTATGTTACATATGTTAAATTCATTTTTGACTTGTGTGGCATTTGCAGGTTATAATGAGGACATCAGAATGTAACAGCACTGTAAGTTGAGGAGCATCATTGTTTTACTGATGTTGGATAGAGTGTTCTGAACATGTCTGTTGGATCCAACTGGTCTACAGCTTTGCTTTAATTGCTATTTGGTCTACATGATCTATCCACCGTGAAAAGTAAGGTGTTTGACATATTCTGGGAGTGATATCATAACACTTAATGAGCTAATGGGTTAGATGAATCTAGCCACTCCTCTGGCTTGCCTCTCAGTTTACGGCAGTGGTTCTCAATGTATGGGTTGTGACTCCTTTGGGGGTCACACATTAGATATTCTGCATGTCAGATATTTACTTTATGATTTCTAACAGCAGCAAAATTACAGTTATGAAGTAGCAATGAAATGATATGAGTGGGGGTCCCCACAAGATGAGGAACTGTATTAAAGGGTCACAGCATTAGGAAGGTTGAGAACCACTGGTCTAGAGGCTCAAAGGAAGGACAGAAGAACAGGACACCACAAACATTTTCAATGAGAATTATTTGCATTTGAGTCTTTCATGTTGACAACTTCTAAGTCTTCACAAGCAGAAGTAAGACTGACAGAGTCTGGACAGATGCTAGCTATTCTTATGTAAAGATGTTAGGGGCCCTGCAGACAATACCCTATTCATGAGGGTGGAGTTGGATGTGTGCACAAAGAATTACTGTATGTTAGTTGCTTTTCTTTTGTTCTGATAAAATACACTGAAAAACTTAAGGGAGAAGGGGTTTAATTTTAGCTTACAGCTCAAGGTACAGTCCACCTCGTTGGGGGAAGTCAATGCAACAGGAACTTAAAGCAGCTGATCCCATTACAACCAGAGTCCGGAGAGAACAATGGATGTACACACACTTGTTAGTGCTCAAGTCTTTTCCTCTACTCCTATATAGCCCAGGATCCCCTGCCTAGGGAACAGTGCCACCTACAGTTGATGTGTCTTGCCACCTCAATTAACATAATAAAGATAATCCCTCATAGATATGCCTAGAGGCCCTTCTTCCAGGTCATTCTAGATTATGTGAGGTTGACAATGAGGGCTAATTGTCACTTATTGTCCCAGTATCTTTCCACAAAGGTCATGGAGTTTTCAAGTGAAAGACGAGTACTACTTTCTTTCATTTATTTAACATGAAGCAAGTAGCATAGACTCCTGGGATACAGGAGGGAAGAAAATGCCCTTGAAGAGCTTATTTCAAGAAGATAAGAAACAAAAGATGCAATATAGAAACCATACAACATGCTGAAGAGTGATACTGCCTCTCCCCTCAGATTGCATGCTCCAGAGCTTCAGTAGCCACATGGGATCCACAACACAATGGTATAGAGCGAATTAAGAGGGTGGAAGTCCAGGAATGTATTTCATATAGCCAGCCAAAAATATCTTCAAGGCAAAAAATAAAAACAAAACAAAACAAAAACCAAGACCAAACCTGTTAGCACTAATCTTACAAATGTTATCATTCTGTCTAAGCTCCAGCCCCTGACACTATAAATGGGGCTGTTTGCCCCCTCCTCACTCTCTTGTTCTCTCTTGCGCTTTTAGCCTCTTTCCCCTTTGTCCCTTCTCTCTCCATTCCCCTCGCCCCCTCCACATGCTCATGGCCGGCCTCTACTCCTCTACTTCTCTACTCTTTTCTCTCTCTCTACCTTTCTCTGCCCCTACTACTCTCTTAACTCCCCTTCCCATGCCCTGAATAAACTCTATTCTATACTATACTTGTTGTGTGGCTGGTCCCTCAGGGGAAGGGATGTCTCAGCATGGGCTCCTTGAAGCATCCCCTTCCCTTACACCTTACCACACCTCCATAGAACATAACCCCCCTCTCTTTTTTAAAATACATCAACAAAGATAAACACTGTAAGCGATGAAAAAGAGAGTAAATAGAGAGCTTTTGAAAACGTCTAGATGGAAGTTGCGTATTTCTCCAAAAGTCTTTCTCTTGAGCCTCTGCAGAGAGCTGATTCCTCAACAGCACCATAAAAATGAAGCAGCTAATGTCATCCAAGCTACAAGATTAATGGCTCCATTGGGATACACTGATGGTGTGTCAAATTTCCCCAAAAGATCAATAAATTAGACATGCTATCCAACTCTTTTAAAAAAAGTGTTGCTGGCCATGGAAATATTAAAGTGCAGAGCATGATAAGGGACAGTGAGTATGGGAGGAGAGCCACTAGAGAATTTTGAGCTGAGAATACAACAAGGTCCTGCTTTGATTACAAAAAAAGTCGATCCTGGCTGCTAGGTAGTATGGGAAAGGGATAACTTTAGGCAAGGAGACATCCAGGAGAGGGGCACTATTACAGTTTTCCAAGTAAGGGGCAGTGTGCTTGGATCATAGCAACACCAGTGAAATAGTCAACACCTGGACATTTTCAAAGTAAAGTTCTTAAAGTTTCTTCTTGAATAGGGTGAACTTGAGAAAGTATCAAGTTGTTTCCCTCAGTAACTGAAAGGTAATTATTGCTATTCCATGAGATGGGGAAAACTATTGGTGAAGCCAATGTTTCAGGGAGAAGACTTTAAGAAGCTGAGTTTGAGAGGGCCAGCACATATACCTGTTGAGGACATGATTAGATTTTAGAACCTAGAAGTTGAAGAGAAATGCATGTGGAGATATAGCTGGGGTGTGGTTATGTATGTAGAATTTGAAGTTGCGTTAGAGTGATATTATGGAGAAAGGAAAAGAGAGACAGGACTGAGCCTTGGAACATTCAAGAAAAGAGAAGAAGTGAGCAAAGATTGAGAAGAGAAACAAGAGATATGGGAAAACCAAGACCCAAAATAGGGTCTTGGACACCAAGTTAGGAACAGGCATATTTACAATAAGCAAATAAGGTTCAGTGAATGACTTGCCAAGAAAAGGCATTTTTGGTGTAAACTTGATCACCTGATTTCCATCTCTCTTCCCATGATGGAAGGACAGAATTTACTCCACAACATTGTTCTCTGACATCCATGTGTCCTGCATAGTATTTGTGTCTCCCTCTCTCATAATAAGTAGATAATTAAAAGAAAACAACGTAATTATTTAAATTAAATGATTCATACTTAAAATGGGTATTTTAATCAATAAAAATCAAATTAAAACTATAAGGTTTTTCTGCTTCAATAATTCTATGTTTTAATAATTCCAAGGTGCATAATCTACAAACGCAAGGGTATACAATATAATGTAACCTCAAAGGAGAAGATTTGAAAGTATGTAGAATGTACTACTTCTTAACTTTTAAAATTATGTTTATCAAATGTGTGTGCATATCTGCAAACATGTCACAATGTGCACATGGAAGTCAGAGAACAACTTTTAGTAATTGATTCTTTCCTCCTGACTAAGACTAGCAGAGCGTTCTCACTGGTCTCAATGTAATACTTTCACTTTATAAATGAGCTTTTCAAATCAATTATTTCAAAGATGACTGGTGAAATAGATCATCATTGCTGGAGAAATTAAGTACAAAATAAAATAGGCTTTAAAACTAAATGTTATCATAATTATATGGACAAAGAAATATGTGCAGATCATATTTCTCCAAGCTTTCATGGCTTATACAAAGAGACTGCTGGCACATGCTTTTAAACCCAGCATTCAGAGGCAGAGGCAAGCAGATCTCTATGAGTTTAAGGCCAGTCTTATATACATAGTAAATTCTAGGATAGCTAGGGATACAAAGTAATACCCTGTTTTAAAATATAAAACAAACAAATGAAAGAGGTGGTAGAAAGAGCAGATTTTTGTTACTTTCTTGTGTTGCTCTGGGTTTGAAGGCACAAGGAATTAGGTTATTTTCAGAGTTCCTCAGAGTTTTGGTTTTGTAGATCCTTACTTTCAGTTACTGGTTGAACAGGAGATTCATTCTAATGATATAGTCTAGACTCTTGACCCAGAATTCTGCTTTCTGTCTCTTACTGTCTGCCTACCTTATGTGGCTTAAACTTCTGGTCTTGCTGTCTTCATTTCCACATCTAAACCAGAGATATGATCATGCTAGCTATCTAATGCTGTCAAGGCACTCCTCAGTGCCTTAAAATAGCAAAATTAATGAAGATCCCTTGTCTGTGATCTTCTGTAGCATTAGCTGAGGTGACTGGATGATTGGAGACCTGAAATATCAAAGGCTAACTCATTCATTACTCTGGTGTTTGATACTGGGTGTTAACTAGGGCATCAATAGGGTAGAGTCATGGGCATTTCATGTGGCTTGTGCTTCCTCACAGCACAGTGGCTGTGTTCCCAGGGCAAGAAAGCAAAATCCAGGATCAAGTAGGTGTGGTGGTTCTTGACTGTCATCCTAACACTTGGGAAGTTGAGACAAAGATGAGTACCATTGAGTTAGATGCCAATCTGGACTTCATAGTGGATTCCGGCAAAGCTAAAAAGTAGGACTGTATTTCAAAACACTGAGGGGGAGATTGGGAGGGGGGAAGGAAGGAAGGAAGGAAGGAAGGAAGGAAGGAAGGAAGGAAGCAACTAGGGATTTCAAAAAACATTCTAGTTCAGCCCATGTAAATTGTGATTGCATTGGTCTGCAATTGGTCCAGGTATAGTATTGGTGCTTTTGTAAGCTCTTCGGGTGATTCTCAGTGACAAATACTAAGAGGTATCACTCTTATAGATATGGTTTTGCAGCTAACTCCCACCATTCCACCACTCAACATCTGTTGGGATCTAGAGGGTCCAGTCATGTCATGCAAATCTCTGAAAGTCTGCCAAAGAAATGAGATAGGGTAAATGCCCATGCAGTAGAATAGATTCATTTCTTCATGACTCTGGAGCTACCTCTGGCTATGCTGGGTTGACTATAGTTGGGTCCAGACCTAATGGTCTTACGGCATGATGGAAAGGCCAAGTTTCAGTCCCAGAATGGGACTCCTAGGTGTCTATTCATTGAGGTGGCAATAAGATCAGTCAGTTGTCACCTGAAGTTCCCCAATCATTATTGCAAGTCTTCATCTCCACAGTTGAAAAAGGCATTGTTTTATTATTTTTCTCAGCAGCTAAAAGGAACAGATAAAATAAAGATGAATTGTAGCCAAAGTTCCCAGGAGACCCACAAGGAATCAACACCCTGTTACTTTTTAGCCTGACACAAGATGTCACCATAGCTCCTGTGCTTTTAGCAAAAAAAGAGCTACTGTGTCAGTCAGTGGCCCTTCGCTCAACTGCCCCCATCCCCAGGAAGAAGAGTAAATGCATTCTAGCCATGAAGTTCATTAAGCTGTCAATCACTTGACCCATTCTAGTGGACATAGTCATTGTAAATGCTTTTAAAATCCCCACTGCCCCATACCAGCTATGGATAAACATTAGTATCTTTGTGAACATTTCACAGAGAAACTTCTGTGGAGGTGACTGTGAAGCTGACACTTCCATAGGAGAGCTGGAAGACTGAGCATCATCCTTTTTGCTTTGTTTTCATCACTGCTACATTGAAATGATGTTCGGTTGCCATGCTTACTTTGGTCCCAGAGTGGAACTCGGTGTGCATGTTTGCCCAGTGTACCAATACCGGAAATATACAGTGGGAGAAAGAGCAACAGAGCATTGAAACATTTTCGGAGGCATTGCCATGGTGAAGAAATCTATGTTTATAGTTTCTCTTTCACACATATGTGTGGTTAGAAGGAAGACTCAGGATGGTGGCTTGGAGGTAGAGAGGGTAGACTCAATGTATGGATGAGTGAAGGGCTTGACTTTGGAAAGGTGCATTCCTGGGAATGTTGAATAAGGCTAAAAGTACCAAGCATCCTTATGCCCCACCCTTTCCTCATACCACCTCTTCAATATCCACATACTGAACATTACCTAAAGGATATCTGTTTATGGAAGTGCCAAATTCTTGCTTGGCTGTAGGTTTTCACACCAAAGTATCAATTATCAATTTATTCAAGCTTGTGAAATCATCCAGTGATTCATTTCTTTCTTTCCTCAATTTTTCTATAATTATTATATGTCCGGAGGTGATCTGATTATCCAAACAATATGATTCTAGAGATTTATAGTGAACAGAGATGCGTGTGTGTATGTGTGTTTGTATTAGTGAGGAAGATATTTGTTACAGTTTGAATGGGAAGTGTCCTTTACAAAGGCTTAGTACTCAGTTAGGGGTGCTGTTAGAGAGGATTGGATCATGAGAACTGTAATGTCACCAACAGATATATCCTTTGATGAATTCATAGATGAATGAACTACTGAGAGGTGGTACCCGATTGGAAGAAATAGGTCATTGGGAGCTGGATGTGCTGTTAGGGGGTGACTTCAAAGGGTAAAGCTTACCCTTGAGCCCTCCCTGAGTTCTCTATTTTTGGCCACCAGGGAGTGGGCATCTCTGCTCCACTTCACTTTACTCCACCCTCCCTGTCACGCTGTTTTGCCTCACCAGAAGCCAGCTACACATGAACCAAAACCTCTGAAGCTGGGAGCCAAGATAAACCCTTCCCTCCTTCATCAAGGCATCTTCTCCCATCACAGCAATGAAAAGTGACTTGGGGCTCGATTATCTTCTACTTTCTAGTCAGTGGAGAGTAAGGTGTGGCTATAGAATGTATGGCATGTTCAAACTGGGGTACTCCATGAGAAGTTTAACAATAAGTGTTTGCAACGGTGGAGAAGATTGTAGGAAACTGAACAGGAAAATGTAGCACCCACGAGTAGACCAATGGAGCTATTCATTCCTTTACATCTGTGCTGTGGTAAGAGTAAAAAGGAACATTTTTCTATCAGTTCCTGCAAGCCAGATCCGCTTGCTCTGCTGCTACTCCACCATGCAGTCCCCAAGGCACCTCCCTCTCCATTCTGTGGGCCCTGTGCGAACCAGATCCGCATGCTTCAACTGCCTCTCAGCCATTTCTTTCACACACTGTCCTCTTTAGCCCAGTAAATCAAACTTCCAGAAAATTGTAATTTAGCAATTAGACTTATATGTTAAGTTCCCAATCCACAGTTCATCCACAAAGCAAATTCACTGCCAATTAATAAAGATTTAAACCACCCACCTTGACAAGACAAAATTGACCTAGTCCACCTGGATCTGGATCATCCTGCTCGGTTTTCTCCATCTCGATTTCCCTCCCTCCTTTTCCTCCTCCCTCCTTCCTAGACTTAACACCCTCCCCCAACTTCCCTTCTCATCCAATGATAGGCTATGCCTTATCCTGGACCTGCCTTGCTGCATAATGATATCATCCTGTGCATCTGCAGGGCAAGGGGAGAGAGATTTTTGGGTCATCCAGTAATAGTCACCAGCTCCACTGAATTAATTCAGACAGCTGCTTTCTGTGTTACCTGTTAGTAGAGGGAGCCAGGACATTATCACCCTCACTTAAATCTTCTCTTCCTTTCTTATCTCTACCGTGTGCCAGATCAACTAAGACTTTTTATTTGGTTCCATATGCTCAAGTTCCTAGGATGCTGAAAAGTCAGGAGTGTGCTAACAGTAATATTGGAGGAACGGGAGTGGGGGTGGTAGGATATACATAGTGATTTTTGTTTATTTTTTCACAATTTCAGACAGGAATATACTGCATTAATTTTTATACCTCCCACTTTTCTGTCTCGTCCCTCTCCAACTCTTATTGGTCCCCTTCCCCTTCTCAAATAGTTCTTCCTTCCACTTCTGTGTCTCTTTTAGCTGTTGTTTCTTAACCCACTGAGCTTAGAATTGTTCAGAGCAGTGGTTCTCAACCTTCCAAAAGCTGCAGCCCCTTTAATAAAGTTCCTCATGTTGTGGTGCTCTCCCAAATATAAAACTATTTTCATTGCTGCTTCAGAAACTGTAGTTTTGCTACTGTTATGAATGATAATGCAAATAATTTTGGAGCTAGAAGTTTGCCAAAGGGGCCATGACCCACAGATTGAGAGCCATTGCCTTTAAAGGAACACAAGTGTCAGGTTATTTATAGCAGCAACATGGGTGACTTATCATTGAAAAGCATCTGTCCTTTCCTCAGCAGCCATTAACTGCCAAGTATTCCCCAGGTCTTGTGACCCCTCCTTTAAACATTACGTTTTATTCAACATTTTTTTTCTTCTGAGACCACATCTTACTATATAGTTCTGCCTGTTAAGCTTAAAGATAAAATGGAGCTTCTGTCTCTATTCTAACCATCCTTTCATTATCTGTAACTGGAGATAACAATAGAATACTAATGGGTTCAGTTCGAACATTAAATGATATAATGTATGCAATGTGTTTGACACATACCTGGGTTCTGGAAATCAATTTGTGAACAAGATTTCAGCAGAGCTTTGTTTAGTGAAATCCGTGGGAGACTGTCAAGGGATGGGCCTCAGTGTCAGGTTCCTCACACAGGGCCTGGATGCTTCACTGCCAATCTCCACTCAAAATCAATGAGTGGTTGTCAGGGGTTTCAGAACTGTGAAGGAGAAGGTGCTGGGGCTGGGAGCTGAGCACTTCTGGGAGCATAGTAACAGAACGAACTCCACCGTTTCTAACAGTGCACAGCCTTCACAGGTACCTGGTGCCTCTGATTTCTAGGGTGTGTCTGGAATTCGGCGTTTTGAATTCACTTTTTCTTGCTTACTCTGAATTCTTACAAAAACATTTCATTTTTTTCTTAATTTTAATTTTGAGACAAGGTTTTAACTAAGTTGCCTAGGGCAAGCCCACCCTGAACTTGACATTGCCCTGCCTTGGCCTCCCAAATTGCTGGGGTGACAGCTCTGAACCAACTGGTTTGGCTTAGTATCTCATTCTTTTCGGCCTTTCTAAACAAACAAACGAAGAAACAAACTCCTGACATGTATTTAACCAAAATCTTCCTTTTGCTTTGTATCTAAAATTGAGTGTGTATCCTAAGAAGTAGCTTAAGATTGTTCAGATTTGGGGGTCACTTTTCCCCCAAAAAGTCATCCACATGAGATTTTAGGGAGCCCCATTATTCCCCCTTTATCTTACTTTTGAAAAACCATGTTGACACTTCCTTCAAACACAAGGCCCATTCTATACTCTCACAAGTTTCCCCCCATTATTCTCAAGAGTCTATTTCCTTTATTGTGGAGAAAATTGGAGATTTACAAGATTAGAATGGAAATGGATGAATTTATTCTCTATTTATAGAAACCTGGTGACGTGTTTCCCAAGGTATGAATAGAACAATGGGTGTTGACCAGGCTTTTTTGTAACCATGGATACCCTACAATTATTCCTGAATCTTACTCATTGTTTGTCTGTGTCTGTAATTTAGCAAATATGGCTCTTGATTCTAACTCACACATTTTCAAATGAAAACATATCTCCAATTTATCACCATCTATTTTATGAGTCAGCCCAGGCATGTTTCAAATTCAAATTCATCCATATACACTTCAGAAGAAGGAATCAATCACTATCTTCAGATAATGGGTGAAAATTGAGGACAGTGATGATAATAACTGCTGCACATGACCCATGTTGTCACTAAAACCAAAAATTCCAACTGGGTAGTTTGTAAAGTATCAGACAATCGGCCCTCGATTGCCTATGGTCCTATTCTTACATTCACTTGGATATGATATTTGGGAAAATATCTGCAGCAAATGTTGATCCACATAGCTTTGCCTGTTTCTGCATTGTTTAGAAAGTTTATGAATTCTAGGACAGCTCTCTTCAGAGTAATTAACGCTATATTACCAGTTTGGTGACGATTCCATTTGACACACTTAAACTGGTTGATCACTCAGCAATTCACTTAATTTCACACATCATTTCCTCATTTGTAATATAGCACACCACAGGCATTTCAAATATAACTTTAAAATATTTACATCTGACTGTGGGAGAAACCGCACATGTTCTTCTTAAGTCATGTCTTTCTTCTGGGCTTCTGGAAGCCCCTGAGCTAGTCATCCTTCACTTTTAATGAACCATTTGAATATTGCTAAGACTTATTGTGTCACGAAATATCAAATAACCAAAACGCATCTCTGAAAAATATTCTAGAATGTTTTTTCTGGTGCCAGGAGACAGATTTGAATTATTCATTTAGTTAAAATACGTGTTAAAGTCACTGAGTTTTTTTTTTAAATTCAGCTCCTTTTCTCCTGTTTATTATTCTCGCCTTTTATACAATATATGCATAATATTTAATGTGCTGAGCTAATATAGTAATACAAAATGAAGCCTTTAATATTCTTAAATTCACTTAAAATAGTATAAAATTACAGGCTGAGGGAGGTATTTTCTGATTATTCTTGATGCAGAATGACATTGAAATTGACTTCCATGTAGTCTTATCATTTCTCTGGATCAAGTGATAACAATGCAGGGAGTGGAGAGAAATTTATGTTATTTTAAAGAATAAAAGCAGTGTTTATGGAGGAGGGATTCCACTGGAGATAGGGACTGACGAACCAATAATTCAAAGGACTGATGAGAGAGAAATATTCCCTGGGCCTGATGGGATGTGGAGCCTGCAACCTGTAATCCCAGTGCCTGAGAGATACAGGCAGGAGGATCATTGCACGTTCAAGACTAAGCTGGTCTATACAGTGAGAAATGGGGGTGGGAGGAGACAGAGAGACAGAGACAGAGAGAGACAGAGACACAGAGAGAGACACAGAGAGAGCCAGAGACAGACAGAGACACAGAAAGACAGAGAGACAGAGACAGAGAGAGACAAAGAGAGATAGAGACAGAGACACAGGGACAGAGAGAGACAGAGACAGAGGCAGACAGAGAAACACAGAGACACAGAGACCGACAGAGAGACAGACAGAGACATAGAGACAGAGAAACAGACAGACAGATAGACAGAGACAGAGATGCAGAGACAGAAAGAGACAAAGAGACCAAGACAGAGACACTGGGAGAGACAGGGAGACAGAGAAGAGACAGAGAGGAGAGGAGACAGAAACACACACACACGCACGCACACGCACACACACGCACACACACGTATGCATGCACGCACGCAGACAGACTGACAGACTGACAGACAGACAGACAGACAGACAGACAGACAGACAGACAGACAGATTATATCGGTCTTCAGTCATAGGAAATCAAACCTGTGATGGACCTGCGAGTATCTCTGAACAAGGATGTCTTATTAGGAAGCTTATGTCCTTATGCCCAGTTCTGATTCTTCTCTGCTGTGAAGACCCTATTTAGACAAATGCACCTATAGACCCTGAGCTGGTGAGATGGTTCAGAGGCTAAAGGCATCTGTCGCTAAGTCTGATGGCTTAAGTTCAATCCTCAGGCACCATATGGTGGAAGGAATGAACCAGCTCCCAAAAGCTGTATACACACACACACACACACACACAAACACTTCTATACACTTCTATAAATCAGTGAGCATTCACTGATAATCACCCCTACTATTATCTGTTTTTTCTATCAAAGACTACAAAAGATAATGTCCCTGATCTTGATTATTCCATGTTCCGTATTAAAGAAAGAAATTTATTCCAAAAGATGCTGGGCTTCAAATCACTGGTTAATGTGAAAATCATAAGACAATCTTTCTGATAGGAAAATGTTAAAATTGTACATTTATTCTCACTGATTTTTATTCGCACTGATATTTTCATAGCTAAGGATACACATTCTCCCGCCCAAGGGGACTGTGAAGCAACTTTTCCTACAAACCTACATTCTAATTGTATCAGACAGGCTATATCTCCAGAATTGTCATTCCATTAGAGAATTTGCAATAAATTTTAATGATACATGCAAATACAATAATCTAATGGTCCATTATAAAAGAAATGAGTGCCCATTACCATTTGTTTTCAGCAATTTACGTGATTTCTTACCTCCTGCTGATAGAAAGTTCCAGAAGGCAGAGGACTCAATGCTTTTATTTATTTTTGTTTGTTTTCATTTTAATAGGAGGGTCTACTAGAGTGAAGGGAGAAGGCTAGGAAAAACTATTGCTCTTTCTTGTACCTGCACTAAAATTTTTATAACCTCTCATAACCCAACATAATTTTGAGCGTTTGATTTGAAAACTACCTAAATGTAGTGATGTGAGCTGTTTTTCTTTCTCCCCACCTCACTGGAGCTATCTTTAAGCACTGAGTGCAGACAAACACAAGGGAATAAGTAAAGCCAGATCAGAGAGGGGGAAAAATTCCTTTTGAATATGTTTCTGGCTTGGAAGAAATCAATGGCCCCATTCCTCTCTTCTGCCTCTAGACTATTGAGTCTCCTTTCAACCTAGAAATCTTAACTCTTTCTTGCTAGATATGGCTCGTTGTGCATAGAACACTAGCGTAGGAGAGCCACATATCATACCTAAGTTCCTGGTCAGAATCCACGACTTATTTATCCACACAGTTTTCAGACCCATGTGTGGAGAACACCAATTGAGCTCAATTGTTCGAAACCAATCTAATAAGCCAAATCCATTTCCCCAAACTCTAAGCATCACCTTCAACATGTAATTCCCATGGAAACAAACAGCAGGTCGGATAGAGAGAGCTCTATTATCAGGAAGTGACATCTCCACCCAAAACTATACTCACTGATCTGGGATCTGGGGAGCACACAATAATTTTTCGAATTTCATGTTGGTTCCAGTATGTGCCACATTTGCAAAGGATTGCAATGGGACAGGCTTAGGATTGTATTGCTTAGGTCATAATAATGAAAGTACATTGTAAAGCACTTGACAGCAGCACAGCAGCTCTTTATGGTCTTTCCGGTTCACTGATTTGAATATTGCATTTGGGAAAATATCCGTGGAAAGCAGTGATCCACATAACTACAGAAAAGAGAGAGGCAGTGGGATTTGTTGAGTTTTCTTTCCTTTGTGCAGAAACTGGTGCTCTCCTTGGCTCACTCATTGGCCATAGCAGATGATGGTTTGTTCCCCTTTTTTCTGAATTAACATCTCTGATAAAATGATTAGTGGAGACTAATTTTGATACCAACTCCAAATCTTCCTCATCCTCTACCTTCTTTTTTCTTTCTTTCTTTCTTTTTTTTTTTTTTTTTTTTTTGGAGTGGTACGGATTGATATGAGCTCTCACACTGTAGCTCAGGTTGGCTTGGAACTAACTATATAGCACAGGCTAGCCCCAAACTCTTGGTAATTGCCCTGCCTCAGTTTCTCAGCTATTATAGGTGTGCATCACTATACTCAACACACCTGCAGAGTCTTCAAAGAAATGGGTTTGCTCTGATTGGCTTATTTCCTTTCTGTAACCCAAGAGTTGCTGGCCAAAGGATAGCTTTGATGCTTTTTTTTTTCTGAAGCTGAGGACTGAACTGAGTGCTAAGCAAGTGCTCTACCACTGAGCTAAATCCCCAACCTCAGCTTTGATGCTTTTAACTATGGTATTTGGGGACTAAGAGTTGGAAGAGCAGTTCTCAGAGAAGGAAACTTGTGGGGTGGACAAATTCACACACACACACACACACACACACACACACACACACACACACACATGGCACTGATAAACAATATTTGCAAATTTATGGATGGCCACTGAACTGGATCAATGCTTCTCATAAATATTCATTCACTTGGTAGCACAGGAAGTAAACCTCATCAGTCTTTTTTAATTAAAACCTTTTCAAATCTGAGCTCAAGAAATGACTGTGACAAAGAATGCATGCCCTGAATTTATTCTCTCCTTTCATGAAAACAGTTGGGACAGCTCTATGCACAGCTAAATGAATGCATTTCTCAGCTGCCTGTACAGCAAGGTGTTACCCAATGAAATTGTGTGCTGAAATTGTCTGCAAACAAAAGAACCCCTCTTTGAGTTCTTAAGTTTCATTAAAAAGAATTTAAGAGCAGGCTCAAATGGAAGTTTGAGGATGATTTTATTAGTGCTTAAAAGAAAAACCTTAGGGCAAGCAGACTGGAAACCCTGGCAACTGCCAAGGATGGAGAAGTGAGAAGCAGCCACACTGAGTTAATCCCTTATGGAGGTCAGCCACACGGTGGCAGGCATTCACACGGTGGGGAAGAAAGCTTTGGAGAAAGAGAGTAAGGAAGCCTGAAGTAGGAGAAAAAGCATGTGTAGGTTCTGGTGAGTACCCAAAAGAAAGAGAGAGAAAAGAAGAATAGGGAAAAGTTAAACCTTCTGAGTCGGGAATCAGAAAGGTGGACTAAGTCCACCAGAATCCC
Organism: Rattus norvegicus; assembly: GCF_021556685.1. Lineage (NCBI taxonomy): Eukaryota > Metazoa > Chordata > Mammalia > Rodentia > Muridae > Rattus > Rattus norvegicus. Next base: position 38,139,049 of record NC_141554.1, read on the forward strand.
TCCTGGCTTGAAGGAACTGCACCAAGAAGCTGGAATTTCGGGCAAGCAAAAAGAACATTATTTTACTAAAGGGATAATTATCCCACCAATCTCTACCACATAGCTTAAGGTGAGCCTGCCTTCCTGCGGGGTGGTCCTGTAGCCACGCCCTTGACCTGTCCAACTGGATTATATTTTAAGGGAGGGAGCAATAGCATGAGTTTTCACCTATCGGCAGATCCATTCTTTTGACTAGGAGGTGACAGTTTTCCCATAAAGGGCCTTTAATGGTTCTAACACCACTTTTTATCTTTCTTCCTGGATGAAAGGCAGACAGGAATCCATTTTGGAAATTAAAATGACCTTGAACATGGTAGTTATATTCTAAGAATGCAGGGGTACAAAGATGGGAAATATCTGGGCCCAAGACAATCCAAGGACCACACCACCACTTTGCTTACTTATGCACTTATAGTAGAGAGAAACAAATGGCTTTGTTTAACTAAATCCAAGTTCTAAGTAGTTAAAGGGCCTTTGTTTTGTTTTTTGTTTGGTTTGGTTTGGTTTGTTCTGGTTATTTTTCGGTTGTTTTTTAAGAAAAGGTTTCTCTGTGTAGCTCCAGCTGTCCTGGATCTCACTATGAAGACCAGGCTGGCCTTGAACTCAAATGCCTCTGCCTCCCTAGTGCTGGGATTAAAGGCATGCCCTACCACCACCACTCAGCAAGGAGTCTCTGTTTAATCGGACCATTGAACAAGGCCCTGAGTGCAATCCTTAGCAGCCCCCAAATATTAATAAGAGACCCGTCATTGAGTTGAGTTTCTTCTGATCCTATGTTTTCAACATGTTAAACTCTATTCATTAATTATTAATATTCTCCTCCCCCAACCCCCGGTGTGTCTGTGTGTGTGTATGGGTGTGTGTGTTGGAATGTTGAGACGGGGTCTCCCTCTGTAGCCCCAGATGGCCTTAAATTCAAGGCAGTCCTCCTGTCTCTGCCTCCTCAGTGCTGGACTTACAGATGTGTGTTCCACCAAGTCCCGGGCTGACATCTATCAGGATAGCAAGAAATGTAGGTAAGATGGCTACCCTCAGCAGAGCTTATGAGACTGAGCCTTGAGGAGCTGCAGGAAGAGAAACTTCCTGCTGGCCTAGGCTGCTGGGCTCTGCGTCCCCCTCATGCCTGAGCTGAGGCTTTGTAGGCTGCTCCCAACTAATGACAGAATGGGGGTGATAAGTAGGTAGGACTGTCTTGGATGTATGATAATCTTGCCAAACCTTCCTTAGACCCTGGCAGCTTCAGACACTTCCATCCAAACTTCTCTTCCCATCTTCTTTTTCCAGGCTCCGTTTTATATTTTGATCTGATAACTGTCTAGCCTTTCTAGCTCGCTCTCCACTTCATCTTCCAGGCCTGGCTCTCAGGCGACATCCTTGACTATTTTATTCCATCTTGGCACCTGCTTTTGTGAGGAACTTGGCTAACACACTGCTCTGAAGTGGGCAGGGTCTGTTGCTATTGAAAACACTGCAAGTGAACAGGCTGCTGACCCTAAACACCTGCAAACCCCGTCCTGTGTAGCTGTTCTAATTTGTGCATTCAGATATGCAAGAGTTGACGAGTACTGGGTGAAATTTAATGCAACACCAGGATACCACCTCTTTGTTTCCCATCTCTCTTTAAATGAAGAATAATGATCTGGCTGTGATGACTCATGTCTTTAATTTTAGTACTAGGATGGCTGAGGCAGGCAGATCTCTTAGGAGTTTGAGGCCAGCCTGGTCTACATAGTGAGCTCCAGGCCAGCCAAGGCTATATAGGGATAGGCTGTCTTAATTAAAAATAAAACTAAAAAATAAAATAAAATGACAAGAAATGGAGATGTAAAATTAGCACCTGGCACTGAAGACGTAGATAGATGAAGATGTTGATAGAGTACTTGGCTGCCATTCAGAAAGCCCTGGTCAGATATCACCACACAAAAGCAGGGGTGGTAGTTGACTATAATTATAGCCCTCGGGAAGTGGAGTCAGGAGGATCCGAAGGCCAAGGTCATTCTTGGATGCTAGGAGAGCTTCGAGGCCCTATCTAAGAAGAAAAGAAATAGAAATAGATTAAATACTCACCAACTCCACCATTTTAGTGAAGACATTGCCAAAGCCCGAGTGGCTAAGACTGAGGCACGGGATAATGTTGTCTCTCTTTTACTACGTCATCTATTGTTGACAGAATGAGCACTATGAAGGGAGTCAGGAAGGGCTTCACTCCACACAGTGTTCAGAAACAGGCAGGGCAACCAGGGAGCTTCTGGTGTTTGCTTTTGAGGGTCAGGCCCCAGTTAGAGTGCATTGTTTTGGGCTACATTCCATTGGCCAGGCATCTGTCTTGAAGGCCAAAGAGAAATAACAATGGTAATAGGGAGTAGTTAGCCTACTCCTGCCCCAGACATTTGGAAAAGGTTAAGGAATAATGAGGGTCTAGTCTGCACAACAGAAGTAGTTTCTTTTTACAAGGACAATTCCATACAGTGCTTTTAAAGTCAGTCCTCTGGCTGAATTGCTTCATTAGAAAGTATCCATTTTAAAAGGATATCGAATATAATAAAGTATTTTATAGTAGTTAAACTGTCTTAACATCAGTTAATTTACACAGAGATTTGTGATGCCATCAAACATTCCCACACTACTTTGAACAGATTGCAAAGCTGCCTGATCAAAATTCTCATTTCTTATTTATAGGCAGATTATAGTTCAGATCCAGATGCTGAATGGGAGAACAGGTAGGGAATTTTAATCTTGATTTTTGGAGGCATGTTGAGTGATAAGAGGAAGTTTATTTTCATTTTAAATGCATAAGTAGATAATAAGCCCACTAGGGATGGAATGGACTCTCAATAAAAATAAATTTAAGATTTAGCCAAATTTTAATGAATTGGCAAGCTACAAGGCTCCTCTCTCTCTCTCTCTCTCTCTCTCTCTCTCTCTCTGTGTGTGTGTGTGATGTGTACCACTATTGAGTGTCTTCCTTTAGTGCTCTCCATGATACTCTTTGAGATAGTCTCTAAACCTAGACATCACCATTTCAGCAAGGTTACTGTTGTGCATGACCATTCCTGGCTTGTATGTGGACATCAGGAATCCAAATTCAGGTTCTCATGCTTCTGTGGCAAGCACTTCACCCACTGATCCATCTCCCCAGCCAAACAAGGCTATTTTGTAAATTTAGAATGAACAGCTTTGATAAAATAATAATGTTCTATATTAGACATATTGCCTAACGATATAAATGTATTTTTAGCAGTACATTAAATCCAATCAAGCCTCTGCTTTGAAAATTGTGATGGGGGTGTGGGGGTGAAGGGCTCATGTGCTACATTTTTAAACACTTCATTTAATACATTCCTAGACTATCAGCATGTACTTTTTTTCTAGCTCATGTTGGCTATTTGGCAACTCCAGATGCTTGTAGCAGCCCAGTTACTTCAGTTTGCCAACTATTTCACAAGACCACATGGTTAGAATCTGATTAAGGATGACATTTTTAAAAGGGTAGCAGAGTAGCTTAATACAGCCTTTTAAAGTTTATATTCATAGTATTTGCAGTTAAAGACATTCACGTTCAGGGCTGGTGAGATGGTTCAGTGACAGGCACCTTTACTTGTTGAGCCTGAGGACCAGATAGCTATCCCTAGAATCTACATGTTACACTGACCTACACACACACACACACACACACACACACACACACACACACACACACACACACACCACAAACACAGGGAGACACACATACCATAGCAAATAAATAGATAATAGATACACAGATGGATTAGATAGGTAGGTAGGTAAATAGATGGATGGATGGGTGAGTGAATGGATTGATTGATAATATAAAAGACTGGAGAGATAGCTCAGTGGTTTAAGAGCACTTACTGCTCTTCCAGAGGTCCTGGGTTCAATTCCCAGCACCCACATGGCAGCTCATAACCATCTATAACTCCAGTTGTAGGGAATCTGATGGCATTTTCTAAACTCCATGTATACCATGTATACATGGTTCACAGACATACATGAAGGCAAAACATCCACACACATTTTTTTTAATCTAAAGTGGAATTCAGTTACTGGTAACACTTTACAGGTTGTGTACTTTAAATTCAGAAAGGATCTCAAAGGTCAAACAGTTCAACATTTCATTTCACAGTTTATAGAACGGAGTCTCAAAACTATAGAAAAGTGATAACTTTTCTTAGAAGTGATAACTGCATAGCTAGTTAGATAAATGTGAAGGCTTAGAAACATGATAGCTAATGGCTAATTAGATCGACTTGAAGGCTTAGAAACAAGTGCATCCATCCATTCATCCATCCATGCAACAAATTTATTCACTATCCAGACTCCAGCTTGAAACTGGTGGCACAATGATGATGACAATTAGGTGTGGTTTCTTTTCTCCTGGAAGTGCAGAACATTCACTTTTAAGCTATTGCCACACATAGGAACTGTATATCACAGCTTAAAAGGAGACAGCAGGGGCTGGGGATTTAGCTCAGTAGTAGAGCGCTTACCTAGGAAGCGCAAGGCCCTGGGTTCGGTCCCCAGCTCCGAAAAAAAGAACAAAAAAAAAAAAAAAAAAAAAGGAGACAGCAATGGCTGACATTTGGTAGATGAGGAGGAAATCAAAGTTGCCTTTGTTCAGTTTGGAAAGGTGACGTTTGGGAGGTGAATTTTGAGTCAGAGAGGAAAAAGAATATGTCATAGGAAGCCATGTGCCATGAAAGAATTAAGAACAGCATATACCACGAACCAGAATTAGGTCTATGGAACTGGAATATAGAGGTGAAGTGAGAGGAGGTATTACTATAGGGCTGCAGACAAGTACTCATCCTGGTACGTACATGTAAAGATGTAAGGCTGTTCCTTTACTTGACATTTTCTTACAATGATAGACAGATCTTGGGATCATCACAGAAGCTCAAGGATGTCGCCAACACCACGGAGGGCTAAGAAGAAACCAAAAAGAAACCACATTCTTGGTGGCATTACCCAAACTACAAAATCTAGTTTTGACTGATAAATAATGCAAACCACTCAGTTGTGGCTTTTTACAGTTTCAAGGAATTTAAGTTTGATTTTAAAGGGTCTTTGTTAACTAAAACAGGGAGCCAACCAACTTAAACTTCAACCACTGTGTTCTTAAATGAGATGCTTGCCATTTGCTTAGGAATTAGTGAATACTTGGTTAGTGAAATCCTCATTTTTGTGTCTGAGTGGCTATGTGGAGACTCTTTAATATCTTTTATATATCTCACACTCTTAAAAAATAACATTTTTATTCTTTGATAATTTCATACATCTATACATTTTAAAGATGTATTTTATTTTGAATATGTTGTTGCTGTCTTTATGCACCCTAGAAGAGGGTATCAGATCTTATTATAGATGGTTGTGAGCCACCATGTGGTTTCTGAGAATTGAACTCAGGGCCACCTGGAAGAGAAGCCAGTGCTCTTAACCACTGAGCCACTTCTACAGTCCTGCATTTATACAACTTTGATTATGTATTTCTCCCATTATGCTCTCTGACTCCTCCTGGACACCCGCACAATATATCCACCTTCCAACTTAGCAGCCATACCATCTACACCCCATGCTAGAATTTTGGCTGTCTTAATCTTGTACAGGAACTGTGGAAGTACAGTGGATTCATGAGTTCATGAACCCTGGTCATGTAATGATCATGGTCATGTGATGCCCTCCCCATTTTCTAGGTCTTTAACATTTGTTCTACTCCCTCTTCCACCATTTTCCCTGAGCTTTAGAGAAGGGCGGTTGTCTTGGATATCCTACTTATCGTGGAGCATGCCCAGCATGCACTCATTCTCAGCACTTTGACCCCTTTGATTCTCCGTTTAACTGCTGGCCATGCTAATGGCCAAGGCCCAAGAGAGGTACAAATTTACACAGTGAATTGCTGACACAGCTTTCATGAGTTAAAAGGTGATGTTATCAGATCCCTCTAGCTCTAGCAGGTTTCACTTGGAACTCTTATGAGGGCGAGGAAAAGGGAGTTATTGGCTCCTGCAGCCAGTTTTCCTAAGGTTCTGTCATGTGTCCAGGGAATAGGAGGAGGAAATTGTTAAGTCTTTTTCTAGGTAGTTCCTTCAGACTCCTGTAGTCAACTATGACCTCTTCTGGTCCTGCAGGTCTGCTCTATGTTTGTGTTCATTGCAGACAGTACTGTTCCTTTCACACATACTTCTTTCAGTGATATCTATCTGCACAGTAGACTAACATCTTTAACTCTCAGGAACATTATCTTGTCTGTCTTTTGGTTTGCTTGTTTGTTTTGAGCAAGGTCTATTCCTGTAACCCAGGCTGACTGATAACCCACTGTGTAACCAAGGAGGACCTTGAATTCTTGATGCTTCTGCCTCTAACTCCTAAAGGCTGGGATTACAGGCCTCTATCACCAACTCAAGAACAGCATCATAAAAAACATGGCTCTCCTATTCATGTTGGTACCTTAAAAGTGTGAAGCAATTGATTTGATCTTGTATTTCATTGTTGGTGTTTCATCTGTGTCTTTTACTACCTTGTACCACATTTCTTAAACTTTGAGATAGGAGTAAATCAACTGTGGGATGGTTGAAATGGGAACACTAGCTCAGAAAGTGCACATTCGAGGAAGCATTGCATAGAACTTACTCAGTATCAGTGCCCCGTGTTTATGCTGTGAGCTAGATTGAAAGAAAAATTCAGAAGAGACTTTGAGACATGAGAAAGACTCCTGCCAGACAAGTTAGCACTTGCCTGTAAAACCAGCACCTAGGAGACAGAGACTGGAAGATTAAGAGTTCAGGGTCATACTCAGCCACACAGCTACCTGGAGATCAGCCTGAGCTACTGCAGAGTGTCTATAAAGTGGCAGAAACAGGGTTTTTTTCCCTCCTGTTAAAGGCAGTTACCCAGAAGGGCTCCTATTTTCTGAACATTCCGCTTTGTGCAAAATAGCTAACCATGTCAGATTGTGAAGTCAAGTTCCCAACAATGGCAGAGATGCAGCCACCACCTACATTAGGGATGAAAGACAGAAGCCATCTTGTCCGAAGGGCCTGTTGTCTGAGTTCTAGCCAACCCTTTTTACAAAACCAAGTTGCCTTTCCACACTACTTTCATTTTCCTTATATGTTCCTTTGTGGGACACTGAGATGATCCATGGGCTCCAACAAAATCGACAACAAACCAAAAAACAAAACAGAACAAGAACGGAATAAAACAAGCCCTCAAAGAAAGGTTTCTCCTAAAAGGCTGTCAAAATGGGCACCTCTGAACTGTGGAGATGGCTTAGTGGGTAAGACCTCTTGCTGTCAAGCCATGAAGACCTGAGTTTAAATTCCCGGTATCCATGTAAAATGCCAAGCACGGTATGTGTGTTGTGATTCCCTGGTATGTGTAATCCCTAAATTTCGATCCCTAATCCACACATACATTTCCCAATCCCTTATGCACTCCCAAATTCATTAAAAAAAAGCTGAGCTGGGTGGCTCAGGTCTTTAATCCCAGCATTCAGGAGGTAGAGGCTGATCTCTGCGAGTTGCTGGCCAGCCTGGTTTATATAGTAAAGAGTTTTAGGCCAGTCCGACCTACATAGGGAGACCCTTTCTCAAAGCAAAGCAAAGCAAAACAGAACAAAACAAAATCTCCTCAAACCCACTAGGTATCGCAGTGCACTTGTCCCCTGTGATAGGACAACTTTGCTGACTACCTGAGGCTGAGATACTACTCCCATAAAGGCAGAGAGGATTGTGGGTGACAATAGCTAAAACAGGTGGGAAAAATCAAACGTTGGAACTTAAATTCTTTATGAACAAGAATTCAAGAGCTGGGATTTCTGGAAAAATAATGGCAACGGTGACTGTTCTCTGTGCCCTTTTCATGTCTGCTCAAATGCCCTCCTCTCTGTCCTGTTGGACTTCCAGTCTGTTGCCATCAATTTGGAAGTTTTGTTCCAAGGGGCAGCATCCTGCTCTGAAGTCCACAGTGGGCTTTTCTAGTGATGGAGTCCTTTCTTGGGAATAGGTTGCCCATATCTTCCTCTTGTACTCTGCCTGAGTGGAACAACCCCCTCCAACCGCAGAGTTCTGTCTCACATCTGCTACAAAGAAATAGTCCCTAATCGTTCCTTGTTTTGTTCCATCTGGGGCAGTGTCGAAGATTAAGTCTAGAGACCTCCTACATCCCGGGCCAGAGCTCTACCAGGAAGCTACATCTCTGCCCTTTTGTTTCTTTTTTCTACTTTGAAGCAAGGTCTAGATAAGCTGGGCAGGCTGGCCTTGAACACGCAGTCCTTCTATCTCAGCCTTCTGAATAGCTGAGACTGCAGTCCTGCACCACGAGACTCAGTCTCCTCGATAATCTTGTTTGGCTCCTTCTACTCTCTCCTCCTGTTCCTCAGGACATGTGTTGGGACACTAAGCTTGACTCTTGTCCCATCAACCTTGTTTTACACACACACACACACACACACACACACACACACACACACACACACACACTCATAGGCACCTTAACCTGTACTAGTGAGTAGAGTGCTGAGAGCTTTCCCAACTGTTTCTGGTCCTAAATCATTCCCACTCAATTCCTGAACAACTTAACTGTGAGAAGGAAGGAGTTGTTACCCTGACTCTATTCTCCTTCTAGAAGATCCAAGACACAGATGTCATCAACATCAGTAGAGACCCTATTAGTTTTGGTTAGATTCTATTTTGTGTTTCGTTTTGATATGACGTCATGTAGTCAATCTGCCCTTCAACTTCTGATCCTCTTGCCTCAGCCTCCCCAGTGTTGAGAGTACAGACATGATGCTTGACTTAAGTTTTTTTTTAAAAGATTTTATTTATTTATTATGTGTATGTGAGCATACTGTAGCTGTCTTCAGACACACCAGAAGAGGCCATCAGATCCCATTACAGATGGTTGTGAGCTACCATGTGGTTGCTGGGATTTGAACTCAGGACCTCTGGAAGAGCAGTCAGTGCTCTTAACCACTGAGCCATCTTTCCAGCCCCTTGACTTAAGTTTTTAATAAAAGAATATAGACCCTTTCTAAAAAGGTATATAATTAGTATTATATGTTACCTGCAGAACTCTTCAAAGAAGCCAGTCATATTCTCTAGAAACCTTGACTTCAAGCCTTCATATATTTTCTGGATTTGAGCTAATATCTTAGGGGATTTTTCATTTGAGTCTTTCATTTGATTTATTTAGCCTTTTATTTCCAAAATATCTGTTTGGGCCTTTGTTAAATCAAGATTCTGTCCTCCAGATCTTGCATTAAATTCTTCTCCATTCAGCTGTTTACTTGTATACTCTTTGAAAGTTTCCACTATTTTTATGTCTTGCAATTTTTCTTTTTCTTTTTTCTTTTTCTGTTATATATTATACCCACTCTGTAGTTCTCCCCTTACTTTCCCCTTAAGTCACTCACCCACTTCTCCTCTCTTGCAGACCTCCCCTGCTTCCTTTCAGACAAGAGCAGGCTTTCCAGGGATGTCAATCAAACATGACATAACATGCTACAGTAAGACCAGGCACATACCATCTCATCAAGGCAGGATGAGGCACCTCAGGAGGAGGAAAAGGGTCTCACAAGCAAGCAAAGGAGTCAGACAACCTGCTTCCACTGTTGGGAGTCCCATGTGAACACCAAGCTACTCTGTCATAAAACATACACAGAAGACCTAGGTCAAGACCCCTACAGGCTCCCTGACCTCTGTGAGCCCCCATGAATCCCTGTCAGTTGATTCTATGGGCCATGCTCTTCTGTCCCTGACCCCTCTGGTGTCTCTGATCCTTCCTCTCTCTCATCCACAGGACTCTCTGAGCTATGCTTAATGTTTGGCTGTTGGAGTCTGAATCTGCTCCCATCAGTTGCTTGATGAAGTCTCTCTGGTCTCTCTGATGACCTTTATGATAGGTTCTGGTTCCAGAAAATTTGCAGGTAGGACAAATTATAAGTCAGAGGTTTTGTGGTTGGGTTGGTATCTCAGTCCCTCCATTTGGGACCTTGCCTGGTTACAGAAGATGGCTGGTTCAGGCTGTGTCCCCCATTACTAGGAATCTTTGCTAGGGTTACTCTTGTAGATTCCATGGAGTTTCCATTGCACTAAGTTTTTACCTTAACCCCCGAATGTCCCCCAATTCCAGTTGTTTCTCCCAGTATCCCCCCACCACACACCTGATCCCTCCTTTTTCCAATCCCACCCACCCTCAGTTTGCTGGCAAAAATCTATTCTATTTTACCTTCCCAGGGAGATCCTTGGGCCCTGCCTTGGGCCCTGCCTTGGGCCCTCCTTGTTACTTGGCCTCTTTGGGTCTGGATTTTAGTATGATTATCCTTTACCTTACAGCTACTATCCACTTATATGCAAATACATAACCATGCTTGTCTTTCTGGATCTGAGGTACCTCACTTAGGATGATTTTTGTACTTAATGCACATTTGCCTACAAATTTCCTGATGTCAATGTTTTTAACAGCTGAGTAGTCTACCATTGTGTAAAAGTACCGCATTTATTTTATTCTTCAGTTGAGGGACATCTAGGTTGTTTCCAGTTTCTGGCTATTATAGTTAAAGCTGCCGTGAACATAGTTGAGCAAGTGTCCTTGTGGTATGGTGGAGCATCTTTTAGGTAGAAGCCCAAGAGTGGTATTGCTGTGTCTTGAAGCAGATTTATTCTGTTTTCTGAGAAATTGCCAAATTGATTCCCAGAGTGGTTGTACAAGTTTGCACTCCCATCAGCAATGGAGGAGAGTTCCTCTTGCTCCACATCTTCAGCAGCATGAGTTGCTCGAGTTTTTGATCTCAGTCATTCTGACCACTGTAAGATGGCTTCTCAGAGTCGTTTTGATTTGCATTCCATGATGACTAAGGACTTTGAACATTTCTTTAGGTGCTTTGCAGTCATTTAAGATTCCTCTGTTGAGAATTCTCTATTTAGCACTGCACCCCATTTTTAAATTGGGCTATCTGAATCTCTGGTGTCTTACTTCTTGAGTTCTTTATATATTAGCCCTGTGTAGGCTAAAAGGTAGTGAAGATCTTTTCCTATTCACTGGGCTGCCATTTTGTCCCATTGAAAGTGTCCTTTTCAGTGTCATGAGGTACCATTTATTTGTTGTAGATCTTAGTGCTTTTGCTATTGGTGTTCTGTTCAGGATATTGTCTCCTATACCAATAAGTTCAAGGCTATTATCCACTTTCTTTTCTATCATGTTCTATGAATCTGGTTTTATGTTGAAGACTTTGAGCCACTTGGACTTCAGGGTTTTTTTTAGTTTTAGTATAGAATAGAGTTTATTCAGGGCATGAGGAGGGGAGGTAAGAGGGTAGTAGAGGCAGAGAAAGGCAGAGAGGGGAGAAAAGGGAGAGAGGGGAAAGAGGGGAGTGGAGGGGAAGGAGAGGAAAGAGGGGAAAGGGAAGAGGAGAGAGGAGAGAGGAGAGAGGAGAGAAGAGAGAGGAGAGAGGAGAGGAGAGAGAGGAGAGAGGAGAAAGGAGAGAGGAGAGAGAGGAGAGAGAAGAGAGAGAGGAGAGAGGAGAGAGGAGAGAGGAGAGAGGAGAGAGGAGAGAGGAGAGAGGAGAGAGGAGAGAGGAGAGAGGAGAGAGAGAGGAGAGAGGAGAGAGGAGAGAGGAGAGAGGAGAGAGGAGAGAGGAGAGGAGAGGGGAGAGGAGAGGAGTGGAGAGAGGAGAGAGGAGAGAGAGAGGAGAGAGGAGAGAGGAGAGAGGAGAGAGGAGAGAGGAGAGAGGAGAGAGGAGAGAGGAGAGAGGAGAGAGAAGAGAGGAGAGGAGAGGGGAGAGGAGAGGAGTGGAGAGAGGAGAGAGGAGAGAGAGAGGAGAGAGGAGAGAGGAGAGAGGAGAGAGAAGAGAGGAGAGGAGAGGGGAGAGGAGAGCAGTGGAGAGAGGAGAGAGGAGAGAGGAGAGAAGACAGAAGACAGAAGACAGAAGAGAGAAGAGAAGTAGAGGCCAGCCATGAGCACATGGAGAGGGATGGGGAGAGAAGGAGGAAGGGGTAAGAGAACAGAGTGGGAGCAGGAAAGCAAGAGTAAGAGTGGACTTGAGTTTTGTGCAGGGTGAGAGATGGATCTATTTGCATTCTTTCTTCTACATACAGACATAAGATCAGTACCATTGGTTGAAGATGCTTTCTTTCTTCTATATGTATTTCTAACTTCTTTGACAGAAATGAGGTGTCCTTAGGTGTGTGGATTTATGTCTGCATCTTTGATTCTATTCCATTGATTAATTTGTCTGTATTTATGCCAAAACCATGAAGTTTTTATTACTATTGTTCTCTAGTACAGCTTAAAATTGTTGATGTTGCTCCCCATGAAGTTATTTTATTGTACAGGAGTGTTTTAGCTATGCTTTTTTTAAATATGAAGTGGAGTACTGTGCTTTTAAGGTCTGTTAAGAGTTGTGTTAGAATTTTAATTGGTTGCATTGAATCTGAAGATTGCTTTTGGTAAGATGGCTATTTTTACTATGTTAATCCTACAGATCCACAAGCATTTTTTCATCTTTCGATATCTTCTTCAATTTCTTCAAAGATTTGAAGTTTTTATCATATAGGTCTTTCACTCTCTTGGTTAGGGTTACCCCAAGATATTTTATATTTTTTGTGGCTACTGTGAAAATTATTCTTTCTCTGATTTCTTTCTCAAGCCCATTTGTCAGTTGTATATTTGAGGACTACTGATTTTTTTTGAGTTAATCTTGTATCTTGCCACTTTTATAGAGGTGTTTATCAGTTGTAGGAGTTTTCTGGTAGAAATTTTGGTGGTAATTTATGTATACTATCATATCATTTGCAAATAAAAGTGTTTTGATTTTCTTCTTTCAGTTTGTATCTCCTTGATCTCTGTCTTAGGGTTTCATTGCTGTGAAGAGACTCCATGACCAAGGCTACTCTTACAAAGGGCAGCATTTAATTAGGGCTGCTTACAGATTAAGAGGTTCAATCCATGATCATCAAGACAGGAAGCATGGTGTCACCTAGGCAGGATGGTGCTGGAGGAGCTGAGAGTTCTGTATCTTGTTCAAAAGGCAAACAGGAGCAGATTGGCTTCTAGGCAGTTAGGAGGAGAATCTCAAAGCCCACCACAACAGTGACACATTCCCTTCAACAAGGCCACACCTACTCCAACAAGACCACACCTCCTAGTAGTGCCACTCCCTGGGCCAAGCATATACAAACCACTGCAGTCTCCTTTAGTTGTCTTATTGCTCTGGCTGGAACTTCAAGTACTATATTGAATAGATATATAGAGGTTGTACAGCTTTGTTTCTGATTGTAGTGGAATTGCTATGTTTCCTTCATTTTATTTGATATTGCCTATAGGTTTGCTATAAATTACCTTTATTATGTTTAGCTATGTCCCTAGTACCCATGATCTTTCCAAGACTTTTATCATGTTGGAGGGTTGGATTTTGTCAAAGACTTTTTCAGCATCTAATGAAATGATCTTGTGGTTTTGGTCTTTTAGTTTGTTTATATGGTGGATTATATTGACAGACTTTCCTAGGTTGAACCATCCCTGCATCTCTTGATCATGGTAGGTGATCTTTTTGATGTGTTTTTGGATTTGGTTTGTGAGTATTTTGAATCAATGTTTATGAGGGAAATTGTTCAGTAATTTTCTTTTTTGAATTTTTGTGTAGTTAGAATATGAGGGGGACTGTGGCTTATAAAACAAATTTGGTAATGTTACTTCTGTTTTTATTTTGTGGAATAATTTGAGGATTATTGACATTAGTTTTTCTTTGAAAGTCTGGTAGAATTCTGTGCAAAACAAGCAAATAAACAACCCCTCCCCCAATCAAACAAACAAACAAAAAACCAACAATCTGGACCTGAGCATTTTTCTATTTCTTTGGGGTTATAGCTCTATTTAAATTATTTATCTGATCTTGATTTAACTTTAGTAAGTGGTATAACTATCGAGAAAATTGTCCATTCCTTTTAGGTTTTCCAATTTCGTTGAGTATAGGTTTTTGAATAGCCTAATAATTCCTTGGATTTCCCTGGTGTCTGTTGTTATGCCCCTTCTTTGTTTCTGATTGTATTAATTTGGATATTCTCTCTGCGTGTCTTTTAGTTAATTTGGATAAGTGCTTCTTTTTCTTGTTCACTTTCTCAAAGAGCCAACTCTTTGTTTTGTTGATTCTTTGTGTTGTTCTTTTTGTTTCTAGTTGATTGATTTCATCCTTCAGTTTGACCAGTTCCTGATGACTACTCCTCTTGGGTGTGTTTGCTTCTTTTTGTCCTAGAGATTTCAGTTGTGCTGTTAAGCTGCTAGTATGAAAACTTTCTAATTTCATTATGAAGGCACTCACTTAGTGCTATGAACTTTCTTCTTAGCACTGCTTTTGTTGTGTTCTGTCAGTGCGGGTACTTGTATATTCATTTTCATTGAATTCTAGGAAGTCTTTACTTTCTTTATTTCTGCTTTCACCCAGTAGTCATTCAGAAAAGGTTGTTTCCTTGAGTTTGTAGGCATTTTTTTTTTGGTTAAAATCCAGTTTTAATCTGTGGTGGTCTGATAGGATACAGGGGTTTAATTTAATTTTCTTTTATTTGTTAGGACTTGTTTTGTGACTAAGTATGTGGTCAATTTTGGAGAATGTTCTATGAGGTTCTGAGAATAAGGTATATTCTTTCATGTTCGGGTAAAATGTTCTGTAGATATGTTAGGTCCATTTGATTCATAACATCTGTTAGCTCCATTATTTCTCTGTTTGCTTTTTTTCTGGATGAGCTGTCCATTGGCGAGTATTGGTGTGTACTGTTCAATGTGTGATTTAAGCTTTAGTAATGTTTCTTTTACAAATGTGGGTGTCCTTGCATTTGAGGCATAAATATTCGAAATTGAGATGTCATCATGGTGGATTTTTTTCTTTGATAAGTATAAAGTTTACTTCCCCATATCTTTTGATTAATTTTGGTTAGAAATCTATTTTGTTAGATATTAGAATAGCTACACCAGCTTGCTTCTTGGACCCCTTTGCTTGGAAAATCTTTTCCAACCCTTTACTTGGAGGTAAAAATCTATCTTTGATGTTGAAGTGCTTTTCTCATATACAGTGGAATGATGGATCTTGTTTTCTAATCCATTTTCTTAGCCTGTATCTTTTCATTGGGGAATTAAGTCCATTAATATTGAGAGGTATTAATGAGCAATGATGGTTGATTTCTGTCATTTTGCTATTGTTATTGGTGGTGTGCCTGTCTGTCTTCTTCAGGTTTTGCTGGTGTAAGATTATCTTTTTTTCTTTTCTATTTTTCGGAGCTGGGGACCGAACCCAGGGCCTTGCGCTTGCTAGGCAAGCGCTCTACCACTGAGCTAAATCCCCAACCCCTGGTGTAAGGTTATTTATTGCCCGTGTTTTTGTGGATGTAGTTAACGTCCTAGGGATGCATTTTTCTTTAAGTACCTTCTGTAGGGCTGGATTTGTGGATATTGTTTAACTTTGATGTTGTCATGAAATATATTGTTTTCTCCTTTAATGATGATGGGAACTTTTGCTTGGTATAGTAGTCTTGGCTGGCACCTGTGGTCTCTTCGTCTACAAGACATCTATCCAAACCCTTCTCGATTTTAGAGTCTCTGTTGAGAAGTCAGGTGTTATTCTCATAGGTCTGCCTTTATATGCTACTTGGCATTTTTTTCCTTTGCAGCTTTTCATATTCTTTGTTCTCTATGTTCAATGTTTTTATTATTATGTGTTGCAGGGACTTTTTTTTCTGGCCCAATCTATTTGGTGTTCTGTAAGTTTTTATATATATTTATTTATAGTCATCTCCTTCCGTAGGTTAAGATAATTTTCTTCTCTGGTTTTGTTAAATATATTTTGTGGGTTTTTGAACTGGGATTCTTCTTCTATTCCTAGTATTCTTAGGTTTGGTTTTTTCATAGTTCTCAGATTTCCTGGGTGCTTTGTGTTATGCATTTTTTTGATTTGACATTTGCTTTGACCAATGCATCTACTTCTTCTATCGTATCTTCTATACCTGAGATCTCTTCTATTCTGTTGCTGATGCTTGTTCCTGTTCACTTTAGACTTTCCATTTCCAGAATTCCCTCATTTTGTGTTTTCATTAATTTCTATTTTAATTCTCAAGTCTCACACAGTTTCCTTCACTTCTTTGGTTTCTTTTCTTGCCTTTCTTGACCTTCTTTAGGAGATTGATGTATTCCAACTTTTTGTTTGTCCTTTCCTCCATTTCTTTAAGAGACTTTTTTCATTTCCTTTTTAAGGGTTTCTATCACCTTCATAAAGTTGGTTTTAAGGCCGTTTTTTGTGCTTCAGATCTGTTGGAATATTCAGTGCTTGCTGTCATAGTATGGCTGGTTTTGAGTGGGGCCATATACCCTGGCTGTTGTTGACTGTGCTCTTACACTGGGGACTAGACATCTGATTTGAGATGATTATAGGTCTAGGTGCTGACTTCTAAATATGTCTTTGTTGGATGGGTGTTTTGTTCCTTGGTTTCTGTTTCTTCTTTGGTCATTGTGGTCTGGATTTTTTGGCTGCTGGGGTGACCTCTGATCCATTACAAAATTTCTGTCCAAATTGGGGTCTGGACTTCTGTTGGCTTCCTTGGACTTTGGAGCAGTAGGGGGTCTCTGCCATACTTGAGGGATGGGATAAGGTGATGATAAGGGGAGTGGGGATTTGGGGTCACTGAGTGTATGGTGGAGGTCCACTGGGGGGACATCTATTTGGCAGGCAATGTGGTTTCTGGATCAGCATGGAGCATTTGCTTGAGCTCACTTATCTGTTTTTCTGGCTTGCCTGGCCTTTATCTGTTCTTCAAGGTCTCATGGATTGCACCAGTTCTTTCTGACTGACTCAGCCTGTTCCTGGATAAAGAAAGTCCACGTGAGTTGTAGCCTAGGGCACAGCAGCAGGAGAAGACAGTGGTGGGGTGGGAATTGAGACAGGTAGTAGAATGGGTCTTTGAGAGCTGAATGTATGGAGTCAGACAGTTCACTCACCTGTTCTGACTGCTGTGGCCTGCACCTGAGCAGTGGAAGTCCATTTAGTTGGGGTGTGAGCTCAAGGACGTGGGAGGAGATGGTAGAGGGGCAGGATGGCAGGGGAATGGATTGGGTATTTGGGGACTGAATCTAGGGAGTTGGAGCAGTTCCATGGGCAGGAAGGCCACTCACCTGTTCTTCTGAATGGTGTGGCCTGTATCTGTGCAGTTAAGTCTGCCTGAGTTGGGGTCCAGGTCCACTTCCATAATTTTGAACCTCTTTTTTTTTTGACATAGGAATTGTTCATATTTCTGGTGTGCTATGGAGTGATTTCTATTACATCTGTTTTCCTGGATAGCTGTATTTTTATGTGAGGGCTTTTGGGAATAGCCTTCTCTACTGATGTGTGGATTGACTGATTATACTGGGTCATTCCATGCAATTTTTATGCAAATTTATAATGTACTTTGGGTATTTTTCTCTGTAGTACCTCTGATCCTCTTCTTTCTTGCCCCTTTCCCCTCTCATTAGCTCGACTTATGTTTTATTCCACTACACAGTTTTTCATCTTCTCTTATGTCATCAGAACACATAGGATTTTATGTATCTTTGACAACTACATCTCACAAATGGGGAAAACCATGAGATACTTGTCTTTCTGAGGCTGATGTAATTTCTTAATATGACCAGCTCCAGTTGGAGCCTTCTCTCAACAATGTGCCCAGCAGTACAGGTTTGTTGTGTGGTGTTCAGTTGTGTCCAGTTGGACTTTGAAGTACAGCTTATCTGCTTGCTTGAATTTTGTTGTTTGTTTTATTTAGGATTTGTGGTTAGTGGGAGTTTGACACAGGACTTAATATGGTGGAGCATGAGGGGCCTACTTTACATGTAGTTCTCATGAGAGTGGAGTCCCTCTAGAATTTGGGTAGGTATAATTTGTGTGTAAGAGCTGAGGTATGTTCACCAGTCTTGAAGGCAGTATGCATTTTGAAAGGGTATGAGAGCAAGCTATGGTGTTGTCCTGTGTTAACTGTTGAGGATAGCTTTCACCATCTTGGGTTTTTTGTTATTCCAAAAGAATTTGAAAATTTCTCTTTCTAAGTCTATGAAGAATTGAGTTGGAATTTTGATGGGGATTACACTGAATCTGTAGATTGCTTTTGGCAAAATGGCCATTTGTACTATATTAATCCTGCCAATCCATGAGCATGGGAGATCTTTCCATCTTCTGAGATCTTCTTCAACTTCTTTCTTCAGAGACTTGAAGTTCTTGTCAAACAGATCTTTCACTTGCTTGGTTAGAGTCATATTGATGTATTTTATGTTACTCGTGACTATTATGAAGGATGTAATTTCCATAATTTCTCTATCAGCCTGTTTATCCTTTGATTAGAAGAAGGCTACTGATTGTTTTGATTAGTTTTATACCCAGCCACTTTGCTGAAGTTGTTTATCAGGCTTAGTAATTCTCTGGTAGAAATTTTGGAATCACTTAAGTATACTACCATATCATTTGCAAATAGTGATATTTTGACTTCTTTCCAATTTGTATCCTTTGACCTCCGTTTGTTGTCAGATTGCTCCAGCTAGGATTTCGAGTATTATATTGAATAAGTAGGGAAAGAGTGGGCAGCCTTGTCTAGTCCCTGATTTTAGAGGGATTGCTTCAGGTTTCTCTTCATTTATTTTAATGTTAGCTACTGGTTTGCTGTAATTGCTTTTACTATGTTTAGGAAAGGGCCTTGAATTCCTGATCTTTCTAAGACTTTTATCATGAAGGGGTCTTGAATTTTGTCAAATGCTTTCTCAAGATCTAATGAAATGATCATGTGTTTTTTTTCCTTTGAGTTTGTTTACATAGTGGATTACGTTGATGAAATTCCGTATATTGATCCATCCCTGCATCCCTGGGGTGAAGCCTACTTGATCAAGATGGATGATCATTTTTGATGTGTTCTTGGATTCTGTTTGCAAGAATTTTATTGAGTATTTTTTTGCATCGATATTCATAAAGGACATTGGTCTGAAGTACTCATTCTTTGTTGAGTCTTTGTGTAGTTTAGGTGTAAGTGTAATTGTGCCTTCATAGAAGAAATTAGGTAATATTTCTTCTGTTTCTATTTTGTGGATTAGTTTGGATAGTATTGTTATGAGGTCTTCTATGAAGGTCTG
Organism: Rattus norvegicus; assembly: GCF_021556685.1. Taxonomy (NCBI): domain Eukaryota; kingdom Metazoa; phylum Chordata; class Mammalia; order Rodentia; family Muridae; genus Rattus; species Rattus norvegicus. Next base: position 38,158,240 of record NC_141554.1, read on the forward strand.
ATAGAATTCTGCAATAAACCCATCTGGTCCTGGGCTCTTTTTGGTTGGGAGATTTTTAATAACTGCTTCTATTTCTTTAGGTGTTATGGAACTGTTTAGATTGTTTATCTGATCCTGATTTAACTTTGGTACCTGATATCTTTCTAGAAAAATGTTCATTTCCTCCAGATTTTCCAGTTTTGTTGAATAGAGGTTTTTGTAGTAGGATCTGATGATTTTTTGAGTTTTCCTCACATTCTGATGTTATCTCTCCCTTTTCATTTCTGATTTTGTTAATTTGGACACACTCTCTGTGCCCTCTGGTTAGTCTGGCTAAGGGTTTATCTACCTTGTTGATTTTCTCAAAGAACCAGCTCCTGGTTTTGTTGATTCTTTGTATAGTCCTTTTCGTTTCTACTTGGTTGATTTCCACCATGAGTTTGATTATTTCCTGCCTTCTACTCCTCCTGGGTGTATTTGCTTCTTTTTGTTCTAGAGCTTTTAGGTGTGCTGTCAAGCTGCTGATACATGCTCTCTCCTGTTTCTTTCTGCAGGCACTCAGAGCTATGAGTTTTCCTCTTAGCACAGCTTTCACTGTGTCCCATAAGTTTGGGTATGTTGTACCTTCATTTTCAATAAATTCTAAAAAGTCTTTAATTTCTTCATTTCTTCCTTGACCAAGTTATCATTGTTCAACTTCTAATGTGTGATTTTTGTCATTTTTGTTGTTATTGAAGACCAGCCTTAGTCCATAATGATCTGATAGTGTGCATGGGATAATTTCAATCTTCTTGTATCTGTTGAGGCCTGTTTTATGACTGATTATATGGTCAATTTTGGAGAAGGTACCATGAAGTGCTGAGAAGAAGGTATATTCTTTTGTTTTAGGATGAAATGTTCTATAAACATCTGTTAAATCCATTTGATTCATAACTTCCGTTAGTTTCTCTATGTCTCTGTTTAGTTTCTGTCTCCATGATCTGTCCATTGATGTGAGTTGGGTATTGAAATCTCCTACTATTATTGTGTGAGGTGAAATGTGTGCTTTGAGCTTTAGTAAAGTTTCTTTTATGAATGTAAGTGCCCTTGCATTTGGAGCATAGATACTCAGAATTGAGAGTTCATCTTGGTGGATTTTTCCTTTGATGAATATGAAAGTGTTCTTTCTTATCTTTTTTTAAAACTTTTGGTTGAAAGGTAATGTTATTTGATATTAGATTGGCTACTTGAGCTTCTTTCTTTTTATCCTTTACTTGGAAAATTATTTTCTAGCCTTTTACTCTGCGGTAGTATCTGTCTTTGGCACTGATGTGTATTTCCTGTAAGCAGCAAAATGCTGGGTCCTCTTTATGTATCCATTCTGTTAGTCTATGTCTTTTTATTGGGGGAATTGAGTCCATTGATGTTAAGAAATATCAAAGAATAGTGATTTTTGTTTCCTGTTATTTTTGTTGTTAGAGGTGGAATTATGTTTGTGTATCTCTCTTCTTTTTGTTTCATTGTGAGGAGATTATTTTCTTGCTTTTTCTAGGGTGTAGTTTTCTATCTATTATCCTTTGTAGGGCTGGATTTGTTGAAAGATATTGTGTAAATTTGGTTTTGTCATGGAATACCTTGGTTTCTCCATCTATCTTAATCGAGGGTTTTGCTGGATAAAGTAGCCTGGGCTGGCATTTGTGTTCTCTTAGGGTCTGTATGACATCTGTCCAGGATCTTCCGGCTTTCATAGACTCTGGTGAGAAGTCTGATGTAATTCTGATAGGTCTACCTTTATATGTTACTTGGCCCTTTTCCCTTACTGCTTTTAATTTTCTTTCTTTGTTTTGTGTGTTTGGTGTTTTAACTATTATGCGATGGGAGAAATTTCTTTTCTGGTCCAATCTATTTGGAGTTCTGTAGGCTTCTTGTATGTTTATGGGCATCTCTTTCTTTAGGTTAGGGAAGTTTTCTTCTTTAATTTTGTTGAAGATATTTACTGGCCTTTTAATTTGGGAGTCTTCATTCTCTTTTCTACCTATTATCTTTGGTTTGATATTCTCTTTTTTTTTTTTCAGAGCTGAGGACCGAACCCAGGGCCTTGCACTTGCTAGGCAAGCGCTCTACCACTGAGCTCAATCCCCAACCTTTTGGTTTGATCTTCTCATTGTGTCCTGGATTTCCTGGATGTTTTGGGTTAGGAGCTGTTTGCATTTTACATTATCTTTGATGGTTGTGTCAGTGTTTTATATGGTATTTTCTGCCACTGAGATTCTCTCTTCTATCTCTTGTATTCTGTTGGTGATGCTTGCATCTATGACTCCTGATCTCTTTCCTAGGCTTCCTATCTCTAGGGTTGTCTCCCTTTGTGCTTTCTTTATTGTTTCTATTTCCATTTTTAACTCCTGGATGATTTTGTTCATTTTCTTCTCCTGTTTCGTGGTGTTATCTTATAATTTTTAAAGGGATTTTTGTGTTTCCTCTTTAAGGGCTTCTACCTGTTTACCTGTGTTGTCCTGTATTTCTTCAAGGGAGTTACTTATGTCCTTCATAATGTCCTCTATCATCATTATGAGACATGATTTTTAAATCCAAATCTTGCTTTTCCAGTGTGTTTGGATATTTCTTATTTGCTTTGTCAGGAGAATTGGGCTCTGATGATGCCAAGTAGTCTTGGTCTCTGTTGCCTAGGTTCCTGTGCTTGCCTCTCGCCATCAGTTTGTCTCTGGTGTTAGCTTGTCTTGCTGTCTTTGGCAGTGGATTGACTTTCCTGTAAGTCTGTGTATCAGCACTCCTGTAGACCTGTTTTCTTTCAGCCAGATCTGGGAACAGAGAACTGGTCCTTGGATTGTGTGACCTGAAGACTCCAGGTGGACTGCTTAGAGCAGAAAAGTTGGTCTTCCCTCTGCTCTCAGGTGTGTAGGTGCTCCCGGTGACTGGCTTTCTGCTCTTGGTGCAGGCAGAAACTGGAAGAGTCCTTCCCCTGACTGCTCCTAGGTCCCTGTGCCCAGAGGGCACAGAGGACTCTAGGCAGGTTCCTCTTGGGTTCCTCAGGAATGTGGGCAGAAGTAATTGTCTCCTCTGACCTCTCAGGATTGTCCACATTTCTGAGAATCCAGCTCTCACCCCAATGGGATTTGGGTTCAAAGGGCTGTGCAACTGGTTCAGTTCAATTCTGGGCACAGGCAGAAACCAGAAGGTTTCCTGCAGCTGACTGCTCCTGGGTTCCTGTATCCAGAAGGTGCTAGGCAGCTTCCTCTTGGGTCAAGAATGTGAGCAGGACTGGTGGTCTCCCCTAAGTTCTCAGGATTGTCTGTACTTGAGGCTTCAGGTGCTTAAGGAGGTCATTTGTGAGCTGCCTGATGTGAGTGTTGAGAACTGAACTCAGGCCCTCTGCAAGAGCAGTATAGGCTAAGCCATATCCCTAGTTCCAATTTTTTAGATCCCATATGATTGAGACTACTTTTCTTTGTTTATGACACGGTCTCCTGTGCATCATTGATTTCCTGGGGATGTTATGGATAGGCCAGGTTGGCCTGGGACTTCAGAAATTTGCCTGCCTCTCTCTTCCCAGGGTTTAGATTAAAGGTGTGAGCCACCATACCCAGCTATTCATTTTTTTAAAATCTTCTCTGCTTCATACATTTTGATCAGAATAATGGGATTCAAGTTGAATCTCTGGTTCTGGGTGAATGCATGACTTTCTGAACTCTCTGGAAGGTTATAGAATTACTATCGAGCACAGGAGGCTTTCTTTTAAAGAACATGTCATATTATTGTCCTAGCCCTTAAAAATTAATCCAAATGGGCCTGCCAGTCATTTGAAAGAAAAAATATTCCCAGAGAAAGACTACTTTCATTTTCCTGGGGTGACATGGAAGAATGTCTATTCACCCTCAGATGGGGGTGTGCTATTGTTATGGGTAGGTCCCAATTTCCTTTGTCTTGACCCCATCATCAGTCTTCTTCTGTGTTCCTGAAGGAGAAGAATTCATATAGACCACAGTAGTAGAATTAACAGCTAGCTTAAATAAAGCAAGCAAGCAAGAATATACATTTTAGAAAAAGCACAAATGGCCAAATCTGGGAAGTCATCGGGTGCTTATATTTCTCTTTTCCCTGTTATCCTTTCTCCTGTTGTTGGAAAGTTAGCCAGGCATCAGTAGACTTAGAGACCATAAGGAGACCCCCTCCCTCGCAATCAGCTTTGGATGCCACCTTCTGTTTCCTTGGTAACACTAGAAAGTAAAGCATCACAATTTCTTCTACTTAAGAGTTTAAAAAAATGTAAAAAGGTGTAAGTATCAGAGCTTTGTTGCGGCTCATTATAGGAAAATTACTTCTTCTTGGTGAAAAGAATAAGATCTGAGTCTTATTTCTAGTCCTGGTCAGAGACAGGGCGTTCTGATTTGCCCCTAATATTGCTTAATATTATTGGCTCCCTTAAGAGTTAGTCCAACTGAGCTCCCCAATCAACTACCAGGGAAATTGCCCCTCAGGAAAGCTGATTCACTAGAAGGCATAGTAATGAGATGGGAGGGCTATTCATCCTCTCTACTCTGAAGCCCTGCCCTCTGTGCAGTTCCTTTCAATCTTCACTTCTAAGCCTGTCCAGTTTTCTGAGTTCTCAAAAAGTGAAACTTCCCCCATCTTCCTTTCTATCTCTTCTTTAGATACTAGCCCAAATCCTAAGCATGCATGCTTTGACACTTTAGAAATTTTCATATATTTCTCTGAAGATCATACCCCACCCCACCCTTTCTACAGCTGCTTGAACACCATCATTGCAGGCCTGAACTCAATAATATAACTTTCTGTTTTCCTTTTTCCCTCTTCCTCCTCCCAGATGGTATCAAGATTTACAGTTTGGCTGCTCTGCTGTAATAGTTCTCTCAAACTCTCTCTCTCTCTTTTTTTTAAAGATTTATTCATTTATTATATATAAGTACACTGTAGATGTTTTCAGATACACCAGAAGAGGGCATCAGATCTCTTTACAGATGGTTGTGAGCCACCATGTGGTTGCTGGGAATTGAACTCAGGACCTCTGGAAGAGTAGTTGGGTGCTCTTAACCGCTGAGCCATCTCTCCAGCCCTCTCTCAAACTCTTAAAAATGGTCCTCAAGTTCCCTTTTGAGTCCATTTAAAAATTACTCTATTAAATGGACTAAGAACTCAAAAAATGGAACCCTAATTTCCTGGTAAGTCTGTGTCTTCTCCACAGGTTCTTCTAGGAAAACAGTATGAGTTTTTTGAAGTTTATTTTACTTAGTATTCAATCTAATGAAAAAAAAGTAAGAATGTGTATATGGATTTTGGTACTTCTAAAAGTGAGCAGTTCACCAGGGAGAGGATAACAGTACTCTGGGCATACTCCCCTGGCAGGAATGTTTCTTTGAATTGACCCAGCTAGGTTTTTTTATCACCATTAACTATTGCTCTTTGCATTCTGTTTTGAGGGACTTGAGCTGGCTCAGTTAGGGTTGATCATCACCATCATTGTTCATGTCTTCTGTTTTAAAGTCCTGTTCATTAGTTCTTCCTAGCACTAATGTCTCATACCTCCCTGATCCTTGTAGAGTTTGGGCTCCTGAATCCTTCCAGTGAATAGAGGTAATAACTCATCTATTTTCTGCTAAGTGAGAGTGTCATTACAATGGGAGTTAGGTGTCCATTGTTAAAAGTAGGCCTAATGGAAGGAGTGGCACATATGTGGACTCAACAGTTGAAGGTGGAGCTCTAGAGGCAACATGAAACAGGGTCAAAAGATTTCTTGTCAAAGTTCTCTTTATTTAGTTCTTAAGAAATTGATTGGCCCATTGTACTTTATAGTATACCCCCTTTGTCCACAAATCTTTATTTAGAAACGCTCATTGCAATAAGTCATTGGTCTGGTCTAAGGCCTATAGCTTCTACTACACTATCAATACTGAATCCTCACCAGGACACCTCTGGGATATCCTGTTGTTGCCATGCCTTATGGAGATCCTGTAGTTTTGGATCTGCTGGACTGGCTCTCCATGTGCTTCAGTAGTTCATAGTTGGGGGTAATATGGGGATGGACCAAGTAAAAGCTCTGGAACTGAGCCTGGGTGGTCAAGTTGGTCAGCATGCCAGCTCTCTTGCACCCTATACCACCAGGATGAGTTATCCATCACTGCCCCAGCTAACTCACCCAATGCTGAAGCTAGCATTTGGCCGGCCAGGCAAGTTCTTCCACTTTCATGCCCTTAAGACTGGCTCACCTACACTTCTGCCACCAGGGCAAGTTCTACTGTGCTGCCCAGGCAAGGTGCAGGGCCTAGTCTCCTGAGTGCTGCAGTCAGTAAGGGGCAGGGACAGCTCTCCCTCTCTCACAACCTTGGGGTCAACTCTCCTGCCTGCTGCAGGTGGTGAGGGGTGAGGGATGACTCTTAAAATATTTTACTAATTAAATTTGTTCTAAAAGCATTTGTTCTTCACACATGTATGAAGTGCATACTGATCACTCTCCAACCTCTTTACCACCCCGTTCACCTCTTTTCCCTATAAACTCTTTAGTTTGTGTTCATTTGTTTTGTCTTGTGACCCATTGAGTTTCACCAGGGTCATACGAATGACACCTTGACTTTGGAATGAATCTGTTGGAGTTTGGTGGGGGCAGCAGTGGGCACACAACTCATGATAATGATTCCTCTTCCTCCATAATATTGAAGATAATAGTAGTTCAGAGGTAAAGAATAGAGCCCTGTGAACCGCTCTTCCTTTCATGACTAATGATTGCTAGGACCAGCCCTGTCTTGGCCTAGTGCAGGTGACCACAGCTCTTGTGAGTTAACGGTAGTGATGATTATGTGGAGTCTACAGAAAGGCCTGTTGCAGCCCCTCATGCTATCTTCCCACTCTTACATACTTCCTAGTTACTGCTCTACAGTGTTCCCTGAGCCTTGGAGAGGGTGTTATAAATGTTTATTGAAGGCTGCACCTGCAACCATGGCACCATCTTTACGTCTTGGGAATCCATGAGTCTCTTCACTCACTGATGTTCAGTGGAAGGAGAGGCGTCTCTGCTTAAGGTTGGGAGCAGCTTTTGCCTATTTAGAAGCACAGATATTTAGAAGGCAGTTTGCTGCTCTGTCAGTTTAGTTAAACATTAATAAGTCTTTTGCCTGGGTATTCATTTTACAGAGGTTCTTTTACCTGTTAGTATCCCCACCCTGTCCTACCCAAATAGCAACATGGGCATGGAAGACCAGGAAGACTTACTTAGAATTAGTGGATATTGGAAATCTTTTGTTTATACTCAAGATAAGGGCCTTAGTTAGAGCAATCCAGCCAGCCAGTACAGAGGTTCCTCTAGTAGGGGCCTGACTTCCATTACCTCAGCCAATGAGGCTACAGCATGGCTGGCTCTGCAGATACCATAGGGAAGCAAATGGCTTCTGACTATAAACCAGGTATGTTATACATTGAGAAGAGGTCCTTCCTTAAGGTCCAGTCAATTGACATAGGCAACATTGAAGACCTGAGGCCATCATAGAGAGGTGACCCTATATCCTGTGAGAATGAAACCAAGCTGAACGAATGTACTGATGACATTATATATTTGAACTGTTGATTCTGAGTTTTCTACCTTTATATCATGGCTATCAGCAAGCTAGAATATTCACTTAGCCTTTACCAGGCCAGAAATTTGCTGGTATGTGGATATAGTCAAGGCTTCCTCTAAAGAGATTCGGCTTCTTTCCTCAAGTAGAAGAGGCACTATAGCCAAAGCCTACAGCCAATCAAAGTTAACTGTGGCCACAGAGTCTAGTATCATTGATATTTGTCCTGCAAGCTAGAAGTGGACTCCACTTTCCAATTGAGAAGACCTATGGCCACTCCTCTTTGTTCAGGGACATAAAAGAGCCTTGGCAGGTAAAGGCAGTTTTTTTTCAGTTGATTGAATGAGGAACTTTGTTCTGAGGTTCCTATTAGAGACTCCCTTTTTTCTTCTTCTTCTTCTTCTTCTTCTTCTTCTTCTTCTTCTTCTTCTTCTTCTTCTTCTTCTTCTTCTTCTTCTTCTTCTTCTTCTTCTTCTTCTTCTTCTTCTTCTTCTTTTAGGGCCTCATACAGTAGCTTTGTCAGTCATGTGTATTCCAGGATCCACAAATGACAGTAGCCAGTCAGGCTTAGGTAGTTCCTATGTTGGAGAATAACACTTGGAGAATTGCTTGGATGTAACCGAGAGAGACTGTTTTCTTGGAGTGATGACAAGTTCCATATGTATGCTACTTTTTGAGATAATAGTTGGTCATTTTCTTCAAGACTCAGTACTCTCAATCAGCCAGGGAGTTGATATTGAGGGTGATCCTGTGTATCATTTAGCCAGGTCTCATGGTGTTGAATATATCAGAAGGTTGTCATATATTATAAAATATCCTCACCCAGTAGGGAAATATCCCTCAGACCTTGAGCGAATGTCTAAACAGGTGAAGGCTATCTAGGGATCTTTGCATTGAGACAGCCCAAATCACCTGTTGGTGTTCCCTAGTGGAAAAGAATCACTCACAGGCAAATAGATATTAAGGATCTGGGTATACCAGTACACAGAAAAAGGCATCCTTTAGGTCTAATATCAAAGGCCATCAGTTTCCTACTAAGGATTGATACTACTAGATAGAGGAGAATACCATCCTCTTGAGGTCCTATACCAATGAACATTCCCCATTCATGCTCTTTATTGCTCAGATGAGGATGTTGACTGAGAAGGATGAGAATCTTGCATGAGAAGTACTTGAAGAATCTGACCAACAAGAGGTTGCATGGGTTGAATGCCTGCTATGGTCTCCAGCCTAAAGGACACTATTTATTGTGGGGGAGCATAGAAGGGTTCTTTAGGTGAAAATTTTATGAGAGGCATCATTTTTGTCCTCCTAGGGTTCCCTAGACAGCTGCGTCAACCTCCAGTTAATTCTTCCCTACTGTAGAGACAAGGGAAGATGACATCTGAACCAAATTCTGAAAGAAAGATGCCTCTAAAACATCTGTGGAAACCAATTTTTCCCTTGGTTTTGGTAGGATACCCTATCCAATGAGCAAGACAGCACTGTGTCATTAGCAAAAAGAATAAATTCTGAGCCAAAAGTCAGGGGCCATAAAGCATTGGCTTTGGGGATTCCCTTAACCTCTAATTACCTGATAAGAAGCTTTGGTCAACTTCCCAGGGACAAAGTAAAAACAGAATAGGAGGCACCAGCATACAGTAAGAATAGAAGGTCCCTACTTATAATAACCAGGGTCAACTTTGACTCTTTCTAGTTGACAGAAACGGAAGTCCTCGGTGCCAGCGGAGGCCATAGACTTCATTGGAAGGTCACAAGGAACTCAGCCACCAGGTCCATCCTGGGCCTCCTTCAGCTTTCAGAACAGTCCCATTGCTGATGTTGCATTTGGTTACATTGTAGGCATGGCTTTTAAAGCCCTTATTTGGACACTATGGCCTGGCCTGTAATGTAAGTGGCAGAGGGCGTGGATGATAACTTTCTATATGCAGGGTGGCCTGGAGTTGGTCTTGCATTTTCTTCTCACACTCTCACTTTGGACCTTTTTTTCCCTTTTATGACATCAATTGTAATAAATGGTCATTTATTGACCTCCTGATCCAAGGCTGACTTTTGGAATTTTGGTGGATGTCTGAAGCTGACTGGATGATAGAGACATATTTAAGAATTATCTCTTTCTACACTGCCAGGACTTAGTGAGGTATGCTCTGTAAGAACCTCTTTTAACCTTCTCAAGAAGGCAGTGACATTCTTTTATGCCCCATGATCTATGGTAGACAATTTAATATAACCAAGGGGCTTGGTCTGACTATTTCTTAGTCTTCCCACTAGGCAAACTGTCTGAAGTCTCTTTACTGGTTATAGTCCCAGTCAGGGTCACTGAAGGAACTGCTGCGTCTCCATCTGGGTATGCCATGGGGTCCATAGTAAATAAGTTATCCCTAAACCTTTGTCCAGCCTCCAATATCCCTTGCCTTGCAGAACTGATTGGGATAAACCCTAAAATAAGGGTAATATCCTTCCAAGTCAACTTGAAATTCTGAGTTAAATGTGTACTTGTCAGGATTAGGTCCTACTTTATCTAGTTGAGATCTTGTAAGCAGATAGGGATATATATCTTTGGGTTGGGTCCAAATCAACTTTTGATTCCCAGAGAGTACAGTTTTGTGAAGCCCCAGAATGAGGAGAGCAAGGGGTGGTGAAAATGAAGGTTTAGAAGGTTCTAAGGGCTCCTCGGTGGGTTAGGCCTCATTTCCAAGGCCCAAGGAGGGCATGGGTATGGAGGTCTCCCTTTTGGTCATGAGTAAGGGGTCAAACCAATAACTGAGACACAGAACAGATTGTTTACTCAAGCATCAAACGCTCCATTTGCCTTCCCTCCTGTACAACAAACCCTGCTGTTAGACGGTGTTATACTTTTAACTGCTATTTAGTGGCCGTGTTTCTCTATCATCCAGCTTAGACGGGGGTCAAGATGTACTGCAGAGGAAAGTAACTCACCTGTAGGTTTTTATACTTACTTAATTAATTAGTTAATTAATTTTTTGAGAAAGCTTGTGTCAAGTATAACTCAGTGCTTTAGGAATGCTCAGAGGGGTTTGTGGTAAGATGAAGCCCTAAATTCCTATCTGGGAGTGTGTGTGGAGATGAGCAGGTAGGTAATGCTTGAGAGATGTATTTCTACTCAGGACTCCTTTAGACTATCTTTGGGCATACTCCTCTGTAGATAGTTGGCCTCCTAAGGGGGTCATCTGGAGCCCCTCGGGCATCCTTTGAGGTGGATAATTCTCCTTTGTGATCAACAGGCACCTGGTATTTCTCCTTGGATCTCCCCTGCTAGATCCCTGTTTTCCTCCCCCGCTTGTTTATGTTCCTCCAGAACATCTGGCAACCTGATTCCTAATAAGTTTTAGACCTAGAGAGTTTATCCCTGAAACCCATGGTCCCTTTTCCCAGATATAGTCCTGCTGCTGGAGAATGCTGAGATCTTTGTGGCTTAGGCCTCTGATAGTCATGTGATAATAGGTGAGGTGCTGGAGAGAAGACAGAGTCTCCATAGAGTAAAATATACTTCCTCCCTCTGCTCAGAGGCCTGCCACCAGTATGGGTCTCTTAAAATGTGTAGACAATAGGGACAAAGACCCTTATACCTAGTCCCCTTATAAGGAGAGGTATTAAGCTATGTCCCCTTACAAAGGCCTATGCGTTAGCCAGGGTCCATACTAGCATTTTATAATAGAAGGGAGCTTCCTGGGTAAAAGAGGAGAGGACTCATTCTGAAGACCTGAGAATAAAGGTTACCAAGATTTCTTCTTGTAAAGCCTCAGCTCGTCTCCTAGCAGCCAAGGCTACCAATAGAGTGGAACGGCTCAACGCACTCCTGATGTCCTTTCAGGACATGAGTAATGAAACAAAGGGGTTTCATCTGGGGAAAGTTGTCAAGAAAGGAAGAACACAGGGGCTCATGAGGTGGCAGGTTTGCAGTAAAGGGCCATGAAAAGAATACTTAGGAGAGGCAGGGCTGAAGGCTTGAAGGCAGAAATCTTGCTGTGGTAGATACTGAGGATGAGGAATGAGCATGCAAGAGGCGAAGCAGAACGATGGGAGTCTAACTGAGCCCCTACCGTGGAGATAGGAAAATGGGAGAGGCATGCTTTACAACGCCTGTGAAAGATCCAAGCCCCAGCACTACATGCTTTGAGAGACTCCTTGTTTCCTCTGTTCTGAGCCCCAGTGATAGTCTCAGGTCTTCAGTTCCTAAAAGAGAAGGAATTTTTTTCTTAGTATTATAGACCTGGCTATCAGCCTTGTAACTTGGGAGGTCATAAGTGCTCTTGGGAAGCTTTTACTGTTATTTTGCTAAATGGACACGCTGTGCCCACCAAACTGCCTTCTAAATAATTATGCTTAGACCCTTAGATTAAAGCTACTCTCCGCTTTAGTCAGAGAAGCTTTGCTTTGCCCTCTGAAAAAGTTACTGCAGAGACACTTAACTGATCAAAGCACAGAGAATAAGTGACTGTCAAAAGATCAGCCCTAAATGGGACATCTACATGACATAGTTCAAGGCCTTGGGAACATTGAAGGAGAGGTAATGGGGAGGTTTTTAAGAGCTGGAGACTAGGATAGAGTGCTATGAAATGCTGCTGCCTTCATTATATCACATAGTGGTGGAAAACATGAACAGACATGGCAGCAATGTGCGCAAGATTGAGCCCATCGACATCTTGATTTTTTGAGACAGTCTCTCATTGAACCCGGAGCTTGCTGTTACAGCTAGAGTGTTCAGCCTGCAGGTATCCAGAGTCCACCTGTTTCAATTCACCCACCTTATGCTGGGGGCAGGAGGTGGAGCGTAGTGTTAAGACATGTAGCACCACGCCCGGATTTTACATGGATGTTCGGGATCCAAACTCAGGTTCTCATGTTAGCACGGAAACTACTTCACTCACTGAGCCGTCCTGCTTCTGTGTTTAGACTTAGAATGAACCAAATGCTACTATGTAAACTGAAGTCACTCAGGGAAAGGCACAGCTTAAGCAAAGCATTGTTTCACACAATGTGGAATAACTCAAACTAGGGTACAGCCTGATCTTGCCAGGTTACTTCTAAGAGCATGGGTGATCCTGAACAGAGCTGTATTACCACTACACTGATTAAGATGGATAATGGCCATGTTATATCCTGAAGACAGCGTTCTGTAATAGTAGTCTAGGCTGCCTTAGCACTGTTAATTCTTTTTGCTAGCACCACCTGATGGCTGAAGTTACAGGTGTGTGCTACCAAGCCTGGCTTGGCTATCACTTTTAGAGCTTATAGCAGAGATTCTCTATCTCTAAAAATATATAACAGTTCAAATCAATAGCAAGATCACATTTATGAAGTAGTAATGAAAATAATTCTATGGCTGGGGGTCACCACAATGTGAGGAAGTATATTAAAGGGTTGCAGCATTAGGAAGGTTGAGAGCCACTATTGTAGGGTACATGATGGATTGGGGTTTGCAGCCACTTTCTCTATATCCACGCCATGCCTGATAGCTCGAAAGTCTCTTCTAGTTCTATTTTTTATACGTTTAGTTTAATCTAAGCTGTGAAACTTGCATTGATCGTCGATTTTATATAGAATTTCCTTATGTGGCATTTCATCGAAGCACACAAACTGGTTACATTATGTCCTCCACTGGAGGCTTAGCTTTTGAAAGACCCTTGGGCCCATTTTGTCTAACTCACTCTACATATCTTTTTAGGATGTAGTTTCAAACTGTTTGATAAGTTTGTTCTTAAACCATCTGCATAAATTTGCTACCCATAAAATATGTCTTTTTGTGAGGGATGTGTGACAATCTATTTTCATTTACGATAGGAATTAAGGGACACTGTGGATGGTAACATTATCTCAGTTTTCAGTATGCCTTTTCCTCATGAGCATTTTTATCCTCAAGTAATAATTTGAGAAGATGAGTAAAGGTATTTCCTCATAGGACTAGACAGTTTTGCCACATGTTTGGTGGGACAAAAGAAAGCAAAATGTCTGTGAACCATAGGACCTCTGTGAAGGACGAGCTACATCTTACAACTGTACTACTAGTTAACAAAATGGAATGGGTGGGGAAGTGGTGGCGCATGCCTTACTCCTAGCACTCTGGAGGCAGAGACAAGTGGATCTCTGTGAGTTCGGGGCTAGCACAGTCTACAGAGTGAGTTCCAGGACAGCCATGGCTACACAGAGGAAGCCTGTCTGGGAAATCAAAAATAAATAAATAAATACCCAAGCAAGCAAATGATATGGGCTCGATGCAGTGGTTCATATTTCTAATGCCAGCTCTCATTAGGATGAAGTCAGAGGAGCTGGGACTGGGTGCCATTTTTTTTTTTTTAGTGCCACTGGTAAGTTGTTGAGCCTGGTTACGTAGTGAGTTCCAAACCAGCTTGGGCTACAGTGTTGAGACCTTGTTTCAAACCAAACTAAACCAAACCAAAATGGAATGTGTATTGTCATGGTCTGGATATGCTTTAGAGCTCCATCCAAGGTTTCATTTGGTGAAATGTCACCCCCCATTGTAAGGTGGGAAGAGGTTAGAGATTTAATGACTTATGTTGTCTGGGGATCTTTGGAAAATGGTTAGGGTTGGACAAAGTTGTTAGAGTTAATCCTTGCCCCCATGCATATACTGTGATTGAATCTTGGTGACTTTGCTGCCAGACAAGATTAGAAAGGTACGCCTGTGTTCCCATTCTTTTGCTATACGAAGCTCAATGCCATTTTGAGGCTCTGGCAAAAGAAAGTTGTGGTCAGTGTAACCACTTAACCTTCAATCAGAACCAGGGGCCACAATAAACTTTTCTCCAAATATAGCCTACTTCAAGTAGTTCATTCTAATTATGAACAAAATAATGCAGGTGATGATCCTTGGAGAAAAGAGGGAGGTTGCTAGATAGGTAGAGTTTGAGTTAAAGATATTCTAAATTTGTATTTTATTTATTTTTTGAGCAGAAAACATGTTTGATTTTTGTGGTTTATTTTTATTTTTAGTTTTTTTTTTTTTTGGAAGATAAATCTTCCTTAGCCTGCATGTCCCTGGTTCCCTTTCTGAAAGGTAACTAGTGTTAGTTTCTTGATTATGATTTCAGAGGCACTTTATGAATATTTGAAGCATATATATTTCCTAAGACTTTGAAAATTCAATGAGAGAAGAAGCAGGGAAACCTGTGCATTGATTTTCTTCAGCTATTGTAATAAGTTGCCATAAACTGTGACTGCCATGACAGATGTTTATTCCTTCTACTTGTAGAAGTCCAAAAATCAAGTTGCTCGCAGAGTGGTGTCATTTCTGAATGTGCTCAGGAAGGGTTCTTCCCTGCTGTATCTTAGTTTCTGGTGAGTAAAATGAAATACAACCTTGTCTATGAACTTAGTTCAATATGAATTGGACCACTGGCATTATATATGCATGGTACACATTTTTATGTGAGTCTGACTTAGAAATACATGCTAGTTATGAGTTACTGTGTTCCAGTGTACTTCTTGAGGATAATAGAAGAATGAGGGCTCTCAGTCATCTTGGAAAATCCTGGGGCTAAAACAAAGATTCTGTGATGTTTATATTTTAAAAATGTTTTAATTGTGTGTATAGGTGTTGGGGGAGGGAGTATGTGTACAAGCATTCAGGTGACTGCAGAAGTTAGAAGAGGGCATTGGATCCCCTGATGGGTGTTACTATGGTTATGAGCCACCAATTGTGGGTGTTGGGAACCTAAGCTGGGTCCTTTGCAAGAGGAGTATGAGCTCTGAACTGCTGAGTCATCTGTCCAGCCAAAGGTGAGGTCTTTAATGGAGACAGAAAAAGGCTGTTAGTCCTTTGAATCTAGGGAAAAGCAACTACTCAAAGATGTCTTTGTTAGTATACAGGGGAAGAGGAGAGGAATTGGAGTATAAGGTTAGCTTTTTCTGGCAGTGGCTGTAGGACTTCTTCAAGGACAACTTTTGCGTTCTATTATATGCCATTGTTACAGATATTATTGGTGCTGAGTCACACTCCCTTGAAACGTCTGTGCACCCATCAGTTTCAGGGAGTATTCTTTGTCCACAACTCAGCCATCTCTGAAAAGGTTCTCTCCGTACAATAGGCATCTCCTTTTCCAAATTAGTGCTATTGTATTCATTTACTGATGACTGGGGCCTATGAAGGATTGATAATGGTGGCCCTGTGCTTTCCACATAGGTCTATCTTCTAGGGAATTTTGCACTCCAAATTTTCCAGTGGGGCCAGATTGAAGTTGAGGGTGCTGTGAAGGTAGCTCTCTCCCTGCTCAAGCCTACTTCCTGTACTCCTCTTGAAACAGGAGTTATCTTCCCTTCTGTAGTAAGAGCATGACCCATTGTAGATCATGAGTTAATCTCTCCCAAATGGACAAGTATCTCCCTTGTGGGGATGAAGGAGCATGCGTAGGACATGTGCACTTCTTACTGGCTTGTTATGATGAGCTCAGAGATGATCAAGCTCATTAAAAATGACTCAATTTCTACCCAATTCTTACTAGAAACCTCATAAAAACCACTTAGTGCAGTGGTTCTCAACCTCTGGGTTTTGACCACTTGAGGTTGCATCAGATATTCTGTATATCAGATATTTACATTGCAGTTCATAACAGTAGCAAAATTATAGTTATGAAGTAGTAACGCAAATAATTTTACAGGTGAGGGTCGCCACAATGTGAAGAACTGCATTAAAAGGGTCACAGCATTGGGAACGTTGAGAACCACTGACTTAGTGGGTTGAGGTGAAAGTATCCCTCCTTTGAAGCCCCTCCCATGCTTAACCATTTTGTTTCCCTTTTTTTCTTAATAAACCTATGTTCAGGACAATAGAAATGGTTTAATGGTTAAGAGTGCTTGCTGCTCTTGCAGAGTGTCTGGGATTGGTGCCCAGCACGTGGGGGACCAATGTTTCTTCTGACCTCCAAGGACTCCTACATACATCTGATGCACATATACATACATTTAAATAAATATTTAAAACAAACTCCCTTTATAAATTGTCTGAGTTTTTTTAAATTCTTCTTGGGCCTGAGAAGTTTAATTCAAAGGCTACTGGTTATTCAAAGGTGGCTTTGGTGGCTATTCAGTTTCTGCGATTTAAGGCCACCAAGAGTTGAGAAAGGGCTCCATCTCACTCAAAGAACACAAATCATGCCCCTCAGGGTTGACCTCCCCTAAATCACAAGTGTGAGAATCCTCAAGCTGTGATACCTTCTTCGATGTATAGTTTTGTTATCACTGATGACTCTTTCCTTTTTTTACATATTATTTCCTTTATGACTTATTATTCCAGGCTACATCCTGGAAATTAAGAATGGTGATCAGAGCTAAGCTCTGGGTAAATTAATAGAAATGAACAAAGCAAGAATGCACAGAGATCAGACTCCAAGAGCCAGCGTGGCCAGCAGCAAGGTCAGCAGTGGCCGAATGTGTGGATGGGGGGTGACCTAGAACCATGAGAGGAGGGAATTGGCAGCAGACAAATAAAGCAAGCGTTGGTAAGACCTGGGCTTTCCCTTTATTTATGAAAAGGAGTCAAAGAGAATCCTGGACTAGTCTTTGCTAACAAATGAGATAGGATTTGAGTCTTTGCCATCTGGGGGACCAGGAGTAAATTGGCCACATCCTTTTCTGCCCAGGTTGTTGGTTTATTAGTTTCCAATTGCTGTGGTAACATGTTACTCCATTTTACTACCTTGTAAGTCTGGAGGTCAGGGTCCACAATGGATTTTGTACTCCTTCTGGATGCTCTAAGGGCTCATTTCTTTGCCTTTTCTCTGTCCAGATGCTGTCTTTATGCCTAGGTTCATGGATTCTTTCTTTACATTCCTTTCTTCCTTCCTTCCTTCCTTCCTTCCTTCCTTCTTTCCTTCCTTCCCTCCTTCCTTCCTTTCCTTCTTTTTGGAGACATGGTCTCATATACCACAGTCTGGTCTTGAACTTGCTATATAGCCAAGAATGACCTTGAGTATCTGATCCTCCAGCTGCTCCCTCCCACATTCTGGGGTTGTATGTGTGTGCCGCTCTGCACAGCTTTATGTGGTGCTGGAGATTGAGCCCAGAGCCCTATGCAGGCTAGATACTCTGCTCTTCATGCTATCTCCTTAGTCCTGTTTGTCTGTTTGTTTTGAGGTAGCAACAGCTCATGGAGTGAGGGCTACCCTCAAAGCCACTAACCATGTAGCTGAGGTTAGCTTTGAATTTCTGATTTTCTTGCACTCAAGTTCTGGGACTATATGTGTGTCCTAGTTGGGTTTCTGTTGTGGTGATAAAACACTGAGCAAAACCAATGTGAGGGTGAGAGGTTTTGTTTTGCCTAACACGTTACAGTCTATCATCAAGAGAAGTCAAGACTGGAATATGCAATTGGGAAGCTGAGGGTAAAAACTGAAGCAGAAAGAACCATGAAGGAAGGCCGCTTATAGGTTTGATTTCATGACTCACTCAGCCTGCTTTCTTACACAATCCAGAAGTGGGTCCTCCCACATCAACCTTTCTTTTTAAAAGCCCTATAGATACACACCTCAGAACAGTCTTATAGAGGTAATTCCTCAGAAGAGGCTTCCTCTTTCTAGGTAAGTGGCTCTAAACCTGTGGGTCACCACCCCTTTGGGGGTGGGGGGTCAAAAAACCTTTTGATAGGGGTCCCCTAAGACTATCAGAAAACAGGCATTTACATCACGATTCATAACAGTGGCAAAATTCCAGTTACGAAGTAGCAACGAAAATAATTTTATGGTTGGAGTCACAACATGAGAAACTGCATTAAAGGGTTGAAGCATTAGGAAGGTTGAGAATCACTGCTCTGCGTAACTCTAGTTGGTGTCAAGTTAATAAAAACCTGCATAAGACATGATCTACCATGTCTGGCTTCTCACTCTTTTTTACCATGAATTGGTCTCTGCAAGGGACTAAAACTAGGTCTTGGTAGGCCTGCCCTCTACTACTAAGGTCATGAGTTTGTGGACCCAGAGAGTATCAGAGCTGTGCAATATGATTATGCTAGTTCATGGACAAAATTTTCACCTGGAATGGTTCAAAAATGGCAGAATCGCTAGGCCTAAATATTTTTTAAACCTATTTATTTTTGCTTTTGTATGGGGTATGTGTTTGCAAGTGTACCATGACATCCACAATGCAGTCAGAGGACAATTTTCAGAAGTCAGTTTGCTCTTGCCACCATGTGCGTTCTGGGAATAGAACTCAAGCCACCCAACTTGGCAGCAAGCACCCCTACCTGATGAGCCATCTTTCTAATCCCTCTATACCGACTCCTCAGCTAGATCTTTTGGGAACTCATCAAAGTCACAAAGAATAGGACGAAATAACTCTTCTGCGGTCACTCAGAGTTTTTTGTACCCTGGGCTAATAATTTATAGTCGTTAATGAAAAAGTGGAGTCAGGGGAACAAAAGCACCTTCAAACCTACTTCAGCCTCAATTTCAAAGTCTCCCTCTTCTCTGATTTGTCATGACACTCTTTATAATCCTTTCGACATCAAAATCAAGTTCAGGGTGCCCGACTCTGTAGTTCATGCAAATGGATCCTGAAACCACTGTCTGGCAAGGCACTAGAGTAAGGTGGTTTTGCTTTCTTTTGCTCTTAACTAAAAATCTGTTATAGACAGCAGTTCATGATTAATATCAGCCGCAGAAGAGCTGGTGTCAGGGAGTGCTGTCATTTGATAGAGCCATTTTTCTTTTGCATTCCTCAAATCACTGTCAAAGGTCATTGAGAGTGAATTTAGCTCAGCATTATTTTGTCCAGTAAGGTTTATCTGGCTGAAAAATGTCCTGTTTTCTGTCTATGCATTGATGTTCTGATAGGAAAGAAATAATTTGGGCTTCCAGCAAGGGCTGTGTAGTGTCTTCTGCCCCTGATACCTTCGATTCCTGCTTTTAGTCTTCCCCTCATCAATCTCTTCCCCTCCCTTCCCCTCCAGCTGTTTAAATTCATTAGCCATTTTGTTCTTTGGATGCTCTGTGCTGGTGCTCCTTGCCCTTGCCAGAATCGCAACTGAGCCATCATTTGGGTGCTTTGGGAAGAGCTAACGCTAGAAAGGTAGACTGCACGACCTTTCAGATCCATCCAATAGCTTGGGAAACTTTCTGTGAAGCTTTGCCACTTCCATTCCAAATGTCAATTCTAACCGCATAGAAGTTCATTGAATTATGTCGACTTTGGGTCTGGGTGATTTTGGTGAGTGATGCTTTTATTTATTTGTAAGCTGTTTTAAATAATAAGGTTTATACAATTAACAAAAGAGCTTCTGAAGGCTTTGCATTGATTGCTGTCTCATTTCTTATAAACCCACTGGCTATTTTCTCAGCACCACTTTCGGTTGAGCTATCTGGTGCTGATGACAATTCATTATTCCCAATAGAAGACAGAAAAAAATGTATTGATTAAAGTTCAAAACCATGCACACGGCTTGGTTGATTTCCCAATCTAAGATGGGAATCTGTGACCTTGATAAATTCTAGGCATCACTGACCTGCTTCAGGAAATCAAGTAGCTGCTTCCAAGATATTTCTCAGCTCTTCAATCTTTCTTGCTATTGGAATGGAACAGTTTTTTTTTTTTTTAAAACAGGGTAAGAATGTCCTTTCTTACTATGCTTCCTTCAATCCTTAGAATATAAATGAGTTGATGATTAAAGCTGTGGAGCATATAGGAGTGTCTGTCACTCTAATAGGTTTCTGAGATTTGAGCTATTTATTCCGCCAGCTCAATGTTTTCCACTGCCAGGAAGAAATTTAGTAAGATTGGGAACCCTGTGTTGTTCTTCACTTGGGCATTGTTTTTGCAAAGGACTGAAGAGAAATGCAACCTGAAACCAATTTTTTTCTTAAGCAATAATTGGTCTTAAGGGGAAATATAATCAGAGTGTAGTGGCCCACATCTGTAATTCCAGCACTTGGGAAGCTGAGGCAGGAGGATTCTGTGGAGTTTTAGGTCAGTCTAGGTAGGCTACATAGTGAGCTCTAGTCCAGCCTGGGCAGTAATGTAAGATATTGTCTAAACAAGCAGAAAAGGATGGAGGGAGGGAGAGAGGAAGGGAGGGAGGGAGGGAGGGAGGACATTCTTCTTTAGAACTATGGCCAGTTCCTGTGTAACCTTGCTGCGAAGGGCCTGGTGCTGGTGAATGATGCTGTGACTTAATGGAAGCCTCAAATGATTGCATTTGGCACCAAGGTTGAGCTGTAAAAAAACAATCTGTAGTGTTCAAATTGGTATCTATAAAAAGCTCACAGTTAAAGAAATGAAGCTGAATGGTTTGGTGACCCCTGAAATATGCATGGGATCTTATATTTTATTTTAGTTGGTTGCATTTTGTTCTATTGAGCCAGGAACTCATATAGCCCAGACTGGTCTTCCTAATGTAGTAGAGGCTGGCCTTAAACTCCTGCTCCTCCTGCTTCAACCTCCTGAGTAAGAGGATTATAGGCATGTGCTACCATATCAGGTATGGATACAATTTTAGGCATAGAGATCCCAGGCAGGCAAAGGTGGATCATTGGCTATAAGAGCAATTCTTGGCCTTGGATTGAATTAGCTTATTGCTTAAATGTTCTTGGGCCAAATATGATCAGGCTGTTAGTTGCATAAAATAAGGTTTAAAAGGAAATAAAATAATACTGTCTTCTCTAAGAAGTAACAATGTGCTATTACAGAAAATCAGCAAAATTACCTCAGAACCTAAGTTATGTGACAGACATGTTAAAAAAACTCACACAAAGGCCTTTGCAAATATATCTGAATTGAATAAAACATTGTTTAAGGTGGCAGTAGATGTGAGATAGATAGAAAATACTGACTCCATTTGAGAGCCAATGACCTAAACAAAATATTCAGACCCACAATTTACAAATAAAACTTCAAGGTTACTAGTTTTTTAGAAAATGAAAGCAGGGACAATAACTATATGACCCCACAGTTAAAAAATTAATTATCTCACAAAATTTCCAAACATAGCAACGTTAGTGGAAATAGTATAATAAACACTCTCACCTCCATTGCCAGCATGGCTAATAGTCATTTGTTGCCAGTTTCAACTTCTTTCAGAATAACTGAGGATGGCAGTACCTGCACCTGCAGTGCTAGGGAGCTGAGGAAGGAGCATTGCTGCATGTTGGGGTCTACCTGGGGCTGCACAATGAGATCCAGTTCAAAAAGAAGCGAAGAGGGGTTGGAGAGATGGCTCATCAATTAAGAACACTTAATGTTCTTGCGGAACACCTGAGTTCAGTTCCCACCACCCACATTGGGCAGTTCACAACAACCTGTAATTCAAGTTCCTGGATGGGGGGATTTGATGCTTTTCTTGTCTGCATGGGGTCCTAAGCTCCCCTCTCTTTCTGTGTCTGTGTGTCTGTCTGTCTCTGTCTGTCTGTCTGTCTGTCTGTCTCTCTCTCTCTCTCTCACAAACACACACACACACACACACACACACACACAGAGTAAAAATAAAGGAAAGAAAGAGGGAGTAAAAGTGGGAGATGAAGAGAAATACTTCAGTCGCATTGTGTAGGCTTTCTGTAGAATTCCACTGTAGTCAGTTCTGTTACTAATGGACCTTAAGACATTTCATCCTAACTTCAGTAGATTTTCTTGCCTCTTTTTTTCCAGGAAAAGATAAGCTATTAGCCTGAGATCTGCCATTTCCTCCTCTGTCCACTTCAAAATGCCTTCTTTGTCTCAGAATTCCATTCCATTTCTTTTATTCTCTTATTTTTTTTCTTTTTGAAAAAAAAATTTGTATGAAGCGACTCTCCATCTGAGTATTTGGTCATATCTGTTTCCTTCAGAATTTTGTACTATTAACTTTCCCTCCTCTACATAATTTGGTTGTTCTCAGAGGTCATTACTTTGAATCGTCTTGGTCACTAAAGAACAGGAAGGAGGAGGGGGGCTGGGAGAAGTGGAGAGAGGGGAAAGTGCTGTCAGGATGTAACGTATAAGAGACGAATAAATAAAAGGAAATTTAAAAGGTGCATCTCTTTGTCTGAGGCTAAGGCCTAACTAGAGAGTGCGGTCTTCACTGGGGGTAGGGTGGTGTATTTACTACTGGTTCATAGGAGCCAATTATAGCAAAGAAACTCTACTAGCAGATGGCTGAGAGATGTTATGAGTACTATCAGATTTGCATTATATAAAATCTTCAGTAAAATAAGAGACTTGTTTTCTTAAAAAAAAAGCCTTGAGGACTTCTAGCCAACATGTTTTAGAATTCAAAGCTTTCTAGCTCTGCCTCACTTTCTCTTTTTGCTCTCCAATTCTTCCCAATGACTTCTGCATTTAGGCATCCAAGGAAGGGCTATTTGGCACCAGGATAATCTTGCCCATTCAGTTACCCCATCCCCCAGCAAGCCACTCTCTCCAAGCCCTTCTCTTCTTCTTCCCCTCTTGATTTCCAACCAGCTCAAAAGCTGCGGTGGACAGTACCCGCTTGTCTTTTTATCCCCTTGTGTTTTTCCCCTCATGCAGGCAACTTATTTCTTTGCAGGCAGTTGCATTCTTTCTGCCCAGAGCAAGGGCCCTGTGACTGACACCACACCCTGCTTATGTTCTCACCCCATGCATGCCATCTTCACAGACTGTAATGCATTCTCAGTTCAACAGCCATTTCAGGCACGTCACCATGTTGTCATCATGAAAACTTATTACTTTATGCCACTTAGAGGAAGATGACCTTCTTGGGGTTCCTACCTTCACAAGGGGCAGCCTCAGTTGCATGCCTTTTTTCCCTCCACAGCAACAAGGTGACATGCTGTCCCATGCAACATCAGAAGGGACAGCACAATGGGACTGGCAGTTCATCTACCTGCACACAGTTCAGCATTGGCTACATTCTCATCACTCACAGCAGAGACCACACAAGTGAGCGTTCCTCCCCAACTCATCTTGCATTCTGACCTGCCCCATGTTGAAAGCCAACTCTTGTGTGAACTCCTATGGAGGAGATTAACAAGGGTCTAGTCATGCCAGAAATGGCATCAGTGACAGACGAGATAACTGATTCGATGCAGGCAGATCATGGTGAATCATTGAATTGAGGTAGAGTGATTTACAGAAGCATGAATGAAGGCTTATTTGTACCAGCATGGGCAACTTAGAAATGGCTACATCAAAGCAGAAAAATGTCTCTTTTCAGCAACCATTCATTTCCTAGATATTCTTGAAAAGAGGCAGGGCTTCATGAGGCCCTCTGTTCTGACACTTAACTGCCCATATATCCTTGAGTTGGGAGGGGGCACTTGTGAGCCTCTACTCTAGCAATAGTTAGCTCTTTATACATTCTCAGGGAAGAGTGGAACCTCAGGACACCCTTTCTTCTATCAACAGTTAACTGCCTTTATATCCTCAGGGAGGGGCGGGGCCTCATGAGCCTCCTCCCTCTCAACTGTTAACTGCCTATCCTTGAAGAGGGGTGAGGCTTCACACTACCCCCATCCCCCACAATGGAACACAAGCGGACCCAATCTTGTGGCAGTCCTCATATGTGGAATCTCAATTGTTGCGAGTTCAAGAGGTAAATGGCCATTTTATGCCCAGAGGGCTTCATTCTGCCGCATTTTCAGTCATTGCCTTATCAGAAAAAAAATGGCCTCCTAACTGGGATCAAGAATGGTCAAAGCCATCTGTGAAGAGTTGCATTGAAATGAAGACATATTAAAACTCTCAAAACAACCTGTAGCCTTTGAATGTAGCTGCTTGGAGCCAGATCAAGGACTAGAACCTGGGCCTCTGATTCCCAGTTTAGTGCCGGTCTATCCCCAGTGCAATCGTATGACCTAAAATTCAGTAGTTATCTAAAGAGTAGCTATTGAATGAATTTTTTAAAAGCTACCAGGGACATTTGGACAAATATATTGCTCAAAGGTGACAGTGCAATTGGTCTCCATTGAACTTGCTGCTTGTAACTAGCTTCCCAATTGGTACTGCCTGTCACTATTAACATACCCCTTCTATCCATGGCACCGTCTTTGAAAGGAAGTTTAGGTGTGTATAATCTTCATTTTTCTATTGTCTTGAATCACTGACATGGGCAAACTAATGCTTCATTGTGTAAGTACTCTAGCAGTTAATCAGCAATCAAGCCACTCTGGTGGTTTGGCTCATGTCTGTAATGCTAACATATTAGGAGACTGGGGCGGGAGGATGGCTGAGTTTGGTGTATAGATTAAGACCTTGTCTCCAAAAACAAACAGACAAACAAACAAACCAGTAATCAAAGAAAATGCTTTGAAGATTTTTTCTAATTGTAAAAAGATCACATTCTTTTCCAACATCAATGAGATCATTATATCTGTATCTCAGGGTTGACATAATTCCACGGGAGCAAGTAGATCAAGCTGTGTTTGTCTCTTTTTTTTGTTATTTTTCTTTCTTTATTATTTTGGTCTTGTGGATTAAATGCAAGGCCTGTGATATGACAGATAAGTGCTCATACCATTTCTTTAATGTTCATTCATTCATTCGTTCATCTATCCATTCACTCATTAATTAATTTATTTGATTTTATTTTGAGACAAAGTCTTACCTGGTTGCTCAGGGTGACCTCCATGTTAATTGGGTTTCCATTGCTGTGATAAACACCACAATCAAAAGCAAATTTGAGGAGGAAAGGGTTTATTTAGCTTACATGTTTTAATCACAGTCTATCACTGAAGGGACTCAGAATAGGAGCTCAAGCAGTGCAGGAACTTGGAGGCAGGGAACTGAAGCAGAAGTTTTGGAAGAACCTTACTGTTTACTGGTTTGCTCAGCCTGCTTTCTTACAGCATCCAGGACGGCCAGCTCAGGGATGGTATGACCTACAATGGACTGGACCCTTCCCCATCAATTTGGAGAATGCCCCACAGACTTCCCTATAGGATAATTTATTGGAGGTGTTTTCTCCATAGAAGTCTTATTTTTCCAGATGGCCCTGGCTTATGTCAAGTTGAGAAAAAAAAAAAACTAAGCAGCACAGCTTCAAACTCACAACCC
Source organism: Rattus norvegicus (assembly GCF_021556685.1). Taxonomy (NCBI): domain Eukaryota; kingdom Metazoa; phylum Chordata; class Mammalia; order Rodentia; family Muridae; genus Rattus; species Rattus norvegicus. The sequence continues at coordinate 38,183,754 of NC_141554.1, forward strand.
TCGTGTCTTAGCCTTGGCATCTGGGATTACACGATATGCTACTGTCTGTATTTCTCCCTTTAGAATCCTAAATGTTTTTCCCTTAAGGAAAGTTGTTTTTGTTCTTAATTTAAAAATTTTCACTGCACTTATCTGTTTACTGTGTCTGCACATGTTTGTCAGCATGTACATATTCCAGCGCATGTGTGAAGATCAGAGAACAGTTTTTGGAAGGATTCCCACTTTCTACCATGGGGGTCTCAGGGACTGAACTCAGGTTACCAGGCTTAGTGGTGAGTGTTTTCACATGCTGAGCCATCTCACTCACTAGTCTTTAAGTCATTATTTTATTCACTCTTGTTTGTATGTGCATGATAGTTATATGTGCACATGGATGCCACTGAAAGCAGGTACAGCCAGAAGACAGTTTTGGACAGGCAATGCTCTCATTCCAGGGTGGTTCCCAGGGACCCAACTCAGGCTGTCAGGCATGTGCTGTGAAGCCATCTCGACATCTCCTTCATGGAAATTGTTAACCAAGTTTAAAAATCAAACTCATCAAACCCAGCAATCCTTGTTGGTTCTGTTTTGTTTTGGTGGGGACAGGCACTCACTATGCAGCTCAGGTTCACCTTGAACTCCGGTTGGTCCTCTTCTGCCAGTTTTCCAAGTGCAGAGCTTACAGGCAGGCGCTCCCACGCCTGACCAATCATGTTTTTCAAAGATAATAAGACTGTGGGAAGGAAGCAAAGATTTTTCTTTAGAGTAATGCAGCTCATAATTAATTGATCATCATCTCTGGTTAGTGAGATATTTTTGACCCTGCTAATTGAAAATGAGACTATTTTTGTTAACACAGAATGAAAGCAATCTAATCTGTTTAGTCTTTGCTTGGGGACCGAATATTAGTCAAGTGAGCATATAGGAATAATTAATCAAAAACGTTAACCAATTGATATTTTTTAATGATCTGCTGTCCATACTGATTGAGAAAAACTCTTTAAGAGATTGACTTCATCAATAGCAGCTAAAATATTTCAGTGAATCTGAGGAAGGGAAAGAGGCCAGAAGGAAGATAAGATAAAAAATAATGTCATCATCATTGTCATCCTCATCGTCACCATCACCATCATCATCATCAAAGCATGGTGCATTAATTAATCATTACTACCTTATAGACATCCCATAAAATGTAATTTTCATTTGCATTCCATCAACAGGGACATCAGTACTTTAAGATGTTACAAAATTCATCCAATGAAAGTGGTAGGGCAAAGATTTAAATGTAGACCTTGGATTCTGAATACTATGTTTGATGGGCTGTTCTTTGCTGTATCATCTTGTCTCATGCTGTGATTAGAATCAGAAGAAATCAGAGTGATGCTAGAGTGTAAAAAGGTGAGTGAACAACTGCCTAGAATGGGTAGAAGTCATCCTCAGAGCTTTGAAGATGGTTGTTACACTTTTACTTAAATTGAAAGCACTTGAAGCTTCTGGATTTGATGGACTGTTTTTGGGTTGAGTGACTCAAGTAGTATTCAGTGAATAGTTGTAGTTTGGGGCTCTACAATTTTCTCATAAGTATGTGTACTAGTGTTGGTGTCAATGGTGGATGCTTGTCTCACATACATGATGCCCATGCTCAATCCCAAGTACTGCCAAAAAAAAAAAGTCTGTGCTACCATGGAGTAATGTCATTTCTCTGGATCTGCAGAAGACTGGTTCCAGTATTCTTGCCCACACACAAATCATAGGTGTTACAGTCACTTATGTAAAATACTGTAGCATTTGCATGTAACATATATGCATCTTCTGCTATAATTTAACTCATATCTAAATGAATTATAGTACATTTTACAAAGTACACGCTACATACTTGGTTCTCACATTTGGGGAACCTTGGCATTGTATATATTTGGTAAAGAGACATTTTCCTCTATTTTGTTTTGGCCAATAGTTATTTGAATCTGTGTGTCGACAGTCCATGAACACAAAGGGTTCTAAATGTACTTAAGCGGATAGTTTCAGAAATGAGGAATCTGCTGCTTCCCTCAAATTCTCTTTCCCTGTTTTGGTGCTACGTGTCTTTATCCTGCTTAGCTGCAGCATGGGGTATCGGGCTGGAGTAACTAGCTATTATGATGTCACAGTGACATGATGGGCCGTGGAGGGATGGAGCTGAGTCTTTTTATAAATGTATGGACCACAACATAGAGACAACAGAATAAAAACACCCAAATCAGTAGTTGGCTAACTTTAGTTTTCTTTCAACAGTAGAAAGCCAGAAGTATTGTAGATCTTGTAAGTCATATGGTTTGTCTAGAAGCTTCTCAACTGTGTCATTGACTCTAACTGCTGTTGAAGCACTTATGCACAATGCAGAAATAAATAGATATGCTTCTGTTTCAGAAAACCTCTATTTACAGACAACAAAACTAAAATTTCACATAATTTTCACATCTCGTGGAATATTGATGTTCTTTGATGTTTTTCTAATCATTAAAGATGGTAAAACAAAACAAAAACCTTCACTCAGAAGGCACACAGAGAACAGGCAGGCTGTGGCCTTGGGCTGTGCTCTGCCTGCAACAAGTAACCCAATGCGTGGGATAAAAGTAGCTATCAGACTATAGTTGATATAAAAGTTTTAATAACGAATATGCACTGTGGGAGAGACCAACCATGGCCACGTTTATCTAAACAATGATAGAAACACTGGCTAAACAAAGACAGAGCACAATAGGCCTGATAGGAAAGCAAAGTTTAACCGTTGAAAGAAGCAAAGAGGAAGGCACAAAAACCTGCTGTGTCATGGGACAGAGGCTTTGGATTTTATTACTTTGGAGGAATCTGTATGCAGTATGAGGGAACCGACCTAGGTGTAGAGATGATCTGTTAGAGTCCATCAGTGATGCTTTGAGGTCCTCTGGGGTCTGAGCTACCTGCCTAGGAGACATTTAGAGATTTGTTTTGAAGAATTAAGAAAAGTTCAGGCAATGTAGAACAAGCCTGAGGATGACTATGACAGACCCAGCTGTCAGGTGGCTCAGACCCCAGAGGATCCCAGAGGACCCCAGAGGATCCCATAGCACTACTCATAGACAGGTATCAATAGATGAAATTTGGAAAGTGTATGTACACAGAGCCCAGATATATTAGTAATCCTGCTAGGACACTTTGCAATAAATGAGATATTTTCAATTACATTTTATTCCTTTAATTTGTATATATGTATATGTATATGTGTGTATGTATGTATGTATGTATGTATGTATGTATGTATGTATGTATGTGTATGGGTGGACAGTAGAGGCCAGTTTCTCCTTCCATTAAGTGGGTACCAGGGACTGAAGATGGGTTAGGGTTGGTGGCAGGTACCTTTACCTACAGGGCCATTTCCCCAGCCAGAATCACCTTTAAATGGTGGTGAAGAAAGTGGTTTTTTGTTTGTTTTTGTTTTTCTGGTGGGGTATACATAACGGTGACCTTAAGTGTTATCAATGTATCTCTGATTTTAATAATTTGAAAATGTATCAAGGGGTCATATTTACTTTTCTTGACTTTGGTCCTCAAGTCCAGTTGGAAGAGAAAATGGAAGTCCTTGGCTGCTTTAGGGCTCTAATAAGAGAGCCTCATATCTCATCTTGAATGCTTTATAAAATAAATCTAGTTTTTTTCTATCTTGGACAGATGAGTATAATTAATAATTCCCAGGAGTTTGGCAGCCATCTGAGTATTTGAAAAGACTTTTAGGGTTTTTCAGCTGGCCACATCTGGTAGTCTTTGTGGGGTTGTTAAAAGCACTGGGTCCCCAGGCTAACCAGCTTAGTATGAGAATTCATGTTGGTGCTGGTAGAATTTTATTTTGTGATATTATTATTGGTTGTACTTTCCTGTTGGGTGCTTAAGGCCCTGTAGGTGTCTAAAATTATTTTTTTTGCTAGTCACTTAAGGCTCCTTGGGGATTACTTTGTTCACCATGTCATTTCTTGGGATGGGCCATGGCTTTTTGGACCTTGGGGGCACTGTGGGGGTTTTCTCTGTAATGACTCTCTTCTCTTTTCAGAGTATACACTAGTTAGATGCTCTCTCCTGTAGCCTCCATGGCTGATCAAGAGGACAGGTGACTTTCTGGAATTGCAGGACACTTTTAGAAATATCTTGTTGTTCAGTCTGGTTGCTTGGGAGCTGGCTGACTTTGGAAGGCAAGGGTCAAAGTATTGTGTGCTCTCTTATCCCATTTATCTGATTTGGTTCTGTCCTCTAAGCATGACTGTTAAACATTCTGAGGGCCAGTGACACCAGTCTTCAAGACTTATTTGTACTTTCAAAATTAGCTGCTTTGTAACAGATATAGTTTGACCAGAACCGAGGAGCATTTTAAATGACTCAATACCCATAATTATTATGGAGCTTGGCAAATCCTGCCAGGCTGTGGTGGCATAAGCCTTTAATTCTAGCACTCAGGAGGCAGAGGTAGGAAGATCTCTAGTTCAAGGCCAGCCTAGCAAGATCCAAAGTACGTTGCCTCAAACAGACAGACCAACAAATAAAACTCTGCTTGTTTAAGTCATGAATTAAAAGGAATTTAGACTAAACTGGCAAGTTTTTTTTTAATATACAGACCTATTTAAGTTAAACTCCTTTGGAGAACTTTATCATGTTAACATACCACATAACACATATCTAAAGGAAACAGACAAACACATACACTGGTAACAAAGATACGATCATTCACACAGGCTAACAAACATGTCAGCAGACAAAATGATATATAAATAATTACACGATATTAGTAATTAGGACTACTCTAAGAATTTCAAGGACATATAATTACATGTAATCAAAGTATGCTTTTATAAGCAAGGTTGACATTTTACATCTCAAATACATAGTTTAACCTAAGGACCGAGAGAAGTCTAGTGAAGGCAAATGATATGAAGGAGAGCTTATTATCTAGACTTAGATTACAGAAGAAAGCCAGAGGCTAGAAAGGTATCTGAGAGGTTAAGAACACTTATGGGTCTTGCAGAGGACCTGCTTTGGGTTCCCAGCACCCATGTGGTGGGTTACAATCACCTGAAACTATAGTTTCTATAGCTTCAGGGAACCTGATACCTTCTTCTGGCCTTCCTAGGGACCTGCTCTCTCTCTCTCTCTCTCTCTCTCTCTCTCTCTCTCTCTCTCTCTCTCTTACACACACACACACACACACACACACACACACACACACACACTTAAAAATAAACCTTTTAAAAAGAAACAAACCAGTTTGTGTTCTAAGACTTGGTCAGGCAGTCAGGGAACTAGAATTGAGGCTCACTTACATGGTGGGGAGAATGGCATTTCAAGGTTAGGGCTTGTGAAATCAAGCAAATCAATGTTGACACTATATCGCAAGGGTGAGTCAGAGGGATAGGAGGTGTAAGACCCACTGTAGGTCCTATTTGAGGTATAATACTCATCCTGGAGGTTCCCCTTAGAGGCTACAGACTACCCCAGTTGTCAATAATGAGATTTTATTTCACTTAACTGACTCTTGAGGTGCAAATTTATCTAGGGGCAACCCAAGCAAAAGGACCTACCAAGCCCATGGAAGTGGAACCTGCCTTTACTTTTAAACTCCTGTGGTGGTCAGGCTGGACTGACTCACAAACTAATACTAGCCACAAATCAACTGTGGTGGGAAAAGACTCATTGTGCTGGGGACAGTGGAAGCTGGGTTACTTAAAGGACCAGGAAATGTGTCTGGAAAGGGAAAATGGCAGATCTCAACACTATCATCCATAGGTCCTTTACTTCCTGCTTTCGAGAGCAGCTGCGAGGGCCGAGGTAGGGAATGGAGTGAGGGCAGAAAGAGAGAGCCCACTCACGTTGGATAAGCTGCCACTGTCATGGTGCTGCATGCTGAAATGAGTGGGCTCCCAGAAGGAGGGAAAAGTAGCCCCTTCCCCTAGCACAATATGCTGAAAGGAATTCCTTAATGTGACTGCAGAGCCATGGAGGCCTTTCTAACCCAGCTGGAGGTTAGTTGCCCTGTGGACCCCTCAGCTGACCAGAGTAAAGAGAAACGAGAGCAAAGTAAAGAAACAAGGAAAGTAAAGAAAAAACAACCCAATGGGGGCAAAGGTACAGGCCACCAGATGCTGAGCTGCAAAAAAGGAGTCTAAGGAGGAGGTGGGGGAGGCATGTTTACTAGACCAGACTGAAGTAAGAGTTTAAAAGAATGAAAAAGGACACTGTGTGCAGAGAAACACACACACACACACACACACACACACACACACACACACACAGAGACAGAGAGACAGAGAGACAGAGACAGACACACAGAGACACAGATACACAGAAAGACCAGACAAAGATAGAAATAGACAGAGACAGAGAGTGAGTGTCTCCTACTTCACAGGACATTTGTGTGGGGTCTTATTTGGATAGGTAAAAGATAAATGTGGGTAGCTAGCTTACTATCTTGTTAGGAAGTGAGTCATTTTGTTTTTTACATTGTGTATGTTTGTTGCCTGTATGTAAGTAGAGGTCAAGGGACAACTTTCAACCACCACATGGGACCCTCCCCCACAAGGATCTAATTTAGCTAGACAGGTTTGCCTACAAACATCTTTACCAGTTGAGCCATCTTGCAGGTATCAGGAAGCAAGATTTGTAGCTGCCTTTCTCCTCCTTGAGACTGGCCATTTGAGGTTAGGCAACAGGGCTCATTAGAGATTAGGCTCTTACTGTTTTGTAAGGTTATCACAGGTCACTGAGGCAGGCTCCAAGCGGTTAGGGTCCCATTGTTAAGAGTGTGGGTTGGCTTCTCTCCTCTGCCTTTTTGTCTCTTCAGGCTGTGGATGACCAGCCTTTTAGTACAAAATGCGCACTGAGATATCTGTGCTTGATAGAGAGGCCTGATCGGGGGAGGGAGATGGGCTGAAGGATTAGAACATGCCTGCTTTCAGATTTAGAAGGGGACAGAAGAGAAAGCTGTGTCTCTGAGTGGGTTGGCATTTCTTCCCTGCCTCGGTAATGAGTGATGCCCGTTGCCCTAAGGAATTGCTGTTCTGAACAGATTCACTCAAAATGACTCACCGGCTTGAACAAAGCTGTGCAAAATTTCCTGCCTTCTATTCAGAGGGCATCATCAGCCCACCTGTGTCTCTCAAATTAAGATTGCCAGAGCTCCGGCCTTAAGCCTTCTAACAGGGTTTACATCCTGCACCTTTTACCAGCACAGAAAAGCAGCTGCTTTGCTCATCCTCTCTTGTCAAATCGTGGCCCAAACATACAAGGGATTTTGTCCACATGATGTTTCAAGGCTATTTCAGGGCCCTCAACCACAGTACTGTAAGTGGCATATTTGTCCTTGCAGATAAATAAATTGGATAATTACAGTGTTGTGGGCAGCATTTGACAAGACAATCTGGATTGCAGTTTTACACGTTGATTTTTATTTGTTGTCTGCCTTCCTTCTTATTTTTCCTTTCCTTTTCCCTAAGCAGTAAATTATATGTAGGGGATCTACCTTTTGGGGCTTGTCTTGGGCTATGAGATTTAACAAATGCATGCAGCTTCCATGACCTAGTATGTCACCCAGTCCTGCAACTACTGCGACTAACATGATACACATTCCCAACACCACAAAAGGTTCCTTTCTGCCTGCTTCCCTTCCTCTTGTCTCTTCTGTTTACTCCTTCCTTTCCTCTTTCCCTCACTTCCTCCATCTTTTCTCCCTCCCTTGGTTCTTTTCCTCCTGCTTCAGCCCCTCCCCCAAGTGCTGAATTTATGAGGGTGTACCATCATGTCTAGCTTTTCTGTTTGTTTGCTTTGCTTTGCTGTTTTAATTATGTGGATGGAACCCAGAGTCTCAGGCAAGCTAAGCAAGCACTCTATCACTGAGCTATGTCTCCATGCCTTTGGCTTTGATATCATAATTTTTTTTAAAAAATGTATACTAATTTTATATAGTAATAGGTTTCATGAAGATGTTCTTATATGAGTATGTCTGTCATGTACTTTTGACTATTTTTTGCTCCCCTCCTTTCCCCTTGTTCCCCTTTCTTTCTCTGGACAGTCACTTTTTTACCTTTATGTCTTTAATCTATTTAATAATAATAATAGTAGTAGTAGTAATAATAATAATTATGTTGAGCTGAGTCTCATATTGTAGCTCAGTCCAGAAATCATTATGTTGCCCAGGCTGGCCTTGGACTCATTGTGATCTTCCCTCAGCCTCCTAAATATTGGTATTATAGCTTTGAGTCATGAGTAACCGTGCTGGAGACCCTCCTGTCTGCTTCTAATTATCCTCTTCCTTAACCCCAGCTCCTGGTTTCTGGTTTCTGCTTTTGCTGTTTTTCTCTCCAGAATGTCATGTAGGTAGCATTGGGTAGGATGTAGCCTAATATGGCCTCTTTCACCCACTATTCAGGATTCATTCACATTGTGACATTTCTTGGTTGTTTGTCCTATGTTATTGTCAAGAAGCATTTACTGTATGGCTCTACCACAGTTTGCTTATATATTCTGTAATGGAGGATACTAGCTTTTGCCCGTCATAAATAAAGCTGATATAAATGGCCATGGCAGAGTTCTGTATGCATTATAAGATTGTATTGCCTTGGGGAAAATCCCCAGAAATCAGATTTATTGAGTTGTGTGTTAAATGTAACTTTGACTTTATAAGAAACCACCAGAGTATTTCCCATGACATTTCAGAGCTCAGAGCCGAGGATGGGAGTTCTGCCTCCTCATCCTGACTCGAGTGCTTCAGTGTATCAGATTTCGTTTCATAAAATTGGAACAGTCTTTAAAATTTATTTATTTTATTTTATATGTCTGTGCCTTAGTGCATGTCGGTGCACCACATCGGTGCAGGAGCCCTTGGATGTCAGAGGTCATATCCCTTGGAACTGGAGTTACTGTGGATGTGATTGTCCCTGTGGGTGTTGGGGGCTAAGTCTTCAGTGAGAGCAGTAAATGCTCTTAACTGCCAAGGTGCCTCTATCCCCTATTTTGGTCTTTTTAATAGTTGCATAGTAGTATCTTGTTATGGTCTGAATTTATTTATTCAAAGATTAACAATGCTGGCTGTGTTTTAATGTACTTATTCACCACCTTAACATCTTGTTCAAATGTTTTGTCTATTTGTCTTCTTTACTTTTCTCCAGACAGTGTCTTGCTACAAGCTAGGCTGGTCTTGAACTCATGCTGATTCTCCTGTCTTAGCCTCTTGAGTGCTAGGGCTATGGGCCTAGGACTTTGCCCATTTTCATTGAATTGTTTGTCTTCTTACTTTACAGTTTTTACAGTTTACACACACACACACACACACACACACACACACACACACACACACACACTGAGAAATGAAGTAGTAACCTTAGCATCAAGGAAATATGGGAGAGCAATATATTCTGTTTTCTGTGATGTGAACCAGTGAAGGATTAGGACAACTGCAGTATCACCACTCCCTCCTTTCTGCTCCCTTTAGGTTGGGGTAGGAAAGCTCTTTTTGCAGTGCTATTTGACATAGTGGTGGCAGCAATGCTACCTTCCTGAAGTTGAACGGCAAATCTGGAATCGTTTCTACTCTCTGAGCCAGAGAAGAGAAATCCCATGCTTATTATCAATGGTTATTAAGCTGTCACCTCCAGGTTAACAGTGGAATATTGCTCCCATCACTTATGCTTAGAGACTCGCATTTCCTAACAAGGCTTGTGATTTTGAAAGAACGAGTAATGGAAGCCTGAATGAAGTCTGTAAGGATGCACCATCGACGCTGTGAGGATTCAGTCTCCATGGTAGAAACCCATATGTATGTCATAAATCCAGAGATGCCTGGAATACATTTTAGAAATATTATGGGCCAATTATTTTAGACATTCTACAGGAAGTGGGTAAGTCGTGAAATCTACATACAGCACACTGGGTAGCTGGTTAATAAGACACTGTTTGCTGAGAAATAGTTCCACCGAGAAATCATCTGTGGTATGTCTCTGGCTCTGTTCTCCCCCCCCCCCCCCGACTTCATAGGCACATCTAGTAACTTGTCAAAACAGGACCAGCATTGTGAATGTGAGGACAGGTTTGGGGTAGTTTCATAAACACTATCTCATTTGATATTTCCACAAGTCTATGGACTACTTCAATCGAGGACCATGGTGCCATTTTACAGATGAGCAATCAGAGGCTCTTGGTGTTTCATGGTTTCAATACAGTCTGGCAAGAGGCAAATTTGGACTGGGACCATCTGTCTTTAGTGTCTTTTGTACTTCAACACTTCCCCCATCACCTCTCTCTCTCTCTCTCTCTCTCTCTCTCTCTCTCTCTCTCTCTCTCTCTCTCTGTGTGTGTGTGTGTGTGTGTGTGTCATGGGAGTGCCCAGGCCCATAGCTGGTGCCATGTACAAAGACAGGCAGCAACGCTGAAAATAAAAGCTACATTTTTCGCTGATGCTTGGGTAAGATTTTTTTCAAGTGAATAAAAATAAAGTCTCCCTAAGATATGTGCTTTCACTGCCAGTGGCTCTGAGTGATGAGGGACACTAAATAGAAATTCAGAAGTGCATGGTGATGGCGAAGGGTCAGGCTGTTGATGTTGAAAAACATCTAGGATATCACTAATTTGTTGAGTGATATGAGAGAAAATATTTCATCTGCCTGGACCTCAGAGTAGATAATTTCTCAAACTCATATATAGTTAACATCGCACGATTCCTTGCTTGGGTTTGTAGAACAGATGGGAAAAATCCTAAAGCAGGGGTCTGGTAGGAGGTCAGCTTTTTAGCTTGTAGATTTCTGCCTTGGATGTCTGGGCATCACCTGCCTAGTTTAAGGACTGATAGGTTTCTCAGTTCCCGTTAAAGGAGAGGACTGACAAGCTGAATTAGTGGCAATGGTATGGCTAGTTCCTTTGTGCATTGCTGAAGTGTAAAGGACCTTGGTATATGCAGGAGAGCCAATATGCTGTTATACGTAGTAGCCAGTTAATAGTGGTTCTTAATTGGCCACATAGAATAATCACTTAGGCACCTGGAGGACTTTATGAAGACTTAGGAATTAAACCTAGCATCTTGGGTATGCAACCAAATCACCGAACGGTGTAGGCAGATCTCTATTTACCTTTCCCAGATAGGGACTCCCTAAATCGCTCAGTCTGGGCTTGAACTCGCGATCATACTGCCTCAGCCTCCCTTACTGGCTAGGATTTGAAAGAAGCCTGCGCCACTAGGCCCAGCTGGACTTAAAAAAAATCTTGGTAAAGTAAGCGGACCTGGCAGCTTACGTCACAACCAGCTGAAGGCGCGACGCGCTGGTTGCTATGGAGGCCGTCCTATTGACCCCGCCCCCGGCTTTCGTGTGGCTATCCACTCTGCAGTGACCACCAGCCAGCCAGGCAGCAGCCAGCGCCTAACCGCAGGGAAGCTGCTAGCTGAGTGGGAGGGATCCCCGTAACCAAGAGCTTCGGGTCCGGCGGGTTCTGAGGCTCATAAGAGCAGAGCGTCACTCGTCACTCGCTGGAGATCCACTGCTCTGAAGCGCAGTCAACTGCTGGACTGAAAGGTACTGAAATCGGACCGCGGCACAGGGCTACCTGTTTATCGATCGGCCGCGGAGACAGACAGCTTGACCTAAAGCGCCGCTTGGAGAAGATCCGGAGGGGAGCTCTGGGCCGCCACCGCCACCTCGGCAGCTGCGAGCCGCCATCGCCTTGGGCCTCCACCCGTCACCACCATGGCCGAGGAAGAGTCTGCCTCCACATCTTACACCGAAGATGATTTCTACTGTCCAATATGCCAAGAAGTCTTCAAAACGCCTGTTCGGGTCGCGGCCTGTCAGCACGTTTTCTGCAGAAAATGTTTCCTGACTGCAATGAAGGAGAGCCGGATCCACTGCCCCCTGTGCCGTGGAAATGTGACAAGAAGAGAACGAGCTTGTCCAGAGAGAGCTTTAGACCTCGAAACCATCATGAGAAGTTTTCCTGGTAATTGCCGATGCTGTTCCCAACGCGTTGAACTCTATCGCATGAGGCAGCACTACAAAACTTGCGAAAAGTACCAGGACGAGTTTGGAGTTGCTACACCTGCTTCAAGCTTCCAACTCTCTCCAGACTCCGTGGGCAACAGTAACAACGAGGCATCCGCCTCCGAGAATGCCGAGGCTTTTCAAGAAGAAGAAGACAACGTGAGCCCACCTGATCAGCCGACTTTTGATTGCCCTCTGTGTGAAGAAGTGAACATGACTAGACAGCGTTTGCTGGATCATTGCAATAGCAGCCACCGAGGTCATGTTGTGCCAGTCATTTGCCCGATTTGTCTCTCTCTTCCATGGGGCGACCCTACTCAACTCACCAGAAATTTTGTTAGCCATCTTAACCAGAGGCATCAGTTTGATTACGGAGATTTCGTGAATCTTCAGCTGGATGAGGAAACCCAGTACCAGATTGCCATCGAGGAGTCTTTCCATGTTAACATCTAGGTTTTCCTCATCCCGACAATTGCTCCTACGGGACAATTTACATGAAATCATCCTTTCAATAACTTGATGTTTTAAATAAAAGTAATCAGTCTGACCTTTTGGCTTTTCTTTTATTAAAACTCGAGGGCGCGTTGCGTTAAAACTTAGTCCTTTGGACTAGAAGGCCAGGGAGGTGGAAAGAGGGAGGAGGGAGGAGGGAGGAGGGAAGAGGAGTGGGTAGGGATGGGGGAGAAGAAAGGAGGGTGGGGAGTAGAAAGGGGGAGAGACAAGAAGAGATGGGGTGGGGGGAGGAGGGATGGGAGAAAAGAGAAACACAGGAGGAGGGGGAGAGGTAGCGAGGGAGGAGGGAGGGGAATGGAAAAGAGAAAGGGGTAAGGGAAGAGAGATGGGAGGAGTAGGGAAGGAGGGAGGTAAATGGAAAGGAGTGGGAAGGGTGGGGGAGAATAGAGATGGAGGAGGGGTAGGAGAGGGAGGGGGGAGACGAAGGGAGAAGGGGAGGGGGAAGGGAGGGGCGAGAACAGGTGGGAGGAGGGGTGAGAGAAGGAGGAAGGAGAGGGATGGAGAAGGGGAGGGGGAAAGGGATGAGAGAGAACAGGCAGGAGGATGGGTGGGAGAGGAAGGAGGGAGATGAATGGAGAAGGAGGGGGAAGGGAGGGGAGAGAACAGGTGGGAGGAGGGGTGAGACAGGGAGGAGGGAGAGGGATGGAGAAGGGGAGGGGGAAAGGGATGAGAGAGAACAGGCAGGAGGATGGGTGGGAGAGGGAGGAAGGAGAGGGATGGAGAAGGGGAGGGGGGAAGGGAGGGGAGAGAACAGGTGGGAGGAGGGGTGAGAGAAGGAGGAAGGAGAGGGATGGAGAAGGGGAGGGGGAAAGGGATGAGAGAGAACAGGCAGGAGGATGGGTGGGAGAGGGAGGAGGGAGATGAATGGAGAAGGAGGGGGAAGGGAGGGGAGAGAACAGGTGGGAGGAGGGGTGAGACAGGGAGGAGGGAGAGGGATGAAGGAGAAATGGAAGGGATGGGGGAGAAGAGAGATGGGAGGAAGGGTGGGTAAGGAGGAGGGGGATGAATGGGAAATGGAAGGGTTGGAGGAGGAAGGGTGGGATAAGGAGGAGGGGGATGAATGGGAAATGGAAGGGTTGGAGGAGGAAGGGTGGGTAAGGAGGAGGGGGATGAATGGGAAATGGAAGGGTTGGAGGAGGAAGGGTGGGACAAGGAGGAGGGGGATGAATGGGAAATGGAAAGGATGGAGGAGGAAGGGTGGGTAAGGAGGAGGGGGATGAATGGGAAATGGAAAGGATGGAGGAGGAAGGGTGGGACAAGGAGGAGGGGGATGAATGGGAAATGGAAGGGTTGGAGGAGGAAGGGTGGGATAAGGAGGAGGGGGATGAATGGGAAATGGAAGGGTTGGAGGAGGAAGGGTGGGTAAGGAGGAGGGGGATGAATGGGAAATGGAAGGGTTGGAGGAGGAAGGGTGGGACAAGGAGGAGGGGGATGAATGGGAAATGGAAAGGATGGAGGAGGAAGGGTGGGTAAGGAGGAGGGGGATGAATGGGAAATGGAAAGGATGGAGGAGGAAGGGTGGGACAAGGAGGAGGGGGATGAATGGGAAATGGAAGGGTTGGAGGAGGAAGGGTGGGATAAGGAGGAGGGGGATGAATGGGAAATGGAAGGGTTGGAGGAGGAAGGGTGGGTAAGGAGGAGGGGGATGAATGGGAAATGGAAGGGTTGGAGGAGGAAGGGTGGGATAAGGAGGAGGGGGATGAATGGGAAATGGAAGGGTTGGAGGAGGAAGGGTGGGTAAGGAGGAGGGGGATGAATGGGAAATGGAAGGGTTGGAGGAGGAAGGGTGGGATAAGGAGGAGGGGGATGAATGGGAAATGGAAGGGTTGGAGGAGGAAGGGTGGGATAAGGAGGAGGGGGATGAATGGGAAATGGAAGGGATGGGAAAGAATAGAGAAGGGAGGAGGAGTGGGGCAGGGAAGAGAGAGAGGGCTGAATGGGGAAGGGGAGAGGGAAAGGGATGGGAGAAAATAGAGGTGGGAGGGAGGGTGGGATAGGGAGGAGGGAGGGGATGAGTGGAAAAGGGGAGAAGGAAGGGTTAGAACAGGGACGGTAGGAAGGGGCAGGGCAGGGTGGAAACAAATGGAAAGGGGATGGGGGATGGGACTGAGAGGGAATGAGGAAATCAGAGAAAGAGGAGGGACTGGGGGGAGATGTGGAAAGAAGGGGAGGGGCGACAGGAAGGTAGTGGGTGTAGGAGCAGGGCTACAGTGATATCTAAAATGAAAGTATTATAAGAGCAATTTTTTGTAAGTTAATTTAAAAGTTAAAAAAAAAAACCTGTAGCACTTGTCCTTATAACTAATTACCTCTTCAGTCTCTCTTCTAATAAGGTGAATTCGGAAAAAAAAAAAAAAGAAAAAAGGTCTTTGGTGAAACAACCAAATGAGCCAGAATCTCGCTGTGAGAGAGTCAGAAGGGTGACTGTTCCTTACCTTTGCTCCCTTCCATTGTCTGTGGCCCAGGGACAACACTGAGCTACTGAACTAAGTGTGCTGCCTGTACAGAAGGCTGGTCTTGAATTTATCTTTCTGCCTCCAAATCCCTCCACTGGGATTACAGGTGTGCACTGCTAGTGCCATTTTATGCAGTGTTGGGAATGAAATTAGGGCCTTGGACAGGCTAGACAAGCATCTACCTACCAGCTGAGCCACACCCCCAGCCCCGAACCCCATAACATTTTTTAAAAGAATTATTCTTTCACAGTTCCATTAGACAGATACAATGTATTTTGGTCCTATTCTTCCCTATTATCCTTTTTCACTGAATGTTTTCTTCCCCAAAAGTCTTTTTACTGTATCCTTGTCTCTTTCATATGTGGTCCACTGCATGTAATTAAGGTTGCCTTTCTGAGCATGGGTGAAGGATTTTTTTTTTTACTTCAGCAGTGACAACTTTCTCAGTCAGCAGCTACCACTGAGGACTATGACTTCTTTCCTACCAGAATCATTAACTGCCCAAAACTCTCCAGGGGTGGTTATGAGCCCCTTCCCCTGTGAGTAACTAAATGGTGATGGGCCCAGTTTTGCAAGGTCTTAATGCAGGTAGCCATTGTGGCTGTAGGTTCATGGTTGCATTAGCCATGGCGTGCCCCAGAGACAGCAGTTCACAGCACTCTTCCTCATCCTTTGGCTCTTGACCATCTCTCCCTTCTCTCTTCTCTGTGTTCTTTGAACCTCGGAGGAGGTAAAATAGATGTCTCATTTAGACATGAGCACTCAATAGTCACTTCTTCCCAGCGCTTTCAGGAGTTCAGAGACTCCGCATTAATCCCTGCCCATTCCAAACTGAAGCTTTTCTGATCAAGGCTAAGCAGCACCAAATATGGGTATAACCACAAACCTTTGGAAGGAAGTTTGGCATTATGTACAAATGGCAAAACAATGGGGGCAGGGGAGGAGTTCAGAGGTTCCCTCTATGGTCCATGAGCATCCCAGCCATGGGCTTCTTCTACCCGATTGAGATGATGAGACATGGGGTTCTCCTCCTGTAAAGTGGGCCTAAAATCCAATCAGAAAGCATTTGGTTACCACCCCCCCCCCCATAAAGTCATGTCACTGTTTCGCCATTGAGCCACCTTGCCTGGCAGGCTGAAAAGGGTCCAGTAAGATCACTGCTGACCTTTGAACTCCCGATTTGAAAAATATCTTTTATTAATTATTTGCCAGTTTTATACTTGTGTACAATGCATCTAAAATCTCTCTACCACAAATGCCCCCTCCTACTCTTCCCAAATACTCCTAACACATCTACCTCCCACATTCATGTCTTATCTGCCTGCCTCCCCTCATCACCCATTGAGTCCAGTTAATACTACTGCCTGTTGGCATATTGACTGATAACTCCAGAACTTTTATCCAGAATAAATCATCCATAGCTTCTCCAAGTGTTTGCGTGATACCTGGCCCCAGTTTTGCAGTCTTCCAGCCACCTCAAATGCAACTGTAGTAGAACAATCTTCATAGGTTCTTAATCAGAAGGGTTTCTTTGAGCAAAACAGATGTTGACAAAAAAAATCCATACTGAAGTTCAGCATCTTCAACAAAGCACAAGACATTTTTAGAGACATGCCAAGAGTTTTCCAGAAGACAGTTGGTTACAACTTGGGAGTGGGCTACCACTGGCATCGGTAGAGGCCAGAAATACTGCTAAGTAGCCTAAAGTACACAGACAACTCCCAAGAAAGAAGAAAGCACTAGGTGGAGAAACATGAATTTTCTTTTTTAAACAAAATTCAAGTCAGTGATAAAGTCAGAGCTGCCAGTGTCTTAGGCACACATTTGTAAAAAGAAAGCCAGGGTTGAAACTTCGATGAGCATCCAAGGGATAGAGTGGGTCTTTACAGTCTCTCTGGAGCTTGTGATGGAACATGTGGAGATGACAATTAGTGGGCAGCAGAATAGTGTTAAAAATAGAGGTCATGTGAGAAAATAGTGATTCTTGTTTCCACCCCAGAGGGTCTCTTTTACCATATGCAAAAAAGCAAGCCATGTACTTTTGACTTGCTTGATCCTGTAAGCACATGTACATTTTCACAACAAACTTTTTGTTAAATAAACATTTGTAATAGTAATAGGTAGGTAGAAGATAGATAGATAGATAGATAGATAGATAGATAGATAGATGATAGATAGATGATACATACATAGATACATAGATACATAGATACAAACATAGATACATAGATACATAGATAAAGTTAGAGCATTTTCTTGCTCTATAGCCCCACTTTGAAAATCCACAGTGTCTGCATCCCACTCTCTCCACATTCTGGCTCTGTACTCATCTCTTCAGACTCTCATCTGCATTTATTTAAATCCATCCACACAGGTAACCTCCTTTGGCAGGCTCAGTTACTGTCTGCCTAGTTCTGCCTAGCCTCTCCTTTTCTGACTATCCTGAGAATGAGCCTTGACATGGAACCATCAAATGTAGTTGTTACCAGGTGGTGACCAGTCAACTAGGAGGTTGTTATTGGCTTCTTAACACCATGCCATGCATTTAGCAGGTACATATCGTCTGTGTCCTTCAATCTACACTAGCTCCCTTTGCCATTATATGAATTCCTCAGCAGTCAGACAGGTGAGGCAGAGGGATGGGCTTCCTAGAAAAACATAGGAAGCATAAGAGATGAGCAAATTCTTCAGGGTAGTCTCTGAGTACAGAAAGAACCTATTTTAACTTCGCTGCCCATTTAGAGACCCAGAAAATGTCCATGTATATCATTCTTGCTCCCTTTTAAATCAAGCTCCCACAGTCCCACCTACATTTGCTTCATGCTGGCACTTTACTTGACTACCCTTAATTTGCCATCCTCCCCTTAAATGTAGACCAGTCTAGCCTATTACCTCCATTGTCAGAAGACTTTGTTTCTGTAGGGCTGCTAGCCCGTGTCAGCAATATCTTGAGATCCACACTTACGGTATGAATAGACCAGGATCTGGCTTCACATCTTCTCCTTGGAAATGTTCTCGTGTCTCCTTTCAGGCTGAGATAAATTTCCTGGCCCCTAATATGAAGACACTCTGGGCCTTCATGTCTACTTAAAGCTAGTAGGAGGCATGACTAGAAAAAAACATTTCCTTTGCTATCTCAGCTCAGACATATACACCCGTACAGTGTGGCCTGAGCAATCCTCTTAAAATTGTCTGGATCACATGATGATAGTTAGTGATGACTGCATAGCACAGCACCAAGGTTCCCAGCAAACATGAGCATCCCCAGCCATAGGATATTTCTAAATTGTATTACATGGCCAAAACTTTCTTAACTTCACTGGGTTCCAGATTTCCTTTCCTTTCCTATTCTCTCTCTCTCTCTCTCTCTCTCTCTCTCTCTCTCTCTCTCTCTCTCTCTCTCTCCTCTGTCCCCTTTTCTCCTTCTTCCTTCTCTTACTCTTTCTTTTCTTACTTTGTTACTTTGTTACTTTCTTTTCTCCCCCATTTCTTTCCCTCCTTCCTTCTTTTCCTTCTCTCTTTCTTCTGTGCAGAGACAGAACTAACAGTCCAGGGATCCATATGTGGGACTGGATTCACCAAGTACAGAATTAAAAAGAGAAGTAGGCTTCAGTACAGTGCATTGGGCAGGACAGAACAGAGGTATTCTGAGGGGCTTCTGGACATGTCTGTAGGGTATATGTAGTCAGTCAGAGGTAAAATGTTAGCATATCCTTGTAATAACTGTACTTGGCGCATATCATGATTAGCAACGGCTTAGTCTTAAGGCCATGATGGTCTTGCCCTGAGTCAGAAAAGGCTCAGTATGACTGTCAGTCCTGAACGAGCAATCACGTTTGGCAGCTAGGACTTGTTATGCTTAACTCCTTCTGACAAAGTAACAGTCCTGCATAGAGGCAGCAGCATCCTTGCTCTGAGTCTGGCTGCACTGAGATGAAAACAGCCTCGTACTGGGCTCAGATACTTTTACTTTTTATTTTACATACCGAGTTTCATTACGGTTGCTTGCATGAATGTAACTGTGTGTGGTGCTTATTTATTGGAACATGGGTAACTTATAACTCCCTCCCCCATGACCCTACTAACTGCCCAACAGTCCTTCAGTAAGCAGAATGACGTTATTAGCCCCTTTCCCTACAATGACAAGATGGTGCTGGGCCCACTCTTGTGCAGGTAACCACAGTGGCTCTGGGTCCCTGAGTGCAGTGTCCAGAAGACACTGTGCAGCACCCTCCCCATGCTCTGCCTCTTACACTCATTTTGCTCACTCATCGAGATGCTCCTTCAGTCTCAAAGGAGGTGATTTGCGAGTCTCTGCATGAGCCACTGTCTGCTGCAAAAAGAAGCTTTTCCAATGAAGATTAACAGCATCCCTAGTCTCAGAGCACAGTCGTGTTGGGGTCCCAAGCCTTGATGCTCTTCAAAACTTTGTTTTATAAGGTCATTTTTATATAATGTTACCAAGAGCAGATCAATAACTTAAGAAAGTCTCGCTGTTGGGGTTGGGGATTTAGCTCAGTGGTAGAGCGCTTGCCTAGCAAGCGCAAGGCCCTGGGTTCGGTCCCCAGCTCCGAAAAAAAAAAAAAGAAAAAAGAAAAAAAAGAAAAAAAAGAAAGTCTCGCTGTTAAACAAAGGACCAGATTCTAGTTTTATAGCAATGTGTCCTACTTTGACATTAGGAGATGTAATTGCCTTCAATTATCATACATATACCAGGTTCTAAGTTTTATCCTCCATGAATCTTTTATGATTTACTCAGACTTTTGGAAGTGTACCTAAGGTTTCTGGTTTTGTCTTCATATTCCTTTTTCCATTTTGTTCAGCCATTTTATCTCAGGACAAAAAATCGTATTTTACCATATAAAAGTCCTTATCTAATAAATAAACAAATAAATAAAAATCCAAACACTGTTTTCTTTTTGACTATCTGTTATAGAACACTTTTCTTCAGTCATGAAATGGTCATTGCCCTACTTGAGCTCCCAGAAGCAGTTGTTACCCACACAGGAGCTGGGCAAGTCTGAGCCCATCACCATTCATTCATGGAGGGATGAAAAGGCGTCATTCCTTTCCCAAAGAACTATAGGCAGTTAACAGTCTTTGTTGGGGGAGGGGCACTTACTAGTCCCCAACCCTCTCTGAGCATATGAGGTAATTATCAATTGTTGAGGGAGAAAGTGACTTTTTTTAATCCCTCTGGAGTGGCCACTTGTAAGTTGCTCCATTCCTGTAATTACCCCTTACTCTGCTCCTATATGGAACCCTAATTAAACTCATTGGTTGACCAATATAAACTTGGGCAGAATTGTTCCACTTGGTCTGTCACTAGGGAGATTCCTGGGATGAATAGATGTTTTGCCACAAGAAAAGGTCCACATGACACTCAGCACCCAATGTGGGGCAGGGCAGAACCGAGGATGACTTGAGGAGGACCATTTATTTACTCACATTGTCTCTGCTGTGAGTGATGAGACATTCAGTGTCTTCAGGATCAGCGTCCACAGTGCTATCCTTTCCTATGCTGTATGGAATGGCACGCCCTCTTGTTGCAGTGGTAGTTAGGTTGTCCTTGCTGTGGGGAAAAGACACGCAACCAAGGCTGCCCCTTCTGAAGCTGGGACCACCAAGAAGGCCATCTTCATCTAAGTGGTATGGGAGTGGTAAGCCTCCTTGGGTGCAATCCACCAGAGGGCCATGGGGGCACCGTCAAAATGGCTGATGAATTGGAGACTATACACCAGCCTGTGAAAATAGCATGGCCGAGTGACATCTTCAGCAGTCTGTGGTGTTAGTCGAATGATCCTTGCTGTGTGCAATAAAAATGCAAGAAGGGCCAAGCTGTTTGCCTAGAGAGAATGTGTTTGCACAGAAGAGAAATAACAGGGGAAAAAAGAACATGCAGGTGCTATGCTCTGCAATAGCGTCTGAACTGGCAGGAAAGGGGAATAAAAAATAATGAAGAGAATGAGGAGTATGCACCAGCTTGCCGTGTTCAGGGTGGAGGATAAAGGAAAAGAGGAAAGAGTGTTAAGTTAGATCTGTGCTAAACTGTCACTGTCTTTCCTGACTGCACCCCCCCCCCACATGCTCCTTGGAACCTATGGAAAGAATTGGACATTGAGGAGGAAGAGAAGTAGATGTGGTAGGAATGACTTTTACTACTGACCTTTAACACTAAAGGGGAAAAACATGCTTTGGTAAACAAATGGAGATCTCAGAAACGTTGCAACACAGGAAGCTATGACAGTCAAAGAGTCCTTGGTGTCTGAACTGAACTGTGAAAGACCTCTCCATAACAAATGAGTGAGCTTCTCACACCCTGTCTTGTGATGGGACGTGAGGGGGGCAGGCAGCTGAGATCAATTTGAGTGCTGTGGAAGTGGAAAAAACTGAGAAATAGAAGTACCCACCTCTCCTTAAAGCCTGGATAGCCTGAAACAATCTGAAGGAGATCAATATGATAGACTAGCTCATGAGATCCATTCGGGATCCACTTGGAGCACTTGCTTGTCACTGGTGGAGAGCCCATAAACAGCAGGGACTGGCAGACAATGGAGGAAGGATAGGCATTACTGAGGAAACTTGTCATGAGAGAGGTGGGGTTGGAAGTCCACTTCCCTAGATGCCCAGTAGCATGGTTTTCATAGGACAGTTAAGAATGAAATTAATTCAGCAGGGATTTGGAGCTCGACTGGTGCTTTTAGTGGCTTTGTTGAGACCAGGCCAATGGTGGTGTCCTGCTTTGATTTCTGTCACTTAAACACTAGGTCTCAAAGCAGCTTGAGAGAAGAAAGGGTTTATTTAGCTTATACATGCTAATCAAAGTCCATCATTGGGGGAAATTAGGGCTGGATCTCAGGGAAGAGCAGAGGAAGGGACCATGAAACAATGCAGCTCACTGGCTTGCTTTCCAGGCTCGGGGTCAAGTATCTTTCTTATACCTGCCAAGATCACCTGCCCAGAGGTGGCACTACCCACAGTGGGCTGGGTCCTTCCACATCAATCAACAATCAAGAAAATACACCACAGACCTCAGGGCGATCTGATAAAGGCATTTTCTTAATTGAGGTTCTTTCTTCCCAGATAACCCTTGTTTGTTTCAAGTTGACAAAACAAAAACAAAAACAAACAAACAAAAACTAACTGGCACAGGTGGATCCCGATCTTCACAAGTTAAGGAGAGACCCCAGTTGAGCTCAGTGATTTAGACTGGTATTTAAATTGGTATCAGAAAGTGCTAAAGGGAATCAAGAAGGGATGACACATAGAAAAGGCAGACAAAGGCAGGATTTGTGAGAGCTGGAGTATTTGTAAGGGAAAAGATTGACAGAAAGACAAATTCAGTGCTTATGAGTGTCTAGAAAGCTTTAACACGCCCCCCCCCCTCAAATGCTTGTGAAGTTATAAATCATGGAGCCGTGCAGGTGAAAAGTCTTAAGCTTGTCCCAAAGGTGGGCAGTTATCATCCCCAGAGTTCACTCTGTACGTGCCTCTCCTGCAGGAAAGTAAACTGGAGTTCTCCAAGCAGCTACAAAAAAATCAATGGAAAGGCAGCAGCTAGCTGCAACTTGGGTCCCGACATCCTGGGCAGGCACAGCAGCTGAGAGCAGGGCTCCATTAGCCCAAGGTTAGTCCAGAGCAGGAAGACATTTATGTCACCTCAGGCAAGGCTGAGGGAACAGCCACACACACGTGTAAGAGCTGGAGGAAGGGATGGAATGTTGTAG
Organism: Rattus norvegicus; assembly: GCF_021556685.1. Taxonomy (NCBI): domain Eukaryota; kingdom Metazoa; phylum Chordata; class Mammalia; order Rodentia; family Muridae; genus Rattus; species Rattus norvegicus. The sequence continues at coordinate 38,206,452 of NC_141554.1, forward strand.
AATGCTGAGCATGCAATGACTATTGTCTGCTTGACTGCTTAATATTTGTGATTACCCACATGAAAGCCATGCAAGACTGGGACATTAATGTTTCACTATGGAGAGGAGAGATTTTCATGAGGCCTTGTTCATTCCCAAAGATATGTAGACAGTGAATATTTGCTAAGAGAGGGGGGCTAAGGAGATACCACCTTTCCCTAAAGGTCTATTGGTATTTAAAGGTTGCTAGAAATGAGACAGACATTTTCTTTAGTAGTGTGGTCACCTGTGTGCTGCCTGTGTCCCCATAATTGATCCCTCACCCCTGCTCCTATAAGCAATTCTTTTAATTAAAGTTATTGGTTTACCAAGCTAGACTTGAGTGGACCTGTTGCTCCAGTTTGTCATCAGTCCCCTAGCTAGATTGAACAAACCCTTGTTTGTCTTCACAGAGAAAATTCAGATGATACATTCCTTACCCAAAATATATGTCATCAAGGATATTGCTGGGGGCTGTTAGGACGATGCCTACACCCTTTACATTGCTTGTTTTTCTCACACACTGTTTTTGTTGTTATTTTCTTTATTTCCTTTTATAACGTCATGAGAAAGAGCAACAGAGCAAACACATTTATTAACTTACTGAAAGGGAATGCAATTTAATTTGTGATGTAAGTTAACAATCTAAGATTACCTGTCCACAACACACTGTTAAACTATAAAGTTCTTGTCTGTTGCAGGTCCTAGGCAGACTTTATTACTGCTCAGATTTTTTAAAATGTTCTTTTACAAGTTTTTGTCTTGGTTTCAGAGGAGCCCCAGACTTAGAGAATATCACATTCCAGCAAAAACTGACCAAGATAACAAAGTTCCCAATGACCTTGGGCAGCAAACTATCTTGTAAAAAGAAGAAAAAGCATGACAGAAAAGAATAGAGCGAATCAAAAAAAATCTCTATTTCCAAACCTGTATACAATTGGAGTTTGGGGGTGCCAAAGGCATCTGCCCCCTGAAAAACTGGGATATATAGCAAACAGATCTGTTTCTCTGAAGGACAAAGGGCCACAGATTAGGATAGGACAGGAGACCTGCTGTGGGGATAGGAATGGTGGGCTGGACCCAAAGCATTGCTTTCAGCACAGGTTAGAGATTCAGATGTATAGCTGGATAATCACGAAGTCCCCATTAGTCTTTAGAAAGGGAAAGGATGCTGAGACAGAGAGAGAGAGAGAGAGAGAGAGAGAGAGAGAGAGAGAGAGAGAGAGAGAGAGAGAGCTCTAGTGCCTTGGGGAAATAGTATATCTGGGTAGGGAGAAGGGGCTATTGGGTACATGGGTGGAAGTCTGGAGATGGAAAGGAAGGAGGTGAGAGACATATCAAATACAGGGAGGTGGACGCAAAACTTGCCAGGAAGGGTAGCTGGTGGTAGAGAAGCCAGCAGGCTAAGCGGGGCTCAAATGACCACAAAGGGGCCATCAAGGATGCTACTGGGGGCTGTAAGGACGATGGCAGAGCACAGCCATCTATAATCGTCTCCTTCACAGCTGACGATTTGAGGATCGAATTTGGACCCAGTTTTGAGACTATCTCACAGTGAATCAGACTGGGCAAGGCGAAAAGACTTTAAGTACTACTAGAGGTGCAATTTTAACCTTAGAGGATAGATGTGAGACTAAGGGTCATTCATTACATTGATTCAAAGGAGGTGTTCCTTAGACTGGGACATTCCCTGACAATAGAGATTCTCCTGACTGACTGGCTTCAGTTTCATGTGGGAACCAAAGCTATCTAGTTAGCCAGGCCAGATAGACCTTAAAGGGATACTCCTAAACCGGAGGTGGCCACAAATCACTTGTGAGAGGAAAAAGAGGTGGAGGGTGGAAGCAGGACTCATTACCCAAGGCAAGCATAATCCTGGTTACCTATCATTTAGTCAGATCAGGAATTGGTCTAGAAGGGGAAATGGCAGGGTTGAACACCACCAACACCACTGCCTGCTCCCTCCTGCTCTAAAGAGTAGGACTGGATTGTCAGGTGCTGGGTCTGAGGAGAGGAGTGAGTAGGAAGCAGAAAGGGAGTCTTCACAATATGGGCATATTGAGCCTGAATGAACTATCACTGCCAACTGTGATACGTGTTGAGAGTGAAGAGGGTCCCAGGAAGAAGCAAAGTAGTCCCTTACCCTCACTATAGCAGGCTGTTCTTCCTTTTTCTGTGACCTTCAGATCTCCTTGAACTAGAGCCCTGGCCAGCATCCATCAAGCTTGAGATTTAATTCAACTTTGGGGCTCACAAAGGAGGGTTTTCCATTGTCTGCTGCACGACTTCCTGTGCCCTCATTAGCTCTTAGCTGCTCCCTCACTCCCCTACCCTCTCTCCAGATTTGACCATGTTTCACGTTCTCTGGTAAGATTTCCCACTGAGGCAGGAATCATGAAGGGGACATGGGAAAGAGATGCCTCTTACTCCAGAATCTGGCTGTGAGGAGTCAGAAACTTCAATGCAGTGGATGAAATCAACATTGTCTACTGAGTGAGTGCTCATTTCCCAAAGCTATCTCCAACACGAAGGCTGAAATAACAAGTAAACTAAGCTTACTTAAGGCTCTAATGTTGGGGTTGTGGATTTAGCTCAGTGGTAGAGCGCTTGCCTAGCAAGTGCAAGGCCCTGGGTTTGGTTCCCAGCTCCGAAAAAAAAGAAAAGAAAAAAAAAAAGACTCTAATGTCTTGAGCTTAAACTTATTGGAACTCCTCTCTCCTCCCTACAATCTAAATTCATCCCATAAAACCACCCTACAAAGGGAATAACATTCGAAATGTAAATAAGAAATACTCAAGTTAATAAAATTAAAATAAAATAAATTAAAAAGAAACCACCCTACAATTTCATTTACACAAGAAAAAGGGTTTTTTTTGTTTTTTTTTTGTTTTTTTGTTTTTTTTTTTGTTACTGTTGCTTTATTTTTTTTACTTGCTTGGTAGTCACTATTTAGATCAGGTTGGCTTTAAACTTGGGTGTGATCCTTCTGCCTTTGTCTCCCAACTGCCAGGATTAGAGAGAAAGTTCTTTAAGATAAAGGAAAAGAGGGCGAGGGTGGGGGTGTTCAGCAGTCCTTTGTCCCTGCACTTGGGAGGAAGAGGTAGGCGGATCTCTCAGAGTTTGTAGGTTAGCCTGGTTTAAATAAAAAATTTCAAGCCTCCTAGGTCTATAAACCAAGACCCTGTGGACAGGAGCAGGGGTTAAGTGAATCATCTTGCATTTAAAAAAGAGATTTATTTTTATTTATGTGTACAGGAGCCCTTGGAGGCCAGCTGGAGAGTTATAGGCACTTGTGAGCTGCCTGCTGTGAGCGTTGGAAACTGAACTCCAGTCTTCTAGAAGAGCAGCAAGGTCTCTCAACTGCTAAGCCATCTCTCTGGCCCACCATCTGGTATTTTTGTACTTAAATTTTGCATCTGTTTCTCCTCCATCTCCATCTATGCTTAAGTCTGAACTACACACTATCTCTCATCTGACTTATTCTGAAATTTTTCCTAGTCAAGGGCCCAGCTTTACATTAATGGTGGTCCCCACTAAGCAGTTCCACTGGCCGAGGCTGCTGATGTTATGACTTGCACGTTCACTAGGAACATATTTTTGTCTAAAGTTTCTCCTGTCTCATCCCGCCTAATGAGAGACCAACATCATTGCAGGTTGACATCACCTTTCAGCACAGATAACACGTTTTACTGAAAATCACTGATGTGTATCAAATTATGGATTTTTTAAATCAGCTTCAAAACATACATACCCTAACAAATGACTCACATTGGCAATATGAAATTGGGATCTTTAAGTACCCGAGGCAGGTTTTTGCTATGTAGCCCTGGCTGGCCTGGAACACACTAGTTAGGCTAGGTTGGCCACAAACTCGAGAGATTCCCCCTATCCCAACGGTGTGATGAGAGGTCTGAGCCATCGCACCCAACCTTCTTTTGAGATAGGGTCTTTGGCTGGCCTGGGGTTCATTATATAGTTCAGAATGGCCTTGAACTCATGACAACCCTCTTGTTTTGGTCTATGGAATGCTGGGCTGATTGCTGTGAGCCATCCTGCCATGCTTGTGATGCATAAACTGACAGAGGGTCAAACCTTAGTTGTCAGCATTCTTTTCCTAGGGAGATGTGAAGCAATTGTAGGTATTACATTTGATGCACGTTAGATGTTCTGAACTGTAGTAATGGGAACATTGTGGTCAGAAAATTATTTGGGGGGACAAATACAAAAGGTTGATATCTGAAGACTGTGTGTGGGAGCTCAATTACAGAGAAGGGACTGGTGGGCAGGACAGGTATTATAATGCTTATATGTAAGGCATTGGAAAGGAGAATGACCCATCCAGGAAGCTAAATATGGTGCATAGAGGCAGGACAGTAGAAAGCAAATAGAACAATGAGTCCATTATGTGGCTGCGAGGACTGCACTCAAATACCTAGGTTGTGAGTAAGTATTTAAGTGCTTGGCAGTTATAGGTAATCTATATACAGTTCTTCACTTTGCTTTGTTCTCTGGACAAATGAATGAACACATTGCCGTCTCCAATCATTCTCTGGCACTTAGTTTTTCTTATTTCAACACCTTTCCACTTGGGGTGTATTGTGCAGCATTACCCTCCCCCAACACACGCACACAAGGCAGTGCTTGAAGTTGATGAAACAACCCTATTGTTAAACAAGGACACACCACACTTTCATTCCTGCATTTTAAAAAATCTCAGTTCTGAATTTCCCACACATCCTGATCTGTTCACTTGCAACAATTTTACAGCTTTTCTCAGTCTAAGCTGGTTCTCACAGACCCAGGTCACATGCTCTTCTCCCTTGTGTGTAGACCTTGACTTCCAGGAGGTCCTATGAGGCTGACAAGAAAGTTGCTCTGGCCTGCTCTGGCCTAAGCCTGTGCAGAAGGGAAGAGATGAACATTTGAGGGAATAAAAGCTCACGTGGTAATTATTTATAATTTAAGCCTTCAAATTCCAGCCCTTAATAATGTCTACATGGGTCTAGAAAGTTGGAGGGTTCAGCAGTGAAGAGCACTGGTCAACTCTTCCAGAGGAACTGGATTTGATTCCAATGTGGTAGCTCACAAAGGTCTGGGTCTCCATTCCAAGGGGCCTGATGCTGTCTTCTAGCCTCTGAGGGCATTGTACACATGTAGTATACAGACGTACGTGGAGGCAAAACACCCACACACCTACATGAATTGGGATTAAAAACCTACAAAACACTGTCTGCTCTTTTAGAAGACCAAGTTCAGCTCCCAGTACCCACATCAGGCAGCTCAAACCACCTGTAACTTGAACTCCAAGGGATCTAATCCCCTATTCTAGCACCCATGAGTACCTATGCATATGCACCATACACTCACATAGATATACACATAAACGCATAAATAAGAATGAAAAAAGTCTTTTAAAAATCCACATATTCAACCAGCATTTATTATGATAGACCAAGGCTTGACAAACTGTTTTAAACACCAAAAAGTGTCCAGTACCCCCTGCCCCAAATAATACATATTTTATACGAATATGTGTGTATTTATATTCATTGCACAAAATAGATTTCATTATGTTTACATATATGTATATTATGTACTTTGAGCATATTCATTCACAATCCTTTCTCTTATGTCTCCTTGTCCTGGTTTCTTTCCTTTTCTTAAATAATCCCCAGGGTGGACTGGAACAATTTCTTAGAGGTTAGAGCACTGGCTATTCTTGCAGAAGACCTGAGTTTGGTTCCCAGCACCCACATGGAGGCTCATCATTGCCTGTAACTCCAACTCCAGGAGCTCCAATGCCCCTTTCTGATCTCTGAAGGTACCAGACACACCTGTGATACCTAGACAAAAATGCAGGCAAAACATTAATACACATAAAATAAATATAAAATTTAAAAATATATTCTTTCTATTGCTGTGTGTGCCTCTCCTCTCTCTCTCTCTCTCTCTCTCTCTCTCTCTCTCTCTCTCTCTCTGTGTGTGTGTGTGTTTATGTGTGTGTGTGTGTGTGTGTGTGTGTGTGTGAGAG